>NW_024356505.1:38986222-39586222 GCF_014805655.1 Passer montanus
TTCCCAAGGAGTTTTTTTGTGGGCGTGGGGGGGGGGGGGGGGGGGTTCATGTCCTTCAGGTAAATGTTTCATTGAGCACTGTCCAGCACAGAGCACAAGTAGAAAAGAGACATTGCTAAAGATTGTTATTGCAGCTTTCGTGACCTTTCCGAGACCCCTGGGAACTGGAAAGAAGGAGTGGGCTTACAAAAGGAGGTGCAGTATTGTTTTTAAGCTGAGGAGAGATGTGTTTTCAGCATGCTCAGATCCCAAAAGGATCTGTTTTCACCCTGGAAGGGCTTGCCAACACGAGTCTGCTGGGACACAGCAGAAGCAGCTGCCCAGTCCCTCCTGAGGCCATCTGCGGGCTGTTGACAGCAAAAATCCACCACATTTTGGTGGAGACAGGACAAAAAATACCACAGGACACCTGGTGCAGGTGAAATCCCCCACAGTGACACCACAGTCCTGTGCCCTGCTCTGAGGGTGCATCCCTGGAGGGGATTGTGCCCAGGCAGTGGGGCTGTCTGAGCTGGGCAGAGGGCTGGAAAACCTGATTTTGGGAAGTAAAAGCAGCAGGAAGCATGCTGGAACAATGCAAAGTGGCAGCACAGTTTCTATCACAAGCTTGGCCCATGCCACCTGCCATTCTTCTATGGGACACCTGGGCATTGGTGGGGTGATGACAAGGGCTGGGGGCTTTTCTTCCTGAGAAATCTGGATAAAAGCAGCCAGTCTGGGGGGAAGGAAGAGGCACAGTAATTAATGCAAGCTGTTCTGTATTCACACGATTTAATTTACTAGTACAGGCATACCTGACCATGCCTTAAAGGACAGGCCTGCTTGAGGAGTTCACCCTAAACACGGGGTCCCTCTGATTCTGACATTGCATCTGCAAAAACAGGATGAAATTTTCAGTTCCAGTAGCTGTTGAGTAGATCCACTCTTTATAATGGAGCACAGAACAGATCCAACATGGTCTTGACTATGACATATAATTGAACAGGGATTATGTGTTTATTTCCTGCACCTGTGTGTGCATAAGAGGAAGAAGTTCCTGCCCAAATGGCTTAAAGGTTTTCAGGTGTGATCCTACAAACCCTTGTTCACACAAATATTCTCAATTACTTCCGAGGGAGCTCTTCATAAAAAGGGAATTTTTCTCTTTGGAGGTAGAGCTCTGTTGCCACTTCACTTTGCACAGGTATTGGAAAATGGCCCAAGATATTTGTGGCTTGCAGATAGTCCCTCACTCATTTTTCCATCCATCTTACTGTTTTCATGTACTTTTTCCTTTTTTTTTTTTGGTTTGTTTGTTGTTCTTGTTGTTTTCTGTTTCTTTTTTGTTGTTGTTGTTCTGGTGGGTTTTTTGTTTTGTTTTGTTGTGCTTTTATTTATTTTTTCTTCCCTAGTTTCTTGGTGTTCTGGCATTGCCTTCACAAGATGTTGCCCACTTCAGACAGGGCTGATCATCAGGAAAAATTTACCAAATTTTGAGTGTACAAAAGGAAAAGCATAAAGCCAAACCTTCGTATGGGGAAGTTTTAATTACCAGCCATGATTGCATTACTCCAGCCCAGAGGAAATATGACTAATGCCATGTCTGGCATATGACTGCTGTCACATCCAGTGAGGGTTTATTAAATATTGCAGAGGTGTGACCAGAGAAAATGGTGAGCAGAATGTGGAAATGAGCAGACAGTCCTATTCTGTGTGCCAGGAATTTCTGATCTGGGATGGTGGGGAATGTCTATGCAGGAGGAGCAGGAATAAATTGGAATAAAGAAAATCAAAGTTAGGCTTCAGGGAAAGCCATCCTAAATATGAAGTCATGCGTGACACTGGCTCAAGTGATCCTTGGGTGTTGCTGAGTCTTCCCTGAGGGTGCTGATCCCTGCTTTAAGCATGGCTTATTCCTGTTGGAGGTGACAGATATTGACTGACAAACTCAGGAATGGTCCTGTGAGGAGAGGCCAAAGAGCAGCTCTGTCCTCCTGTGTGTGGCCTGCTCTGTGGGGTGATGGTCTAACTTTCCATCTCTCTGGCCTGGCAGTGTTCCTTCTTGGCCATTCCAGCTCCAGAGCTGCATATGGAGAAAGCCCGAGTCTTGGCACAGCCACAGCCTGTGGGAAGGGGGAATTGAGGAGCTGCAGGTTCGACCCTGTCCTTGCTGCTCAGGAACTCATCCTCCTGTGTGACAGCCCCCTCAGGAGGCACAGAGCAGCACATCCTGCACAGGCTGGGTCCTGGCTCCCTCACTGCGGGTGTTTTGGACAGCAGGAGCCTCTGATTTCACAAGGGAGTTCAAAGTGACTGAGGATATTTGATAGGAGACCCAAGCTCCAGGAAAAGCAGGAATTCAGGTACCCATCTCTGCCTGGTGCCTCCTACTCTGCTGGTTCAGCTTCAGATTCCTGGCTTCAACCTTCAGAGATCTCCTCCTGCTGAAGGCATGAGGGATTTAGGCAGTGAGGATCATCCCAATGTAGCAAGACATGATTTAGGCAGTCAGGATCATCCCAAGGTAAGAAGACGTGATTTAGGCAGTCAGGATCATCCTAAGGTAGCAAGACATGATTTAGGCAGTCTGGATCATCCCAATGTACAAAGACATGGTTTAGGCAGTCAGGATCATCCCAAGGGAGCAAGAAATGATTTAGGCAATCTGGATCATCCCAAGGTAGCAGGACATGATTTAGGCAGTCTGGATCATCATCCCAATGTAGCAGGACATGGTTTAGGCAGTCTGTATCATCCCAAGGTAGTATGCACACAGTATTTTTGCAGCCCCTGTGCACACACAAATCCCCTCAGCAGATCACCCAAATGGTACCAGCAGCCTCTGGTGTCAAACCCTTCGAGACGTGCTTTTATTTAGGAGTCAGCATCAAGGACTGCTCTGCCTGCCATGAAACGTGCAATTATCTGCTCAGAGAGGTGTAATTGTAGAGGCAGATTTGGTGCTGATGGAAAAGCAGTGTGGTGACCCCCATGGGCTGATGCCAGCCCCTGCCAGTGGCCGTGTGCCCCTTCCTCCCCGTGCATGCCCTCCCATTATGGGCTTTGTCTTTAAAACAAAGGCAGGGATGACAACTTCGGCCCATTTTCCTGCATTAAACAATGAGAACAGCAAACACAGAGGCTTTCCATCACTTCTCTCTACCATCAGTGTCTTCCTCCCAAATGAGTTTTTAACAGCTGTGTTGTTTCCAAGCACGGTGCAGCACCATTAGCAGCTTCCCATAACAACAGTATTACCTTTGAGCAGAGCATTACAGGGCTGAGCAGCGTTTCTTTCAGGGATGCAATTAGGCAGGTGATAGGGCGTGATGCCTGCTCAGCTAATTGATCGAGGGCTGGTCGGCTGCTGCCCCGTACCTACCAGCAGAACAATCAATGGTGATGGTAAAAGTTTGCTAAAAGAAATGGAAACGAGGGAACAGCGGGTGCTTGTGTGGTTTCACAGGCACTGCCCCCCTGTCTCAGGTGACAGGATTTCCCTGCCAGCTGTGCTGCAAACTCGGTTTGTGAAGGGCACTGGGGTACCACTCCTCACCTGCTCCTCGAGGTCTCCCTAGGCAGGACTGGAGGCTTGCAGCACGTCTGCAATGCAGGTCATCATTTTGAAGATGAATGAACAGATGGACAGGGCTGTCTCAAGGTCAAACGTGAAACTCAGAAGCCCTCGCCCTGCTTTGCAGGCTGAGCCACTTGATTGAGTTACTGCACTGATTTTCTCCCTTGTTTTCCTGTTGTAATGCTATTATCGCCTGCTTAATAAACTGCACTTATTAATGACTCATTACAACATTCTGGAGAAGTAAAATTAGTTGGGAATTTCAATCTCTTGAAATTTTAACTAAAAAAAACCAAAAGGAAAACATTAAAGAGAGATGTTTCAGCTGCTCCCTTATTTGTAGGGGCCCCAAGGGTCTGAGTTGCCTTTGGTCTACATTTATTCCCTCATTTTGAGTTTATATTAAACAAGATATATTCCTGTAGCCTGTAAAGAAACCAGACCAACCAACAAAAACATACCCAACCAAATAAAACCTCAAAACAAGCTATGTATCATTTTTTTTTTATTTTAGAGGGTTTTATGCACAGCAATGCAATTGATCTGGAACTTCTCTCATCAGCATGTGGATGACTGAGGTGTGAAGAAACTCATCATGTCACACTTTGACTGTATCATCAGTCCTGGTCAGTGACAGTTCACATCAAAAGAGCCCACTAGTGGGCTGTAAAGATATTAAAAAAGATTTATGGATCAGAAAAAAGAGGTAAAAATTATTTAAACTATAACCAGGCAATGCATTACACCCTTCTAAAAGATTAAGGGCATTGGGTGGATCATTAACATCACAGTGTCCACAGTGGGACTCTGATTTTAGATATTAAACTTTTCTGCCAACTGTAATGTGTAAGCATGTAGGAGAAAGGGAGAACAAGAACACAAACCTCAGCTCTGGAAAGTATTTCCTTGCTTGGCAGCAACTCTGTTTCTGTGACATTGCATGTATTTAGCTGGATTTTGTTTTATTTGGCTTGATCTTGGAGGTCTTTTCCAAGCTTAATGATTCTATGATTCTGTGAAAAGAGATGAATCAGGCATATGTAGCAAGGGGAAAAAGAGACTTGTATTAAACCATGGCTGGAATTTGTGGCTGAGTCATGGGAACAGTTTACAGATCAGCAAGGCAAATTTCAGAAGTACAAGATGCATTCATCCAAATCCTGTTCTCCCCTCTAAAAGTGTCTTGCTCACAACCATTATAAATGGAATTATTCCTGGTCAGATAAAAAATGGGATGACCTCTTCCCATCTTATCAATCTCATCCAATTTGTGAGACATTTGAGCCTAACTCCTGTTTGTGATCGTCTTGTGCTTCTTGTGAGGAAGCATCCACAGCTTCCCAGCCTGAGAGGCTGTGGTGTCTGGGAGATTTTGGCAATGCTTTTGGAGAAGCATTCCCAAAGATGTGCTGGGTTTTTCCAGCTTGGGCCTGGCTCAGTGCTCGAGTATGGGGGCAGCCTGGGACTCCTTTTATTTCTCTTGCTTTTTGTCTCTGTTTTCCAGCGTTTTTTGTGCTTATCTACATGTTTGTGAACACAATCACTTGGCAAGCAAAGGGATTCTTGCTGTGTAGTTTTTACGGCAGTTTTTAGGGACTTTATTTGTTGCCCCTTTGGATGATGCTTCAGAAAACTACCAGTTCAAACCCCTCCCAGTGCAATGTGAGGTGAAAGGGCCAGAACCCTGCATCTTTCCAGCTCACAAATACCCCCTGACAAGCCACTGTCTGGGCTGACCCCAGCTTCAGACATCAGTTGATTGTCCTTCTCCTGACTTGAGGAGCAGCCTGAGAAGGGAAGGGAGATTTCTGAAGTGAAAAGTGCCCTGTGATGAGATAGGGGAGCCAAAGAGACACAAACTGCTCCTGGACTCCCAGCCTGTGGATAAGAAGCTCCGGCTGACACTTATGAGTGAGAGGGGAAAAAATGCCTTAGACCCATGTGACACTTATGTAACTTCAGGCCTGGGATGTTTTTCTCACCAAGGAAGGACGAGTGTTGCCAGGGGCAGCTTTCATGATAAGAGCAAGCCAGTAACCTCTGAAAACAGAGAGTTCCCAAAAAACAGGCCTTCAGGAGAAGACAGAATGTTCCACATCAGGCTCGTGCCCCTCTTGTCTGCAGCAGGGTGCAGAGGCTGCTGGTGGCTCCCCAAACTGGTATAAGTCAAACAACTGAGACAAAGGAGTTTTTGAGTGAAACAAGGAGGGTTTTTGATGTGGAGAAGCTGAAGAGTGGGAGCACACAAGAAGAAGGGGAGGGAATGGGGTCACTTTGGAGCACAGGAGACCTGACTTTTCTTGGCGAGTGGGTTCAAGGCAGTCATTTTACTGGGAACTTCCTAAAACCAGCAGTTCCTCCTTATTCCTTCAAAGCCTTTAATTTTCCTTCAAGAAACAGAGTGAGAGAACACAGGAGGACTGGATCAGGTCCTGTCCAACCTGAGTTTCCCTCTGAACCATTTGGGATGGTGTAAAGATGTAGGTGCTTAAGAGAAGCCAATTAATACTGCACTTTTATAGATACAAAATATGTGACACAGGCAGGGAAGGGAGGTGTGGAGGGTGGTCACCATGGGTTAAATGTAGACCTGGAACTGAACAAGTCTTTTCCCAGGGCATCCTCAAAAAGCTGCTGTTTGGTGGTGATTAGCTGGTGATGGTAAGAGTGACATGCTGCACTCAGGAGGTGACTGCCAGGCTGAGCCAAACCTTGCCCAGCCACATTTTGGCAATTTTGGACAAGTATTGACAACAGAGAGAGTTCAGACTGACTGACCACCTACTTTAGATGTTTGCTCCCTTGCTGGTTTTGTGAGAGCAGATGCCTCCACAGGGGTGGCTTGGCAGATCTCATGCAGGTGTCAATGGGTTCCTGCTCTGGTGCTTGTCTCCCCTCAGAGCTTTGCCTTCCCCCTCTCTCTCAAAGCACAAAAATCATCCCCACACTGGATTTCTGCATCCTTCAAACCATGTCCTGCAGCTCCTTCTGCTTCCCCAGCAGCGATGGGTTGACATTCCTTCTGCAAGTCACCTTCACAAGGACTGGTCTCCAAACTCCCCTGCCTGACTGCTTGGGTGCTAAATCACTATTTCTGTGCACTAGAGAGGTGTCTGGAGGCAACACGAGTAGCTGGCAGGAGGTATCAGAGAGGTTGAAAAAGGATGGAGCTTTGTGCTTTCAGAGAATTTGGTGTGTCCCCCACAAATACTTCTCCATACCCCCTTCTACTGATGTTTAACATTAGTGTGTCCCACCTTGTCCTGGGCAAAAAAGACACCCCAGGGCAAGGAGGGTCAGCAGGGTCGGTCTCATACAAGGGGTAGGTCTTGCCTCACAGACACATTTCATTCTCAATGCTCTTGTTCTGCCTTGCAGTGGCTTCCCTGCCCTATCCCTGTCCATGCTAATGGATCCAAGGCAGCAGGAAAGCAGCAGTCAGGGGTGTCTGTGCAGTGACAGCTCTTCCTCTGTGAGCTGCACCTTGTCAGGCTAAAGTCTCCTGACCCTGGTGTGTGCTTGAATCACTCTCCTGTTCCTCCTCTAAATCCCCACCTGAGGTCAAGCTTTGAAAGAAAGGTCAGATCCATTTGAAGGCTGTCCAGAGAGGGACTGAATCACTCAATCATGAGTCACTGAAAATTGAATTGATGCAAATGTTCATTTGACAACCTGTAAGTCTGGGGAGAGTTCCAGCCTGACCACAGGCTTTGTGCCAACGCAGCTGGGCTTCCCCTGGCTTGGAGGAGGTTTTTGCAGCAGGTAAACAAGGGGTGTGAGAGTCCTCAGAACACCAGAATTATCTTTTCTTCCCAAAGCCTTACTCATGGCAGGAGGGGAATCTCTGCAGAGAGCCTTTGTCATCAGTGTGTCACCGCCTGGCAGCACTCCTGATTAGTGACCCTGATTCTGGGCTGTTGGATTTTTTGTTATCAGCATCAGAGGTGCTGGGCACAGTGATGCTGGCTGACTTGAAAAGCAGCTGAACATTCCCAGCTCTCCTAATAAATCATTAACTACTCCAGAACCATCACTGAAGTGTGCAAGGAAATAAGCAATTACCTCCTGCCCTAGAGGAAAAGATCCTGTCCAGAGCTAGGAAGTGTCTGGGGATAACAATGTAACCAAAATAATTAGATGCTCTTTTGTGTTTGTTAAATTCAGGATTATATTCATAATTTTACTCCCCCTTCCCAAAAGCAGGGGGTAATTAGCTTTGGGGCAGCCTTACTGGCACTGACTGACCTTGCATGAGCACAGCTGTGACATTTTGCACTGACCTTTGCATGGGTCTGAATGACCAGGGCAAAAATAAGGAAAAGGAGAAATAGGATCTGTATTTCACAGAATCACAGGATCATTTAGGTTGGAAAAGATTTCTAAGATAATCAAATCCAACCTTTGACTGATCACCACTGTGTCACCAGGACCAAAGCCCAAAGTCCAATCATTCCCTGGACACCTCGAGGGATGGGGACTCCATCACCTCCCTGGGCAGCCCATTCCAGTGCCTGAACACCCTTTCTGTGAATAAATCTTTTTCCTGGTGTCCAACCTGAACCTCCCCTGGCTCAGCTTGAGGCTGTGTCCTCTGGTCCTGTTTCCCAGCAGCACAGCCTGACCCCAGCTCACCCTCCTGTCAGGAACTTGTCAGAACCCAGGACATCCCTCTGGGTGCCTTGGATGGCTCGGAGCTGTAGGGAGTGAGAAGGTCACTCCTGAGCCTCCTTTTCTCCAGGTTGAGCCCCCCTGAGCTCCCTCAGATGCTCTTCATGGGGCTCACTCCCCAGACCCTTCTCCAGCTCTGTTGCCCTTCTCTGGACATGCTCCAGACCCTCAATGTCTTCCTCAAAGTGAATATTTGCCACAGAGAGACAATGGGCTTCAGTCTTGTCAGTCCAGCTTAGACAAGTGGAAAAAGGGCAGAATTGAGGTTATCTCTGTGGTACTGCAGCAGAACATCAAAAGGATGCAGAGTCCTATAGAAACCTTAAAGAAAAATCTAGCTTAAGATAGGTTTCCTAGCAAAATACAGCCATGTCAGAGAGCTACATCATTGTGACATTTGAAATGCCCTTTATTTTCAGGTTATGATTTAATGCAGACATAGGATGACTTGTTTTGTCAAAATAGAGTCCACTCAGAAAGCCTGAACTCCTCCTTTCTTTAGAGTGACCACTAAGCCTTGGGACTTTTCTTTGCCCTTTATCTAAAGAACAACTCTGATCTGATACATTCTGAGTTGCATTTTTCATTGCTTTTTAATTTTTAATTGCCTCCCAGCTCAGGAGGCAGTCAGAACATACTTTCAAATAAGATTTACTGTATTACTTGTGTACCTAATCAGACAATTGCTATGTTTATCTTAATCATGTATATTACTTCATTTATTTCAACACAGGCTCCCTTTGAATATAATTTCAAAGCATCATGACAGGCCTGCAGTTAGTAAAGAAGGGCTTAAAAGGACTTTTATGGGTGACATTTTTAATTAAATATTAAATGAAACACAGACCTCTATTCCTAAAGATGCTAAACCTATATCTTCTTTATATTTGTAAAGTTTGTCTTTATACATATAAATAAATAAATAAATAAATAAGAATAGAGGCTTCATAAAAGCTCAGTGGGTTTCTTATCCCCAGGTTTTCCACATTTTCTGACAGCTTTGGACTGTATCTAACTGTGTGGTTATTTCATTTGGGAACTGATAAATTGCTGCAAGTCAAACAGAAGCAGTTCTAAACTTTGGCCCAAGAGGTGAATGATATTTTAGGGGAAAGACTTTCCTGCCACTTTTCCTTGTGCAAGCTGATTTATTTGCTTTGGAGCAGGCTGCACTCACAGCATTTCCTGGCTGGAGTGGAAGTCCTGGGATTCCCATGGGGAGACTGAACTCAACATGCTTTCAAGACAAAAATTATTCAAGACAAAAATTGTTCAAGACAAATAATTTGGACAAAGCTGGGAAGAAATAATAAATAGAACTGAAATCTCTGATAATCAGCCAAGGGTAGGGGAAGTGTAAAATACCAAGGGATGAGTTGTGCTCTTTTATTCAGCATCATTTCTCTGCAAATAGCACAAGTAACATTCCTGCAGGGCAGGCATGCTGGAGATGACTAAAATTTAAAGTGTTTAGTTTGCTTAGGCAGGAAAACAGGAAAGAACAAAGTTTCTCAGTGTAAACAGAAATTTCATGTCTGTCACACTGATTTTGTCCCAGAGGAAAAAAACTCGATCAGACAAACAGAACCTATGGGACAAAATGTGAAAACCGGAGAAGTAAAAATTTCCAGGCTCAGCCAGTTTATTGATTTTCTTTCAGCAACACAGAGATCATTTGCCACATTACCAGCGACTGCAGATTTACCTTACATTGCAAAACAACTTGATGATTGACTTGGGGCTCCGAGCACCAGCAGCAAGGCAGAGCTGAGTCTGACTTTCATTGCAAGGTCTCACCCCAGAAAAAGCCCAGCTGACGTGGCAGAGGTGAAATAGGCACCAGTCTAGCTCTCTTGAAACCTAAATTCTCATCAACCAAAGAACAAAAAACCCCCAAAAAACTAAAGAGAAATTCCAAAAGGAAAATAATTAAATGCACAGTCTCAGCCATGAGATCTTCATTTTCCAGGGTGCTCCTCAGTGAGGATGGGGTGGATATTGGTGGTGGCATAGGGAGCATCAGTCCTTGGAAGAGGATTGAGGGAATGCATGAGTGCTAAGAACACTCTGCATCACCTCAAATTTACCTGGCAGTGAGCTTACACCCCCTGGGTCTCTGATTTGTTCACACAGATGAAGGCTTGGCTGGCTTGTGCAGGCTGAGGATGAAGATGAAGGAAAGGTCAATGGCAGTGGGCAGAACTGCCACCCTCACAAGACTCCTGTGGTCCTTGGAGGGACTTGGGGGGTATCACTGCCACCCAGAGATGCAGCACAGTCAGAGTCATGCAAATCATCCAGCATCCAGCTCTGCTTTCACTTGTTTGTTATTGTCATTGCCATTACCCTCTTTTTGAAAGGGGGGGGTATTCATTATTTTATTTTATTTTATTTTATTTTATTTTATTTTATTTTATTTTCCCTCTTTTTGAAAGGGGGGAGGGGGGGTGTGTATTAATTTTATTATTTTATTTTATTTTATTTTATTTTATTTTATTTTATTTTATTTTATCACTGAGCCTTTGGAAGGAAAGGGAAATGCATGTGGGAGGAGAGAGGGAGAGGTCCTGGCGTGGCAGTTACTAGAGACAGGGCTAATGGCTGGGACATTTGATAAATAATTCTGTTTAATTTAAGCCTCAGGAAATTCTAATCAAATTGCATCACCTGTGGTTCTGCTGCTTTTCCCCAGGCTGGAGACAGGGAAGAAAAAAACACCGACAGAAAAACCCTGACCTTTGCTACAGCCAGCTGTGAATGGAGAATTTCCAAGCCTGAGCGAGCCAGGGGAAGTTGAAGGGAAGCATGTTCTCTCTAATAACCCTTTTCCTGGAGAGCCCAGGGAATGGATGCTGAGCCAAGGCACTGTCTGAAGGAGCCTGGGCAGCTGCTGGGGTTATCACGGGTACCAAGGCAGCCAAGAGCTGCAGGGGATGTGGAGAGACAGCTTTGCCTTGCTCAGTGCAAAGCAAGTGGCACACGGTCCCCCAAAAAGCTCACCCCAAAATCAAACACCAGCTTTTGCATTTCTCTCCATCAGCTCATGGGTAACATCAGCCTGGAGGTGAAAGGGGAAAAAAAAATTCCTTGATGCTGCTGAGGTTGATGTGCTGTAACATGGGTAGGGCAATAACAGCCCATCCTAGAGCCATGGGGGCTACAGAACATCTGATTTTAATAGTTATTGCTCTTTTAAAGGGAAAAGCAGAGTTTTCAACAAGGAAAGGAAAGGAAAGGAAAGGAAAAGAAAGGAAAGGAAAGGAAAGGAAAGCAAAGGAAAGGAAAGGAAAGGAAAGGAATGGAAAGGAAAGGAAAGGAAAGGAAAAGAAAGGAAAGGAAAGGAAAGGAAAGCAAAGGAAAGGAAAGGAAAGGAAAGGAATGGAAAGGAAAGGAAAGGAAAGGAAAAGAAAGGAAAGGAAAGGAAAGGAAAGCAAAGGAAAGGAAAGGAAAGGAAAGGAATGGAAAGGAAAGGAAAGGAAAGGAAAAGAAAGGAAAGGAAAGGAAAGGAAAGCAAAGGAAAGGAAAGGAAAGGAAAGGAAAATACTTTTTAACGGTTTTCTTCATTATATTGGTTAAACTGGCATCAGTGTCCCCAGCTGCCTTACTGCAATATTTTGGAAATAGCTTGGACCTCAAGTTGGGAAAACAAAGCTTGGAAAGCAATGGTTGGAGAAGGCCATGCTGACCTGGAAGATGACTGATATCCATCCTCACTGAACTGGCAGTAAATCTGAAAGGGATAACTGCATTTTGACCTTGGTATGAATTCTCTAGTTTCCAGCTCCACAAGCACAAGGTTATATTTCTGCTGTGCAGACAGAACTGGGCACACACCTTTTTTAGCTCTTAGTCATCCATGCAAGCTCTGCTCAGGTGAGAAGGGGCAGGGGAGGTGTGGAGTAGCTCCAGAAGCAGATGCTGCTGCACAGCAGCCCTTGTCTCTCCTGCTCACACTGCACAGAATTCTTCTCTCTCTGTTACTACTGGGAAGTGGCTCAGCTGTAGCTGGGAGCAAAGAGGGATGCAGACATTATGAGTTAACCAGAAAAAGACATCCTTATTTTGGGTAAAGAAAAAAAAAGGAAAGTCTGGAGTGAGATTTAACTCTAGAGTGCTCACACAGCTTGAAAATGTCCCTGTTTGAGCCAGAGCTTCAACATTTGGTAAGTCTGGACAGTGAGTGGAATGATGTGGGAGAGCACAGGGGATGTGTAGGAAAAGGGGACAGATTTGCAGAGATACATGAGAGGGGCCAGGAAACCCATCAAAAGGGCAAAAGGATGCATGGTAAATTCAGTTTTGGTTGGGGGAACAATATGAAGTGTTCCTGTTGGGGCACAGGAAGGAAAACCAGAAGGAATTACAGCACACAGCACACGCTCGGAATCAGCCCCATGGCCCAAGGCAGTGCACAGGGAATTACTGAGAAGGGGAAGGTGAAGGGATATGGGTTTGGGCATGGGAAAGGGCAGAAAAATGCAGGAGCAGAGCCCTGTAGCTGCAGATGGCACTGTGAACCACCTGCAGAAGCTGATCTGGGAATACCCATCCCTTCCATGGGGAGGAGATGGAGCAGAAGCATTCCTGGCGGCCCATCCAAGTTATGCTGGGACCCCACCACCATGAAGCTACTGCTTAGGGCACCCCTTCTGCCAGGAAGGGCTGAAACTGGGAGACAAAGGGTGCCTGAAGCCAAGTGTGAGGCACAGCTCTGTTTGTGGATGGGTGAAGCTTGTGCCAAAGCAGCCGAGGGCTCGCATCGAGTCCTGGCCCTTCAGACTCATTTTAAGGGATATTTTTTTCTCTGTTTAGAGCAAAGACCAGGCCAGCCCTCAAAGACAGCCCCATCCCAAGCAGATCCACAGCTGGCTGTCTCCTGCAATCAGATCAGGGCAGGCACAAGCCCATCCAAACTGCAGTGCGTGGGTTTTTGGAGGGGCCACGTGAGAGCCAGCCCTTGCCTTTGGGAGCCAATCACGGGGTGAGGAACAGGGTGACTTTTATTTTAGCAAGGACAGAAACAAGAAGACACCACAGTGATCATCTGATTTGCCTTTCTGCATGGTGAGGGAAGGTCATGAGGATGTGCCCAGCAATTCCTGCAGCATTCCCAAGCTTTTTTTGTGAGGTGATGGGCACCAGCTGCAACATTTATAATTCCCTGCCTGCTCCCCAAGTGTGTGCCTACCCATAGCCCAAGGAAATGAGAGCTGAATGCAGATTTCAGGAGAATATCATGATAAAGATAATTAGACTAGAGCTGCACTGCTCATATGGATGGTTTGGGGGGTGCATGCCATCTTTTTGGAGGATGGAGCACAGGCTCAGGCAGCACTGACCCTGTCGTTTCCATGCCATTGATTTTTTTAAAGGAAACATTCAATTATAATCCCATTTAGTCTGGCTAAGGAGAAGCCTGTATTATTCAAGTGATGAAGAGAAAGTAAGGCTTCAGAAGCTTCACACTTTTTACAGGACTAACTGCTGCAGTTTGTGTAGGACATAAATCCTCCTGGAAACCTGGATTTAACCTGGCTCACCTGACTATTCATCCTGACTTTTTATTTCCCTGACATCTCATGGGCCCTGCAGCCTTGAGCTGGGCAGGAAGGAGCTGCACACAGAATCTGGAGAGGTTTGGTGGCTTTGTGGAGGACCAGGAGGGCTGAATGGCAGAAAGTTCCTAGGCTGTCTTACAGGAGCATAAAAAAAAGTGCCACGTCTTCAATTCTGCCCTTTGCCAAAAAATTACAGGTCTTCCAGTGGGAGTTCCTGCACACTCAGGCTTTGTAAACTGTAATTAAGGAACTGCTGAATAGCAATTTTAAATAAGCACATTTTCAATGTAGCTTTTGGAAATTGGAATTAGTGGTAATTCCTGTGTAGATTTAAGCATTTATAAAAATGTCTCTGTGTAAGGAAGCCCTGGCTCTGGGCTTTTTCAAGTGCTTGGACCTACATTATTAGTGGATCTTCAGGCTGGACAATCACAAGCACTGACCATTTATTTTGGTGTCTGTACACAATCTCTTTAAAAATGCAATCCTAGTCATACCTGCATAAATTCCCCAAAAATAATCTGCTGATAAATGTCCCCTGAAGTCAAAAATGCCAAATTTACATAGCCTTACATTCAAAGCTGAATTTACTTTCTTTTCTTGTATGTCAGACTACTTGAATTACTGAAACAATAATGGAGCTGGATTATTGCAATATCTACATCCATATTTTAGTTGCAATTAAACTTTCTGAAGCAAAGCTCCCAGTTTATTTAATGAAACAAAACACTTTGTTACCAAAAAAAAACACACCCAAAACAAAAAACAACAAAAGAAAGACTGTGCAAATACAATCATTATAATCCAATTCCAGAAGAACTAAGAAAAGGATCAATCCAGAATTCATTAAATACCTTATGTGTCAAGATGACCTTTAAGGTTTGCTGGTAATCTACATTTTCAAATTTTTAGGCCTTTTTTTTTACAGACTCTCAGAGCAAACAAAGCAGCACTGATCATATTTATTGCCTAGCAAATGGGGGATTTTCTCATCATTTTACATCTACATATTTTTTTATGCATTGGGATAACAGTTCTGGACTTCAGACTACAAGAGTCACGAGGTGCCCTGGAAATGCAGGTTTTGTGAGTTCTTTTTCCACAAGAGTGGAGGAGAAAGAGTTGTTTCAAAGAAAGCATCAGGGATGCCTCTGCCACCCAACCGCCCCGAAGGAACACACACCACACCTTTCTCATCCTTACCCCAGGGAGAAAGAATTTTTCTGACCAGAGAACTAACTTGTCCCAAATCTGGAATCATCCTCAGAGGTTTCCTGAAATCTGGCATCATCCTTAGGGCTGCTTCTGGGTGGAGTTTGGTCCCATGTCCTCTTTCCCCCGAAAACTAAACCATTTTGAAAATGATTTGTGTTTTACTGAGGAGAATTCTGCATCAATCTGTTACATTCTGGTGTCTCCCAGGATAGGAAATTATTGTAAAATTGGGTATTTCAGGTAACTGAATTCTAGATTAAATACAGAAGGCCAAAATAGGGAGACAAACTAAGGACAGGATTGGCAGAAACAAGGCTGTTGCATGGGAAGTCACCCATCCAGAGAGAGGAAATAGCCTTGCTCCTGCCTTGGTTTGAATGAAAGCTCTGAAACTGCTGATACTGGTGACCAAAATCCTGCCTCGTGATCTTGTGTCTCCTGTGATGTGTGACAGCCAGCCCCAAAGCAGAAGTTGCTGCTGGATCTCATGCCTGCTGGAAGTGGAGGTCTAGTTCTTCAGGGAAGATCCTCTCTACCCCAAGGCATGTCCCATACCTGCATTTTTAGGGGTAAGAAAATCAGATTTTGCCCATACAGCTGAGAAGTTGTGAGGCAGGGCATTAAACCCAAGGCTCCTGGGCTTCTTTGAAAACCATCTTCCTCAGGATTCCCATGTGCCTCATCAGTCCAATGCTTGGCCACAAGAGAAAGAGAGAAAATAATCAATAATCATTTGCTTATGAGGGATGGGAAATGGGATGGCATGGGGAGGCTTTGCCCATGGTTTCACATAAAGGCTGGGGCAGAGCAGGACACACATCTCGTCACCACATTTCTCTTCACAGAGAAATGCAAGGCACAATTCTTCCCAAGGATTTCTGAGATTCACACTCTCTGAACCTCAGAGAAAGGAAACAATTCTTGTCTGATGTGCTGTGCCTGTGTTTGTGCAAAAGTACAATATGGAGATTGTTTACCCAGAGTGATGGTGTTTTGTTTCCTTGGCCTATCAGGGCCAAGTGTGTGTGTGTGTTGGCTGAGAGTCACGAGATTCTGTGCAGTTCTGTGCAGTTGTGTGCAGAGTTGAGTGCTTGGCAGATTCAGTTTAGATGTAATATAATTCTGTGTAATATGGTATAGAAATATAGTATAATAATGTAATTAATTAGCCTTCTGATATCAATGGAGTTCACCTCATCTCTTGAAAATATATACCAAACACCCAACCAGTGCCGCTGTATTTTTCCTGCAGCAGAGACCTCTTCTGCCAGAGAGAAAGGGCCTGATTGACAGCACCAAGGGGCAAGACCTTGCTTTCCCCAGCAAAACAGGTACGTCCCTCTTGTGTAAGAACCACCAGCCAAGCCCTCAGCTCTCTGCTCTGGCTATTAATAATCACTTCCCATGGTTTCCACAGCTTTCTGAGGCGGATACTTGACCTCTTGTGATTGTGCCCAGACGCCCCACTCATGTTACAGGGATATCCAGCAGCCGTGGTGCTGGGCTGGGCTGCAGCTCTCTGCTCCTCGCTGTCCCTGCCTGGAGCCCGCTGGCCCCGCTTTCATCTCTGCCGCCCTTCCTCTCCTCGCTGCTCTGGCAGCTCTCCACTGGCCCTGTGCAGATTTAAACACCAGGCTGCACCTGTTGGTTGAGCTGTTGATTGGGAAGAACCCCAATGGAAAGTGACCCCATATGTCTGGCTGAGCCGTCCCTCCGCGCTAATGGAAGAGCGCTAACGCCACCGGCGTGTTCCTCCAGGCTGTTTGTACCCCGTGTTCCTGCCTTACTGACTGCCTCCTTGGAAAGGAATTCTGCTGCTTAACTGATTGTAACACTTCTTTCTTTCTTTTGTTTTTTTTTTCCCCTCCCTTCTCTGCCGGTCCAGCAGCCTCAGGACTCGATTCCTCACATTTATTTGGTCTCTGCTGTGCAGCCAGAGGTGACTTTAGGACAGTAGGCAGCACATCCTCGTTCCTCCACACCATGTGTTATGGAGCTTGGTGTTGTCCCAGCACAGTGTCTTTCTTCAATGAAAAACAAGAGGGATTTATTCAACTCTGGCTTTCCAGGACCACTCTGTTCACCTCCATACTCTGTTTTGCACAAAGAGTTGCATTTTCCCAAGTAGTTTCCTGATTTCATGGCTTCATATGTGTCTATGAGTGGGCCCCAGGAATGGGGCCTTCACAATGTGAAGGATGTGAAAGAAACATTGGCTTGGAACCTTCACTCAAGCAGCAGAATTACAGAATAAGCTGAGCTGGAAGAGACTGACAAGGATCATCGAGTCCAACTCCTGGCTCTGACAGGACACCCCCAGATTCACACCATGTGCCTTGAGAGCATTTTTCAAACACTTCTTGAGCTCTGTCAGGTTTTGTGCTGTGACCACTGTCCTGGGGAGTCTGTTCCAGTGCCCAGCCACCCTCTGGGTGAAGAACCTTTTCCTGATATCCAACCTAAACCTCCCCTGACACAACTTCATGCTGTTTCCTTGCATCCCTTCACTGGTCATAGAGAGCAGAAATCTGTGCCTGCCCCTCTGCTTCCCCTTGTGAGGAAGCTGCAGACCATGATGAGATCTCCCTTCAGTGTCCCCTTCTCCAGGCTGAACAAACCAGCCTGCCGGAGTCCCTAAAAATGCCATATCAACACAGCAAGCTGAGTTCTCCCTGGTGGGAATATCCATCAGCCAAGAGAACCATAAACCTGGAACCTTGTGGCAGCCCAGAAGTCCCTGTGGGGGGAAGCAGGGACAATGCATTTTCCTTTCTGCTGTTAAAAACTCACATATTAAACACAGTCTCAGTCACCCTGAGGCAGCCTGTATCTGGATACCTCACAAGAGGCCATAAGGAGCTTTCAGAGGTCCCTCAAACAAGCCTCTTTCTATCTCCCATCAGCCAGCACCTTCTCAGGGTGGCTCAGCTCTGATAAGAGATGTCCTTATTCTCTTTGGGTTCGCAGTGTGACAAACGTATTCCTCACAGTGCTGCTGAGGAGGGATGATACCACGGGTATTAGGCAACAAGGAGAGTGGAGAGGGAGGGCAAAACAGCCTGACAGCTGCTTCTCAAGTAGACCATCAACATCTATCTGCCAGGA
The DNA here is from genome assembly GCF_014805655.1 of Passer montanus. Taxonomy (NCBI): domain Eukaryota; kingdom Metazoa; phylum Chordata; class Aves; order Passeriformes; family Passeridae; genus Passer; species Passer montanus. Next base: position 39,004,325 of record NW_024356505.1, read on the forward strand.
AATTTAAAATAAACCAGGGAGTAGTTCTTTTCTACAACTTTCCTTCATTTTTCCACCGGCAAGCAGGCAGGATTTTGCATCCAGCAAAAATAACAGGCATTTCCATGAGCTGTTTATTTGACAGGGTATTAGAGGAAGGTGAATGATTAGGTCTTGGGGGGTGTTAATGGGGCCATTTCATGCTGTGGTGATTGGTGGACTGATAGAATGGATTATGTGCCTATAATGATCATTTTTTGCTGCTGGGTGGTCACAATTTCCCATTGAAAATCTGCTTGTCAGGGCACCAAGACATTTTTCCGTGGGCGTTTCTTATTGTTATTTAAAGGTAAAAAAGTACTTTCAAAAGCACAAATTAAGCTTGCTTGCCAACAGGAAACAGATAAAGTTGGGGGAAAAGAAAAAAAAAGGAAAAAGAAAAGAACAAAAAATGAAAAGCCATTGGGAATCTGACAGCCCTCCCCACATGCAGCCACACTCCTGCAGGACGGGGGGATGCGTGGGCTGTCACCAACCCCCACACTCTGCTTCGTGGAGAGCTGGGAATCAATCACTTTGATGTCTTATCTTATCCCTGAAGACAGACAGCAGGGCTTGCTCGGTGGCTGCAGCAGTGGCACTCCAAGAGCCCCTTTTGAAGTGCTGGAGCAGCACCCGAGCGGGAGCGGAAAAGCTGACACCAGCGTGCTTTGGGACACGGCCTCCAGGGACGTGGGGAGGCTGCTGTCTTTGTGCTGGGTGGCATCTCTCCTTGTCACCCATGGGTGTGACAGCGGGTGGTTTTTGGGCAAACATCTCCCACCCACAGGTGCCTCTGCCCCGGGCACGCTGGCGGCTCTGCCGGGTTTTGTTCCACAGGGATGCGCTTGCTGAGTGTGGAGATGGCAGAGAAAGGCAGGGAGGTGTTCAAATGTTCCTCTGATTCTCAGGGCTGAGCTATCTCACTGGCATTTGGATATCCAAACTCAGCTGCTGACTCCATCCCCAGCAAATGTCTGAACTGGGTTCCTATCAATGCCCTTAATAAGAATCTTCTTCTACCCCTCCAATCTCTCCCTACACAAGTTGTTTCTTGTTCTTTCTGGTTTGTTCTTCCTACCATCCAGCAGACACAACCTCGCCTATGCTCCCACAGACCTAAAAGGCTAAAGTTTGCTCCAAATTTGCATTATCCAAATTTGCAGCAGTATTTTCCCTGGCCTTTGGCAAGCAGAGCCCTACTCTGCATTTCACCATCCTTTTGTGTTAGCTGGCACACCTCTCTGCTTTTAACTTTCTCCTGCTTTGCCTTCCTTTTGCATCAGGCAGAGCAGTCAGATTGTGTTTTCAAGACCTCTGCTGTCTGTTTCTTTCTGCCTCTAATTCCCAGCTGTAACCTGCCCCACACCTTCTCCTTGTCACGCATAAAATTTTTGAACAAGCAACTTTGTGTTTTCCTACAGGCACCTAGAAATATCTGTAAAGTGCCCTCATTGCCCTCCTTTGAACTTGCCTTGCTGCAAGAGAGCCCTGGGTAGTAATTAAGTCTTTGATGGACGAGTATCATGGCCATGATGCTGACAGATACCACTTCATCATTTCCCAGTAATCCACTGCACCTGTTATTAAATGTTTTCTTTCCTTCAGCCTGGAAGCTCTTGTGAGGGTTTTTTTATTTGACGTTTTTAAACCCTGGAACAAAGATATCCTAGTCTTTCTCAAGAGCTATAGGAACTTAAGTGCCAAATAAAAGAATAGTCATTTAGAGCTGACTTCTTCTATGTAGTTCAGAGTTGAGGATAAAAATCGGTTGAGTTGCTTTCAAAATTTTCTCCTTTATGCATCATTTGAATGGAATCCAAAGACTCTTTTCTTTGTCAGCGTGACTACTTTGTTTGCAGTACCACTGTGAAAATTCCTTCCTTCTGGTGGGGGTTTTCTTGTTGGTTTTTATTTGTTTGTTTGTTTCTTTGCTTTGTTGTTGTTGTTGTTGCTTGATTGCTTTTGTTGGGTTCTGTCTGTTTATTTTTTGTTTCCATTTTTTTTTTCCAAAGAATTGAAGCTTTGAGGTTTTAACAAAAATCTTTTCCCTGCCTGCTCACCACATCACTGCTGTGGTGTATCACAGTCCCTGTGTTACCATGCGGATCCTGAAAACAGCATATTGAGACATGACCAGCCTGCTTCACAAAGTATAAACTGCTTCCATCCGTCACCAGAAACCTCCTGAGTAACATTTTTTCCCTTGCTTTAAGTAATCAGTCCAAATGGAAAGCACAAAGCAAAGGAAAGCAGACTCTCCTTGGTTTAAAGAGAATAAAATGCTGGGTCAAACCCCTGACAGACAATTGCTGAATGAATTTCACAGAAGGGCCCCATCAGCCTGACACCCAGATGACATTCCAGCTGCTTTTTACAGTTTATCCATCGGTGTGTGTTGGTGCTGACACAAACCCTTTGCACCAGGAGGAGCCATTCCTAGGTCTTGTCCTATTTCAGAGAATAATAAAGTTGAAAAAGACCTCTGAGGTCATCAAGTCCAACCACTAAACCAGCCCAGCCAGGTCCACCACTAAACCATGTCCCCAGGCATCACACCTGCACATTTTCTGAACATTTCCAGGGATGATGATTCCACCATTTCCCTGGCAGCCTGTTCCAGTGCCTGACCACCCTTTCAGTGAAGAAAGATTTCGACATCCTTCTTCATCCACAAACCCCAACATTTCTTGCACACCCTGGTGGATCACATTGCCCATTTATCCAGCCCAGGCCTCCTTTATGAGCTTCATCTCTGGTGATCAGCAGTAACAGCTGTCCAAGTGACATGCTGAATTAAATGTCTGCCTCCAGTACCCCTGCTGGCAGTATGAAATCCAAATTATAAATCTGAAGACAAGATCAGGGTAGTGTGTCCTCAAAGGTTTCTCTGTTGGCCCGGCTACACCTCATTTTCTCTTCATCAGACTGACTAATTTTAAAATGTCACATTTTCCTGGCCTTAAATGAGAACATTCATAGCATTTTATTCCATATTTTTTTCAATTTTTAATCTTATGGATTCTGAAAGTGAAATTGTTGAATTAAAGGAGTCCAGTCCTGCTTCAATTTATATAGCCAAATATCAGAATATAATGCTGTGAGATGAAGTCACCCAGATCCCAATTTTCACCTGGCAAGAGTATTTGCTAGCAAATCATGGCTGTTTTAAGTTATTCTTACACTGTGGAGGAAAAGTGAATTGGTGGCAGGATTCCTTCAGGGGTCTGGGCAAAACTGATTGTATTTTTTACTAAATTGCTGTTTAACAATCCCAAGATGTTCTCTGTTATTTGCTGGCATGTGAAAAGACACAATAAATGGCACTTGGGGGTTAATTTTCATGACCCTGACTCTACCTCTCAACAAGATAGATTACATTTTCAATTCTATTCCTTGGTGTATAAGAGAGAATCATTTTGTAGAAAATGAGAATTGATCCAAATCTTCACCCTAAAGTCAAAATGCAGTTTTATTGAACAGAAAGAGGGAGGAAAAAAAAAAAGAAAAAAAAAGGATGCATTCTTTAGAGGAGAGTTCCCTGTGATATCCTCCACGACAAAACAGCATGAAATGGGAGCAGAGCTGCCCCTTCAGTGGAGAAACCAAAGGCTGGGGAAGGACAGGCCGTGCCTGGGAGATCCAGCTCCTCTTATGGGCTGGTTTGTGAGCAGTTTGTGTGCATCCTCCATGAGTTTTCTTCTCTTCACAGGATCTGGTTTGCTGCCTCCCTGCCCTTGGTGCCCCTTCCAGCCTGACACTATCAGGGGCCATTCATGGTGCAGATAAAAGGCCAAGGGGGTTTCCCAAAATGTGACATTTCCCCCCTTCTGCTGGAAGTCCCTGGGAGGTTCTGTCTGTGCTGCCCTTCATGGGGTGAAGGGAAGAGATGACTTTTGGGTGATGGGCACCCCACAAGAGGTCCAGGGGCATCAACAATAGGACTCAGCTCATGTACCCTCCTGGGGCCAGCTGAGAAGAGCCTGCAAGCTAAGCAGGCTTGGGGACTTCATCTGTGCTCCAGACAGAAGCACAGATTTGACTTCTGGACATGCCCTGGGCCAGCTGTCACTTTGGGAGACATCATTTCATCGCCCTACTCCCACATTCCCTTGCTCAACTTTGGCTTTGCTGTGCTTATCTACACTGCTGGTCCTCCAGGAATGCTCTGGGAATCAGAGCCAGGTGTCTCTGGTTGGGTATTTAGGCCTGGTGGCATTTTATTTTCCCCTTCCCTTGAGAGATTCAACTTAGTTAAAACCAACAAAAATGTTCCCAACCTTTCCCCTAGGAGAAAAATGCTGGAAAACAAGGAGCCTAAAGGGTGAAACAAGCCCAAATTTCTCCCTTTCATAAGACACATAAGAAAATCTCCAGGTTTTCCTTATTGTAGGGCTGAAGAATTTTACAGCCCACTCACCACATGGCTCTGAGTATTTGGGCTGGCACTACCAGTGCCAAGCTGGGCACGGCAGCGTTTTGCTCTCAACATTTTGTGTGCTGGCATGCAGCCAGGCTGGAGGAATCTCTGTAATCATAGGAGATGAAAATTAAAAACCCATCAGGTGCCCAACCCAGCAATAAAGCCTTCCTGCAGGAGGCAGAGGGCAGTGTTTGCACACACATAGTCATTAGCAGCACGAGCGGGTCAAGTTCATCCTCGGTGTTCTCCCCACGATTCTCTTTGGGGTGAGGGTGGTGGGGTTCTCTTTGGGGTGATGGTGGTGGTCCACTGTGGATCCAGTGAGATAAAGGTCAGCTTGGACGTGCCTGGGGAATGTTGTGGGGGTGGTTGTAGCACTCACCTGGTCTGAAAAACTGCCACAAGTCCCCATGGAGCCCCTTGGGACTGATGGCCACAGCTCCTCCCCTGGGACACCTGCACCAGGGAGCCCCAGTGGGTTTTTTCCCCATTTGGGGGAATTGCCCTGCACTGAGCAGTCAGAAGCTGAGTCACAAATGTTGCAGGCTTCACAGGAGGCAGCTGCTCACAGGTTCAGCTCTTTGGTGCTGTCCCTGGGGCACTGCTGGATCTGGAGAGGGGAAAAGCGCCCGCTGCGTTCTCCCTCTGGTTGCACTTAGTGAGGCTCTCCTAATGTTAGCCCAATGCAGGCAGCTGATCCTGGAGAGGCAGGAGGGGGCAATGTGCCTGTGCCCATGCCTAGGAGGAGAATTTGATCTCCTCCCTGCCTCCCCCCTGCCTGCCACCTCAAAACAAACCTACAGCGTGGCAATGTGCCTCGCGGATTAGCAAGGGGAGCCCACGGCAGGGCCTCGCTTCTGGGAAATGACAGCGGCTCCTGGCATGACAGGGCACTCACAGCCTCCCTTTGGCAGGAGTCTGCAGGTCTGAAATCAATACCCCTGTGCTTCCTGTGCCCCCTGCTCCCTGCCATCCCCTCCTGAGCCCAGCTCTGCCAGGGTCACCGCTCAGATCCGCCTCGTCCGGATGCTCCCTGCGACAAAACGCTCTCTGAGGTTAAACGTGCTGGCAAATGGAAGGAGAACTTTCCAAAGCTAAAACTCAGTTTGTGTTTACAAACAGGGCTGCTTTAGGAAACCAGTGAACGTCACACTTTCCTGCTGGTAGCCTCAGGGGAAAAATATCAGAGCTCTGAAGCTCTGTTCCTACAAAAGGAGTTTGTGTGTGCCTACAGAGACCACTGCAGTTTGTACCCATCTGAACAGGGACTACATAAATCTTCCTCAGGCATCTCTTTGGTGTTACCTGCAAGAGGCAGCTTCCCCTCTCCAGCATCATTTCATATTATGGCAAAGACAGCAAAGGGAGACCCTGCTGTCACTCCATACTAACCATCCTGTGATTAAATCCATCCTTACTTTAGCTTCACTGTGCCACTGGAACTGAGTCAAGGTTTAATTTATCCCACATAGTTTATGAGGTCCTCGTGAGCTCTCAGCAGAGGAGAAATGCACTCCCTGCCTGTGGTATGCTCAAACAGCTGATTGAACATCCCAGCTCTGAGCTGAGCAGGATTTGGGAGGAGAACCCTACAGCAGGTGGTGTGTAAAGGGATGTGTGACAGAGCCACAGGCCTGAGAAATGCGAAATTATCTCTGAGACAGCCTTTCCTACCCATCAGAGTCACAGCACTGCTCTCATTGAAGCGTGGGAATTGCTGTTCTCCAGTTTGAGCCAAGAAGTTACTGAATACTGAGGGGTCCACAGGCTGCTTCCAGGAGGGATGGGAGATAAATGAAATATTAAAACATATGCTTGCATACTAACCATATATTATAATTACAATATATTATAATTGATATTTAATTAGATATACTATACAATAAATAATAAATTTAATAATAATTATCTCCTCCCCCAATTTTTCCTAAACACACAGCACTCTTCCAGCACCAGTGCACAGGTTTCTGCTCTGAATCCAGCCCTGAATCCAGGTTCTTCTTGCACAGTATAGTTCTCATCAGCCTCACATGATCCTCTGATCTTGCCCTTGTATGGAAAATCCCACTTTGAAAAGTCAGTGTTCACAAAGAGGAGTCCTGCTACTTTATTTGAATTAAAGGCACATTGTGCACTGGAGCACACACCCATGGGGTTTTCCCTCTCAGGTTTTAGAGGGTGCAGCCTCCTTTTATCCCAAACTCCCAGACACACATTGCCTTCTTCCTTTCCCTATTGCTGAGGCACCAGGAAGGTACTACCTGCCACATATTCTCCCTTTTAAACTTGCCCTTTTCCCCCAAAGTTCAGAAACTCGGGCTTGTACGAACCCTTTGTCAAACTGTCAAGGCTCTATAACAACCCTGTGGCTTGATGTTGGTAGAGACCAAGGATTAAGACCCATTTCAAAGTCAACACCCATCCCCTTACCCATGGAATTGTTTGTAAAGACATCAACACACATCTTTCCCATCACCCTCACACCCACCCCAGCCTTTGCCATCCTAATTACATTCATAGTTTTGGAGGTTTCCACTGTGAAATCCTGTCCAAAACTTTGCCCCTTTCACACCTCTTTGGGTTTTTTTGTAAGGAAAACTTCAAAGGCAGATCTGAGCCTGGTGGCCTCCTGTACAAACGTTAACTTTTTCAGTGAATCCATCTCAGGATTTCTAGTTTGCCTTCCTTCAGTGTTGTGGAAGTAAAAGCAGTCTCGGGTTTTAAGCATTTCACAATTTAAACTCATTCCCTCTAGAAAATGAATTAAACCCTTTTGCCTGTGGAGTTATTTTAGCAAAACTTCTATCTCTCAAAATCCCTGGAGCAGTCATCATGAATTCAGAGAGTGATGATGGTTGGGAGAGGCTTGTGGGGCTTGGGGGTGGGGTCAGTGATATTTTCATGGGGCAAATTGTTTTCCCTTCCATGATGAAAACAGAGGGGCAGTGGGAATATGGAGGCCAGTGGGAAGTGAGGATGGTGAACGACTGCACAAGCAGGACCCAAGCAAAGAACAAGTCCCAAACTCCTCTGACAAGCCCAGGGGCAAATCCACTCCCAGTGAAGTGCTTACTTTAATTAGGTCAACATTTGTGGTCAGCCAAGCTTCCACTTCAGATGTTCTTCAAAAATCCAGCAAAGCTTCAGGCAGGGGAATTCTAACATTTGTAGCACAACCTCTGTGGTGCTGGGGCTGCCATGGTTGCTTACAGCAGCTCACATTGTTGGACACTGCTGGTCACACCTGTTGGGAGGGCTCCAGGGATGCTCAAATCACCTTGAAAAACATAGCATTTTCCAGGGTAAGATGTTTCTTGCTTCTATGTGTTGGTGAAAAGAAAAAAAAAAAAAAGGAAAATATCTCCACTGGAGTGACTTCACCCAATCTGATATTCAGAGCTGGAGATAAGCCCAGGGGAGTGATGGGCCCCATGGCTGAGGATGTGTGGGAGCTCACAAGAGCTGCCTGCCCAACAATGCCTCAGCAGCACCCTGGGCACCAGCCTGGCAAGAGAGATGCTTCCCCAATGTGTGGGTTTCAGAAAAGCTGGATCCCCTTTAGTTCAAGGAGGAGGATGTCTTCAGAGCTCCCAAATCCACTTTTTAAAAATTTATTTTTATTTTCACTTTCCCCCCCAAGAGAGGCTCCTGCTCGGCTGCCAGCAGTCCAATACTAGCTTGGTGTGGCTCTCCTTCATGGGACGCTGGGCAGGGAGGGCTCTGCAGCACTGGGATGTGACAGCTGGGTGGGAGCTGCAGCAGCCTGGTGGCAGAGCCTGGGGGCAGGACCAGGCTAAACTTCCTACGTGGCAGGAGACACCTCTGCCTAGCTGCCCTGGGACTCCAGGCAGTGTGCTGCCCTCAGGCACCGAGCAGCAGGAGCAGCAAGTGTGGTTATGGCATGTTGCTGCTGCTGCAGAGATTGAGGTTTACTCTGCATTTATCTCCTCACAGCAAAAGCCTCTTTTAGTGCACACTCAGAGCTTGTATACAAAGGTTTGTTTCTTAGGAAAAAAAAAATAAAAAAAAACCAAAAAAGCATCTGGTAAGAATCTGTTTGTTCCCAAAAGTCCCAAAGGGGAGCCCTTGTTTGTTTAGGTGTCCCTCTGTCCAAGAGCACTCTTCAGCTAGCAGGAGTGCTGCATGAGTTATCACAAAAAAGCTTTGTGGGAAGTCAGATCTGGGAAGAACACAATCCCCTACTTATTCTTGCCCAAGTTTTCAACATCTGTCTCAGTGTTCAAACCAGGCCATATCCCCTTTGAGCCACTCTGTCTCCAAAGATGGTGTTGGAGTACCCTGGCATGCCGGACCCCTGTGCCTCCAGGGATGCTCCACGCCAACATATGTATTGCATAGATTGGGATATTCTCAGCCAAGACAATAGATTTAATCCTTGGTGACAGTGTGTAAATAAAACAGATTTTAACATCTGCTCTTCTATTTTTTAAAACACAATGGCACTTCGTAAATAATACAACACTGTAACTCCCAGAAGGCTCTAACAAGTGCTTTATTAGGTGTCACGTCAGTGCCCCATTTTGCAGCAACTGCCCAGAACTAGATGTGCTATAATTCAGTTACACTGTAAGTAGCTACTAATGAGGCACATTATTATAAAGAGCCAATGCCGTGCAGCTAGACCGCAGTAAATCTGGAGTAATTCCAGTGAAATCAGTGCTAAAGCATGGATATGCCCTTATGACATGAAAAACAAAGGATTGTTCAAAGAAAAGGAAAAAAAAGGAGGAAAGTTCTAAAGAACTGTGACATTTTGAGGAGGGGTTTGTGGAAAGCTCCTAATTCTTACTTTTTTGCCCTTCCCTCTTTTCCACTCAGTTCTCATCTGTCACTCATGTATTGAGTATCCTGACAAGCCTGCCTGATGATTAATGCTCCTGTTTTGTGGGTTTGCATAGTGCCTCCTGAGTACTTAGCAGGTCTTAGAGAGTTCAGCTCACTAAGCTCGCAGCTTGTCTGACAGTCCCAGTGGCTTAATAATGCAAAATCATAAACCAGTCTGCAACTGATTCAACTTTTCCTGTCTATTCTTTTATCAGGAGCTGCTACGTGGGATCTGGAAGACAGCAGCATAATTAGATGTGTGCTGACTGGGATTTCCCTCCAGCCGGCACAATTCTGACCTCCAGCTCCACATGTAAGCAGGGATTTTGGGGAGATGGATTTTCTGGGGATAATAATGCCTTCTTCCCTGTAGGATGGATAAGTTAATAAAGCAGCTTTTTGGGCATAGAAAAATTTCTGTCCTCTTTCCTGAAATTGCTCACTCAAATATGGTTTTAGAGCAGAGCTATATGCTCTCATATTATATCAAATGGGATGCAACATAGCTGCATGATGTAACTCAAAAATTACCTCACCCTCCTTAAAACCAGCCTTATTCATCCAGTTTCCAGCTGATAGATTTATTTTTAGCCCCGAATGGCATTACCTCCCATAGCAGACTAAGAGGCTCGCTTCTGATCTCTGCCTAATTAGCAGGGAGTGTGTTTGCAGAGCCCAGCCCTGGAGTGTGTGTGAGGACAGGTCACCTCTTGGGCATGTGTGTGGGTCCGTGTGCGTGTGCTGGCTGACAGCACACCCATCACACCCATCCTGCCAGGGGGTCACAATCCAATTTGCTGCTTCCTTTCGATCCCAACAACGTCATTACCTCCTGCTAATGTGGTTAGGAGGGAGCAGGAGATGCTCTGGGATGCTGGCTGGAGGTGGTGAAGCAGCACCAGAGCACGTGTGCAAACCCTGGGCTATGGGGGCAGTTGCAGCTTGCAGGGCACAAGGATGCTGACCATAAAATCAGGGATCCTGACCATAAAACTGGAATAATGCTGGAGCTGGGACGCTGAAGCACGTCCTGTGATGAGATTGCTCTGAGCAGCATCAGGCAGCAGCATGACAGCTGTGTAAAATTACTTTTCTGTTGTGATTTCTGCAGTTTAAGACAAATCAACTCTGATTCAGCAAAAAATAAACCTATGTGAAGCTTGGGCTTCCTTAGGACTGTCCATGAGCTCCTGATGGGCAGATGCTCCCACAGACCCTCCAGAGACAGGAGTGGTAGGCATCCACTTGGTCTTGCAATGCTTCTTCTCGCCCATGCTGGGACACCAAACTCATAGCAAAGCTGGACAAAACAAAAATTTTCCCTTATTAAGTAGTAAGATATTGAGTGGACTGGAAGTCTGCTACCCTTCTTCCTAGGGGAGCACCCTAATTATAAAGATACAGGATCACACTTCTCCTTTCCTGCCAGCCCAGCCCAGTTATAATATAATTATTTCAAAGACCAACACTGCATCAACAACAGGGAATGAAGCACACATCACCCCTTCAGCATCCTCTATGATTCTGTGGCCATGGAGCCCAGGAAATTGGTTCTTATATAATGGTTTGTGTTAGAAGGGACCTTAAAGATAATTTAGTTCTGACCCCTTCACCAAGGGAGGTTCCCCTCCTCATTTTGGAGGAAGAACCATGATTTAGTTTTCCATAAAATAATCAGCTTCCTCAGCTGTGGACCTTTAGAAGGAGCCTGAAGAACTGTTGAATTTTGGAGAGAGCAAAGTGAGATCTTGGAAGCATCTTTGAAGAATATCTGCAGCTGGTAGATCCTAATTCTGCTGTATGATCAGCTCAAGGAATGAGCAAGGTTTAATAAACCTTTTAAAATTTTTACAGTGAGCAGTTGTTTCTCACTGTGTTGGGATATTTGGTTCTCCCAAGATGGGTGTGCGTTGGGAAGTTATTGTCAGACCCTGAAGTACCTGAAAATGCTAATTTAAAAAGACATAGCAGCTCTGAGCTGGAGAGCCTCCTGAGCCTCTGGAGAACAAGGGGTTTTCACCTTGCAGCCCCAAGCAGCTGTTGAGGCCATGGGGATTCAGTGCAGAGGAAGGGATGTGCACTTTCATCTGCAGAAGGGGTGTGATCAGGTGAAAAACTCTGAGTGTGAAGGGCTTGGCTCTTTTGACAGTAGGAGCAACCAAATAATGCAGACAAGCAGAAATACAAAGAGTGTTTGTACTGTGCTCCAGCCACAGAGAAAGAAAAAGAAACCAGGTATCTGCTGTCCCAGCCCCTGAGTCTGGGTATAAAATCAGACTCCTTTCCCTTTGGTGCAAAGGTGGACTCAGTTTCTACTTGTTCTGTATAGGAGTTTGCTACACTTGTGTTTTAAAAACCACGTTTTCTCATGCATCTTTGTTACATAGCTGATTTTTACTCTTTTTCTTTTACAGCTTCTTTTTTTTTTTTCTTCTCAGCTATCTCATGCAAGGTCTATTTTTTACCCATTTCCTCTGGCTTGGCACAGTGAATCACTGTTCACACAATGCTGAATGAAGCCACTAATTAAATATGTGATTTTTATTAGACTGTAGACAGGCTATACTTACAAGATGGTGCAGTAAATGACTTGTTTGTACTATTCTTTAACTTATCTCCTGCCCCTACCCAACTGCTTTGAGTGCAAACATGTCTACACTCTCAAGGTATGATGGCAAATTCTCTCTGGATTCATACTTTTGTACACAGATCCACATTCTTAAGTAAGGAAGCCTGGAAAAGTAATTACATGGCTGCTTGTGACTCATTTGGTTACCCTGAAGTAGCTCTGAGGCTTGCAAGGGCTCTCCCTGCTCATGCTGAGCTGTCTGCTGACTTTGCAAGGAGTGCACTGAAGGGAATACCTGGTCTGGCACTCACACAGGTCAGTCAGAAAAAATTCAGGGTGGAAACATGCCCAGGAGCACATTCTTATGCAGGTCTGAATCACAAAATCACAGAATGGGTTGGGTTGGAATGGACTTTAAAGATCATCTCATTCCAACTCCCCTGCCACGGGCAGGGCACCTTCCAGGTGCTTCAAGCCCCTTCCAACCTGGCCTTGGACACTTCCAGGGATGGGGCAGCCACAGCTTCCCTGGATAACTTGTTCCAGTGCCTCACCATCTGTCAGAACCCAGGACATCCCTCTGGGTTCCTTGGATGGCTCAAGCCTCAGAGACCCTGCCAGGAAGCCAAAGACATTTGGGATTTCGATCTTAACCCATGGAGCAAATTACCAACTTTATATGAAGAATTATAAGTCACAAGAGTTTAAATAGCATAATAGTAGTAGTTATAGGGTGAAAAGAGAATTTTTGACGATTTTTACTATGGGGGTCTAGGAGGCAAGATGGAGAAACTGGGTGTTGTCCTGTCCTTCTTCCTTCTTCTTCCTAGCCTCCATCTTCTTGGTGTTGGTGGCACTTTGGGATTGGTGTAGAGTAGAAAGTCACTGTCTAACATGGGTGATAGGTACTGGAACATAACTGTAAATATCAAATACGTAGTTTATAGTGTAAAAGCACCAGCCCCATGGGAGGGCAGTGTGCCTCAGACTGATCTGCTGAACAGACGTCTGCAGGCCAGACAGAAAATGTTTTAGATAAGAAATAATAAACAACCTTGAGAACGACAGCCGAAGACTTCGGACTCCTTCTTGGACAGCTGGGTTGGGGAAAAGAGACTTTTAATACATCTTCCAGTCAGCTTGACCAGAGGAGATCCTGAAAACCACCCTCATTGTAAAGAATTTCTTCCTAATTTTTCATCTAAATGTCCACTCTTTCTGTTTAAAGCCATTTCCCCTCATCCCATCACTCTGTGCCCTCATCCAAAGTCCCTCCCCAGATCTCTTGGGGCCCCTTTAGGCATTGGAAAGGGCTCTAAGGTCTCCCTGGAGCCTTCTCTTCTCCAGGATGAACATCTCCTGCTCTCTCAAGCCTTTCCTCAGAGGAGAATGCCCCAGTCCTCTGACCTCCTTCTTGTCCCTCCTCTGGACCACACAGATGAGGTTCTCAGCATGGCTTCTTTCCTTTAAGCAGGAGCAAGGTGGCAGATTTCTGGCAAAGCTCTGGTTAATAATAAATCACCTTCCTCTGCTGGCCCTGCTCACATGTGAGACAGCCCAGCCACCTCTCCTTTGTGCTCTGCACTGCCAATGTCTCATCCAGACAGGGAGCTGAGCAGTAGCTCGGGGCACCCAGTGTTTTATCTACTGTAGTAAAAATTCATTTATCATGGCACCTCAAGGGGCCTGTGCAGCAGGTGAAAAATGGGTGGAAGTAGGCAAAGAAATACATGACTTTACAGTCAATCTTTCTGTGATGGAACAGATTAAAAGCAACTATGCAAGAAAATAGCATCCAAAATCCCAGCAAAAAAAAATAAAAATAGAGCCTTACAAAGATAAGAAATATGATGTTTGGGGGAAAAAAAGAAGCTTCCCTTCAGTTTCTTAGACAAACAGTCTTTTGTAGTGAGGATGTGTGCTATTTTCTTATGGCTTTTAAATTGGTTTCTTGATTTGTTTCTTTATCTGCTCCCTGAGACTTTCCTGATTAGTTGAGATTTCTGCACTCACTAGTTGATTAAATAATGAATACATTTGTTTGATTTGCAGTTGCTTACTTAATTAAAATTTCTTTTCAGTGCCCCAATTTCCATTATGATTTCAATTTTGCATTTAATCACTCTGTTGTTCTTTGCTGCCACCTCTCTTAATAGAGGTCTACTCTCCTCTCAGCCTTATTGCAAAGCCTGTCTCAGCTGCTCATGGGCAGAGAGAAAACTCCATTTGTGCAGTTGATTTAGACAGGAACTTGAAGCCTGGAGGGAGAGGGGGGAGGTTGAATTTGCAGGAATTTCCAAAGAGTATAGATGTGGTTTAGTCTAGGAAATTAATGAAAACTATTTCTATCATTGTCTGGTCAAGGAGCATCACATTTGCCTGTGGAAAAAGATCAGATTTTATATTTAACATCCTGTAGGCCAAGGCTAAAGGAAGGTTTCTCCATCTTATATTGCAGACAGAGTGATCACCACTGTTGGCCAGTGGTTTTGTAGCAGTGAGAAAATGTGTCCTTTACCAGAAAATGTGTGGTGAGGCATGAGCCTCATAAGGTTTTAGTGTCAATCCATCAGAGGATACTGCATTTTCTTACTTTCTTTATTCTCACTTTCCTTCTCAGCTGGATCTGCTCTTTCTTCTGTATTTGCTTTCTTGCAGCAGACACAAAATTTCTGCCCTGAACTTGTTTCTCAGTCTGAGCCTTTTTCTATTGTGGAAATAGATTTTCCATTGATCCACTGTTGGGATCACACATGAAATGGTTAATGCTGTGCCATCACCAAAGTTTAACACCAATATCACAACCTGATTATTGAGAGTGAGGGGAATCCTATTTTTGATGGTGGTGGGGCCTGCAGACATGGGCACATTCCTCTGCATCAGTTCACAGTCAAAGGGGACCCTGAGTTAGGAATGTAATATTGGTATTTCAGAAGAAAAGGCATCTGTCATCCCATGCACAGCAAGCTCAGCATTTTTTTTTTTTTTTACAGGCAAGGCAGAAACATGGCATGACAAACCCCTCCCCAGGCACATGATAATGCTCTTATCATGGCGTTCTTGGAGAATAAAATATTTATTATATATTTTTACCATCTGCACAAGTATTGCAGTAAGAGTAATCAAAATGTGTAGCTGGAAAAACTGATCAGAGGTGAAGAGGGTACAACACAGAGGGATTCAAGGAGACAGGCACTGAGGACAACTGATACTTTGGGAAGCTGGGAGGAGGGAATGACCAGGGTTAATGGCTTAAACCCTTATCCACCCAGGAAATCCCTTTAACTCCACTGAAGTGAATATATGTCAGCTTAGAAATCACAAGAACATCTGGTTTATGTATTTGCAGAAGTAGGATTGGTTAAGGACTCAAAATTTTCTGTGCTTCTACATCTGCAGCTATTAATTCAGCAAGAAATACAAATGTATCCTTTAAAGCTGGCCACAAATAACTGACTCTTCTGGAGTTAGGAATTATTTTTGCCAACACCAAAAGCAGTAGGAACAGATCTTGTAATCTTGACAACTGTGTGTGATAAGTCTATGACAAATGTGCCTTTTCATTGAAAGTAGATGTCAGCTATTCATAAAAAAAGCCCCAAAAACTAACAAACAAAAAAAAGCTCAGAGCTGAAAGAAACCTTGAAAATTTATCTTTCCTGAGCATAAGACTTCTGGGAGCCAGAATCAGAGCAAAAGCCTTCCTTTCCCTAAAAGCTGTCTTGTTTTTAGAGAAACACACAGAATAAATGAGTGAAAGAAAGCATCTCATCCATCACCTGTTTGAGGAGAGAGTAAAGTGTACTGAGGGAAGATGTTTTCAGAAAGGATGTAGTGGACCTTAAAAAAAATACAAGACATCAAATGCATTAATCGAATTTGAACACTTATCCTGGACATTTCAACAGCTCTCTTGCTCAAGCAGCAGCCACCCAAACCTTTCCTGCCCTGGTCTGTGATTTGGATCCATCCCAGTCACCAGTGGTAATGACTGTGAAAGTGGGTCACATGTGATTAAACGTCTGACACTGCTGAAAACACCCATTTATGAATGATTTATCTGCTTTTCTTAGAGACAATGGAGTTTGGGAGTTAGACGAGTACCTAGGTTTGAAAGCACAATTCACCTTGTCCTCTAAATCTGGTCAGATGAATTGTGTCCACAAAGTGAAAGGTTCTCTGCATTGAGTGCAACAAGAGCTAAGCCTGGTGACATGCAGGAGTCTGGATGGCAAATGCCTCAAGTTGAAGGGAATTGATCTTGCATGTTGTGTGCCTCTGTAGTTTTTATGTTCTCTGTATTGATGGACCAGACAATGTACATCCAGGTCTTATCACTGGGTGGAAAATATACACATGTGCAGCAGGGAAAACAGGAGCCTGTTCTCTGCATTGATGGACCAGACAATGTACACCCAGGTCTTATCACTGGGAGGAAAATATACACATGTGCAGCAGGGAAAACAGGAGCAAAGACTGGCCACTTGAACAAGGGGTTGTCTCCTCTTCCATTCCAAGTAGCATTTCCTTTAATATAATTTCTCCCAAGGTCAGGTACAAAAAGGTCCATTTGAAGTCTCTGATAAGACACAGGTGTCTCACAAAAGACAATTATGCCTCTCTTAAATTAGATAGCTCAGGTATGTGGGATAAATCAGACTCTGGAGGAATTTATCCCTCTCCACCCACTATTTATTAGGTTCAATTAATAATGTACAGTTTGGCATTTGCTGAGCAGTAGCTAAAGCAACAAACTTGCTCCTGCCATTTAAATCTTCAAGTTAAGTTGCAGGTAGGCTCTTGGTTAAAACTGCCTCCATAAATTTAAAAGCTAAAATGTAAAGAAAGAAAATCAGTCCAATGCGAGATTTTATTGTTTTTCTTAATTCTCTCACAATTCAACAACTTTCCCATTGTGACCTTTTGCAGCTCATACTGGTTTAACTTGTAGATTAACCACCTCTAAAAAGATAAATCTCATTTTGCCAATGAAAGGCTTGTCCCACTATAAAACATATCTGTAGAGCTGTTGAACATCTCTTGATGCCAACATCCCTGGGGAAGGCTTTTGACTTGGTATTAATCACAGTCTGAAGCACCATCAGCCTTAACATTTCAAATTCAATTAGCTCTTCCTCATGCAGTTCATAATTCAGATGGTTTTGCTGTAAATCAACCACAACATAATAACCTGAGTCACTTTTAAGCACTCAGTGGACAAGTGTGTGTTCAGTTCTTCAATAAGTATTGATAGCAGGTTCAAGTCACAGAACAAAGATTCAATTACACCCAGGACTAGCAACATCTTGAGTATTTCTGGTCAAGGAATTCATTACAGAGCGAGCACTGGAGAAGTTCATAATTGAATCATTTAAATGAAAAGGGGATGCTGATGAGTGAAAAGAAAACGGGGATTTTGGAACGGCAGCACCCCTGTGTCATATGGATGGACCATAGTCCAAACCTGAAGGCATAACCCACTCACACAATGGTTTGAGTCAACCTGGAATCAGGGGAAATACTGGGGAATGTGGAGATGTTTAACAAATGCCTGACTGATGTAATTTGGACCTTTAGTTGTACAGACTGTCTTGAAACCACCTTGGTAAAGCCTGTTCCTTGCACTGCACCACGATGGAGAGCAGCACTGGGAGGAAGCTGATGGCTTCTGGTGGTGTTTTGTGACGGGGTAAACTGAGAACATGAAATATTTTCACAGAGAGGCTGTCGTGGAGTTCCACAGGCTGAGATGTGGAGCGATACGGAGGGAAAGCCCAAATGCTGTGAAGGAGAGAAAAAACAGCTCGTGGCAAGAGGAGACATCTAGGAAGTGCTTGAAAATTACGTGTGACTGAGCATTAAAATCCTTTAAATGAACATTTGGGCTTGTGTTTACCCACTAAGGTTAACAATAAAGGAAACAGAGACAAGCACTCTAATGAGCTCTCCTTCCCTGAGGCATGTGTTGCCTTTTTTTCAGGTAACAGCACCTTTCCCCTCTCCTGTGCTAATGATTTTCTTCTGTGTTGCAAGGCAGATTTTCTTTTGCCATTTGCCCTCCACCTATTCACGACAGATGGTGTGATGTGCAGTTTTGGGAAATAGTCTAGGGTGCATGAACTGATATGCATTAGGCTCACAAATTCAATTGTGTCTTACCTGTCTGACCGAGGAATCCATCTACTAGAATAAGTAAAGAGCCAGAGAAAGGCAGCAGCTTATGTTTGTTTATTGTGTTTTTTAGAGGGGGAAGGGGGAAAGAAGTAGTTTTGCCTTTCTGCTGGAACTTTAAATCACATTTCAACAGAATATGTTGGGGGCTTAATGTCGTCCTCTTATGAAAGCACAGGCAGAGGGTCTGGGAAGTTTCAAGATGAAATAAAAGTTTCTTGTGAAAAACGCCAATCACTTGTTTTTGAAATTTTAAAACTTTAATAGCAATAAAATGGTTATAAAATAGCAATATAAGTAGAGTAATAAAATTAGAACAATTGAGATTAGGACAATATGAGACAATAAAAACAAAGAGATAAGGACATCCGGGTACCTTTTTATGGGCAACACAAGCCCAAAAAAGGACACCAGTTAACAGAGGATTAACCCTTAAAAACAATCTTTCACATTTCTGGTCTAGATAAATTCAAGGCATGCAGCAAGATGCTTTGCTGTCATGGATTTAGGCCCAAAGCCTGCAAACTCTGAAGTACTTAACTCACATGAGTACATCACTCGATGCCTTTGTATCCATTTCCGGGAGACAGGATAAGCATGTGCATAAATAGCAATAAATCAGGTAAAAATCAATGCTTTCCACCCTCTTTGGAGGGCTGTGCCTGCTCATTCAGTCATGATAATGATAATTCTAGTTGGTGCTCATCCTCCCCAGTTTTACCTCTGTTGTAGGAGGCATGGCTGAGGCTCGGGACAATTTGTGTTCACCCACACATGCCCCACAGCTGACCTAGAGACTGATTAAGGCAGCATTGTGGGGCTCAATATAATGTGATCATTAAAAGGCACAAATATGGTAAAATAAGAGTATTAATCACTAGGAGAGGATTTGACATGTGAAAAAGTTTTTTTCTCCCCCAGACCATACAAGGCTGTATTGACAACAAGTTCACACTCTTTATGCCCTGGACAGACCTGTGCTCCTGGGGGATTGTTCCTTTCTTCTTGCTGGGCTGGAAGAAGAGTGTGTAGAGATAGGGTTGAGATGAGGTTAGTCCCTAAAGTGAAAAGTGTAATAACTCGAGCCATCACCCATGTTTGGTACGGGGCTAAGCCAAACCATTTTGCCAAAGCAGGGAGCCAGGTGGGGACAGTCTGACATCTTAGGCCAGCAAAATATTGCACAATTATTTGCACTGGGTTCAGAGAAATTGTATTATTGCTGTTTACACCCTCAATAATACTGCCACAAATTTATGGGAGGTCAGACCTAGAGCATCTGTTGACCAGCTCACAAATTCCCTTTTAGGACATATTTCTTCTCTAAGCACAAGATTTAAAAACATCTCTGGCACAGCAGCCTGGGTGGAGGAAGGCTCATAAATTGATGTATGTATTGTAAATACTCAACATTAGTGACTGTTTTCAATGAGCAATGAGATCTGGCAAGGAAAAACAGATGAGCAGTGTTGTAATATTTATTTGTCTATTTAAGCTGCAGCTCTCACTGGCTTTTTACACCATTCACCTCTTCCCAGCTGTCAAAATTTGTGGTCTGTGTTAAGACTTAAGCTCTAACTCAGATACTCATGTGTTCCCTCCTTCCTTCTTTGTTCACAGAATATGCTGGGTTGGAAGGAATCCATCAGCATCGTGCAGTCCAACTCCTGGCCCTGCACACGATGCCCCAAAAATCTCACCATGTCCCTGAGAGCATTGCCCAAATATTTCTTGAACTCTGTCAGGCTTGGTGCTGTGACCACTGCCCTGAGTTCCAGCTCCCAGTCACCTTCTGGGCGAAAAACATTTTCCTGATATTTAACCTAAACCTCCCCAACTCTGCTTTGTGCCATTTCCTCGAGTCCTGTCCAAAACTGAAAAATTCATCTGGGTCTTTGCAGTGTGCCACCTGCCCCAGCTTTGGCAGATCTTGGTACGTGTTGGACATCAGCAAGTGCGGGGTCAAAAGTGTGCATGGAAGGCTCAGCTGCAGAAGGAAGTGTTAGAGTGGGAATGCAATGGAAGCATATAAGGCAAAAAGCCCTGAACTGAGGCCTTGCAATCTCAAGCTGCACTGTTTGTAAGGTCTCCTTTTCACTTTGACCCAGTGTGGAGGTCAGGATTAAAGTCTGGGATGTTCCTTTCTGCAGTGCAAATTACAGAGGAAAAAATGTCACCTTGTTCCTCCTGCTACCTCTTCCCTCTACCTTGCAACAAATTTCTCAATGTGTTCTACGCAGAGACTCCTTCCTCTCTGAGTGATAGAACAATGAAGGAAAAATTCGAATAAACATCTTCTTAAGGAAAAAATGGCAAAAGTTATTAAAATAGCAATTTTAGATGGAATTTTCAAATTAAGCTGTCTGGTTAATTTTCCTAGATGGCAAAACAAGAAAGATTTCTCTTTCTCCTAATCTCCCCCAGCTCAGGAAAGCACAGGCACAATTCCAACAGTACCATTTTTTTCCTACTTTTCAAAATTATGTTAACAACATTTAAAAAAAAGTAAAAAAAGAAATGTCAGCTGAATAAAAACTTCTTATGGAGAGTTTTGGCCAAAAGCCAGAGGGGAATTACCAGTTATCCATTCAAATGGTTCTGTGCCAGACCAATCAGCATAAGGGATGTAGACCAAGCCCTGGCTTTTGAGGACATTGAAAAAATCTGAAGATATTGAAGTGTGACTTTTTTAAAAAACTCTCTACTGGGGCATTATTTTCCCTGGTGATTAATGGTGTTCCTGTGACTCAACGCTTGGTGATGTCAAGACCTGCCCTTGTCCATCCCAGCCACCAGAAATGTAATGCAAAAGGAGGGTTAAGCCCAGAATTTCATGGAAAAGGGCTGAGTACTAGGTTTAGTGTATTAATCACAGCAGTGTAAAGAACTGAGGTTGTGTGGAAGAGAATATTTTCTTAAGAGAGGGGCACCACAGTGATGTCCAGATGATTGCTCCTCCTTGGCCCTTTGAGGGACCCTCATGCCCTACTCTAGAGACCAGAGCACACATATTAATACCTTCCTGATCAACACTTGCATTTGGGTCATTCTGCATACAACATTTCCTCAATTTCCTTCTCAAATCTGTATCAAAATGAATGGAAAGATTTGGTACACCTTGAAGGTGTCCCTTTGAGTGTGACTGAGCTTGCACTTGGGCCATGCCTTCCTCAGTGCTAGTGCAGGACTCAGCATTCCCCCAAATCCCAATCCTTTTATTTTATCACAGTGAGGAAGGGGACACTACCAAGAGTTCACCAGATGAAATGTACCATTGAAATAATAATTATTCTGACCTTTTCTGCCTTCCCTGATCTGATATGACAACAGAGGTCTAAGATGGACAACCTTTTTCATTTTCTCCATCTTTCAGTATTTTGATATTCTTACTCTTTTTCTTTGGGAACATGAAGCCCTTTACTTGCTTTCACCCACAGAAAAAAAAAAAAAAAACATAAAAAACCCACATTGGAATTAGGTGATGGAATTTGGGATGGGGAGGCAAAACTTGGCCTTTTAGCAGATGTGGCTCCATGCTGCAGGATGAAGGGGACCAGGCACTGGATGGAGGTGCAGCCCTTTTCATCTCCTTTGCATGGAGTGGTGCTGGAGAGACTCTGGCTCACAGGGAGAGGGGTGAGCACAAGAAAACCAGGCCAATGCCAATTCTGGGAAAGTGGATTCTCTACAACATCTTCTTTTCCTTGTTGCACATCTTAACCCGTTTACTTATCACATGGTCTTGTGGGAACAGGCCTGTAATTCAAGCCATATTTATTTTAATTGCCTCTGGCTTTCCTTGCCATTTGGCACATGTACAAAATGAGGCAAGAAAAGCTTTTATGGGAGTAAAATTCTGTAAAGAATCACTCATATAAAAAACATACCACATGCTCATGGGGGGATGTGAAAGTTGCTTTGACCATGGGTTGTTTTGTGCCATTAACTTACTATTGTGCATCCCAGGAATGGGTGGAAAACCTTTCTGCTTCACAAAATCTCGCATTTGCTGTTCTACATCAATCTTACCTAAAGCTACTGCATCTTAGTACTTACAAAGGAGATTAGACAGTGCATTTGCCACAAATGAAATTAATCTTAGCGGTTTCATAACAACAAAACTGACCACACTTTCCTGGATGCTGGCACAAGATTTGGGTGTTGACTTCTCCCAGAGATGACATGTTCCAGAGCTGATTTCATACCCTGCATCAACATTTGGCCATCACCTACCTGGCACTAAAGACAATTATCTAACCAAACCACCCAATTTCTGAAGAACTTTCACGGGGAAGGTCTGGAGGGTGGCAAACGTCAGGCAGAGCAAGCTCCCATGCCAACTGCTCCAGCCCTGTGAGCATGGGGGGGTTTGGGGCTGGAGCCAAGCCCTTGCAGGCACACAGTCCTTTCGCCACTCCAAGGCACGAGCAGATGGAGAAGCACAGCCCTTTCCCAGCCCCTTATATGGAACAGATTTCAGTAAAGGAGATAATCCAGCCCGAAGGGGTTATACAGATAATACCCAACAGGCATGATGGAGACACGCTCAGTGAAATCCCTTATATGGCAGAGCTGGAAAGGCTCAGATCTCCCAAATATCTGGTGTATAAGGCAGCTCTGTAAGGGGTCAGACAGCAGGCACAAAGCCCCAGTATAGTGACAGAGCTCATCTCCCAGCCACTGCCTTTAAAAGCTGATCCCAGAGCAGTGCAGCCTCTCTGCCTCCTGTAACCACCTTTGGGAGGGGATTAATCTCATTTCAGTTAAGGTGTCTACCATGCAGACACCTGCAGAAATGCTGCAAACTCCCACTGAGGTCACTATAGAGACAGGAGCACTTCTAGCACTGTTTTTCTGCCCTGGTTGGAGCCACACCATGGAGATCATTAAGTGTTTTATTCCTCTCTGGCTGTACCAGTTGGTGCCCCACCAGACCCAGACATTTTCACTTAGACAAACAAACCCATCAGTTGCATGTGAAATCTGGCACAACTTTAGATTTTTCCACCTTTTTCCCACCCCCACTTCAAAAATAATTACTCAGCCTTATTTTTCTGTTTGTTTTAATAAATGCGTTCTTTCGTCTTCAAATAAATGAAAAGTACTTCATGTAAGTACTCCAGAACAAAATGACATGTTCTTAAGGCAGTTCATGAATGCTGTTTGTATCCAGAAAACTAAGCTTCTTGAAAGATTTTTTCATAAATATGAACTATTCTTTCCAAGTCAAGAACTTGTAAATTTGTGACAAAATTCCAGCCTTGTCAGACTCAACTCAAAACAGCTATTTTGCATTTGAAAGAAAAAAAAAAAAAAAAAAAAAAAAACAAACCAAAAAAAAACCCAACAAAACAAAGCCAAAAAACCCCAAAGTGATTGGTTGTTACATTTTCTGACATACACCTCCTTTTGAACTTTATTATAGTCACTGTGCAGCTGAAGAACAGCTCTGGATATATCCAGCTTCATAAAGCCCATGGTGCTCCACCAAAGGATGTTGTTCATAAGCCAGACTCAGAGGGCCCAGTGTCAATTTCCCAGCAGGGAAATTCTCCTCTTCCCAGGAGAGGAATGCACCTTTCTCCATGATCCCTGTTCCTTCATGACTGTAACCTCTACCTTGTTGCTCACACACCAACATGAAATATGTCAGAAGGTGCTGTAGAAAGATATCTTAGGAACTGGTAATTTTTGGAGTGGAATCAGGACTTGTATGGTCAATTTTGCAAAAAAACAGGTGTCAGAATATTAGGCTGGGATATTGATAAACCAAAGTTTCTTCTGACAGTGGAGACAGTGTCCTCTTCAGCCTCTGGAAAGCTTATGCCCGTGTGAGATATTTTACTTTTTTTTTCCCACATTTAATTGATAATTACAAGTATGGTGGTTTTGTAAAACGAAAAACCTGAACTGCTCTGAAGTTTCTGAAATTCCCAGGCTGAATTTTTCTCCTGGAGAGTGTCCTATAATAGAAAAGGAGCCAGTCCCTTGTGTCTCTGCTCCATAGGGGAGAGCAGGAGGGAACCTGGATACTGACTTGTTCCTGCCTGAAATTTCTAAAAGGGGAAAAAAAGCTGAAAAGTTTCAGAACAGCTCCATAAGCAGTTTGCCTCGTTCCTCTCCTAATTGCATAATTTTCTGCTCACAAAATCTGTGGTTTGCACACGCTTGCAGGGGTAGGGTCTGCCCTGCTGCAGCTCGTGTTCCTTGAGCTGTTTATTTGTCCTTGCTTGCTGCTCTGCCATGGCTGCCTAGCAACTCCGTGGGATGAACCAGCTCCGTTTCATTTAGGTGTTAAATAATCTGAAGTGCAGTGATTTTTTTTTCCTTGCACAAACATCAGAGGACTTAATAACAACAGCAACCAAAAGCAGCACCGGAGTAATGATGATGATGATGATGTCCTAATATAATGCAACAAACTGATACCTGGTGTTTTTGAAACTCTGGTTTGAGAGGTTTTTTTAAAAGTACATATCCACAAAAATGAGCAAATTATTTTATGAGCCTTGCATTGGTAAATGTGGATGGGTAGTGATCCATTCACTGCACACATTCCAGGTGTGCTCATCTAGGGCTTCATGAACTTCCCAAATAAATGTAAATGTTTAAGTTTGGCAGATGAAGTTTCCCCTTACTGTTGTGTCCCATTCCTGTGTGGAAGAAAAAACCCAAGAATGGTAGGTGTTTGTGGTTGAAAAAGAATGGGAAAAGCCAAAATGGTCCCAAAACAAAACTCACAGAGTTTTATTAGCAAACACTCAGCATGGAAAGTGGTAAGTTTTGCCCCTACCCTTTAATAATAAGAGGAATAAAAATATAAAAGAAAAGAGAGAAGAAAGAGACTGTGAAAGGGAGATCAGGTAGGAGAGGAAAGGAGATCACAAGTCCTGGTTCCAGCACTCATGCAGCCAACAGGGTGTCCAGGATCCTGTGAGCACTGCCCAGGTTTCATGGGGTACCTTTTCACAGGTAAGGTTTCCCTGCTCTGGGATTAGGTTTCTCACTTCTCATGCAAATGCAAATGAAAATGAAAATACAGTCCATTCCCCTGGATCCTTCTGTAAATGGGTCAGAGGGCTTTGAGGGTCTTTGATAGTCTTAATGCCCCTCTACTTGTCTTTCCCACTCCTCAATCCCATTCCTGTGCTTGTGCAGTTCTGTGCTGTATGGTCTTCATGGACCAGCAAATGGAAGTTGGTCCCAAGGGAAATGCTGTCCTGTCTCCTCACAGGCCCCTTCTCCATGTCCCAGAGTTTGAGACATGGTAGTGCATTCATTTCCACTCCTTGTTCCCCAGGGTCCAACATTTAAACCAGAAATTCTTGCTGCAAAATATTGGGCTTTGTCTTGTTAAAATTTGATTTGAAATTGTAAATTTTAATTTGTTATCAAAATAAAAACAGACGTAGAGGGAGAAAAAATAAAGAAAATACCCAACATTGCTCCTGCACGGGAGGTGTTTGTGCTGCAGAGTCCTACCTGGGATGAACAGAATCTGTCAGGTAGAGATGAGGGACAGGAATGAATGAAAATGGTATAGAAAGTCCAAATCCACTGCAGTGTATGAGCATTTCATACTCCTGAATAGTGCAGTAATGCTGATGGTTCAGATGGTGCAGGGAAGGTTCAGTCAAGACTGAACTTTTCTGCAATATATTGTGATGAAGACAGGAAACTCTCATCTTGTGAGGCTCGTGGGTGGCTGCTTCTGCTCACACTGAGAAGAGCAACAATTTGCTTAAAGGTCATGGCTGTGCCAGGCAGTGGGAATGCAGGCTAAGGTGGATGCTATCCTGGGACCTAATCAGCTCAATTCAGCTTGAAATTAATGAAGTTGCTACAGCAACCTGAGGTGGTGGCTGTGTTCAGGTGGATTGTAACGGGCAAGTTATTCCAGAGGTGTGGAGAACCTGGAGTGCTGTGGGAGAAATGGCAGTTCCCAGGGTCTCAGTTCAACCCCAGTGCTGCTCAGCCCCACACAATTCATCCTTCATGCACTGTTTGGATACAGGTGTAGTGCATCCAAGTGACTCCTCCTCAAGAAATGCACAATTGTTAACAGAGCTGTTCACTTCTCCAATGAGTTGGCAGTGGACTAACACTGATGAGATAATAGAACTCAAAGAAGATCATGGCTTTGAGTTAGAAGAAGCCTGAAAAATAGTTTTTATTTAATATTCTGCTCCCCCCCTCTAAGTTTTCTCCTTTGCCAATACAGAGCAAAACCACCTATTCACATAGAGCTGTTGGAAATCAATAGTAAAGTCAAGCACACCTGTATAATTTCATAATAAGGTGTTTAAACAATCCTTCCAGAGGCAGAATCTACCTCAGAGCAGTGGTGCAGATCTTAGACTCTGCTCATCATGGAAAGCAAAAAAGTGAACATTTCACAGGTCAGCATCTGTGTGAGAGATGGATTTTTCCACAGTAGTTTTAGACGACTCACATAAATGTTTTTCTCAAAAGAGCAGGTCCTCCTGAAAAACTGCTCTGTAGATGGAGGTCTTTGTGCCAAACTCCTTGTTAATCCTTTTTCCTTGTAAATATGTTGGCAGAGAATGCAAGTCCATTAAGACTCAATTTAAAATTTACAAATCCCTATTTATCTATAAATGCTCTTCCATCTCTATACCCATTGTTCTGTCATTGCCTGGTTTTCTGCTCCTTGCATAACATGTCATGCTGGAATATGGTTTGGTTTGGAAAAACCTGCTGCTCTGGCTTTTTGCAGAGCCTCTGCAACAGTTTTTATTACTTTAAAAGTGTGTTAAAACAGTGTGATGTCTCAGTTAAGCTTCTGCTTTTCCAAAGGAAATCCATTTATCTTTAACGTATTTCCTGCCAAATGGAAACATGAATTGTGCAGCCTGGGTAAGCCTCCTTTGGGGACAGCCCTTGCCTTTCCTTTCCACTTGCTACTGAAATGACAGCAAAATCTGCTGGCCATCCCCCCCTCCCTTTTATCAGAGGCAAAATTAACTTGTCCCTCATGTGTTTTGGATTCCAGTCTAAATCTGGACACGGGGAGTTCTGTGGTTGATGCTGACCTTGAAACAGGACACGTGGGTGTCTCTGAGCTCACCTGCAGCGTCCGAGCAGCTGAAAGGCCTCCAGGAGCAGAAGAGTTAACTACAGCCACCCCCAGCCTCTTTTACTTCCATTTGTCTCTGCTCCTTTTGGCTGAGAGATCTTTCTGTTCTGCTTTCTACCCCAATAAAATCCAAATCAGAGGTTTGAGACCCTGTCAGGGCTGTTTTGGGGGGAATTCAGTTCAAGGCGGCTTCATGTTGACTTCACCCCTGCCCTGGGCTCCTGTTGTAAGTACAGATCCTCCACTGAGCATTTTGCAGGCTGTATTTATAAGTCTTTTACAAGGGCACTCTGCTGTTGGGTAGCCAGGAGAGTGGTTGCCACTCAGGTGATGAGTTTTTTTCACTCAGAAGTGGTGAGATAGACAGCAAAATCCATACAGGGAGCAAGGGAGAGGTGGGTACCCTGTCTGTGTGCAGCCATGAATTCTGGTTGGCAATGTCTGTCCTGCCTGGCTCCAACCAGAAGCTTTTCCCCCCTTCCTTTTACCTATTTTTCTGTCCTCCCCAACAGCCCATAAATTTTCTGTTAAAAAAAGGCCTTTTTTTCCTGCAGTGCTTTGTCTCCTCCTCAAATTCCTGCCACATGTTGGGACTCTTACCCTTTCTGCAGTGAGAGCTGGTGATATCAGAGGCAGAGGACTGTGACCTTTAAGTGTGAAAAAGTCAGAGGAGGAGATAAGTTATAAGAAGGTTCCTGCATGAAATAATTCAGTGACAAGGTGTTTTGAGGGACAAAATAACTACTAATGCACAGGCTGTAATTTCACAGCTGAGGGGAAACCCTAAGTGATCTCCAAATAAAATGATAAACTAAAAAAAATGGCTTTAAGACTCAAAGATTTATTTTGCTATCTGAGCCCTGTGCTCTCCCTGTGTACACAGGGATGTTAGGGCCTGAAACAATCCTGAATTAGAAGCAGTGATGATACTGCAATGTTTGAAAGGCCTGTTCTATGAATATGTGAAAATACAGCCAGTGAAGGAGAGAGGATCGATGGTATACAGCAATGAAATATTGTAAATGAGACTGAAATAATTTGTTTATTTTCTGCATTTTGCCTAGACTAAAAGCAGTGCATTATACCTCTCCAAATTTCACTAACACTGAAGAAACACGTGGACCTGCACATGACCAGGTCTCCAGCAAGCCAGAGGACTAAGGCAGCCCTGTGGATAACTTTGGGTTTGGAATTCTATCAGCTCTTCTGGCTACATCCTCTGTCCAGACTTCAGAGCCAGATTCTTCATGCTGGCAACCTGGATCAAAGGCAGAGGGAATGTTTCAAATTTACATGGGCTTAGGTGGGAGGAAGATCAGAGCAGGCTCGTGACATGGCCAGTGATAGGACGTGAGGACATGGAATGGAGCTGGGCCAGGGGGAGTTCAGTTTGGACATCAGGACAAGGTTCCTCACGTGGTCAGGGAAGTGGCCACAGCACCAAACCTGCCAGAACTCACAGCACGGTGCTCTTAGTCATGGGGTTAATTTTAGGTGGTCCTGCAAGGAGCAGGGAGTTGGGATTAGGGATCCTTATGGATCCCTTCCAGCTTGAGGTGTTCCATGATTCTACATTTTAGAAGTCCATCAAAATGGAACTGTAGCTGAACAAAGGGAGAAGGTAGTGCTGTCTGATCACCCCAAAGGGGAGTGGTGTCCTCTGGTTTGGGGGTTATTTTAGAAGGTGCAGAGTCAGGAAGCTCTTCAGTAAGGATTTTGTAATGTCCTCATAATGATGAAGGATGAGCCTTGATTTAATCAAAAGGAGGAAGAAGCTTTTGTGTTTAGGAGGAAATAGGAAGGAAAAAGTCAGTGTTGAGCTCCTGCATTTGCTTAGGTTTTGTAGCTAAACCTCTTTTCAGAAAGCCTTGAGGAGAAAATATGGAAATTACATTGGCTGGTCATGTGCTGGAGGCCCCTGACATGTCTGGGTGAGAACCATCACAGAGAAGGTTTTACAGAACAGGCAGATCTCACCCTGAATACTGAGTCTTGGGCTCGGTCCTGGTGTGCTAAAACAGAGCTGTTGTCTGCAGATGCTGACAGGAAACTGCTCCTTTTTGACAATTAATGTCACATAACAGAAACATAACAATACCTGTGCTGTGCCGAGCCAGAGCTGTCCTGCCCAGGTCCCACTGTCACCTTGAGCAAGGGCAGGGTGGGCACACAGGAGCAGTGCCCTGTGACATCCCAGCAAACTCTCTGTGCTTGGCAATCCCTGGAGGATCTTTCATTCATTGCTTTGCACTGTCACATTTTGAAGCCACCAAAAACCCCCAGAATATCTAGAGCATCCCCTGGTCCAAGCTCCAAAGCTGCAGTGCACAGACAGTGCACAATATCTCATTTTATTTCTATCCCACATGCCATTTGCTGGTTTATTTGACACCTCCCTAGTCCTTGGGTCAGAGGAGCCAGTCTCCTTCTCTATCCATATTTTTCCAGGCCAGTCATGATTTTATAACCTTCTATCACATCCTCCTTCACTTTATCTGCCCTCTATTAAATCCATCTCCACACAAGAGCTGTTCCATACCTTTGATCCTGCCTGTCACCCTTCTCTGCACCAACTCAGCAGCATCTTCTGGGCAAGGGGGAGATGGAAACCTGGTGAAGACTCCCCCCACATTTATGGAGCAGCATGTTGGTATCACTCCCAGCAATGAATGCCTAAAAGTCGTTTTGCTGCTGAAGACCACCAATTCAGCTGACATTTTCTCAGAATACCTGTTTCACCTCCCAGATTTCTTTCCTATGTGGCAGCTATTTCTCCAAAATAGAGGGGTTTTGCCCACCTCTGTCTGGAATTGCAGTGTGGTGGTGGCACAAGCCAGATTCCCAACTCAGCTGGGGACAAGATTAGAGACTTCAAAACTTCAAGTCACACAAACAAAGCAGCACACGTGGGGGAAAATCAATGTTTTTGTGTTTGCTCTGGGTACAAAAAGCAGGTAAATCACTGATTAAAACGACTGCTGCTAGCAGACATCAGGGGAGTGGATGAGAAGAAAGCAAATAACTCCATGTAGACCTTTACTCCAGAGCTGTGTAGGTGGGAACTAGGCATGATGGGCCCTGGTTGCTGTCCCCCTGCCAAAAAACTTGGGGCATTATTGTTATTTTTAGCTTGTTTGATGAGGAGGACTTCCAGAAATAGTGCCTAACTCCAGAGTCTTCACAGGGTTTCTCTAGTGCAACTACTGCCTGGAATTTAAATTGTAGGGGGAAGCCCCAGTGCCAAACATGTTTCACCACCCTGTAGACTGTGCAGGACTGAAAAAAAAAACTTCTCAGAGAAAATGCTTTCCCTTCCCACAGGACACAGGTTACCAGAAACCTCCAGGACTGTCAGAAGTTGGTAGCTGGAGCAGCTGAAATCTTCTCTGAGCTTTTTGCAAGCTCTGTAAGAATTATAAAATTCTTAAGTTATGTAAATAAATATCTTCCCTATATGTTGCTTGAACTTAATTGGGTGATGAAAATATTGTAAGTTTGTGCTTCTACAGCATCTTTCATGCAAAGATATCAGAAGTGCTTCGTAAACATTCACTAATTAAGCCATTAAACCATACAACACCCCACTGAGTCTGGAAGGATTTATAGGGATGTGTACAGTAGGAAGATTAAGTTTTACTCCTAGTAGTTAGGGAGGGGTTTTGCCTGAAAAATGGAAAAATAAATCCAGAAACTATTTTTCTATAGAAATGACTTAAAAATATGATATATAACGTTTTTATTAGTTATCCCAATTAATATATTGGGATAACGTCAGCAAAGCAGAGACAGGCAGGTTGTGGGTGGGTAGTCTTGGGACCACATCAGTGAAAACCACACTGGGAGGTTTCCCCACATTTTCCCTACCCTGCGCATGGAAGAAAAGTAGGCAGAGCTTGATGTCAATCCCCTGAAGTTTAAAACAGCCCCTGCCCACTGGCACTGCAAAGTGCCTACACTTTGGAAAACACAGGTGCCCACACAGAGGGCCTCTGGCACCTTTCCCACATCCATCACATTAAACACATCTGTGCTGGAGAAATACTTATATATTTATATGTTTATATGTGCTCCTAAGCTGATGGTGATGCATATATTCACCCCTAGGTTGGATCTGACAGCCTGGATGGGAGCAGAAGGGAGGATGGGGCTGTCACCTCCTGACTACCGGCTCCAGGAGGATGAGTTCCTCGGGCCTGGGGAGGGGACAGATCCCACACTTTCCCACAGGATGCCACAAGAGCAGCAGTGCTGGGTATCAACAGCCACCACGGTGTCAGCAGACCCCACTCAACAGCTCAGGCTGAGCTTTTGGGTTCTCAGCCACTTCGGTATCACCCCGTGGCACGAAAGCTGTTGGGTATCGCCTCGGCCTGTCATCTGCTCTGAGCCAGGGTGTCGGGGCTGATGGCCGGGGGACTTTGGAAAGTTTTTCAGCTCACAGATAAACAGCAGCAAATGTTCTCAGGACAACACATTCTGGAGCCCCAATCTTATCAGGGCACTTAGGACACAGCCTGTGTACACGTTTCAGGCCAGACAGTCAGAGCGCACACACAGCCATGAGGAGCACGTTGGAGGCTGCAGGTTTTTCTTGCTGCTTCTTTCTTTGTCTTGCCATCCTGCTTCAACAGAGAATGCTCTGCAGGGCTGTCAGAAGAGTGCTGAATAAAGCTTTGCAGAGATTGATGCCAAACCTCGTATCGCTGAGTGCTGTTACAGCAAAAAAACTCAGCCAGTTGTCTCACGGGGGTGGTGGTAGAGAAAAGCAACTTAGGTCATCCACTCAAATTTTGAGGGGGAGATGTTGGACAGTTTTGAGTCCTGTGCTTCCTGCACACAGCTTAAAGGGTGCATGACATGGCATTTGGGGAAGTTTGAGTTTGTGGCACTGCTGGTGTGCAGCCTCCATTCACTTTGCATTGCCCAGAAGAGGTTAAACCAGGCTGGCAGTGCAAGCGTGGGCTTGGGGCTTCTCCTATGGTTTGACCCAGCTTTGTCAAAGCAAGCTCAAACCTGCCTGTGCTGAATATTATAAACTTAGCCTCAGTCCTTGCTGTACCTTCATGAGTGCTTGTGTAGTTTGTAAAAAATCATCCCACTGCTGTGACTCGGAGAGCTCAAAAACACCAGAGACAGAAATAAGCTGTTATATTTCAACAAGTCTCTTCTCACGGCTTTTGTTTGAGTACAGTCAGGGAGTTCAAACTGAAACAGAGCATTGCAATTTGGGCTTGGGAGAATCAATGTGTTTCACACCTACATGCATGGTGTTACCTAAAACTCCTCCTCCTCCTCCTTCCTGTCTCTGCCTGGAGTCTTTGCTGCTGCTCAGTTCCTGCTGGCAGATCCCTGTGATCTTCCTCCACCAAAACAAGCTCCCCCGCTGAAATCCTTCCAGCCAAGGGATGTGATGGATGTGAGCCCACGCATCAGCTCCAGCTCCACGTTAAAGTCAGATGTGAACTCCAGGTGAACTCCCACATATGGTGAGAGATGCTGCCTGACGTCACATTCCTCTTTTCCACACTCTCTTCTGCAGCTTGGACACAACAGGTCTGCTCAATTATGCCCCCACCTCCTCTGCTGGTTCAAGACAGAGCTGTGGTCAAGATCAGACTCAGCAAGGAACATTATTGGCCTTTGACAGCAGCCAACCTTGAAAATAGAGACTAAGGCAACTCATTTGCAAGCAGAAGGGACAAGATTGTGAGGGGTAAAAGGTTCATCATTGCTTCTCAAACCTTCTTTCCAGCATTGTTTCCCCTAAATGCAGATGTAATTTTTGGTGAATGTTTGTAATTTTGGTGCTGCAAGCACTTTCTCTGAGCCTGCTTTGCTGCTGCTTGCAACCAAGCTCCTCTTGGGGCGCCTGTGTGATATGGTAAAGGAGCCAGTGGCTGAATAAAAGCTGAAGAATGAAAGGTCTGAAGAGTCATCAGAGCTAAGATATTGTACTTTGGGCTGATTTTTGTGTTATTCTGCTTGATTTGGAGTTGGGCATGATGACACAGTCCCTCCAGCAGGGCAGTGATGTTCCTGGGTATCAAAGGTGTTGCTGGGGATGTGTCTCTGTAACCAGAAAACCAAGCATAAAACACCATTAATTTTGTCATCAGTTTAGTTTAGCTATGATTTTCTCTTTTCTTCCCGTCATCACTTATACTATGGTATTTTAAAATTTCCAGGTCCCTTTATCCTAACTGAAGCAACCTCCACTCCTACTAGCCACTACAAGCTAAGAATCAGATTCTGCCAAAACCTGTTCCTCAATATCTGAGGTTAGATATGAGTACAAAAGAACATAACTCACTTTTCCTTACACTTGCTTATTCTCTTCACAGCACTCTTCTATAAACCTATATTGCCATTTTAGAAAAATCAGTTTAATCCTGGTGTATTTTTAGCCCTTTGTCTCCTACTTTTTCATACTACCCTGTCCATCATCTACCCTCTCTTTTGCCTATTGAATGTTTGCAGAAATCCATACATGCCAGGGAGTCTCCAAAGCCACAAGGGCTCCCTTTTGCTATGGCCAAGGACACTTCTGGGGCTCTTGTGGTCCTCAGCCTCCTCTGTCTGGGGATGGAAGGGCTATGGGCTATTGCTGAGGGAAGTGGGATTATTTGGCCTGGAGAAAAGGAGGCTCAGGGAGGACCTAACCATGCCCTAAATCTCCCTGAAAGGAGCCATAGTGAGATGTTTTTGTCTCTTCCCTCAACCTGTTAATGAGTGACAGGATGAGAGGAAACAGCCTCAAGTTGCACCAGGAGAGGTTTAGATTAGACATAAGATTTAATTTTTTTTTTTCACAGAAAGAATTGTGAAACATTGGCACAGATTCCCCAGAGGAGTGCTGGAGTCACCAACCCTAGAAGTGTTCAAAAATGTGCAGACACAGCACTTGAGGACATGGTTAAATGGTGAATTTGATGGTTGGGCTTTAAGGTCTTCAAGGTAATTTCCAACATTAACAATTCTAATATTCTATGGTTCTAAGAGGTCACAATTTCTTTTCATCACCAGAGAGATGGATATGCTCTTGCAGTGGGTGTTTCACATAGTTTTGTATTACTTATTTTTGATTTTTATCTTACCAAAGATCTTGCAGCAGGATCAGAGAGCTGAACACGCACACTGAGGCTTTTTTTATAAGGTCACTTGACATCTTCATTCCAAGCCCCTGGTATTATCTTGTATGAGAATGCACTTAAGATAAACATCTGTCTGAGGCTTATCTGGGCTCAGATTATGTTCACAGACAGCAGGAGAAGAATACAGGGATTTAAAACTTTTCCTTCTGCTAAAAATTTGTTTAAACTTTACATAATCTGAAAAAGCAGAAAGACAAACTTAATTCAACATCCAATGAAGCTGCTTAAAAAATTTCTTCCTAGAGTATGAGCCGACCTTTTCCCAAATAACAGAATGCCAATGGCTTCTGTCAGGAGTTGCTTAAAAAATTTCCTCCTAGAGTATGAGCCGACCTTTTCCAAATAACAGAATGCCAATGGCTTCTGTCAGAGGCCCTCTTGAAAATGCCAGTTAGGTGTTTTTCTGCCATCTCTCCCCACAACTCCTATAGGAGCTGGTTTTCTCAAGGCCCGGCTGTGCTTGTCCTTGCAAAAACCCTGAAGGGAGCAGAGATGAAATCATTCCTACTTTACCTGCTGGGAGCTGAGACCTGGAAGAATAAATCTGGAATTTTGAAGCCCAATGGAGCAATTTAGCTGGGCAGATAACAAACTCTGGGCATGAAGCACACAGGTGTAGACCCTCCTGTGTTTGGACATGACCATGTGGACAGGCTGTCCTTGTGGTGACTGTGGTGAATTGTCACTTCAAGGGCAAGGAACAGACATTGTGACTGTGGCTTCTCTAACACCACAACAAAAGGGGACAAAAGAACACAACATAACTCACCAAAGGGTGGACAGAGCCAGGGTGAGACTCTGCTCCCAAGGGACCTCGTCTGAGCTATTGCTGCAGGCTGTCTTTAAGTTAATGGAGAGAAATAGGTGTGTCAGGAGAGTGATCCATCTTCTCCTGATACAGCTGTCCGTGGGGAATTGCTCTCTGAAATTGCCTGTTTCTATTGGCTTCCAGTGGAGCTGAGAGATTCTGAGTGAATCCTCATTTTAGGTGAGGAAGTCAGAGAGGATCTGGCCCGGATTCTGCCAGTGACAACCACGCCCTGGAGTAACCATTCCCATGGCTTTGCAGCACCCAGGGCACATCACCCCACACCTCAAAGCAGCTGGTAAAAATTGAGTATTCTACAAAGCAACTCTGTGGTTAAAGCAAATTATATTTCATGGGGAGACATTCAGCAGATTTACAAAACGTTTACCTGCCTTCCAGAGGGTTTCCTCCTACCATTACACCTGTTGCCAAGCAAACTGGCAGAGTTAGAGGCAAAACTGTCCCACATCAAATATTCTGGGTTTACATTAATCTCAATCACACATAAACCACCAAAGGAGAAGAGGCTACATTGCAGTGACATAACCCATGGGCTGTGAGCATCTCTGAAGGCAAGCACTCAGCTATTCAGCCTTAAAAAGAGCAGTAAAGAGAAACAAGATCCATGTGTGAATTCTCTAATTCCTTTAAGATTTTCCACAACTTAACTTCATGAAGGCAGTTAAGGGCTTTCCAGGCATTGTAACAAGAGGGTAAAAAACTTCCAGATTACAAATACTGGCACAAAGTTGAATTGTAGGATTAAATTAAAAAATGTCCCATACTTCATTGTGACCATGATATTTTCTGAAAAATCTCTTTGCCAGGATTTTTTTCTCCTGGGAAGCCAAGAAGCCTCAGAGGAAAAGAAAAACAATATTATCTGATTTGCTTCTCCTGTTCTGCTGCTTTGGAATGTGGCAGGTGCATCTTTGATTGGTTCCATGTGAATTATTTCAATTTAATGACCAATCATGATCCAGCTGTGTTGAGGCTCTGAGGAATCATGAGTTTTTATTATTCATTCTTTTCTAGCCTTCTGATGTATCCTTTCTCTGTAGTTTAGTATAGTTTTAGTATATGATATGATATGATGTAATATGATGTAATATGATGCAATATGATGCAATATGATATGATGTAATATAATATAATATAATATAATATAATATAATATAATATAATATAATATAATATAATATAATATAATATAATATAATATAATATAATATAATATAATATAATATAATATAATATAATATAATATAATATAATATAATATAATATAATATAATATAATATAATATAATATAATATAATATAATATAATATAATATAATATAATATAATATAATATAATATAATATAATATAATATAATATAATATAATATAATATATATAATATAATATATCAGCCTTCTGAAACATGGAGTCAGATTCATCTCTTCCCTCATCCTGGGACCCTCACAACCACAACACTTCATGAGCACAGTTGCACCCCCTGTTCTTCATCCAGGAAAGAGCATTACATTGGCAGAATTTATTTCACCCTGCTCCTCTTCAGTAGCCCTGTACCTCACAAACACAACCAAAGCAAGGGGTGGCCTCACTCCGTGTGGCTTTACTTGCATAGCTGACCCTTCCCTCAGGAAACCCCAGCTGGGGAATGGACAGCTGTGTGCAGCTGCTGCAAGGAGCAGCAGCTCTTGTCTGGCTGCATCTGCAAGAGAGATGTCACAGGGGCAGCAGCAGATGGGCTGCTGGGTCACCCTGTGCCACCCCCTCCCTGCTGAGAACAGGCTGCCCAGGCACCAAGAGCATCTCTGGGCTGGAAAGGCTCATTTTCCCTGGCTCAGGGGTGAGTTCCCAGTGTAGCTGGAGCTGGGGGCACATCCCTGGGGCTGGGGAGGGGAGGATGGGAAGTGCTGTCAACCCAGGCAGGAATGAGCCCTGCCTTGGCAGCTGTCACCTAGCCAGGCTCCTCCAGACCAAATGGCACTGAGAGACACCATGCCCCCATCTCCTCAGCAGCCAGTGGGTGTTTGTAATACTTGTTCATGCTAATTAAGATCTGTATCACTGTTCCCATAATTATGAGCTCTGCAGGAGGCAATTCTCATGTCTTGTGAGGTGGTCCTAATTCCAGACACCCTATTTTATCCACAAGAGTTTAAATGCTGCTCTGAAGACAGGATATGGAGAGGGCACACAAGAGGTTTTTTCCTGTGTCTACTTTTCTACTACCAACATGGAAAAGATTGTTATAACAGCCCCAAATAGCAGCTCTTTTGAGTACACATAACTGTCCAAGGAATATTACTCTGTAGTACCTTTTTCTTGTGCTATCACCTCTGTTCTCTTAATTATTCTTAGCTGTAAAAATAGACATGCATTTGAAATGAGCCAGCTAGGACAGCCTGTCTGTTGTGACAGTCCAAATACTAGAACATGCAGCCAGTGGTGTGAGAGGGTTGACCTGAATGGTGGGAAATCCTTCACCTTTTTTGTTTGGAATACAAGAAAGGTTTCCAGATGGAGAAGGCCTGCCTTGCACCTTGCAGCCATGCAGTGAGGTTTCTCCCACTGAGTGGCTAACAGCTCCTCATGTCTGCTGGGCAGGACACCTTCCCTAGCCCCACGACCTCTCATCCTGCCAAACACAACAAATATGGGTCAATGGCTTTTGGAGAGGGAAAAACTCCAGAGCAATCCTCCACTGACGCTGAAATAATTCCAGTGCTTGAAAAGTGAGAGCAGCTGTGGCTGCTTCCACATCCACAAGCAATGCAGCTTGCTCATTGCCAGCAATCCTTAATCCTCTTTGAACTCCTGACTTTACATATCAGATGGTTGCTCCATGGAGTAATAGCTGTGTATTACTGCCCATTCACTGTAAGCATTTTACAGGGTGACACAGAGATGAGAAATGTATTCTCAGGAGGCTCAGGCACAAAGGTTACTGGATGCAAATCATATTTGTGTCGGCACTGGCACATGTTTACAAAACCAGGAGCAGGGTATCGAGTGTTAAAATGGGAAAAATTCCCTTTGCATCCTGTGAAAATGCTGGCAGCCCAAGGGCAGAGAGTGCCCACGGGTGTGGCCATGCTGTACTGGCACTGCATGCTGAAAGTAATCATTTCAGACACCAAATAAAGGGATAAAACTATTCCAGTGAGCAAAAAGAGGTCTGTCCTAGTTTGGGGAGAGGTGATGAAAACCTTTAGGTCTGTGTGAGAACCACAGATGATGGAGGACACTCTGTTAGTGCTTGCTCTTAAATTTATTTATTTTGCTGTAGCCTGTGTATTCCTTAAAGTCTTGGCTTTGCGAATGTAGTGATGAGGTGTTTAAAACAATTTCCTCTGGAAGGATTTTGAAAAAGCAAATATTTTGTTTCACAGGGGAGAAAATGTCGTTCATGTTGTAGCTTTAAAATGTGACCTGTAGATGCTGAAATGTCAGAAAAAAAGAAAAAAAGAATCAGAGAATTTGAACTTTTTCCTTTTATTTTTTTTTAAATTTTAATACTGTTTCTTTCTCCCACCCTGCTGTTGGGGAAAGGAAGGGAATAAAAATGGGGAACCTGTCATAATTTAGGATCATTTGTATTTCTAATTCCAGCAGTAAAGGGGAATGGGACCCCATGGAGATGGATGCTCCCCTGGACTGGAGTCACTCCTGGCTGGGCAGAAGGATATTCCTAAACATATGGTTTACACACAAATTAAAAATAATTTTGATTTTCCTCAAAAAGATATTTACTCGTTTGTTGGGGTTTCTTTCTTTTCAAAAAGTTGGTTTGATTTCTGGTGTTTGGTTTCTTTTGTTTTGCTTGGTTTTGTTTTAATAAAATGACTTGGTTTCCTCACAAGACTGAAACTTGTTAATCACAAGCAAACACTTCTCAGAACAGATGGCTTCACTGCACAGTCAATTTCTCAGTGAAAGGGGATTTTGATGGACAGACAGTGCTCAGCTTTCCTTTTCCCTAAACTATCCCTGTTGTACAGGAGCACTGGCACGAGGGTTACATTGTCAGAAATGTTTCAGCTGTGTGAGCTGCATCCCAAGGCAAGCCAGCCTTGGAGTGGACACTAGGCTTGGGTGCAGGCTGATTTTAGTCCTTTGAATATATCTATATTGATATATTCAATATATCTATCTATATATTATATATAGATATCTATAGCAAAATCCATGCCCATGCTTCAGGCTGCCAGTGCTTGCAGGGGTGCTGAGCTCTAGGGTCTGCACAGGCGTGGGTGCAGGCTGATTTTAGTCCTTTCAATATATCTATATCTATATAGATATATTCAATGTATCTATCTATATATTATATATATAGATATCTACAGCAAAATCCATGCTCATGCTCAGGCTGCCAGTGCTTGCAGGGGTGCTGAGCTCTAGGGTCTGCACCAGGACTCAAAACCAGTCCTTGCCAGGTGGTGTCTCTGAGCCTTCCTTCACACCTGCCTGCAGTGCTCTGCAGCTTTGACTGCAGAAGGAAGATCACTGATCAACAGCTTTTTGTGGAAAGACATTTACACAGTTCATTAATATTTCACAGAATCATCACAGACTCACAGAATGGTTTGGGTTTGGAAGGGACCTTAAAGATCACCTATTTCCAACCCCTACCTTCCACTAGACCAGGTTGCTCCAAGCCTCATCCAAACTATCCTTGAACACTTCCAGGGATGGGGAATCCACAGCTTCCTTCTCTGTGTTTGAGTCAGCCTGAAGAGCAACATCCAGGTTGAGTATTCCATCCCTATCCTGTCCTAGGAAAAAAGACTGGAAAGAAAGAAGTTTGCCCAAATCTGCTGCAGAAAGAAAAACCTGAAAGAAGTATGAAGAAGGGTCAGGAGATCTGAGACCCTGTGCTGTCAGCTGAGTGTCAGTGTCATATTTTCTGAAAAATCCTTTGTAAACAATAACTATCTGATGGCTGTGGAATGTGGTCTGGAAGTTGTTTACCAACAGGTGCATCTTTGACTGGTCTCATGTGAGTTGTTTTTACTTGATGACCAATCATGGTCCAGCTGTGTTGGACTCTCTGTCATCAGCCTTTCCTTTCCTTTCCTTTCCTTTCCTTTCCTTTCCTTTCCTTTCCTTTCCTTTCCTTTCCTTTCCTTTCCTTTCCTTTCCTTTCCTTTCCTTTCCTTCTGATGAAAGCCTTTCTTCTACTCTTTTAGTATAGCTTTAGTATAGCATTTTAAATATAATATAATACCATAAGATAATAAATCAGCTTTCTAAGAAATATGGAGTCAGATTCATCTCTTTCCTCGTCCTGGGACAGCTGAGCAATTTATCACTCTCAAGATACTTCCACAGCCCTGCTGCTTGTGGCTCTTGAATGACGAGCATGCACCATTAGCATCCAAAAGTCTTTCTGGACTGAGCGCACACTTGGGAGGCCTGGCCATAGCTCACAGAAAGGAGCAGCTCCACATTCCCATCCCCATCCCACTGAGGGATTGGCTTAACCAAGCCTGGAGGGGCACGTGGGGACAGGCCTGTGTCCTGCAGCCCTCCCACTGCAGCTGGGCTTTGCCTGGAATGGAGATGACCCCAGGACCAAGAGGAAGAACAAGCTTTGCCCTCAGCTGCATGTGTAAAAATCCAAAAGTAGGACATTCTCCCAAGTTTCTGCCCGCAAATCTGAGTCCTTTACATAAAATACTGGCGGTGCTGTGGAAGAAGCAACCTGAAGGACTTGGACAAATTTTACTGATGGATGACAAATGACAGGGGTTTCACTAGCTAGGTACCAAGAATATGCCAGAAGAACATAATCCTTGTACTGCCACACAGATTTAGAAATACTATTTTGCTCTGAACTTCACTCCCTCACATTTTTCCTGAATTATATGAAAATATAAGGTTTACAAAGGAATAAGGCAGTTTTCCAGAATACATCAGCTCCTCTCCTCATTTTCTATACAGCCATGGTGTCAGTCATTGAAAATAATCTGAAGGCAGGTGTGATCAGCAACAGCAAGAAATATTATATTTTTTTTCAAAGTCCATTTCTGAAGCTTACAATTCATACTGAGTCGAAAGGCAAATTAAAATGTGAATTTACTATTCAGATCCAGGGATATTCCTTCAGCTCAACACAAGTTAAATATTGAGGGGGTGCAATAAAGGGATCCAAAGCCAGAAGCAGTGAAACTGTAATTCATTAAAATCATTATTCACTAACAGGTTATCTGATGTCCTTACAGAGTAGGTCACACATACAGTAGAAGGATTTCTTTGATTAATGAAACACGCTAAAAAGTGAAAAGAAGCTGGAACTGCCAGGGCAAAGGTAACTTGAGGCTGCCTCATGCTGTGGAACACCCCAGGGATACTCATGATTGTGAAACAGGGGGTTCCTTTCTGTCCTTTTGAGAGCTTGTGTATGCCTTACCACAGGACAGTGGTAGGAAAACACATTAAAAATAACATATATGGAGAAGGGGCTCACTTAGATGATATAGAAACACAGAATCATCAAATGGTTTGGGTTGGAAGGGACTTTAAAGATCATCTTGTTCCAGCCCCTCTGCCATGGGCTGGGACACCTTTCCCTGTGCTGGGATGCTCAGCACCCCATCCAGCCTGGCCTGTGGGGCAGCCACAGCTTCTCTGGGCAACCTGGTGCAATGTCTCACTTCCCTCAAAGTTAAAAAAAAGGAAAATATTCTTCCTCATATCTAACCTAAACCATAGGCTTCAGGCTAAAGGATAAATAATGGGTTTGGGCATCTCCATTTATGTGGCTTCTCTGACAGGGCTGATATTTAATCATGGCCTGTGCTGGGTGGCAGCTCTTCCCAGTCATTCCTAATGGGCTGGGCTGGAAGGGTAGGGAGAAGCTGTCAGTGGTGGTGTGCAGCAGCATAACCCAGATCCCTGGCTGCCAGCCAGCGTGGATAATGGACATTCACTCAGGGTGTTCCTCTGACAGACCCCAGAGAACCTTCCCAGAGCCTTTGTGGCCCTGGAGTTTGCAGCACTTCCACTGTACACAGGTGCTGCCAACCTCTCTTGCTGCCACCTCACTCTGGAGGACAAAATTCCAGGTGTCTCACAGTGTGCAGTGAAGTTCTCCTCTCCTCCAGCATCCACTGGCTTACGTGACCCCTGTTTGAAGATGTGGACTCCTGCCAGAGCATGGATGATTTTCCCTAGAACTGTGGATTTACTGCTTGAACCCTTTGTATGCCAAACCCCGTTCCTGCTGCAGTTCAGAGACGTTGTGCAAAAGGGCTAAAATTTGTCTCTCTGGTGAGTTTCATCTGGAAAACTTAGCAGGCAGTAAGTTATAGCACATCTTGTCTGCAGGGATTGCCCCTGCACAGGAGAAAATCCCTCTTGCACAGCATCCCTAGGGAGCACCAAATCACACCAAGCTCTCAGTCCTTATCTCGAAGACACCAGCAGGTCCCTCCTCCCCTCAGAAATCCAAGGGCTGGATGTTGACAGCTGTGCTCTGGAGGCATTGCAGAGCTGTCTGTGGTAAGGGTGATGCCCACAAGAGCACGAGGAAGAGCTGCAGCAGAGGCCAAGCCCAAGTTCAGCAGGAATACAACCCAGGAGCTGATCAAACCTCAAATCTCGATGCCTTCTGCTCAGAGCAGGGCATGCTTCCTTCTCCTTGCTTACCCACAGCAGCAGCTGCCCAAACCCACATTTGGTGTCCTCAAAGCACAGCTGAGAAACCCCAGTGCTGGTGTTGTTGTGGTGCTCCTGTGCTGATAAGGGATCGTGAGTTTGCAGAGCACCCTCAAGGTGACAGCAGCATGTGCAGCCCATCCCAGGGACATTCCCCAGCCACCAGAGTTGGCAGAATTTTTAATCCTGAGGCACGAGTGATGTGAGAAGGAAACTGGAGGAGACACAGGCTGCTGCTTGGACGGAATTGTGGGGGGAGTCTCCCATTCCCACCCTCAACATAAAACTCAAAACCAGGAGCCATGGAGGCTCTACATGCAGCAAACTTGGGTGGAGTGACTACAAACACTGCACTTGCTGCTCAGGCAGATCTAAGACAAGGTTTCATGAAGCAAAGGACTGGTCCAGGGAGGTGGGATTGATGCCTCAGTTTTTAGCTTTTCTATTTTTCAGATCCGGTGCTGATTCAGTGTGTAGTTCTGAGCTTCATATTAGGGGATGGTGAGCTCTGTGCACAGAGCAGGGAGACAAAACAATTCCTGCTCCAGCTGGGGACCAAGGACAAATGATCCAAATCTCAGGCCCAAAAGCATAAACAACGTGGGCTGAAGAGAGAAAACAAGAAGGATGGGACTTGATGGGCTACAGCTGTAACTGGACAATTAACTCCAATATGCAAATGGACCAGAACTCATAAAAGTGAGAAACCCCATGACTGATTGTCCATTTTTTGCGGTCATTTTGGGTTGTGCTGCCCAAAGTGTATCCATTGAGGCCTCTTAAAAATCTCTACTTTATTCTTTAGCTCCATCTAGTCTCTGTTCTAGGTCAGCCTTCACAAGTCATCAGGTTGTCCAGGGAATGTCCAGACATGCCCAGACCCAAAGTTAGGGAAGGCAGATTTGGATGTTGATCATGGTTGGCATCTTGACCACAGGTCTTGATACCTTCTGCTGCTCCCAGCCACTGCCTGCAGTTCCAAAAGCAGCTGAAATGCCAACACCAAAATGCCCAACCTCTCCTCCAACACCCACAGCTCTGTTTCTACACGTTGGTGATTGCATTAGACACCACCAAGTTTTGAATTCTTCTTCAACGCTTTCAGGGAGATGACACATGGAGATGTCAGATGTCTGTTCCCACAGGACATTCCACTGAAGCATTGCTGAAACAGCCTCATCCCTGAGCCACGCCAGCAGGTGCTGTGTTGAGCAGTGTCATGTTCCAGAGCTGAGACAGATGAGGATCAGGCCAGCACAGAATATTCAAATTAATGGATTTGGTCTTCAAGACACCCCTAACAGCCCATGGTGCAAAGCTCTGTGATGCTGTAGCCTTTGCTGCAATCCAAAATATTCCCAGGGTACTCCTGAGGTAAAGCCTTAATCCCCTAATACTTTAGGGGATGCCTGCATGGTGTGGCTCTACCACAGCTTTCACTTTCCCCAGGTGTAACATCTATTTGACAATTTATTTTCTGAAAAGCCTCAATCATTTCAAAATAACTAGGCTTTTTATTTCTTTTTTTTCCTTTTCTATGGATAATTAAACTTTGCTCTATTGAAAGGCTTTCAAAGAACAGCTGGCAGAAAATAAACCCTCAAACTCCAAGAAAAGAAGGAAGGGTTGCTTTTACAGAGTAATCTAAATTACCCACACTTCAAAAGCAGAGCACAAAGGAGGCATTTAAATAAGGGTCCTTTGTTCTGTAGTTGCTGTTACTGGACAGTGCTGCAAAACCCTTTTTTAACTCAATATAAACAGCCTTTTAAAATCCAAAGAAGTCTTTAAAAGGCCATCAGATTAGGGCTTGACAAAAATTGTTGCCAGATTACACTGAAAGTTTCTTTACAAGCCAGGGGGAATGTTTCATGGGTTTGAGTCTATTTGCTTTTATGATCCTCACTTTTCATTTCTGGCTTGCAGTCAGTCACAGAAGGTTTGCTGCTCCTTCCAGGCTTCTTCTGCAAAGAAACAAATGGGAAGATCTTTCCCTCCAGCACAGTGCCTTGGGGATGCCTTGCCATCCTGCTGTGTAAAAGGCAGCATC
This sequence comes from Passer montanus, assembly GCF_014805655.1. Classification (NCBI taxonomy): domain Eukaryota; kingdom Metazoa; phylum Chordata; class Aves; order Passeriformes; family Passeridae; genus Passer; species Passer montanus. Next base: position 39,049,129 of record NW_024356505.1, read on the forward strand.
ACCATTTTCAGCCAATTCCTACATTTTTTAAAACCCTGCATGAGTTCACATCAAGCTGGAGGAACAGGAGGAGGATAATACACAGGCTTTTGTTTGTAGAAAGGATCCCCCAACCTGGTGAGCCTCTGACCCTTTCAGTAGTTGTGTCCCCCACATGGCTCATTGCAGCAGGCAAGGAGCAGGGAATACATGTACAGCCACACAGCCCAGCTTGATTTAATTAGAGACGCTTTTAATTAAATTTTATCATTGAAGCTGTAGCAGGAGCATGCTTAGATAAAAATATAATGAAGATTTCCTTGGCATCAAAGAAGAAAGGTGTGACTTCAGCTTAATTACTTAGACCAGCAGAGGTAGAACTTGGTTGTATCTGAGAACTGGCAGCAAATTAAGGCTGCAAACAGAGGCATTTGCTACACATCCTGTGGCTGTCCTGCAGCCTTTACTGGCATGGTGCCTGTGCAGTTTCATGACAGCTGAGATACAGCCCTTGTTTAGGTGGAACAATTGATTAGACCTACAATTACACTGTGATAATTGCTAAGAAGAGAGGCCTCTGCTGTAGGCAGGCAGGTAATAAATAGGATGCACTTTAGCATTAGGTTCCCTTGAAATCCTCAGACCAAGAGGCAGGTTTAGGAGATCCCTGAATATTGCTGAAATGGAGCTGGGAAATGTGAATCTCATGGATTCTGGATAGCTGAAGTCCTTAATCTCTGTTGGAGGACACTGTTGCAGGAAAGGAGGCGCTGATGAATTTTCCCCCTTCCTGGTTTTCCTTCCAGAATGGGGATGCTTCTCTGATTTGTGAGCCATTGAATGCTTGGAAGAAATGTCTAATTTGCCTCCTCATTTCCAGACACATCCCAAGCTCATCATCTTCTACCAGGAGGCAGAGAGAACAGCCATTAAACCCAGCAGTGAAAGAAGAAAATCACATGCACAATTTGCTGCCTCTGCCTCTCCCCTGGCACTCCAGGGTTTTAATGCAATTTGGTGTATCCCAGCCAGTGGTGCTTGGCTGCTTTTAATTAAAAAAAAATTAAAGGATTTATGTTGGGATTAAATGGGATAATTATTGATTGATCTCTGCCTTCTAAATTGAAAAGCACTTGGATTAATCAGCTTTTAAACAGGAAATCACTCGGTTCTGGACAGGAAGCCAACCTCAGGCCCTGCACTTTAGCAGGGCTTTATTTTGCCCTCTTCCTTTAAACTTGCTGGGAAATATTTTCCTTTCTTTTCTTCTTGCTTCATACCCAGAAGAAAACTGCTTTCATTGAGACAAGCTCTGGGTCACAAGTGCAAAGATCACCCTGCCTTGCAGTCCTGGCAGAGAACACCTGCCAGGCTCTGCAGCATCCTGATGGAGCTGACCAGGAGCTCTGACTCCTTCTGAGAGCCTTGTGCTGGGAGCTGGGCCAGCCACCTCCCTGGCAGGTCCAGGCAGGAATGAGATATTCCATGGAGGAGGGAGCAGATTTGTACCAGCAGAGGTGTGGGTAGTTCTATCTTGCAGGCCAAGCAAAGCAGACACCCAAAGAGGCAGCTCAGCTGGAGAGGCTGGTGAATAAAACAGTGCAAAGCTGGCTCTTGCTCAGCTCTGGGACTGTGTGTATCTCCCCATCTGCAAAAGCAGCTGGAAATCAGATTAAACAGGTGAGGAAGGTGGTAAGGCAACGTGAACTAAAAATAATAATAATGGCACACTCAAAATAATAATATCCTCCATCCCCAGCTGCAGAAGTAGGCTGCTGACCTAAGCACTGTGAGTTCAGGTTTCTACATTTATCCTGGGGCAGAGATTGTGTAGCTCTGTGGCTCTCATCTATACTTGGAGTATTCCACCTGCATGGAAACAAAAGTCTTCTTAACTCGCCTGAAACCCCAAGTGGAGAATTTGGAAGAGAAGATTTGCTATTTTAGGGAGTTCCAACAGGATTTTTCAGCCTCTGAATTAGAGGGTTAGGGTTAAAATAAAACAAATTTTTCAGTTCCAATTAGTCATATTTCCAGTGTTAGAACTTAAAAGCAAGTTTTAACTTCACCCTTTGTGAATGAGGAGAACAAAGTGAGAGCGATGTCCACATCACAGTCTCGGTCTTTTCCCCAGATTTTCCCATTTTGTTTTTAAAATGTCTCCCTTCAAAACACTTTTATAAAGATTCCCCACATGGAGAGAGCAGAATACCCATCCAGAGAGCCTGCATTTTTCTAGGAAGCTTTTCTGCTGAAGTACTTCAATCAGTGGGATGCTGGTCCAGCAGTGACTCATGCAGACCTCCCCCACAGTGTCACCCACCAGAGGGAGGTGACCTGGAGCAGACTACACCCCTCTGCAGAGGGAAGGTAATTCACACTTGAAAGGATGATTTGAGTTTTTCAGCTCCTTAATAATTGGAACAAACATCCTTTCTTCCACAAACCTGGAGGGAAAAGCACCCATGTTGTGTCAGTCCCACTCTCCCTGAAATTCTCACCACCCTGGCCACAACCCCTGAATGATCCCTGCTGTAAATCTTCCTTAGGAAGGGCATACTCAGAGCTCAGCCCCACTCACAAGTGTGCCAAGGACTGCTGATGTGGTTATGGGAGACTTTATTGTCCCCTAAAACTCCCTTAAAGGGGAGGTTGTAGCCAGGTGGGGGTTGGTGTCTTTTTCCAGATAAAAAGGGATAGGGCAAGAAGAAAAAGTATAATGTTGTACCAGGAGAGGTTTAGATTGGATATAGGAAAAATTTCTTCATTGATAAGGTTGTCAAGCACTGGAACAGGCTTCCCAGTGGAGTGGTGGAGTCACCATCTCTGGAGGAATTGCAAAGCTCTGTAGATGTGGTCCTGAGGGACATGGATCAGTGATGGACTTGGCAGTGCTGGGTTAATGACCAGAGTCTGTGTTCTTAGAGATCCAGCATAAGTGGTTCTATGGTTAGGTAATGATGACATAAAAATGGGTGAGGCATTATTTAAACTGCAAAGTCATTGTCTCATCTCAGGGTGACCAACTGGTGCATTTTCTAGAGTGGCCTGGTCCTCAGACTGACTTCACATGCCTTGGGTAGAGCACTTCTAATGGACATTAGGAAAATAATGAGTTCCACCAAATATTGGCCAACCCAGCTGAGCCATTCAAGCTTTCCTGTATCACACTCTGGGTCTGCTTTTGAAGATGAGCACAAGGAAGAGCAGTTTTTTCCTACCTGTGTATGCAAACATATATGTACAAGCTATTTTCAGTATTTTCTGCTTACTCCAGGCCTACAAGATGGTAGAAAACAAACAGAGCTTTGTCATCCTTTTAAGGAGACACTATGCAAAAAAATTGAGGCACAATTAAATGAATCAATTAGAGAAGACAACAGACAGTGCTTTTATGCATAAGATTAATTACATTCAAAATATGTAAGAGCCAGTGATATAAAAACCCAAAGGGTAGATATCCTGCTTTGAATGCAGGCAGGGAAAAGTAAAATTCACTCCTCTTGCTCCTTTTTCCAAAATAAACAAGCTGAGCAAGACTACAGAAAGGGAATTTTTCAGAGTACAGAACCAACATCACCATCTTCTTAAGCTCAATCTTGCTAAGATCTTTTCAGCAAACTGATCTGTGCCATTGCCCATGGTGACAGCTAAATCCAGGTCTGTCAGTCAAAACCAACAGTCCTGACTGAGCATCACCACACTGCTGTTTTCACCTGCCTGATGTGGGATTAATGAGAATATAGAGCCATATTTTTTTCCCAAGGATCACAGCAAAACATTAAGAGGCAATGGCACAATTTGTGGCAAAACTACATGTAAAAAGAGAAAAAATCCCCAGAATAGTGATGCAGCCTGGAACAGGGTCCCAGGGAGCCTGTGCCATCCCTGTCCCACCTGATTTAAGATCAAATGCTTGGAGTGAACCCTGCTTGAGCAGAGCAAAGGACCTCCTTGGGAGGTCCTGAATGGATTTATGATCTCATGGCACATTACTGACTTACCCAGCAGAGAGCTTGCTGAAATTTGAAGCTGAGTAGACAGGACTCTGCCCCACCTGATTTAAGATCAAATGCTTGGACTGAACCCTGCCTGAGCAGAGCAAAGGACCTCCTTGGGAGGTCCTGAATGGTTTTATGATCTCATGGCACATTACTGACTTACCCAGCAGAGATCAAAGTTGTAAACCAGGAATTTTGCTTTTGCCACAGGCAATTTTTCAGATACCTTTGGCCCATACTTTACATGCTTTGCAAGGTTGGGACTAAGGACTGTGAATTTGATCTGATAGTCCCTGAGCAGCACAGGAGTCCCAATGTCTGAGCAGGAGCTGATGCCACCAGGGACACCCTCAGCTCCCTGCTGTCTGGGGTTTCCCATGCCAGGCATGTTACACTGTTCTGCCTGAAAGATAACAAGAAGCATTAACAAACAGAGAAGTTCTCTGGTCAGTAGAAAAGGATATTTGGGCAGGAGAGAATAAAAAGACTGAATTTCTGGGTGATGCTCATGCCTTTATGAGGTGTTACTCATGTTAGGACACTGCCTCATGCCTGAGGAACCTCTAAGGCACCAACAGATTTGCTCCTCCAAGAGGCTGTAGCATTGAAAACCTCTTACCAGCTCTTTGCAGGCAGAAATTGGAGCAGGCAGCAGCTACTAACAGCTCTCCTGCCCACACCACTGTGACCTGCTTAAGCAGCTACCTCTGCATTCTAGGGCAGCCCTGGTACAGGATGACTACACAAAGGTAACCTTCTCCCATCCCCTACGAGCCTCAGCATGCAGTTTTTTCTTCTCCTACCCTATCACTTTTCCACGACCTCAAACTCTCCCAGCAGACTGTCAGAGTTTTGAATGATTTATTCCAGTAATGCCAAAAGCCCTGCAGAGTCCAGCCTCTCTCCTCAGCAGCTGCTGCTGTCTGGGACTGCTCAAGTCACCAGAGGGTGCTGCTGGTGCCCTCCAAGAGCCAACGTGGCAGCTGGAAGCCAAAGGTGCTCCTCTCCCCTGGCTCCTTCTCCCTGAGCAGTGACCTGTGTGTTTTCAGGCAGATTGGCCTTTTCTCCTGTGCACTCCCCTTTTCTGTGGTGGTAGGCTGTGTAAAACCACCTTTCTCTGCAGTCCCAGGTTTGAAGCATCCTGGAGAGAAATGTGTGTGAAATCCTGAGATTTTGTTCATTCTCCTTCACAAAGCCACATGGCAGCCCTGGGTGCAGGAGCAGGAGGTCGGTAAGGCTGAGTGGTTGAACATAGGTACACCTTGAGAGTGTTTTCCAACACCACACAGAGGAAAAAGAGAGGTTGTGTGAACATCTGTGCACGTGTGCTGAGCACAAGCACACAGAGAACCACTTAAAACCAGTGCATCAGTTCCATAGGACAGCAGAGAAGTCCATCTGGACCTTTTGGCTTCTCATGACTAAAGCTGTTGTTGTGATGGATTATCCCCACAGTTTCTGAGGCATCCTTGAATTTAGTCTTACATGTTTCTGTGCTATGTTTGCTTTCAGCCAAGTTAATCTTGGCTGTCACTTGAGTACAGTTAATGATGTTCTCTACTCAGAGATTTGCAGTTGTGCATAATGGGGCTGGAGTCCTTCCCTGGGCTCCTCACACTGCTGTCAGAGACCTTCTGTCGGGTGCACAGGAGTCACTGAGCATTTTGCAAAGGAGTGCCTGAAAATGAATGCTGCAGTCCTAAATGAGCTGCTGTATAATCCCTCTATCTGCCTCTGACTGTCTCAGATTAATTCTATTTGCCAGTCACTTTCTCCTCTCTCTAAAAAAGGGACATATTTTTAGCCTCTCAGCAAATCTGACACAATGGAGTTTCCCTTGTGTCTGTTCTCATTGTCACCATTTCTAAGTGTTTTTTTTTTTAAATTCTTCTTAATTTCTTGTAGCCCAGGACTGGGAATTTAAGATTTATAGTACTTGCAAGAGTCACAGCCCTCAAATTCCACCAAATAAAAAAACAAGTAGTGTGAATTTGTAGAGTCACAGAAATGCTCTTACAAAAGACAAGCTCTGTGGTAGAGCCAGTGGCTCTCTCTTGCCCGTGGCTTTAGCATGCCCTGGACAGGCCAATTGTGGTTATATAATACTGGCTCTGGAGCAGATGCTGCTGTGTTTGGGCTGGGAGATTACAGCTGGCATGCACGACTAAAGGGAGCTTTCTGACAAATGCAGCCGCCTCTGTCGGGCAGGGATCGCAGCGAGGCAGCTCCGGGTGTCACTTCCCTGCAATCCCGTGCAGCTGGGATGGACACAGGGACTGGAGGCTGTAGCAGGAGAAAACAGCCTTAAAAATAACAACAAGAACAAAAATCCACCCCAGCAAATTCAGCAAATCTTGCTAAAGCCACGTGTGGCTGGAGGAGCACTGCGGGCTGTGACTGAGGGCTGTCAGGCACGGGTGTCTCGTTTGGGGGAGATGATCTACTGCACCCGGGATGGTTGAGGTGTCTCCGTGGCTGGGTGTCTGATTGAGCATTTCTCCATGCTCTGTTGTGATTCACCACATGTTTGGCCTATCGAGTGTCTCATCACCTTTTCCAGGGCTGTGACTCGGTGCTGTGGCATGTGCAGCAGGATGCCACCTCGGGGATGGGACAGCCAGCCCTTATCAGCGTGCTGGGGACAGTGCTGGAGAGGCTCTCACACCTCACTATCAAAAGGCTACCTAAACAACCCCAATCTGTTCTGACTCCCATACAGGAAATCTCGTGAGCCATCTCTGGGTGAGCTTTTTCCAGGCAGGTAGATGGGAGGGAAGCACAAGGAGAATCTCCAGCCCTGCTCCCCATCCCCACCCTCGAGAGCCTTTCCATGTCTGACTGATCAATGCCAGTCCCTGACATCCCCAAGGGGCTGCAAACGCAGCTTCCCGAGTGTCCTGCATAGGAAGATGAGAGGGAAGCAGAAGGAGAATCTCCAGCTGCTGCCCACAACAGCGCTGCTCCCCATCCCCACCCTCGAGAGCCTTTCCATGTCTGACTGATCAATGCCAGTCCCTGACATCCCCAAGGGGCTGCAAACGCAGCTTCCCGAGTGTCCTGCAGTTTGACAGACACAGCCATTGCTGTCTGCTGGCTCCCAGCACATCCCTCCAAAATCCTGGGCTGCTACATCACATTAAAGTGATGGATGAGGAAGAGCTGTACCCAGCTGATTCAAACCTCTCCTTAGTTCTTAAAGGTTGCTTCACATCTGGATCCCATTAAAAAAAACTATCCAGTCTGGTTGCTAAATAAAGCTCATCCAGGTGTAAGACTAAATGAACAAACATTTCTAGTAACTGGTGTTGTTTGGTTTGAGATACGTGCCACCAGTGGTGACCTCATGCTACCTTTACAGAAAAGGCTAATCCATACTAGGGATAGGATCCCACTGGATCCCTTTCCTCATTAAGTAAAATAATCATCAGACCACCTCCTACTCATGCCCATTTGGCCATTTCCATCTTCAGGCCTTCTGTTTTTTTTCTGATATCTGGCAAAACCAATCTTTTGTTATTTCTACCTTTCTACCTGCATTTGGGACCGGCAGGGAGATGAGAGGAAATGTTGCATTCTCATGGCTTATACCATGGGACATCCCATCTCTCCATATGGAACTGTGGGAGAATTCCCAATTTACCTCATTCATTTCCTAAACCCACGCTGAGAAGGGGAATATCTGAGAAAGGAACTAAAAGGAGATCCGAAAGTTGTTCAGGTGCTTTAGATTTCATAGAATCACAGGAACATAGAGTCTTTCAGGTTGGAAGGGACCTCTATCACCTCATTCCTACTCCCCTGCCATGGGCAGGGAACCCTCTACCACTCTACCAGGCTGATCAAAGCCCCACCTAACCCAGCTTGAAAATTCCAGGGGTGGGGTACCCACCACTTCTCTGGGTAAAATTTACCTCATAATGTCCCTTGGGAAGGTCTCCCCAGGGGATTCTTCCTACTTTCCAGTCTCATCTGAGTAACAATCTCTCCTCTCACAGTCCTGAACAGTGACAGGTCAGATGGAGCCTCAGCCGAGGGAGGACTGGCCCTTGTTGGGCTGCAAACATGTGTTACCTCCTAATTAACACTGTAATTATTCCTTTTTTCTTGCCCTTCCACCTCATCTATGTACACACATTCCATCCATTCACCCACATCACAAAGGGCAGAGGATGCTGACAGATTCTTTCAAGGGTCTATTCTGCATTGTAACCCTTTGGTTGCATTTGGGGCTGGGTGCAAGCAATACCAGAGTTCATTTTAAGCTTGTTGACTTCCAGCAAGCAGGTTAGAACAGCATGGGGGTCAGCGTGGGCTGAAACATGTCCCCAAGCCAGCAGATGAATCAGTGCACAGAGGGCTCTGCCTCCTGTCTGTGGTCACACTGCCATCAGCACCTGAGCTGTGCAATACCCATTTTCCATGTCCACACAATGCTGCAGCTCCTAGCAGGGGCATCACCAGAATAAAATCTTGGGCTCCAGCCACTGTCCAAACCACAAAGCCTCCCTCCCTTGGTAAACAGCAGCTGTTTTCTTCCCAGAAGTGACCACACTTCAGCAATGGCTGTCGCAATGTAAATATTTTCTAACCCTCCAGAGACACGTGGGCAGGCTGCCTTAGGGGTTTGTGTCCTTAAAGTGTGAGATGCAAGTGTGGAGCTGGATGGTCACACGGGGTTTGTTCCTCCATACAGAGTGCAAGAGCAGGTGAACACGTATTTGCTGTTTAAGAGCAGCTGCCAGCTGAATCCCAGCACAAATGGTTCAGTAGTCACCTAATCAAGGATATTAGAGGTGCTGAACCACAGGAGGAAGAACAGTGATCTTTTAATGAGCCTGATTGTAGCAGAAGAGTGGCAGCTCCACGGTGCCATGGCACTGCTTGTGTCTTCAGTGTCTTCAGCCCAGCTCCTGTGGGAAAGCACAAGAGATGGGATTGCAAGTCATCATGACCCCAAGGCTGAGTCCCACAGACCCAGCAATACCCAGAGAGGCAATATTTCACTGTGTGGCTGGAAGGAAGCTGTGCAAGTGATTATAGAGATTATTGCCATCACCATTGCCACCAAAATCCTCTAGGACAGTGGTCATTTTCTCAGGCTGTTCCAGGGAAAGCTAACATGGCAAAGGAGCCGAAAAAAGTTACAGCAGATTAAGCAGGCTTGAGGTAACAGCTTTTAGTTGCTGATGCACAGCAGGATACTTCTCAACCCCTTTTTCAAATATGCATGAGGCTGGACACCGTTCAGTTGTCAATAGCATATTAAGAATATATACATTGAAGAAATATTAGATGACCTTGGTTCTTTACATCAGCCACCTGGGACAAAGGTTGGTTTTGCTCAAGGCCAGGGCTGGGCTTGATGTGGATTTTTAGGGAAGCAGGCTGGATCTGGGGCAGCTTTTCTGCCTCTGCAATCACAGTGCTGTGCTGCAGCAGCTCCCAGCTCTGCTCACTGCTGCATTAACAATGGAGAGGCATTTCCAGGTGCTGCAAAAACCCCAGTGGGAAATGGGGACTCCCACCTCCAGGACATGGCACAGCTACTAGAGAGGAATTAAATTCTGCCAGCAGTGCCAGAGACATCTGGTGTGAGCTGGATACCCAAGCCTGACCAAAGCTTGAAATTGTACCCTGAATCTTAATGAAACAAAAGGCAGATAAAGGAACAGCACATTCAGAGAGAAAACTGAGGAGTCCAATATTGTGCTTGAGCACAATATTTCAATGTAGTGTCTTCAGCCAAAGCTGCCCTTAATGAATATAAACATAGTTTTGGTTCAGTCAAAATGTTTAACATAAAGTTGCCCAAACAATCTGAATTTGGGACTTTGTTCAACTATTGAAAGTAAACCATCTGTTGGCTGCACTACTCTCACTGAAAGTTAGGAAGAATCCTGGCCAAGAATTAACCAGTGTGGAGCTGCAGACCTCCGTGCCTGAGGGAGGGAAAGGGGTGAGGAGCTGTGGTGTCTCTGGAGAGTACCTTGGCATGGCTGGTACTCCTGGTCTGCCACGTGGACTCCCATGGCCCTCTGAGCTTCCAACACCAGCCACGGGCAGCAGGACAGAGTCTGCCCCAAGGCTGGAGGACATCCACTGCCACTGCTCTTCAGAAAACATCTTGAGAGCAAAAGGGGAATCCTCGACTTGTTTTCCCCTCTCAGAGGTCTGAGCATGCAATCTTTACAGAGGTTTCAAGTGTCAGCAGAAAGCTCGCTCCTGGAACTTGCCCGCTGCTTCTCTGTGGCAGAAACTACATTTGCTCTGCATAAAAGCCTTTGCTAGCTCACAGCTGAGTGATCAGCAGCTTTTAATATGCTATGACAAGGACGGCTGGGTGTTGAACCTCTTGGCTCTGCTGCAAGATCACTTTTAGCCTGCAGTGCAGTTTGAGCCTTCCTGCTGAGTGTGGCAGGAGACATACCAAGATTTCTTAGATGCCTCTTTGCTGGGCACAGAGGGACAGCTGCTGTTGGGAGAGCTGCCCAGAGCACCCTTTGTGGCTCAGCAGCAGTTGTGCTGCACATGGGGAGAGAAGGAAAGTGGATTTACTGCTGAGTCAGGTGCATTTGTCTCACTCTGGCCTTGGGTCCTGGGGTGATGTTGCTGTCACACAGCAAAGTGAGCTGTCTCTAGCACAAGGAATATCACTGATAAATAAAAAGATTTAACAAGCAGGAATCAACAGCAACACCAAACTACACTCACATCTTGGGTCATTGTCTGTTTAGGGTGACATTCTGGCCCAGCAGGTTTTGTCCCCAGCAGTGGTGACAGGAGTAAAGAGATTTAACAAGCAGGAATCAACAGCAAAACCAAACTACACTCACATCTTGGGTCATTATCTGTTTAGGGTGACAGCAGGTTTTGTCCCCAGCAGTGGTGACAGCAGTAGCCAGCTCGTGCTTCACATTCTCTGTGGTCATCTTCTGCAAGCCAGCAGATATTTGAACCCCACCACCATTAGATTTTGTGGTTATTTTGTAATGCAAGTGTAATTGAGCCCTTCTGTGGCTTTGGCTTCACTAATGTTGCACTCATTTTTAGGGTATGAAATAGCCTACCTTTTCCATCCTCAGGAAATGAAGAACAGGCTTTGGCCTAGAAAATGTCCTCAAAAGCCCAGGATGGACATGAGGAGTCCTCTCCAGGTGACTTGCTTTCAGAAATTCCTCCTGGAATCACATATTTCCATGTATACACATGCATGAATACAGAGCTCTGCTTTTCTGGTTTTATTTTTTAAAATATTATGAGATTGGTTAGACCTAGTGGAAAAAAAAAAATAAAAAATCAGCAGACATCCTTTCCCCAAAGCCCCCAGTTTCTAGGAGCTTACCAAGGAGAACTCTCAAACCAGCATCTATCACACTTTTTTGGTGGCTTGACAAGCCAGCCAGGTTTCTCACTGGGACTGAACAGATGGAGCAGCAGCCTGTCCTAGGGAACTTCCCTGGCTTCTCCCTGGCTGGAAGAGCCCTTTGTCAAAATGATTATTCCTATGCCACTGAACAAGACACGACCAGACGCAGAACTCAGTGCTGCCACACCATCATCCAGACTACAAAGCTGCTCTGAGCACTGCAGCACTTGCTCTCTGTGTGCTTCCCACTCGTGTTAATAGCTTGGTGCTGTCCCCAGGTCATCCCATGCCACCCACATTTCATCCCTCTGCACCCTCATACCCTTCCCAGTTTCTGATTGTCTCCCATCTCCAGCTGCCTGTTCTACCAACATTGCTGTTTCCAGCAGCCATTTCTCCTCCAGGAAGGTTTGGAAGTTTTGGGAGGCACTGCTCTAGCAGCATGTCCTGAGAGGTGAACAGGGAAAGATCCCTGAGACAGCTCTGATTTAGATCAGTCTCCCAGATGTGATTTTCAGGGTTCAGACTGACTAAGAACTGCTTCAGCTAAGCAAGTTGGAAGGTGAGACCCCACTCAGAAGGACTGAGTTTAGTCCTGCCATCCTGTTAAGCCTCTGGGCAAGAAAAGCAGCCTGTGACTGATTTTGGTATCCAGCAGGAATGTAACCTATATGAGCTGGAAACACAGTCCAAGATGTGGTCCATGCAGATTAACAAGCCTGACTGTCTCACTGCCCTAAAACTACTGATGAACTAACAGAGGGCATGTTTTTATTTGGCTCACTTAAAAGCTAAAAACAGAGTTAAAAAAACCCAAACTCAATAGCTGGAAGTTAATGTATATCCTTACAAAGAGGAAAATTAGCAGAAAACTAATGTTTGGAACCAACACAGGGCATCTCAAGCACTTTGGAGGTGGGAGGGGATGCAGCACGTTTCATTCTGGATGTGAGGTGTGCCTTGTGCCCAGGTCTGTAGACAGAGCTGTAAGCCAGGGAACACTTTATTCACATTGAAGCCACCACCTTCTCCTTGCTTCTGTCAGCGACATGACGCCCTTAAGGAAATCTGAGCCTTGCAGACAGACCTGTCTGACCCCATTAGCTTGGGAGGGAGATGAGTGTTTGGAATGGAAAACTCTCATCCTGGATCTTTCAGAGACCAATGAGACAGAGCACCAAGGTGCAAACATGGGAGTGAGTCATAGCAAGCTGAGATGATATCAAAGCATTAATAACAGCATCTTCACAGTGCTAGGAAAACCAGCTTTGGTGATCCCAAGGCAGGGGACAAAACAGACTTACAGGGTAAAGAAGCTGTTTGTGGGCCTGATGGAGAGCAGGAATTGTCCCTCCTTTAATAAAAGGATTTATTTGCTGAGTAGGTGATAACATCAAACTGACACCCCTGGAGGGAGAGCATCCCAATTTGGGATAGCATCACGAGTGTGTTTTGCCAGTCACTATGAAGGTATTTGCATGCATTTAATCCCCACAGTCAGCTGGTGTGAGAGTCAAAGCTCTCAAATTAGAGCTGGGTAAGGACCTTAAGCTTCAGGCTTCAGGGATTTGGACACAGCTCTGAGACCAGAGCTGTGATACTTGCAAGCATCAACTGCCTACACCAAGAATGAAGAGGATTAAAAAAGCTCAGATTGATAATTGCAAACATCATCAGATAAAAAGATTGCTGCAGGATCATATTTCATCTCATTCCTTACTCTGGGAAGGTTCTTTTAACTTCATTTGGAGTTTACTTCAGGACAGAATGCTGAGGATGGCACGTCCTGCTTGCCTACATGGAAGTGACAATATAATTTTACAGAAAATCCCCCACCTCCCATCAGTTCTGAGCACTTGAACTAAATTCCTTTCAGAGAGAGCTGAGGAGGAGAGTCCAGTGTGAGCATGAAGGAGTGTGCTTTGTCCACCCTTCTCAATACAAGCTGCAACACTGAACTGACTTGAGAGGGGTAAGGCAGCAAGTCATCCCTCCCTGTGTCTCTGCATCCTTATAAAGCAACAGCCTTACCAGCCCTGTTAGATTTGGACTGGGGCCACGTTTACCACCTTCTGGGGCCTGGGTAGTTCTCCACCTTCCCCCTGTCAGTGTCTAGGAGTGTTTCTATGCCAAACACTCCAAGAATGTGAAGGCTGACTAATCTTCAGGCTGATCTTCCCATCCTTCCAGGGAGGCTGAGGTGAGAGGGGATCACAGCTGCTGGGTGGCAGGCTCACACTCTGGCTCCTGGAGCTGTTAAGTCCTCAAGACCCTTCCTAAAAGTGAGCTTTGCAGCCTTTGTGGGTGTATGGTTCCTGGCATATGCATGCCATATGTGAAAGGCAAGATTTTCTTATGGTGCAACAGAACAGGACAAGAATGGGGTGAAAAACTGGAGCTTGGTGGTCACACCTGACCTGTGCACCCCTGACCTCAAGGGGGACAAAGTATCTTTGGCTGCACTAAGGCAGTCCAATGTTAGTCCAATGTCAGGCTCAGAAACATGATTTCAGCTGAGCATTTCCCTTTCTGGAAGGGAAGATGTCCTCCCTGAAGCCTAGAAATCCTCTGTGAGTGGGAAGTCAGGTCTTTTCTGGCCTCTGTTGTTTTCTCAATGGACAGTAGGATAATTCACTCAGCCCAGCTGTACTGCAAATGCCATTGCAAGGAGTTGCTTTATTCCCAGGCAGCCACTCCTGGCAAAAAAAAAATTCACCATGGTTTGAGTGGCAAAAAACTTTGGCTTTAAACCAGGGCATTTTAGTTGTGGTGGTTTGGTGGGGTTTTCTGTATCCAATAGTAACATTCAGCTCTGCAGCTCTGTGCCCTCCTGTAAGGAAAGGAGAGAAACAGCTTGGCTAATAATTGCTCATAGGAGTGGCATCACTGGGGTTGAATATTACAGAGGGGCTTTCCTCTGACAGTGAGGAGAAAGAAGACTTGAGTCCAAGTTCCCAACACAGCCATCAGTTTTAGAAAACAAATAACGAAATCTTATTTCCAGTGGATATATTTTCCAGCCCACCACATATTTTCTTTTGACTTACTGTATCACAGTGCTTTTTGATGAACTTTCTGGGAGGTGAATCCGACCACGGGAGCCCCACTGAGAGGACACACAGAGATTGCTGCCCTCTGCACCTTCTCGCTGCCTGGAGAGGAGAGAGCAGCGAAACCCTGGGGCTGCAGAGCTTGCCCAGCTCAGCCCTGCAGCATTTCTGCAGAGATAAATGATTCCTGGAGCAGCAGGCCTGCAGATAAGCAGTTATCTGTGCTGAGCACACGCAGAGGTGTCAGTCGTGGCACTGCACGCAGCCCTGAGCTGCTCACAAGCTGCATCACTGCTGATGCTACCCAGGTGACTGTCACCTGCTGTGAGAGATTTAAGCCAGTGCCATCACCACTGAGCTTCCCCCCTTCACCTGCCCACCACACAATTCAGCAGCTGCTTCTAAAGCAAAACAAGGTACTTGCAAACTTCTAATCCCCACCTTGTCACTGCCATATTTTCTGAAAAATTCCTTCACCAGGATTTTCTCCTGGGAAGATGAGAAGCCTCAGAGAAAAAGGAAAAAAATTCTTATCTCATGTCCTTCTCCTGTGTTTTGCTGCTGTGGAATGTATGTGGACTTTGTTTACCAACAGGTGATTGTTTCATTGGTTTCGTGTGAATTGTTTTTACTTATTGGCCAATTATGGCCAAACTGTGTCGAGGCTCTGGAGAGAGTTGCGAATTTTTCATTACTATCTTTGTAGCCTTCTTTCTGTGTCTTTTCTGTATTCTTTAGTATTATTTAGTATAGTTTTAGTACAGCATTTAATATAATATAGATCATAAAATAATAAATTATCCCTCTAAGAACATGGAGTCAGATTCCTTCCTTCATCTGGGAACCTCACAAATACAAGACCACCTTGCTTCTCCCATTATTATCTCCAACTTTTTCTGAGAAGCACTTCACATCTGTACAGCTGTGGAGAGAGGTACAGGGAGGATCTTACCTCTAAGGTGCATAGCTGTCCTCCCAGCTCCTCCTGGAAAACACAAAGTAAAATACCTTCCATCTCAAGTACCTTCCCATTGGATAATGGAGGCAATCCAAACAAAGCTCAGGGCACCAGAACTAAAACCATCTGGTTTTCAGTGTTTTGTGCCATGGAGTTACTGGTCCTTGGTGGCAAAGCTAATGCAAATTAATTTTTCCCCCTACAATATGAGGCATTTATATGCCTGTGTGAGGCATATATATGACCTACCTGTGCCTCTGTGTGAAAATGTTTTATCTTTCCTTAAAACATGACCTCTTTTTACAACCTTTCCTGCTTGCCATATTTTCACATCCTCCTCAGTTGATTATTTTTGAAGAACTCATAGGAATTAATTTATCTCTGAGGCTTCCATCCCTCAACCAAACCAGACTGAAATAGGCCAAGGGAGAGACTCAGGCAGAGGTGGATGGACCTTGTGACTATTATTGTTACAGCAGTGGCCAGGTAGGTCCTGAGAGGCTCCTGCCATCCTTCGAGAGCTGGAATCTTCCCTGACAGGGGTAAGCAGCTCCTTCTCCTAATGTACAGAAGAAACAGCTATTTTTACCACATTTCAATTATCTTTACCCCATTTCAACTGTCTTTACCCCACTGCAACCACAGGCTTTAGAGAAGACCCTGCACACGTGCAGCACAGTGTTGCTGAAGATCTTAGCACAGCTACAAACCTCCTCCTGCAACATCCAGGGCAATCCACTTCAAACCACAGCATCCCCCTTCCTCACAGCGAGGACCTTCTCTGCTGCCTCCATCAAAGGTTTTCCAGCAAACCTGCCAGCAAATCCAGACTGCAACAGACCCAGCCAAGCCCCAGAGCATCCCTTCAGTCCCCACTCCCGCAGTAAAGAAAGGAATTTGAATGATGCTCTTTTTCTGCCTTGTCTGGCCTGTGGGGTAAGGCAAGGACAGGGGAGGTGATGTCCTCTCCTATTTAAGGTTTAGCATTGCTGTGGCTGCAAGTGATGGCTTTTTTGATGACTTAAAGGGGACCTATAAGGAAGATGGGTATGGATGTTTTAAGGGAGTTCTGTTGTGGTAGGACAAGGAGTCTAAATTCTAAAATAAAAGATCGGGATTCAGACCAGCATAGGGAATAAATTTTTTACAGTGAGGGTGGTGAGGCACTGGAACAAGAGGAGCCTGCCACCAAGGGCTGAACTGTCCCACATTGCATTGAGCCCTGTCACTCTAGCTTTGTATCCTCTGTAGCAATTCTTATAATGAACACAGCTTGTCCCTGAGCTAAAAATGAAAATTATTTCATTTTTGCTTGGTCTGCAAGTTTTGAAAGAGAATTAAGACAAACTTGTGCAACTGGGACTGTCTATCTAGATTTAAAAAAAAAAAAAAGTGTTAAAAACCTGGGTTCCCTATGGGAATTGCTAAATTCCCTTTAGTGTCAGAAAAACTGAGATTCCACAGAAGCCACAGAGGTTCTAAAGTAGAGCAACACAGTTCAAGTCACCTTTAAAATTATTTTAGAACCATGCATGGTTTGATCATAATTGTCCGTGTCTTTTTTTCTCTTGAAGCCCCATTTTTTTAAATGAACATAGCTGTTAGAAAAACAGAAAGCTTGAAAATATGACCAGATCATATAAGCTTGAAATTTTGGGCGTATTAAAAAGAAAGTAATGGTAATAGTAATAATAATAATGAGAAGAAAATGAGACAATTCTTTAGAACTAATATTTAAGCCACTCTGCTGATGTTTGAACACCGCTTAGTGATTTCTAGGACTGCAGTTATTTTCTAGGGAAAAACCACCTCTAATGCTCTGACCTGGCTGGGACAACCCAATGCAAAGCAGTGAAATTCCAGTGAAAAAACAACTGCAGCAGCAGTCTCAGAAACTTTGCCATGGCACAGGCACGTGGGCCAGGAGCTGCCCAAAGCCCTGTTTGTCAGCTGGCTAAAATAGCTCAGGAGGAGGTGCTGACAAACCCATGCCTGTGCTGCAGCCCAACACCTCCAGCCCTCGCGGGGTTATCGGTGACGTTTGACCGCGAAGCATTTTTCTTGCTGGCTGCCAGTAGCTATTCCCCCAGGACTATTTGCTTTCACATGCTTTCCCTTTGACACGGCTGCTATTTCTTTGCAGCATGTAAACACTCAGAAGGATTTCCATGTTTGTTCTTCACCCAGCCTGGACGGTCTTTGGCGGCTCGGTGGGAGAATTGACACGAAGGAGCAGCCGCTCCGCGGGCGTCCGGCGCTTTCCGTCCCTGTGCTCTGCTCCTGTCTGCTTTCTCCGGTAATAAACCCACTTCTGCTCCAGTCTCCACACCCCTGGCACACAGCAGGACACTGCATTCCTGGTGCCAGAAACACAACTGCCATCCTACACAGGTTTCCTTTAGAGCCCAGTGGAGTCCTTGCACTGCAGAGCATTTATTCTTTATTTCTCCCCTTCCTACAGCAATGTTTTCTGACTTTAAAAAGCCTCTTTCAATCTCAAGCAAATTACTAATATGTGACTTTTCCTGAGAAAACTTACTGGGTTGCCTGTGCTGCTGTTAACTCTCTCTCTTAATTCTGACTTTTTTTTTCCAAAGGGATCTTGATATATAATAAGACAATTTGCATCAAAAGTAAAAACTAAGAGAAACCACAAAAAAAAAAAAAATCTCAAAATTAATTTAGAAATTGTAGGCCCTGACTCCAACCTCATGGATTGCACCTAGGCTTGATTTAATATATCTGCTGCTTTGCAAAATCAACTTTATTTTACTTATTAATGTAGTTAAGCTACAAGAGATTAGCTACAAGAGATTTAAATTGGATATTAGGAAGAAATTATTCATTGTGAGGGTGATGAGACACCAGAACAGGTTTTCCAAAGAAGTTGCTGCTGCCCTATCCTGGAAGAGTTCAAGACCAGGTTGCACCAGGCTTGGGGTAACCTGGTCCAGTGGAAAGTGGCCCTGCCCATGGCAGGGGGGATTTGGAACTAGGTGATGTTTTAGGCTCATTCCATCCCAAATAATTCCATGGGTTTTTTTAAAAAAAATATATAAAAATCCACATTTTCTGAGGA
The DNA here is from genome assembly GCF_014805655.1 of Passer montanus. Lineage (NCBI taxonomy): Eukaryota > Metazoa > Chordata > Aves > Passeriformes > Passeridae > Passer > Passer montanus. The sequence continues at coordinate 39,067,562 of NW_024356505.1, forward strand.
GACAGTCCTCCAAGTTCCTTGTTAGGGATTTGTAACTAGGTGATGTTTTAGACTCATTCCAACCCAAATAATTCCATGGGTTTTAAAAAAACAAAAACTATAAAAATCCACATTTTCTGAGGAGACAGTCCTCCAAGTTCCTTGTTAGGGCTGGAAAACAAAAAATCCAATTGTCAAATTTTGGGTTTTTTTAAAAAATCATCCTGAAAATTAAAAAAAAAATTTGAAATCCTTCAGAAACTTTTCCAAGACCTGCATGAAAATAAGAAGAGTCCCAAAGCAGCCCATAGCACAGTGATGGGAATACATTTACAGAAGTTAGACAATTGTAGTAAAAATCTAGATGTGAAAATCTTCCTGGTGAGGATTATGACACTGAATTCTAGGGCTCGAAAACAAAAAAATCCAATTGGTAAATTTTGGGATTTTTTAAATTTCATCCTGAAAATTAAAAAAAAATCTTAAATACTTCAGAAACTTTCCCAAACCTTAATGAAAATAAGGAGAGTTCTGTAACCCAAAGCAGCTCCTAGCACAGTGATGGGAATACATCTACAGAAGTTAGACAATTATAGTAAAAATCTAGATGTGAAAATCTTCCTGGTGAGGATTATGACACTGAATTTCCTCTGGGAATTTTGACCAGAAATTCTAACCAGGAATTTCTTTAACTAAGCTGACATATCTTCATGGAGAATTCTCATTTCAGCAAACTGCTCCTTCCAAACCAAAAATATCTTCCTGAATTTCAGACAGATTCATTCTATACACGTTGACTCAGAAGTCAAATTATTGTATGACATATTTTAGCAAATGCTTATTAAAAAAATTCACTTCTCCACAAGTCAGACTGCCCCAGGTTAATATAAAACATAATTATAAACCAATTTTTATTAAACTAATTCATATGTCTGACTGAATTTTTTCATTGCAGTTCAGCCTAGTTTTCCTCCTCCAGCTAATTCTACTGGGCAGGATGGGTTGAAATATCAATGTTGGGTTCATCCTCTAAATGATTCTGTTTGAAGAGAGACTTTTGAATCTGCTTTGAATTTATCTGATGTAGCTAGAAATTCTCCACTGATTTCAAGAAGCCTTTAAATCTCTGTAGGTTGCCTTCCAATGTAAGGTGAACTGGAGGGGTTTTCTTCAACAAACCTCCTAAAAAAGTCAGCATGCATTTCCCAAACAGATATGTAGAAAAAGAGTCAGAGAAATAGCAACATAAATGTTGACAATAGAAAAAATGCAGAGGAAATATTTGTTATCCTTATTTATTTAATAAAGAAACATAATAAACTTGAATTTTTCCAGGTACAAACAGCTTAATATGTCCTATGATATTGGCTGATATTTTCCTTGCTCTTTTTGTAGCTTGAGTGATTGACGTGGTAGTCTTTATTGAACAAATCAACAGAAAAAATGGTAGCACTCACCATGCTTATAGACAGTGTGGGCCAGCTATTGAGTTAGTGTCTTAAACTAAATCACTGCACTGGGAGGTTGCATCATGGCTCGATTCGGATCGGCATCTCCAGTAACAAGGATCTACAAGTGAGGTTATTTGACATTTTGAGGGGAGTTCTGCATACCATACAAAGATACCATTCCCTCTTCATCCCTAAAGAAACACACCACAGAACAATAGAAAACCCAATAGAAAACCGACCTTCCAGTTACAAAGGTTTCTGAAAGCAATTTACAATTCAGTTTTAGAAAGTTGCACTGTAAACATCTAGAGTTAAGACCCTCTTTCAGATATTTTTTTGCATTACTTCTTTTTTTTTTAATAGAGGTTTTGGGTAAAAGAACCATTTGTAATTGCATCAGTACACAGGGTCTCACAGCAATGACACTAAAATGTCCAACTCAAGGGTGAAATGACCAAAGGAAGGGCTCTTCTCTAATAAAATCAGTGACCAGCTAATTGTCTCTTTACATTCCTTTCATTACTGGGCCTGACTCTCTTAATAAGAACAGCAGTTGAATATTTTCTAAAATAAGCTGCAAATAATTAAAATATTGTTAAAGCAGCATAACCAACAACTCATTTCTGAGTGCAGGCTGGCGTTTTCCTTGGGTTTCAGACAGTTTACATCATACATGAAAAGAAATCACATGAGAAATGCTCCTTTTCCTTAGTACTTTTCCCTCTTTTTTTTTTTATTCTAAAGCTTTGAAAGGAAAATAATTTTGCTACTTGTCAGCCAATAAATGCTTGTTCAGCAAGTAATGAATGTACTATTTTCTAATTAAACAGTTTCATTATAGGCAGCAGCTTGTTGCTAATGATCGATAAATCCCATTGAGGAGAAAACATTTCAATCAGTAAGTCGTGTCCTCCGAGTGTCAGCCACTCTATAAACTCACAAGATACATATATATGTATAGATATACGTATGTGTGTGTATATATATATATATGCATATAAATATAAAAATCGCATACTCTTTCTGGGTGATATGTACAGTCAGAATAACATTACAGCATAAATACACAGGGAATATAAAGTTTCTCTAATTTGAGAAGCCTTGAGCAATTCTGAGTTTTTGGGGGAGGTGAGGAGTGGGGAGGGGGGAAGGAATAAAGAATGTTTTTACTTCAAGGAACGACGAGTAGTCCCCTTAAGTTAGAATCTAATTACATACAAGATTTAAAGGCAACAAAATGCCCAGAGGAACAGCCCTATGTTATACACCATAGACATGGGGTTAAAAGGGCAAGAGAGCATGATTATAATAATACTTATATAGTATGGTTCATTCCCTTATAGCACTTTGCAATCAGAAAGTCTTACAACACCCCTGTGAGGTAGGTAAGTATTATTATTCCCATTTTACAGATGGGTAAACTGAGGCACAGATAGGTTAAATTATTTGCCTAAAAATCATGTAGTAAGAATCAGGAATAGACCCCAGGAATCCTGATGGCAAATCCTCTGAATTAACCAATAGACCACTCTCAAGTGAATGCCTGAGACACCTCTCAATGAATGGAGAGAATATATTAGCCCATATTTACACAGATACATTGTCATCCTTTTTGACATGTTGTCGTACATATTCTGACTTGTTTAGAGGACAGATAACAATGGCCATAGATAAACTTGACTGTAAGGTGTTGCTTTAATTCTTGTTGCCAACCCCATGTGGTTTTTTGACTCCTTCACAACCTGGGATGTAACTAAATGTTAATGACAATACACCTTAAATACATTCTTGATATCTTTGCTTCTCCAAGGTGAAAAAGCACAATTACTCTTCCTTTAAAGTGCAATGGCTCATTACAGAAATCTCAAGATTTTCCATGAAGTCCAACCAAACCCAAGTACAATCAGTCTGAAGGTGAAAAAGAAAGAACTTGTCTGTTATGATGGACATGTCTCTATATTCCATAAATAATTTCTCACATTCTATTGAGGCTGAAAGATAATAAATAATAATCTATGTTAGCACGTAAAAACCTCTAATACTTTTCTACAGCCACACATCCACCTTTCACCGCATTGTCATTTCTTTGGCCTGAAGCTGAAGGACACATCAACTGTAAATATTCCTTTGCCTACAGGAATGAGGATATAGCTATTATCTAGTAGATTTTTTAATCAGTTCCTGTATTCCTTGTCCTTCCCCAGAAATCTTACTGTACTATCTGAGAAAATGAAAGATGGACCTTGAGTAGAAAGGATTCAAACCCTCAAAATTTGTATACAAATCCAGAGATAATTCCCCTCCCACCTTCTTGATCACTCTGTCACAGCTATTCTGCACAGCCCAGTTGGCATTGATTTATTATTGATACTATTAGTAGTATTCGGGTTGTTTTTTTTTTTGAGTAATATTGATTCACAGAGCTCCAAATAAGGCTGCTTAGCACAGTGTTCCTGGGGAAAATGTAACCTATCCCACTACCTTAACAGAAACTTTGCCAGCCTAGATGGTGCTTTGGATCACTACACACAAACGTGATGCGCTACTTCTATGGCGAGTTTGATTGCGGATTTCAAAGCAGATTCTTGAAACATACTAAAAAATTAGTGCTTTTATTAACAGTTTTACAAACAGAATCCATTATAGTCTAGTTTCCTGAAGGATAGAACAAACCATTTCTCTCATTATTTTGACATCATTTGCTTACCTGGTTTTTTGTTGTGTTTTTTTTTGTTTTTTTTTTTTTTTTTTTTGTGTGTGTGTTTCTGCTGATGTGCAGTTGCAAGTCCTAAGAGGGAGGGCTTAGTGTAATCAGCAGTTTAAATGTTGCTAACTTGATACTTCAATTTGCAACAATTTTCCTCTTCAAGTGATGGGGATCCCACAAGTTTCTATTACCTTGACTCAGAGTTCATCATGAAGAGAGTAAGGATCATTAATCTCCATGGAAAAAGAGACTTCATTTTTTTTTAAGTAAAAAAATATCAAATATAATAAATTTATGAAAGACCATTCACAACATATACAGTAAGTGTTACATTTTGCTACAGCAGCTGTGATTTTTTTTTTTTCTTTTTAGAATGCAAGGTCATACATCGCCATAAGTAAACACACTAATATGAGTAAGACCTTAAATGAATGTATACAGCCAGGCTTTATCTGTGGATAGATATACACTGTGTTTACTGTTTTACAGTCTAGCCTATTCTTATTCACACCATTGATATAACAGCTATGACCCTGCAGAGAATCTTCCTGTGCATATATAAATATAAATATTGAGCCAAGTCAAAAACAGCAGGGTCAAATGTTATATGACTTATTAGACTCCTGTAGTTAAGGGTAAAAACTCCACTGTTTCTTTTGCAACTAATTTTTAATAAGAAGGCTGCTTCAATCGTTGTGTAGTTACAGCATTACATTCTGTAAACAATGTTTTAAAGCATTCTAAACAAACATTTAAACAATTGATTCTTTATCCTTGTCGGGTGAGAGAAGACAATCTATAGCCTCATCGCTTTTGCTCACGTCCGTTATCTTCAGCTGGAGGTTTTCACTCGTGCCTCTGGTGACGCTGTCGTAGGATGGAGGGAAAGAGGTGGAGGACAGAGTTTCTGATTTGTCTATGGGCCTGCCGTAGTTTTCGTTCATCATGAACGCAATGAGACCCTCCTTCTCGGGCGCATCGTCCTCCAGGATGCTGCTCTCCAAAGTTCTGTGCCGGTACAGGTAGGATGCCTGCTTCATGGAGCGCCGGAACAAATGTCTCCTGTAGGCCCTCTGGATGACGATGGCGGAGACCTCTTCTTGTTTCCGCCTGAGCGTCGTTGTAATCGGCTCGTAGGAGATCTTGGAGGGATTGGCTGCCATGAACTTCTCTTCCATCTGTATTTTAAGGGCATCCATCTCTCCGGATTCTCCTAGCACCCTTTTTGTAAAAGCAAACAAAATATCCAAGCAATGGATCCTGTCTCCGCTGACCATGGGCAGGTCCATCGCTATGAGTTTGATTTTGTTTGGTTTCGCTATGCGCAAAGGTTCTGACAGCGCGTCTGCAAAGTCTGAAAGTGCAGAATACTCAATAAACTGAGTGGCTTCGGGGTCAAACTTCTCCCAGATTTCATAGAACATATCAAAATCATCCTCGCTTAGAGGCTCTGTACTTTCCTCAGTGGCTACACTGAAGTTCTCTAAAATAATGGCTATATACATGTTTACAACAATGAGAAATGATATAATGATATATGTGACAAAGAATAAAATCCCTACGGCAGGGCTCCCGCAGTCTCCCTTTGAACCATTTGCATTGGGAAGGTTTGGGTCACAATACGGTGGTCCAGTGTTTAAAATGGGGTTGAGAAGACCATCCCAGCCAGCTGACGTGGTGATTTGGAAGAGACAGAGCATGCTGTTAGCAAAGGTTTGGAAGTTGAACATGTCATCAATCCCATACTCCTTCTTCACATAGGCAAAGTTAGCCATGCCAAAAATGGCATAAATGAACATGACCAGAAACAGCAAGAGGCCAATGTTGAACAGAGCAGGAAGGGACATCATTAAGGCAAACAGGAGAGTTCGAATTCCTTTGGCTCCCCGGATGAGTCTCAGGATCCGGCCAATCCGAGCCAAACGAATGACTCTGAAGAGTGTGGGAGAGAAGAAATATTTCTGGATGATGTCAGAAAGTACGGTGCCTTGAAAAGAAAAGAGACAGACAGCAAGTTAGTACATGGGAAATAATCCCAGGCTTTCCTTTTAAAGCAATCGGTCAGGATTATTGAGGAAATAAATGGAAAGTTGCCCAGAGTGGAAGGCTCACAATGAAGGGAAAGGCATTGTTGCTTTTTCATGCCCATTTAATCCATAAGCACTTGTGAGACTGTAAGCAGAGAATGGTAGTGGCAGTCTTATTAAGGGAAAGCTTTTCTGTTGGTAATGAGAAACCAGGACCAAGTCAAGACACAGATAACTGCAGATTTTTGACCCTGACCCACCTAAGAAATTTGTCTTGAGTGCAGATGTCAGAATTTATCTGATATGACAATATTTTTATCTGTAAAATAATGAGTGAGAAATGTTGATGAGCTTGGCCTGGGTTTTTTTTAGCTACCACCAGAACAGTGCAGGTTTCTACTGTGTATCCACTTGGTTGGTTGTTTGCTTATAAATTTTTCCAGTTTCCCTGATAGAGGGAACTAAGGGCTAAGGCTGTGCTAGCAAGGAAACGAGCTTTCACCCCTGTACTAAACTTCCTGCAGGAGCAGAGCACTTGGTCCAGCAAGTCTAATGCCAAGTCCATGGCTGCAGTGAGCCCTGCTGAGCTCCTGTCTCCCACAGGAAAACTGGCATGGCCCAAGGCCTCTGACACTGAAACAACCTGGATGGTCACGGGACAGCACAGTGAGCAGCATGACAGCTCTGGTTAACTGTGTGCTATGGGCATATCCAGGGCTCCTGACACCAAGGTTCTGCTGACAGCTGTGTGGCAGTGACATTCCTGAGTGACCCAAACCTGTGAAATCCAGGCTGTTCAATGCCCCCAAAGCACAAGTGGGTCTCTGAGCACCAGAAATTTGCACTGGGATCTTGCAGATTCCCCAGTCCACTACAGGGAGTTCAGAGCAGCAGGAGCATCAGCTGATGTTTTCCTAGAACAATACTTTTTCATTCACCTATTCCCTCCCTCAAAATGGAAACTTTTTTCCAGAAGAGTTGAATTTCTGAGCTCCTTCTCCTCACTGGATCAGTTGATCACCTTCCAGTTGCTGCTACTTCCAACTTTAGTGAAAACTCTTTTGGTAGGATTTCAGATTCATTTGACCTGCACTTCTTTAGCATCTAAATACATCTCCAGAACAGCAAATGGCACAAGTTAACAATAAAACTGTGCCTTTTTGTTTAATCCCTTGGATGTGTCAGGGTGCAGAGCTCTAGTAACAAAGCTGAGAAAAGTCAGATTCACTGCGCTGCCCAAACCTGCCCTGAAAGACTATTTCAAACTTTTGTAATAAAAAGCAAATAGGAAAGCAATACCATTCCAAGTGTGCCACTTTTATGTGGTTTTTTTTATTTCTCTTTCATTGACTTTTATGCAGAACTGGTGTTAAGTGTATGTGGTGGCCAGTTTATGTTTTATCACCAGGTACCACTAAATGTAGAGTTTGATAAACCCCCTAATTTTTCTGATCAAACCACTTTTTGTGGTATGCTAGTTATAATTACCTATTAAAATTGTGTTTAGGATTCAACTCTCTGAGTTGAAAGCATATATTGTTGCACAAAATTAATTTTGCCAATTAATTTTACGCCTGCCTTTCTAACCTTGGAGTCTGGGTGAAAATCCAGGGTCACCTACCTACGATGGACAGAATCACAACCACAAAGTCAAAAATGTTCCAGCCGTTGGTGAAGTAGTAGTGTCGCAGAGCCAGCATTTTGAAGATGCACTCCCCAGTGAAGATGGCAACAAAAAGCATGTTGATTTTGTGGAGGATGTTCACTTTTTCTTGACTTTGGTCATCTGTTTCCACCATCATGGTAACCATGTTAAGGCAGATGAGAATCATGATGGAGACATCGAAGGCTTGTTTTGAGACGACATCGAAAATAAAACCTTGGTATTTGTTCTGGGGGAAAAGAAAAGGTTTAGTTGGGAAATTTGAGCTGTGTAAAAATTATGTAATTGTCTCCTGATTGATCAGAAAGTAGAGGAAAACAGACAATATATTGCATCTGACTGGAACTTCATAAACTTAAAAGTGACGATGAGTATTTTTTGGATGGAGTTTCCAAACCCATTTCCTCCTAATGCTTTTTGAAACTGCTGTAAACAAGACACTGGACTGTGTCCATGAGTTTATTCAGTGCAGGCAGGTGGCCACTGGCATATGTAAATGGCACATGTAAATTGCAATGTTAGCCAATGCTGCAGAAGAGGGAATTTTGTACCACAGGTCACTGGACTTGTAAATATAAAAAATCAAAACACATAATTATTAAGTGCCTTTCATCTGGGAGCAATAAATCTTCCTATGCTGGAGAGTGGAATGGTGCTTATTCCAGTAAATAAACATTCAGCTATTACACAAAGTTCAACTGAATTATGCTGTTCTTACCAGCGGCCTTGGGATTGGCTTTTGAGGTTTCTTAGATCCCAGCTTTTTCATTGCATTATAATACTTTTTCTGCTCTTCTGTCATGAAGATATCCTGGCCACCTAAGTATAGGGTGAGAACAACACTATTACTTTTGATGAAGAGAGCTTGCCTCTGCCCCCTTCTAAAGTTCAAGGATGAATCCTCTCCTATTTCATTTCCCTTTTAATGTGGCTTTCATCAGGTTGCACTGCTCAGAGGGACAGTGATGTTGGTGCACAGAGGACACCAGGCCAGTCTGTGCCCCTGTGTCAAATTTTGTGCCAGACATCTCCTCTGCCTGATCTGCTTTGCTGCATTCTGTGGGGAATAGAGTCCCCCACCCTATATTTTCAGGATGTTTATGCTCTAGGGACACCAGGGACTGCCACAGCTGTGTCTTTGTGGAAGTCCTGAAGGTGGTTTCTGCAGATGCTCTGCCACTGCTGATCTCAAGGCTGATGTGGCAAAGCCATTGCTGATAAATCTGCTCCTGGCCTTGATCCCTGCAGCAGTCACAAGATGATGTGTAGCATATGCACTACTTATCTTTTTCTTTTGTTGGTTAAAATTGTCAATGATGACACCAATGAAGAGGTTCAATGTGAAGAAGGACCCGAAGATGATGAAAATCACAAAGTAAAGGTACATGTATAAATTACATTCCCATTCAGGCTGCTCCTCGCACTGCAAAGGGAAAAGGGAGAGTGTGAAAACGACACCACCTCTGCACACATCAAAATATTGATGCAGTCAAAACAAAGCTGTACACTGGAAATAAAAGTTATGAAACATGAGAAAAATACTGTAACTCCTGTGAGCAGTCAGCTCTCCTCTGAAGTTTACCACTGGCATCTGCAATGCCACAGTCACTTCAGCAACACTTCACAACACTGTCACAGCAATCACACTGCTCCAGAAAGTGCAACTCCAGAATAAATCCTACCAAATGTTCTCAGTCTGAACCCAGAAGAGGAAAATAATCAATTTTCTGATTATCCTAATGCTTGTATGAGCTAATGGTACTTACAATAAAACAGAAGTATGATTGCAGTATAATTGAATCCTAATGAAAAACATTGCATTTTTTAAGTGCAATTTTTTTAGTGAGGGGTGGAATGGCATAAGGTCTGTTGCTGAAGAACTGAGAAAGAGGTGACTTGAGTCTGATAACCTCAAGTCACTTCTGCCATGTGCTCAGATTTGCCCCATCAGCTCCTGGTATGTAAACAAGATGCATTCCCTAAATGCCATATTTTCTTGTGGGTTATCCATGAGTTTCATTCAGCAGCAGGGAGGATACCTGTGCATATGTACCAGGATACATCACCATCATGAGCTATGTTATGCAAAGGTACTTCTCTGCTCCTGTGGTGCCAGGAAGTTTTTCCACCCCTTATTCCTCCCCTTAGGCCTCGACTTTTGCCCTAAATTCAGCCTGTCAAATTCCTAGTACCAGACAGCTGCCTCAAAAATTAACAGTAAGTGCAAACCTGTTCCTCTAATACAATTAAAAGAAGGAAAGAACACTGTAGATCTTTCCATAAAAAAGATAAGCAAATCACACATGGTGTAGCAAGGGAAATTTTTTGTTTGTTTGTTTGTTTTTTTATGGAAACCTGAAAGCTGAACAGGATGCAGGTAAGAACTGAGCTGTCACCAGTCACCAGCACATCTCAGTCAGAGCTGGAAGCTCACACCACCCTCTTTGTCTGCCAGGAGTTTCTCCACACTCCTCCAGTGCAGCTGCTGGCTGCAGAAAAGACACTTCCACACAGTGAAGGTGTAGGGAGGGTTAAATATTTGTCTCACAGGGCAATTCAACTTAAACCCAGCACTTTTAAAGACATGTTATCAACAGAAGCTGGAAAATAAGGCAGTAAACAGGGAGAGGGGAAGAAATATAGAGAGCAATTTAGGTCTTTGATGGACTCAGACTAATTCTTGAGGTGCCTCTGTGTCATGGGAGTTCTGCAGGAATAGATAAATCAGTTGTGTAGGAATAAGGGCCACATTTACTTTAATTTCAGGGTCATCATGCTCCAGTACAGCTACCAACAATGAGGGTCTGCAATGTCCCAGACAGGGACTGGCACCCTGCATGTATTTAATTTTGTTGTGTTTGTTGTTAAGCATCATCAGTGCTGCAAAAGGCAATGGAACAGGAAATTATTAATTTCCTTGCAGAGACTTACCTCTCTTGAATCCACTGCTGCATACATAATATCCATCCAGCCTTTAAATGTGGCCTGGAAAAAAAATCCCACATAAGACATAAGCATATTAAACAAGTACACCCTGAAATGATATAATCTCTATGATGAACTTTCAAAATGCAATGTTGAGCATGTAATTCACAATTAATACATTGCCTGCCTTGCAATCTAACATGTGTCCTTGACTTTATGCTCATTTAGATATTTAAATTAATTCCAGTATGGTTTTCTCCTGGATTTTCTCATTTCTGTTTTCTGACTTTCTGCACTTGGAGGGATAAAAGAGAGGTTTTTAGTAGAGATTTTAAGAAGGAAAGAAAACATAACAGTTAAAGCTTTGGAAGTTCTGACCTGAAAAATTTCAAGTAATGAAGAGATATGGGTACACATAACATTAAAGAATGTTGTCTTGCACAAGCCTTGAACAGGTGAGATGGATCCCATCCATATCCTGCTGAAGGTTGGATTCTGCCCTCTTCTAAACCAGGGCAAATCATGACAATATTAAACCCCAGGGACCTGCATAAATCACAGTTGACTTGAAAGAAGCAAAGGCAATCAACACCTGCTGTGAGCCTGGCCCTGGAAACTCAATCTCCTTTACTGTTCAGATTTTCTTTTTATTAAGCTTTATGAAGCCAGTAGTTTTAATTTATTTTTTTAAATAATTGTTTAAAGAAGAAAAGATTCCACAGAAGTCAGTGTCTCTCATTGGAATGTTCAATGCAGAAGGGCAGTGACAGCACTCCTAGGAGAAACACAGGGAGGTGATTTTTTACTATTCTGTAGCAAACCCATGACTCTTTGATCTCAATATGTGACTCCTATTAGGCACAGCCTGTGCCAAGCACACCTGGCATTAGGTCTGACTCTGGCCTAAGCCCCACTGCTTTATTGGGGCTCTCTAGAACTGTTTGTCATTTGACTTCTGACCTATTTAGACCTACACTAACCTAAGTCAGAGTGAGCAGATAATGAAGCTTTTTTAGATTTATTCATTTCATCAGATTTACACTGTCATACATATAAGACCCACACCCAATACTTTTTTACACCCTACTGACACTTAAGCTGAATTTTGCCCTATTGTGTAGGCAAACAATTCCAGAGAATGGCAGCAGGAATTTGGCCAGAGGTAACCAAGAGAAACCCAGGCAGTTGGGCTGAGGTGGGTACATTCAGTGGTTTCACAACTCTCTGTTATCGTATTAAATCCTGGAGGTAATGCTGCCTTCCCAATTCCTTCTGAATGCTACTGAGCCAAAGGAAAATGTACAAGAGATCAATGATATTTCTCACAAAAGTATACATAAAATAGTGTTTAAAGGCTGCACCTATTGTTATCTACTGCCTGAAAGAGATTAACCCGCTCACCCAAAGCCGAACCCTTTGGAAAATCTCTTCCATGATGCTGTGTGTTAAAAATCACTTTAGATGAAGTATATACAGGAACAATCAGCAGTTTTATCAAAACAAATAATTATTTAAACCTGTCATACTGATACTCCTTAAATATCCTAATATTTTCCTTTTATTGCCATTCTCTTTCTAATCTGATGAAAGAATTTCTGCTGCCATTAGGGCTTTCAGCTCAAAGCTTTTCAGATTTTCAGGAAGGGTGCCTGGGATGAAACATGAAATCCTTTCCCAGTGGCACAAAATGATATAATCTTAGCCTGTACTTTTCTCCCACTTGGGAGGAAACCTTTTCTTTTGAGCAGCTATTTTACCCCTCAATGTGTACCACAGACTCCAGCAACTCTCCTGCAAGGCACGGTGGTTTGTGGTGATAAAGGATGATGAAGTGATCTGACAAAAATAAATATTAAGAGAATGAAGTGCTGTGATTTTCTGTTTCCCCCAGTTGCTGAGAAGCAAGAGAATTAAAAATCTGTGGGATATCTGGAAAGCTTCCCTGGACACTTCACCTGCAGAGCGTAACAGATACTGAGAATGAAAGAAATATAACACTGAGAAAAGAAATTATTTATCTGGAATTACTAACCACTTACACTCTGGATAAGGAAGTGACAAAATCTGTGCTTGAGTGTTTGTGATATTATCCTGCCTGGAAGCTATCCAGAGAAGCACCATTTTCTACTGAAACTGTCATGTGATGAGATTATCTACTGATAAACTCATCCTGGGATGGGATTACATTTTGTTATTTCACTGGTGGTTAGAGCTGCAATGCAGCAAATTAGTGGGGAGGAGGAAAGGTGGGATGGCACTAGTGCCCTCACACCAAATGGTGCCTTGAAGTAAAGCAAGTCTTTAAATCTGTAAGCTTTTGGGGTTCCTTTTCTTTTTCTTCATTTTTCTCTTTCTCATTTTTTTTTTCCCAGCAAAGGAATAGTTCAATAAAAATGTCTGCTTTTTATGGCTGAAACACTGGCCTTCACATTGCTGAAATGTTTCTTTGGACATAACTGCTAAGAGAAATTTCTGAAAGCTAAACCAGAGATTCTTTTGCACATCCACAGTGACAGTAACGTCAGGCATTGCAGTTCACAGAAGTGCAAGAGATGGTGTAATGCAGTAACTTTAGACACTCAACTCTGCCTCATGACCATTTTGTGTCTGATTTATGGGCTCAGTCAGGACTTCAAACCTGGCACGAGGGATTGCTTTAACTCTGCAGCTCCTGCTTGCTGTGCTGGTCTGGAAGTGCTTCTTTTATCTCCCCACTCCTCACCTGGGGTTCCAAAGTGACAGAGTTAATGGGACAAATTCAAAGATAAGTAGAATATAGTCAATCTAAGTCCATTCTGTCTAAGAAGAACTTTTCCAAACAAGCCAGATGCTGCATGAAGGACCACTTAATTCCTGGGTATTCTTCAATAGATGGCTGAAATTTCAAAATACCTTGCCGAAAAATGTGCAGGGGTGATCACGGGGTGGAAGCGTGGGATTACACAAAGGAAATGCAAAACTGCTACTGGAAAGTTAAGATATTTGATCAGTTCAAATACAGATTTATAGAACACAGGTGCTGTGATACTTTAAGGAAATTTGGAATACAGAAAAACTATTCCTGAAGCACTGGTTGTAGCAAGACCTTTTTGCTGTTAGTCTTTTAGGAGTGTTAAATCACCAGGAAAGTGAATCATCCTTCTTGTAAGTCAAAAAGCTGTGATGACAAAGATCTTTGCCTCCCCATGAATGAGGCATTCCTCTTGCTTGTAGACTGAGCAGAGAAATTACCTCTGTTATTTTATTAACCTAGTTTGGGACAGCCTGCTTTTAGTTGGAGGAGCTTGACATTTTGCCTTAATGTCTTCTCAAACTCATTAACCCAAAGTGCCAATTTCAGGACATCACTATGGATCCCAATCAAGGTAGGAAAAGAGCAGAAGATATCTGGGGCAAAATTTATGCAGTTCTCAACTGCATTGTCAGAAAACTTTCCTCTGGGTGGATTCATGTCCTAAAATTTCCACAGTAGCAACTTTCATTTCTTTCAAATACGCTGCCGAAGAAGACAGAACATCAAGCAGATTTCTTTTACATGTTTCCATTTGGATTTGCAGGCATTCCAAAGGAACTTCAGAGCCACTCAGATCCATGCTGTGGCAGTTGAAAATGTCAGCAGCCAAAAGACAAGCCGCACTTGAATGCTCATGTTTTGGATCCTGGCGGGTTGTAACCCAAATGCTTATCTCCTCCTTGCCCTGCTGTGCAGAGGGATGCACAGAGGTGTCTGACTCTCCAGAGGAGCTGGGCTGTCAGCTGAGCCCCTGCACTTCCCACAGGGGTTTGCCCATGAAATGTGACCCCTTATGGAGAATATTTGGCAAGGGGCACCTGCAAGCGACACTCCTGGCAAAGGAGATCCAGATTGGGTTTGGGTTTGGGCCCCTTCTTTGTGTGTGTCACCTTTTCACTTTATTGCCTGTGGTCAGCAGCAGACATAAGAGCTCCAGGTTCAGGATTAAAGCCAAAATCAATCCCCTAATGGAAACTGGCTCCTGCTCTTCCTCTGTGAAGAAGGATCTGCCACCTGTCTTAGAAATCATACCTGATTTCCTGCTAAAACCAGTTCTATTTCTCTCCTACCCAATACAGGATCATAGGTTTGAAAGAAAACATTTCCCCATTTTCAACTGGAAAAGAGCAGAATTAGTCCATTCCCTTCAAATGTGTGCTGAGATCCACCTTACAACCAGTCATGTTACTTCTGCCACCACTGATCCCAACAGATGTGACCAGAAAAGACTGCTTCAGGATATTCCTTAGGAAATGCCAACTTATGAACAGCTGAAGATTTTCAGAAAATTGGAGCTTGATTCTTATAAAAGAAATGGTGAAGGAATAGCTACCTCTCTGATGGAGTTTTTCCCCCCCCCAATAAAATAGACAATTGTTATGTAATCAGAGGGATTAAAAAACTTCAGGTAAGGCACAGTATTTTAAACCTGGAAATCCTTGCTCATCTACACTGGGTGTTTAAATGAAAGACAAAGAAAACACTATTTAGAACAGAAAATCTAATTAAAGGCTTTCAAAGTGAAATAATCCACCCTGCATGGCTGAGCTGAATATCATAATTATGTGCAAGAGATAAAAGCTCTCACTCTCAGCAAGTTTATGTCATGGAAAGAATCAAAAGTGGTTGTGCCCATTCCAAAGTTTCTGCTTTCCAGAGGGCATGAAAGAAAAACTCAATGGACACTGATCAGAAGATCTCAGACTCAAGTGTTTGTGTACCAGGAACTGCACACATAAGAACAAGGATTCCTACCAGAAAGGAAAATTGCTTCATGGAGCTGTTCCATGCATCTGTGACAGAGAAAACCAGATCTGAGAAAAGCAAACTCACTTCCTGGGAAGGAGAAGGGCTGGCAGATCTGATGGGGACCTGTGGGAGGCTCGTGCCCCTTTGGAAGAGCAGGAGGGGGCTGAAGGCAGTACCCTGCTGCATTGCAAAGCATGGATTCTGTGGGTGACAAATGAATTGAGCTCCCAGAACACAATTTTTAATCCCAGAACTGAGGGATGAAGTCACAGGTGTTTCAAGAAATAAACCTCCCTGTCCAAAGATGTAGCGAGGAGCTTATTTAACTCTGCATGCAAAAATTGCAATGAGCAAACACTCCAAGTGCACATCCAGCCCCTGTCATCATTTGGCTCCAGATTAGGAACAATGGAAATAAGCATCATAACCACTACTTTACATGAGAGCCCTGTGGAACTGAAACACAAAACAATTTGTCTGAAATCACCCAGCAGTCCAGCAGCAGAGCCTGGACAATGTGGAGTCTCCTGCGGTTCTTTCTGTTAGGTTGTCCTGTGTCAAAACACAGTGAATCTCAGTGCATGCAACCCATTTATCTATATTTTACATTTGATGGGGGGAAAGGTTCTAGGAGCAGCTTCCTTCTGCCTTTACAGCTCAAATATTGCCATCATCTTTGAATTGAACCAGTCTCTTTTCTGCTGTGCTCTTGCCACCTTCCCAGAGAGGCTGGGCTGGGGGCAGTGTCAGCAACCTGATCCTCACCACGACCCACAGTTAGATTCAATCTGAATCCTTATTTTAGCAGGTGGACACAAGGTGAGGAACTAGAATGAGAGGCACAAGTGTCCTTCTCAAAAATGGAAAGTGAGCAGAGGGACATAAATTAAGACTTCAGCTTTATGCAGTAACTTCTGCTGGGAAACTGAAGGCACTAGAACTTCATTTTTCCCCAGCAGGATATAGTGAAATCTCAGGCTGTTCATGAGGGCCAGTGCACTCTGTCTGCATGGACAGTCCTTCCTCCAGCACAGATTTCTTTTCTGGAAGTGAACTTCGCCCTGGATTACAATATTGACAAAAATGGTCTTTAATTAATTTCAATAGTCTAATCACTTCCTAGAGAACTGTATTAGTGACACAGCAGCAGAAACCCAAATTAAAACCATGAACTGCCATAATATCTCTAGGCCAAGTTCATATGCAAAATGTGATTTATTTACACTTGAGGAAAGGCATTGTCCTGATGGATAAGGCTGCAAAACCCAGAAAAGCCCAGAGATTAATCTGAGCTTTTAAACTGATGGTTTCAGTGAGAACCAGCAACATCTGCCCATGAGTTTCTGGCAGTCACACTTACCACTTGCAGCAGAGCCAGGTACCCAGCACCAACATTATCGAAGTTAACTTTAACTTTTGTCCAGTAAAACGTGCCTGACACGTTGTAAAGTATGCAGTCACTCATATTGTTAATAATTTTAGAGTCCAAAGGCATATCTCCTTCTGTCTTATTAATGCACTTCCCAAACTTCCCAGCAAAGAGGTTCACTCCCATGATGCTGAAGATGAGCCAGAAGATGAGGCAGACCAGCAGAACATTCATGATGGAGGGGATGGCTCCCACAAGGGCATTGACCACCACCTGGGGGAAGCAGGAAAGGGAAAGCAGAATTAATGTCAGCACTTGCATGGACACTTCATTAACAAGATGTTGTGCACCCTTGATCAATGAGTCTGAACCCTCATATGGTTACAAGTGGATAAGCACTGACACTACCTGAGGAGCTAGTCCCTCTAAAGGCTTCAAACATGACTATTTTTTCCTTTTGGTAATCAAAGAAGGAATCTGTTGGCATCCCACCCAAGGGTTGCTGCTTTTTCAAGAGGAATCTCTGAATTCAGAAGTCATCTTGACCTGTCAAATCTTTCTGGATAGTACACTTCAGTCAAACTATAATAATAATAATGTGATTAATTGGAAACGACTGGGGTTCACTAGAGTGACTCAAAATAGAGGAAAAAAGCTTTCTGAAATCTTTGAATCCACTCAGGCCTCTGTAGCCAGTGGGTTGTGAACTATAGCTGTGATAAATTTTGCTTAATTAAATAATAGCTGTGTTCTGAGTCTGTAAGTGTTGTTTTGATTTACTGCATTGTTTATTTTATTTTTTTATTTTCTTCCCTAATAAAGCAGTGTTATTTCCTGCTCCTGTATTTTTTGCCTGAGAGCCCCTTAATTTCAAATTTATAACAGTTCAGAGGGAGGGGGTTTACATTTTCCATTTCATGGGAAGGTACTGCCTTCCTTAGCAGACATCTGTCTTTGCAAACTGTTGGGGTTTAAGGTGGTTGAGGCATCTGTGCACATCAAACCTGACACTGAAGAATCAGAGAATCAATAACAGAATATCCTGAGCTGGAAGGGTCCCAGTTCCCAATCCTGCACAGGACATTCCAACAGTCACACCATGCAAGACAAGTTCTGAGGGAAGAACTCTATCACCAAATGTAGTTTTCCCCTTTCCTATACCAGACAGGTTTCTCCATGTTGACAGCCTTTGCATGGTCCAGGCAATGCTGCCTCCCAGATACCAGCCCCACAACATGAATTTCTCTCCATCCCTGTCTCGTGCTTTGGAGATTAAAATCTGATAGGAGGCCACTCAGCTCTTCTTCTCCATCTACATTTCTGAAACTGAGACATGGTGATATTGATCCATAAAAATTAAACTTTATTCAATTGGTGAATGTGATTATGGAAAATGTCAGCTCTTCTTTTCTCTTGTGTTAGTGTCCAATTTTCTGACAAGCTAATAATGTAACATTCACTTCTCCATCATTTTTGCATTGCTGTGGAAGAAAAATACCCGAAGGAGTGAAATGGTTTTCATGCATGTATAGCAGCAGCTTCCTCTACAGCACACAATACAAAATTATGTAGATCTTCCAAAACTCAGATTTATATTTTGTGCATTTATGAATGAAGCTGATTTTCACAGAGGAAAAGCAGTTTGACCAATTGTTTTGTTTTGTTTTTCTGTATAGGCCCATTCCTGATGACTTTTCTTGGGATTTTTTTTGTTTTGTTTGTTTGCTAATTTTATCTTTCAGTTTTGGACTTCAATCAATTTCTAACCTCATCATTTTTAGACCAAATTTACCATGTTAACCAAAATGCCAAATAATTTCCAAATCAAGGGCTTGTTTGGATATAGCCTTGGCTCTTGTCAAAGTAGTTTTCATTTGCTTTTCTGCACAACAATTTTTTTCTTCAGTTCTAACCCATGCCACAAAAACATATCCATTTGTGTTACATGTGCTGCTGAACCCAGGTTTCAGCAGTACAAGTGGTGGCCATGCCCACATCCTGCTTTTTCCCTTCTGCTGAGTTATGTTCAATGGCCTGTAGATAACAAAACAAGACACGAGGCTGGAGCAAATCCTGCAACACCTCTCTGAATGAATTATTAACAAGGGGGTTCATTCTTCCCTTGCTGCTTCTGCTCTTACACCAGGGTGATGACATTTGTTCTGGTGGAAGCATTCTTGTTTTGCACTGACACAAGTGAGAGGAAGACCTGGATACATAAAGGCAGGTCATTATCATAAATTCATATTAAAAGTTGCACATGTTGCCATGGAAGGGGAGGAATTTCTGCTGCACTTTGGAATAGCAGCACATATATCCATGTGTAAGAAAAGGTTTCATATTTGTTGGCTTCCATCAATACCTTTACAGGTGAAACCACCTTCTAGGTGACTTCTTTAGGGACAGCCTAGAAACTGAGTCACCCTCTGCCCTAACTCAGAGTGGTGCAATTTATAACCTGTGTTTGGTCCCCAGCTCCCCTGATCTCACAGGCCACATCCTCAACCAAAGCTGATTCAGATTTTCAATCCAGAAATAGACTTGCATGATGAGTTAATCCTCCCTTTGCTCTGAGGGAGCCCATCAGACTCCCCACAGTGATTTCAGACCCAGACTATAACCCCCAGTGAAGCTCAGGCACAGCTTTTGCAAAGCCATCTAATTTGCAGTGTCACGATGTCAAATAATGGAGGGAAAAAAGTATTATTAGATAATGTGTTCCTGGTGCCCTTTGTCCTCAGTTTTAGAAACAGTTGCTGCATTTTTTGGTGGAATTTGTTGAACTCATGATATCTGCTTAGATGTCTTCTCCTATCATTCCTATCTTCATTGGGAGGAGTTACCACTACACATTGCTCTGGGTAATTAAAAAATCAGAGCTTCCTTGTAGCTATCATGTTTCTTTCAGATTTTTAATCACACTCACAGTTCCCTGCAGAGACTTTCCTATTTTGAATTCCCCATTTCCAGCACTTTCATGGAATTTCAGTGTTGAAGCACTGCACTGTCTCTCTGTTTCCTGGGTTATTTCCCTGCATATTCTGGAATTCTAACAGTCACCTCATTTGTCAGATTGGCCCCAAAACCTGTGTCCTGTTGAACAGCCATCCTGATCCCTGTGTTCTCAGCTGTTTTCCAAGAAACATCCCCCAGAGTGACCTACATTCCTCCTCCTGAGGTAATCAAAGTATGTGGGTTTATTAAAATGTGTGTTGTACAACAGATCTATTTTTCACTGTGATCCAGATCAGCCAGCATAATTCCCTTATCTGTAATTTCACTTACACTGATTTTGAGTGCTGTCAGCAAAGATTTTGTATTTCCTTCCAGATGCTGTTAAAGTACAAATTAAAGACAGCTCTCATTCTCAACAATCCCTCACCCTGAGATGCTCATCACCAAATTTACAGTGTGGTCACTGCTTACAATTACTTTTTGAGACCCATCACCCATTTTAAAATGTGTTTACTTGTCTTGGTACAAAGCTCATGTTTGCATCACAATATCTCATGGCATCAGATTCCTCTCTGAAATCCAAGGATTCTGTATCAGCACAGTTACTGTCATCAGCATAATTTGTAATCAAATCAAAGGCCCATATCAGTTTTACAAGAACTATTCCCATGAAATCATGCTAACTAGCATTAATTATGCTGTTTCTTTCCTGCATACATCTTGTAGCAGTCTCACCATGACTTCGCCCAGTATCATTTCCACATTAAATGGTCTCTCATCATCCCCCTCATCCTTCTAAAATACTGCCTGAAATACTGTAAATACATCATTCTAAAATAACCTCCCTTGCAGGGAAGTGCCACCTCTGAAATAATTCCCTGATGGACAAAAAATGAGGAGGCATGAGAGATGTCATTATTTGGGACAGGCAGATATAAGCTACTTTACACTCATGAGTGTAAAGCCTCTGGGTCTACAGTCCTGTCAGGTGGGATCCTGGTTTTTCTGGGGTCTTTTTCTGAGGATTAAGGGACAGGATGGCACCAGTTCATCCTTATTTTGCAGACCTCTCACAGCATAGGAGCTGCTGAGACTTGTGCCAAACTTGCAGAGCTCCCAGACTGTTTGAAGATGGGGAGAGAACTGAGGTCTGATGGCAACAGGTCCTCTTGGCCACACAAGTGCTGCTCTGTGCCTTTGTCTCAAGGAAAGTTGTTCCCAAAATTTAGGCACAACATCAGTGAAATAAGTCTCTTACTGCAGTAAATGAGAACTTTCTTGCTCCTGTTCTAGCCCTGCAGAGATGTTTCAGTTATTCAAGGAGGCATTATAATAGAACAAACTATTATTATTATTTTCTCACTGTCAGTGTTTGCTTCTCGACATTATCATTATTTAATCCATCACAGTGCTGGCAATTTTCCTGTGCATTTTGGAGCATATGAACTCCTAATAATGAAAGGTCTAACTGTCCCTAGTCTTGTTAAGTGTGGTTAGACAGGCTAAAACTAAAATGATTTGCTTTTCCAATAGCACGTATTCTCAATTATACTTTATCATGGTTTACAAGCTAATTCACCACCTCTGATAGCTCAGAACGACTGAATATATTTCAGCTGCAGCAATGGTACAGGAAAGAAAAGGGGATATTGAGTCAGGAACTGAGGGGCCTGTAAGAATGAGCATGCTGGGAAGGAAATTTGCTGGGCTGATCCATGTTAAGATCTTCACCAAGCCAGCCTCCTGCTATTCTCAGAGAAAAGTGAGGAGTTTTTGATGTTACTTTTTCTCTAGTCTACTAATGCTTTTCTGATGTTTTTGGCTCATTTACCCACTGCTATTCAGGTTTGAATCTAATTTATTTAAATTGATGTGAATTCATGAGTAAACAATTGTATGTCAGCTTAGAATACACTGAGTTTTGCTTGGGCTTGTTAATCCACCAGTAAAAGCTAAGCCTTCATAAGCCAAGTCTAAACTGATTGGAGAGAATCTGTGCACAAATCACTCTGGTAGTCAAACTACTACTTTTGCTAATACTGAATGCTGAAATAGTTCCATCTGTGAATGTTTAATAAAGACTTAGAGTGAGGTCATCAAACGACAGAGTGGGAGCTTTAATTATTGTCAGTAGTGCAACCTCACTTTGTGACTTTGCACTTTGCTTCTGTATTATTTGGTCAATTACCTGCAAAATATTGCCTGACTGCTGGAAAGACTGTGGTGATCAAAGCAGTTCAGGTTTGGGTGCCTGGATAAACAGAGCCTTTTTAATCTTTTTGCCTTAGTACTAAAACAGGTGGTCTGCAACAATACTTGCCTCATCTTCACCCATAAAAATAGCTAATCACAAAATCTTTGGAGCAAAGTGTTATATTGCCAAATCTGGTCATCCACAGAAGAGGGAAAGAATGGATGTGGTGTTTTCCTACACTGCTGTATCACCATATTTCCTGGCTCATCTCAGTTGTTAGGTCCTCCAGCCTTCAGTCTCTTGCTGTGAGAGCATTGCAATGCAAATAATTCACTGCTGGGAGATCAGTGCATGAAATACACATTTAGTCACTGATGATTCAGACCAAAATTCTGTCTACAGGAAAGCTTTACCCTGAATATACATCGCTGTGAAATATGTAGCCTAGCAGAGAGATTTGGGATCATCAATATCATTTGACACAGAATTGTGTCACAGATGTGCTTTACCTTGCTATGCAATCTGCAAGGTTAGCAGTAACCTCAGCTCATACACAACACAGCTGTCACCACCTGCAAGTCATGCATGGTGTGAGGAATTAAATAAAGTGCTTATCTAAACAATCATTGATTCTTGTTAGCAGGTAGGCTTAACAAATAATCAGGTATGCTGTGGGAATATAGCCATGGTGGCAAAGGAATGCAGAAAAAGAAAGATATGGATGCACAAGATGGAGCAACAAGCACAAGTTGCATGATTTTAATGTTAATCCCAGCATTCCTCATTAAAACTGCAATCTGTTCAAAGGGGAAAAAAAATCATTCATTCATTTGCTTTCCCTATCTTTAGCATTTCTAATTTTTGCTTTAATTATTAGTGAAAACGTCCTCAAGAACTTTCTAATCACTCTCATTTTAACACATGTCAAAACAGGGAGCAAACTTTAGCTTGGCTGCTCCCCTGATACACCTTATAATGGAGAGGTAGTTGATAACCAGATGCTTCCTCATCTAAAAAGCTGATTTTTTTTAAGGTGTAGTGTGACAAGTTAGGCAGCAGGATTAGTTTATCAGTAAATCCACCCAAGGATAAAGATGTAATGATACAACCGAGACCCAGCAGGGATTTCTTTGTTGATACAGCACCATCGTTCATTTGCTTTGGCTGACAAAACCACGAGCAGCAATCCCCAGTTTCACCTTGATCCACACAAGGGTGAGCTTTGATGGACGCTTTGTTGTGTCCTCTTACCCTCATCCCCTCAAACCGTGACAGGGCTCTCAGCGGCCGCAGGGCACGGAGCGTCCGCAGGGATTTGATGGGACCCATCTCGGAGTATCCAAGAGTGTTGGCAACCAGGCTGATCAAAGACACCTGGATGGAGACACAAAGTGAAAATTCAACCTGTTACAACACTCCTGACGTTTTCCTTCTCTTCTGGCTTTCCTCCCTGGAAAGAAACAGCTGGTTAGTGGGACAGTGGGGAAAAAATCTAAAATGGGAGCTATTACATTGGATGCACACAGAAGAAAGGATGATCCTTCACAAAGTGGATGAAAAAAAGATCACCATAACAGACCCACCACTCTGTGCTGTTTTCCGTGCACTCCCTGAGGTGTGTGTATGTTCCACTATCCACAATACGAGCCAGGTAAGTGTTACAATTGACAGCTTTTTGGAAGAAAGCACATCTAACCCTTTCCAGCAGAGATAAAGGATTTTGGTATTTACATTTAATCACTAGTCTTCAACTCAGTGATTATAAACAAGTCTTCTACTTTGCTGGCAGACATGACTAAAACACAGACCTTAAAAGAATGCTGTGCATGGCTCTTCCATTCTGCTCTTATTCACTTTTTCTGGTTTCTGCACAGTCTCTAAATGGAGATGGAAATTTGACAGGTGCTCAGTGTTGAGGCTCACACCTTTCAAAGACTTTCTTTGAAATGAACTTCCTGAATCTGGAAACAGCATGGAGGGGCTCCCGTGCTCTTCATGTTCTCAGAGCTTTTGTAGTGGCCTAGTTGGTCAGAAATGTGGGTGGTATCAGGCACAGGACAGGATTCTGAATGAACTCAGTGGCAGTGGAGATTGTGAACATATGGAGCAATAGGGTTCTGCATGCTCAAATCAGTGTTCACAGCCTGAAATCTTACTGAGCAAAGAGTGAAAACAAACAGCTCTCCAACACTGTAGGTATCATGCCAATTTGCATGTATTAAAAAAACCCAGAACAACAAAAAAAACCCAACCAGAATAAACCACCACATACTATAAAACTATCTTTTCAGAAGGAGAAGCCTGTGTATACTACTTTCTTCCTTTTAATTTGTTGGGGTTTTTTCTCATTTACCATTCTCACAGCCCCAGTTATCACAGTATTGGATATCTCATACTCACCAATGGGAGTGTGCAAAGCTCATCTGTGAGGAGTGGGTGCATTTTAGATAAATGTTGCCATTTTCAAGATAGCAGCTAAGCCTAAAAGCAGGCACTCCTCTACATTATAAAAAATAGGTGCTAGGAAACTCCAGCACCTCCTTAAACACTGACACTCTGGAGGGAAACCTTCCTTTTAATTTTAAGATGAGGTGATTTTAACTCTGAAGCCCACTGCTGGCTGAGCAGCCCAGCATCCCACAAGGTCTGGGATAAATCAGGGCAAGACCAGCCTGGTCCCTAAGCCCCAAGGCAGTGTCCCTTATGGAGCAGCCTTTCTCCTGAATATGCATTTATTTACATACCAGTGCTGTCTGCACAGCTCAGCACTTTGTAAAAACTCACTCAATTTGTTAAATTATTTACCTGCTGATGGCTTTATTGTGTCATGTGGGTGACTAAGGGCAGGAGGTCTCAGAGAAACCCAGCCTGAGCTGGGGTTTCTGCCAGGAGAAGTCAGCCCCCCTCCTGCAGATGACTAAGTGGCACAGAGGCTGGCTGTCACCCTGGAACTTGTCATTCCTCAACAAGGTGTGACACAGACTCACCTCCTGTGCACAGACCCAGCAGCTGGGGCAGAACAAAGGGCTTCATAAACACTTCTGCCTTTTGGTGCTGAGTGCCCTGCAAGAACATCACACCAGACAGGCAGGCTGGGTCCGAGGTCTGATGTCTTGGGCCTCATAGACACTGAGGAGGTAAAAATCACCAGCACAGCCTTTGCTTCCATCTCTGGGAAAGTGGATCTGAACCTGTGACTTGAGCATGATGCCCAAGTCATTTTAGAACAAGCAGTGCCACAGGGTTGACATGTTCCTTCCACCTGGAGGAGTGATGGGATTTCAGTCCTGCTCACCCAAAGCTCACAGCTGAAGAAAATCTGTTTTTAACTTAAAAACCATCTTCAACTCACCAATGCACCCATTTTCTGCTTTCCCTGTTTCTTACCAACCTGGTTTACATCCTGTACCCTGGAGCTGCATTAACACAGAGTTCAAATTCTCCTTTTATTCACTCTTCCCACTAATTTAATGTTGCCCAAATAATGGTAAAGGGCTGAGGATTTGTCTAACAGCAGTAAGCAAATGTGTACTGTAGTTATATATTAAAGCCATTCAATTAAGTGATCTTAAAAATCTAAACAATAACTGGCATGAAGGAGAATACATGATAGGAGAAGCACTGTGGCCCATATTTCTGTCTTTGCTGGAAAGTTTAGTGCAGAAAACATTCTTAACCTCACAAAGCCTTGGAGGTTCCTGTCCAGAAAGGCTGAAGGTATCAAAAAGAACAGCTCAGTGATTGCATGCTCAGAGACAGAAACCAAGCTCCATACACTCACATTCCAAGGGAAGCTCACTAATTTGTAAAATTGATCTGTAAAATCAATGTAGATATTTAAATGAAATTTAATCAAGTACAGGGTACCCAACAGCCTTCTTTGCTTGTTTCACCCATCATGACTGAAAGTCAGATCTTATCAAGGGTTTCAAACTGCTTTGGTTGGAGCATGTGTACAATTCCTCCCTCATCCTGGATTTGTGTTTCCTTAACTGCCCTTTCTGCCAAGGCAGAAGGCTTTTGGTTCAAATCCTGCAAGACCAGACTTGGATCTGAGTGGTTCTCATTTCTTTTTGAGTGGATCTGAGAGGGTTCCCATTTTCTTTTGAGAGCCACAAATGTCACCCTGAAACACATCACAGGTGGTGTTGCCCTGCTGACACAGATTTACACAGCATTAGGTATCACTGCAGAGGATTAGGTCATGAAGCTGTGTGATATTTGGCAATGATTTACAAGGCTGGAGTCAGAACAGAGTTTGAGACAACTTGTTTAAATGCTTGGATGTTGGTTTTGAAGGTATCCCTGTCAAATTTTATTTATAGGAGAATTACCAACGCAGGGACTTGGCCATTTGGACTTGATTAAAAGTGACCCAGAAGGTTATTTTTAGGAAAAAAAATCAAGCAGTTTTCAAAATTGGTGCTGACTGCCCCACATAATCACAAGAAAAGGTGAAGTCAGCTATTTCTGTTATTTTTTTTTACTGTTGCAAGGCTGTGCAGCCCAGAGCTGCTCTAAAGTTCTGCTTTGTGCTATGCTCAGAATCAAAAATGTGCTGGCACCCAGAAAACACCTCTAGGGTCAATGTAACCTCCAGATTCAGAATAAGTCACACACACATTTCTAATCTGTTCAGTACCTGTTTGCAAATAGTTTTGTAGGGTTTTTTTGTAAAAACCTTCCCCTGAAGCAGCACTGTAATGTGGTGGAGACAAAGTGAATCCTAAGGATTCACTATTGCTTGGAACCATTTCCATAAAACACCCAATTTGCTGTTGACCTTGAGTTTTCACCTCAACTTCACCTTTTTCACAGCAGGTTACAGGCAAGCTGTGGAATCCCTCATCCTCCTGTGCACTCCTTCTGAGCCAAGAAGATTTATCACAGCTCCCATTTCCCTCCAGCATTTCCCTTGGAGGTCTTCCCTGACCTCCAGATCTAAGAATCTTTCACAGTTTTCCATTTAACTTAATCAGGGAACAGTTTCCCTGTGTTGGGTCTAGACTGTTCCTCATCCCCTTGACTTGCTGCTCATTTGGTGTCCCTGAAGTCTCCAGCAGGATGCTGTCACTGGAATTTTCTGCCTAACCTGAAGTCCAGTGGACAACCTGGCCAGCAATGAGGGTCCCTGAGGGGGAGAGAGGTCCTTATAAACCAGAGTGGGCAATCCTGCCTCCACAGACTTCAGCCTGGGGCACACAAGTCTCACAAACCTCATGGACTAGAATGCCATTCAATTAATTTCCTACATTAACTCTTCCCTTTTGCACTCCCTGGATCATCTCAGCACAGCCAAGAACCCAGCCTGTCAGACACTTCCCAAAATTTATTCCAGCCCAAAAGAGTGGAAACCCTGAGAGAGTCAGCATTTACTGCCCAGCCCAATGGCAGAGTTTCCCAGCAAAGCTCAGGCTCCTGGCAAAGCCTTGTGGATCCTACCTAAACAATTCATCTTCTTGCTATCATAGACAGGCAGAGAGGGTGGAGCTCTCTCTGATCCTGGAATTCAGGGAAGATTTTTGCCCCTGTCCTGACTTTCTTTGCCCAGGGATAGTTTTATCTTTGTATCTATAAGAATATTGTGTCAAGAAGTATAGGCCTGTATTTCTATATTCTCACATATTTTTAAATTCCTACAATATTCCTATATTCCCACATATTTCTATATCCCCACATATATCTACACACAAGTTTATCTGCATAGATTTTACAATCATTTGCATGACAGATTCCTGGAGCTTGGTGAAGGGAGAGATAAATGAACCCCCACAGCTTTTATGGTTGCCATTTTCAGTCTCGTTATCAAGGGAAAAATGAGAGCTCTTAATTCTGGTGCACTGGGCACTAGAAATACCAGCCCTGGGGTTAGCAAACCTGTGGCTGGTGTTTTGAAAGCCAATCTCCTGGTATCTTTGTGCCTTGGTGGCATTAGCTGGGGTCTGGAGTGTCCCACTCTATGACATTCATCTTTGTTTCCAGGGCAAAATCAAGAAGAATCAATGAATTTAGAGAGGGCTAGAGCACAGGGAAGGATCTCTGATGAAAGGTTAGCCTCCCTGATAGCTGTATAAATTATATAAATACATACATAATGTAACTATAATGAGAGTAATTTTTGAATGCCTTAATAATTTTGACAATCCACTTCAAAGTCCTGTCTAGGAAGCAACATTTTTTCAGTAATTTCCAATTTATTGTCACAATTTCACTATTTTGCAGAATTTCTGTCATTCTTGAGGTAAGAAATATGACTTGTGTGTGTGTCCAGGTGGCACCTGGAGTAGTGTTAAATTCCCAGTGTGCTCATGCTGGTCTCACAGTCATTCACCAGTTACAGATGTGCAGCATTGTCTGACTATTTAAATTATTCACCATGAACACACAGAGATAAAATCCTACAATAATTTTATGTGCCTTCATTATCTGACAGTGACCTGAGCAATCAGTGTTGTAAACCAATGCAAACCCAGGAAAGCCACCAGAACAGAATTTTAAGGCGGCAGAAAAACAATTACAAAGTAGGGAGTGTGATAATGCAGCACAAGGAGGGAAAAAGACCTTTAATTAGAAGATCATAGAGGGTTTTTTTCCCAAGGATTGATTGCATTTAGAAAGCAGTGGGTTCCTCCCTACATGAACCCATTTTAATATCATATTAGCATCCTCCACATACTCCCAATCCACAGGGGGTGACAGGGAGTCAAGGGCACAGAGTTTGGGAGCAGTGTTTCACCCAGGGCTGTTGGAGGTTCCTACAGCAAAGAAAAACTGAAATAAACTCTTTGAGCTGGAATAAAGGCTGCTTCTCTCTTATATATATATATATTTTTAATTCCTAAAAGCACATGATTTCAGATAACCTGGGAACATCCACTGGACCAGGCTGGAACCAGCACCTCAGGCAGGCACTGCCCAGCACAGACTGCATGTTTTAATTAACTCCTGGTCACCACTGAGGTGAATTAATAGCAGAGCCCTGAAAACTAGGAATTCTGCCTAAACAACATCAAAAAGCATCCTTGGATAATCATATAAATCCTAAAACCAACCAGAATCTCCACTAAATGCCTGCTGCTGCACGTCTGAGACCCTGTGAGTGTCTGTCTCAGGGAGAAGGGGAGACCTTTTTCCTGGTATGGGCAACAGCATATGCTTTATGCAGCCAGGGATTTCATCAAATTAACCTGCTTGTTCGAATTAGAGGGGAGGGAACAGCAGGGAAAAGAAAAATTTAAAAAGACATCTGAATGGAAGCACAGCAGCTGAGCTGAAAGCTCTGGCCACTTATTTAAATAAGCAGTTCCAGCTAATGCAGGCCCCTGGTGCTTTCAAATAGCTTTTTGTGTGCCCCAGAAACACCTGTCTCTCCCTCTCTAATTGTGCCTTTTATAAAAAATATAAATAGAAGAAATAGTGCTTGGATTGCTGTGCGTGCCTCTTTTCAATCCAGCCTGGCCTCTCCTGTCTTTTTTTGCCAAGGATAGGATCACTCAAGGACCCCTTCACTGTCCAGCATCTTTCTGAGCCAGGCCTGAAGTTACAAGTTTCTTCCCTTGATTTGAAAAGGAAAAAAAAAAATCAGTCTTTACCTCAGATGCAAGCTGGAAAACCTACAAGGAAATGGAACTTTGCAAACAAACTGAAATACATGGAAATACTTCTTTTGGCTCTCTGAAATATGGTTGGGAAAAGGGAGCTTGTAATGAGGTTGGCATTCCTTTCAGCATCCACCCTTTTCTGAGCAGACTTTTATTGTCATTTTATTTTTTTTAAAATATCCCTTTGTCCTTTTATTCTGACACTGCATTTTCTGCCATACAGATGCCAAACTGTATGATTGTACCTGCCAATCCAGAAATTGCACATTATGAAAGAAACGCAAAAAGTTAAAGGAAAGTCTTAAAAATAGGACACTAGAGAGACACTAAGGTGACCTAAATTCCCATCTCTGCTCCCTGTTTCCTTGAATCACAGTCCTCATGTTCAGGTAAAGACTAAAAAAATCCTTAAGGCTGCTCTGGGGTGGCTCCATGGCCTGGAGGTGAAAACATGGCTGGAAATGAGCTATCAAAGGGCTTCCCTCAGTGCAGCAGTTCATTACTGCTCGTGGAGTGCTCTCATGTATCACAACATGATGGGCTACACGAGTGCCTGGATTAATTATAAACAAAAATTATCTCCTGGAAAGCCCAGTGCTACTTCCTATTACTCAGATTTAAAAACTCATTTCCTTCATCCAATCTTTTTTGTTGTTGTTCTTTCTCCAGGTCTTTTCCACCTTTAAAATTTTTTTTTCTCCATCTACTACTCATACTAAGGCTATAAAATTCTGTTAATATTCCATGTTCTCAGCTTGTCTCCAGGTCCTCATGTCCAAGCTTTTCAAGGCAATGTTTCCTTTTCAGAGGGCAGCCTTGTTGCAAACAGCATGTGCCACTCTTGTTGGGTTAAATGCTTTTAAATAAATCATTCCTGCATCCTAATTGCTTCCTGGCGGTTTCCTGAAGAACCTCTTTATGTCTTGCTGTTCTCTTAATCTGTCACCTCCCCTACACCTGCTCAGGCTTTTCTAACAGCTCCAGTCAATTCCCAGGGCAGATGGCTGAGAATCAAGAATTAAACCTCAGCTAATTTCCGAGCGCGAGTCGACTGCGAGCGTTCATCCAGCGAGGCAGCAAACTGACTTATTGATCTGCAGTTCTCTCCCCATCACCATTTACAGATGGATTTTCAGCTTGTCTCAATTCACCTTTTTACTGCAAACAGGCACCTTTGCCACACCTTGACATCCTGCATATTAGCACTGGGTAGGGATCACAGAGTGATGGGATCTGCTGAGCTGGAAGGGATGCACAAAGATCATGGAGTCCAACTCCTGGCCCTGCACAGAACACCCAAAAAAGTCACACCTCGTGCCTGAGAGCATTGTCTAAACTCTGTCAGGCTTGGTGCCACTTCCCTAGGCAGGCTGCTAGGGACTCCTGTGGATTTTGGGCATCACATGATGTAACTTGATCAGACAAAGCTTGGCCAAGTCCCAGGGGCTCCCTCCTCAGTGGCTGTGCAGGTGCAGATGCCTTGAAAAGTCTGGTGTTTCTGTCATGACTTAGAGCAAAACAATTTCTCCATCATCAGCTGTGTTCTACTTCTCATCCAGATGCTGTGTGGAGACAGCCTGGATTTAGGGCAGCTGGAGAGGAGAGACTTTCTCCACTAAAAAAGATCTCCAAAGCCACCTCCTGTTTCATCCCAGGGAGCCTTCCTGATGCTGACTGCTGCAGTCAGGAGTGGACTTGGTTATTATTTATTATGTGAAGGCATTGTTACCATGCCAGGGATGATTCCTGACAGAACATTTCCCTGGGCCTCAGCCCCACAGACTGTGCTGCATTTCCATCCCAGCTGGTGGGAGCTGAGGTGCTGAGGTGAAGGCAAGTTTCTTTCTGGACAGGATTAGGATCAACCCTACTTAGATATGACATAATGAAAACAGCAACAAAATCAAACAAAAAACCCCAACAAAAGCCCCAAACCCAAAGAAAACCAAAACCCCAAAACAAACAAACAAACAAACCAAACCAAACCAAACCAAACCAAACCAAACCAAACCAAACCAAACCAAACCAAACCAGCAGTAAAACCAAAAGAAAAAAAATCTGTTTGTGTTGCCTCCTCAAGGTGCTGTTCTGGATTTGCTGGTTTCCCCAAGCACTAATTTAATCAGATGTTCCAAATCAATATGAAAAAATACCAAATTGTTGTCGGAAACAGGAAAGTCTTAGCTTGAAAATCAGCTCAGTTTAGTTGAGTTCTTGAGCCTGATTGATCCTGAATTTAATTGAATATGCCCATATTTTATTAAATATTCCAGAGTGAAGAGGGACTCTGAAGAATTGTGAATCCCTGACTTCTGCCAGGAAGGATAAAGGTACAAGTAGGAGTACATACCAAAAGTAAGAATGCTAATCTTCATTTGCCTTAGCTCAAACATCCCAAAGTCAGCCACACCAGGGTAGGAGGTCTGCACAAAGTCCCTACACCACCAAGGCACATCTTTCAAGGTTCATCCCAATTCCTCTCATCTCTCCCTCACTAATAAAGAATCTCTGTCCCTTTGCAGGCTGCTTCTACACCTTTATGTCTTCCTTTTCCCTCTTCCTCAGGAGGAGTCGCTTGAGCTCCTGACCATCCTGGATGGTGGGAAGATGTTATTTTTGGTCTGAAAGTTGGGGTTTCAAAGATGCTGGTCACCAGGGAGAGGAACTGTGGGACAATTCCCCATCCTTCTCTGTCCCTGGAGAGTTTGTGAGACTCTGGACTGTTAAACACAGCCAATGTGTCTCTCCCAGCTCAGCTCTTCCATGCAAGGGAGAACATCCCTGTGTATGGAATTTGGCAGCTCCACTCCCAGTGATGGAAAGGGCCAAGCAAGCTGCATGCAAGAACTCCAGGATTTTATTAATTATTTTCATTTAAAGCATAGTCTTCTAAAAAAGGACATTGAAAAGTGCTCCATCTTTAAATAACTTTGAGAAATAAAAATGCTTGGTAAATCTAGCTCAGCGAAATCTGAATGGAGATGGTTTTTTTACAGAACTTTTGAAAGTTGAAAATCTGCTTTGATTGAAAACTGAAATTCTTCAGCATTTTCAGTAATTATTCATCTCCCAACCACTTTGCAAGGTTGCAGACAGATGGTGAACTAGGCTTACAGTGGACTTTTCTCCTCACCTCTGTTGTCCACATCTTTTCCTGCAGCTGCAGCATGTTTTGTCCTGTTGTGCCTTGTCTGAAACTCAGCTTGTGCTTCCTCTTGGCAAAGCTTGGGTTTTCCCCTTTCAGCATCCATGTAGTAACCAATATGAGGTGCAAACTAAGATAAGACCAGACATTTGGATGTTTTTGCATGTGCTGTGTTGAGATAAAGTGTGGGGTGGCAGCAGAGAGATTTACAGCCTCAACTGACCTGCTAACACATTAATACCACCTATCTTCATGTAGATTTTTTTCTTTTCACTTACCCTCAATTAGCCAATATGTAGTAAAAGAGCATTTTTTTAAAATCTTTCCTTCTTTATTTTTATTTTTTATTTTTCTTTTCAAAACAGGGCTCCCTGGCTTCAGGAATCTCACTCCTATTGGTTATTTGCGAGCTTTGTTTCATCAGAGAGGCTCAGAAGAATGTGCACTGAGACGACTTCAAAAAGTTGCATTTGCTATGAGGAACTGGAAAAAAGCTCATCAAAAACTGAACTCTGAAGTTATAATACCCTGTTGTACCCATGGACTTTTGACAGCTCACAGAGAACATTAATAAGTTCTCTCTTAAGATGCTGCTTCAAGTGACAAGACATATTATCTTTAATTTGCCTTGGCTGTATTTTTGTCATTCTGCTCCTGTGTGCTTTTCTGAACACAAACTAGACAAAATTCACATGCTCCTAGGGTAATGTCCCAAGAATACAAATTGGATTTCAGTGCTGTTTGGGAACGACTCATTACAGCAGATTGTGTAATTACTGGTACAGCAAACAGAAATCACCTTGTTAATCAACAGGGAATACAGATGGAAAAAAAACAATTAAAGTAATCATAAGCCATCAATATTTACTTCACACAGCAAGTTTTTAATTGTCACTTAAAGACAATCCGACACAAGGGCATAATTTAATTCAATTCAATTTTAACTAGGGAGGGAAAGACTGTTTCAAAATGTTCATCTCAGATTCAAGGATATTAGCTGCTTCTTAGCTTGTCTGACAATGAGTGAAGTATTTGAAGCAGAAATCTTAGAGCAGGTGCTTTCCAGGAACTATCTTGAAAAATGTAATATCTTCATTTTTGTTTAAGTGTTCAGGGAATGTGATGGTGCATTTAATGCCTGAACATCCATGAGCAGATCTCAAACAAGCAAACAGGAAATTTGGCAGCAAACAGGAAATTTGGAAAGCTGCTCAGTGGGGAATACAAATCTCTAGTTACCAACTGAGCAGCTCCAGGCAAACACCAGAAACATGCTGTGTTAGAACGACTCACAAAAGTTATTGAGGAGAGTGAAAAATACACATAATTTCATTTCTATAAAAGCATCTACAAAATCCTGCCTAGTGGATTTGTTGAGATGCCTGGCCTTCAAATCCATTGCTGAGCAGTGCTGGAGCTATTTTGCAGACAGATCTACCACCCAAAACTCTTGTGAGCCCCTCCCTCTACGGCAGGGGAGATGGAAAAGGGGTGGAAAGGACAATTTTCATCCCTAGTGAAGAGAAACTAGTGGGGCATCAGGGCAAAAACTGAGAATAGGAGATGCTCTCCCCTCCCTGCTGCAGGACAAAGTGCAAGGATCACCCATTGCTGGAGATGGCTGGAGGGGAAGGAGTCTGCCAGCAATCCTAACAAAGCAATTGTTTAGGAAAATAACTTTCTCTGCATGTGAAGGCTCAAAAGACAGTACAATCTTAGAATTGGTGGAGAAACCCTCACCTGTGAAATCAGAGCACGACAATCAGGCTGGGTTTTTGTAAGCCTGGATTGAGACTAATTTGGTCAATTGAATTGAACACAAAAGCTGCAATGGAGATGATGGATTTGTGATAATGGACTTTTGTGGAGTGATGACATTAGTCCAGGTTTAAGAGGATTTCTCTGTGAATACCACAGGCAATGAAACTTGGCTGTGACTTTTTTCCCTGAGTGTTCTTACTAATGAGTTGGGAGTTCACACCTCTCTCCCATGAGCTTTCTGTGACAGCTTCTCAGGGGTTCCAGCCTCTCACCTCTGCCTTCAGTGCATGAACAGCAAGTGAAGAAGCTGTTGACTGCAACACCTCCTGACTCTGAATGATGCTAAGCCCAGACTGATGTCTTTCCTAAACTGACCATGCAATGGAATAATCCATCCACTGTCAGCAGAGACTGGGACATAGCTCAGAATTAATTGGCTCAAGCTCAAGCTAGATAAGCTCAAGATAATATTTATAGGTCAGAGGAAACAATTGAAAGGAACATCAAGCTTGACACCAGCCTGCACAGCTGGTGGAATCTCTCTGCTCCTTGTTTCAAAGCTCTGTCTGCTTTTCTTTTGCAGGACAGGCCTGGTGGAGAGCAGTTCCCTCAAACATTCACTTTGGTTGCCACTCGCCTCCAGCCCTGGCCAAGTTCAGACTCCTCGCTTAATCTGCTTTGTCCAAAGAGGTTCTGATTGCAGGGATGCTTGGAAAATATCTGTTCTTTGTGGAAATACTTGCCCATGCATCCTAGGAAAGAGGATTGTGCATATATGTCATTCCTGATGGCGATGTTGATGGCTGTCTACACTTCTATCTGTCTGCACAGATAAACCACAACCTGTCCTTCCCTCATGTGAAAAGAGCTGTGGGTTGAGGGCTCACCACTGCAGTTCATGAGCACAGAGAGCTGATATTTGCACTGTAGAAGGGTGTTACTTTCAGCAGTACACTTCTTTTTCACAGGGTAACTCGTATGGATGTACATTGATGTTGTTTGTTCAGTATGCCCAACTTCCAGCAGACATCTAAGGCATCTTCCCCAGGTGTCCTGAGCTGAAATGAGCCTGCATTTTGTGGTTTGAGTAACCCTTTTTTTTCTGCCAAAGAAATCTGTAGCAGAGCTGTTGATAGGACTTTATTGCATTGCAATGTATGTGAAAGCACTCTGCTACACTAGCACACTTCTTTGAGATCTGAGAAGCCCATTACCAGAGATCATCCTTTAGGGATTCTACATCCAGCAAAAATAGCTCAGTTTGTGGATTACTCTGTATTTTGATGTTTAGGCATTGCAAAACAGAATTTTCTTTAGTAATCCACAACTGTCAGATGGAGATTCTGCTGTTCCACTGGCCCAAATCAGTGTCAAAGGTATTTCACAAGGCAGGATATATAGAAAAGAAAAAAAAAAATCAGCAGCAATATGCTTATAACCCCTCTGGGTTCAAATCCTATTTAGAAATAGTGAATACATGCAAATTTTGAGCCGGTTTTATGAATTATTCAAAACAGAAAATAGATTCAGAGTTGCATTTGTACAATGAGAAAACACAGATGAGAGATGGTTTCACATGTCCAATCAAAAATCGACCATTGCAGCTTGAATTTTGAATACTGATACCAAACCACTAATGAATAATTTGCAGATCAGGAATTTTTAAGTGAATAATTTTAAACAAATAAATTTGAGAAAATCAGACAAGTGGTTCATCTGCTTCTTTTGGAGCAGCTAATTCACCCATTCACTGCCTTCTGCAGCTCAGTTGCAATGATTTGGTTCTCAAAGCACCAAAAAGAAAATGTAAATTGAAATAAAAAGTGTGCTGGAAAAATTATAGGATATTACTCTGCCAATTCAGAGTGGCAGGGTTAGCAATAGGGTAGGAGAAAAGCATCTGTTAAACCTGCTAAAAATATAGCACCAGGTTCTCATAATCTGCACTGGGAAAATATTTTTAAGAAAAGAATAGTGCAGGGGGAAAAGATTTTCACACTGAGACCTAAAGAGCAAGTGATGGCCTAGAATCAATCAACAACCAAAACAACTCAAGAGTGGAACTTTTTGGTTGGACTGGGAGCTTGCAAAATGAACATTTAAATGTGGGTGGAACATTTAAATGTGGGTTGAGAAAATAAAACATTTTGGGTCACTAAGGAGGCTCTGGGGTTTATTTTCTGGGGACAAGAGGAGTCCCAGGGCTGGTGTCCCCCCTGTTTTATGTCACAGGATGTGTGACAGGATGGTGAAACCCCTTTCCCAGGCCATCTGTGGCTGCTTCTGCAATCTGTCATTATAAACACTATTAAAAGGCAAACAATGGTGTTTAATTTACATTTGGACCTCATGTTCTTATCTGGTTCCTGTTCCAAGGGGGGGTTTGCACACGGAGGACAGAATTTAGCTTAGCTTGTGTTTTACTCTCTTTGGTGTTAATGAGATGTTATTCTACAGGTGTGTGACTAATTTCAGACTGCAACAGAGTTCCAAACTGCCTCAGTGAATTGATCCTGCACAGGGTTCTCCCATCAGGAAGACCTCTGCTTATGGTTGTGACAATATTCATCCCTCATCCAGCCCTTCTAGGCCTCAGAAGCTCACTGAACAACAAATTCATGGAAGCCCATCCAGTAGTTTTGGTGAGTCCTATTAGTCCCATTTTGGAGATGGAGAAACAAGAAAAGAAAAGCTATGTCACCTAAATCCCAGTAAGAAAAGTTTTCAGAGCTGGGCTATAACTTAGGAACAGGTAGATTCCAATTTTGTGGTGAAATAATTAAAGCAGGCCTTCCTCTTCTGCTGGAGCTAATCTGAGAAAAATGAGTGCCTTCCCTTTAAGAGGTTTCTAAGCATATATGCAAAGAAGAATTTATGACATACAATTTATGTAAAGAATTTCCTTTTCATAAATCAATTTATTAAGGCTCTGGAGAAGCTTCCAAAGGCTCTGATCCAGCAGTGCACTTAAACATGACCATAACTTCAAAAAAGCAAATTGTCCCATCAAAGTGCTCTCCTGGGCTGGGGCCAAAGAAAGTGCAGATCTTCCCAGGAGTCAAGGTTCAGATGTAAAATGGGGAAAAATAATTCCTCTGAAGTTTAATAAATTACATAATCATGGCAAAGCTCTGCCAGCCTCCCACATCAATACCTCAAGGTAATAAGAAGTGTCCTAAGGGAGATTATTGCCTCCTCATTGATACACTGAGAAGAAATGTGAGACTTCATCTGGAGGGCGTGATGCTGCTGACTTTTCCAAGATTTGGCAGATCCCCCATCAATTCAAAGTGAATCTTTGAAGGATCCAAATCTGGTACTAGCAACACTCCTGGGGCATGAGATTCCTTTTGTTCAGACTTCTAAGGATTATCCTTAAACCAGTAGAAATAATCGTGGCGGTATTTCAAGGATTTGGAGTATTTTGAAACGTTTTGAAGTAGTGAAGACACTTTGCCAAGAGGACTTTTCACACCTTCTCCTGGACTCCTGCACTGGTAAATATTTGGGAGCCAGAACTGAACATACTGTTACACACTGCTGGCAGCCTGGCCGAGGAGCCTGCCAGGGACAGCTCCTCTAATCTGCTGAAAACTGCTGTGCCCTGGTCACGTGCAGAGCAGGCTGAGGAAGCTGGACCTTGTGCTAGCTGGGAGTGTGGAATGTGGGAATCCTTAAATGTCTTTTAATGTGGCAAAAAATGGTGCAATTAATCCCTAAAAGTAAGCTCACCTCTCCACAGCAAAAAAGATCCTTTAAGCAAGTAATAAACAGATATACTATAGTAAAGCTGTGAAATGCAAGGTAGTTAATAAATTACATAGTTACAGAAGTTTCTTTTTAGTTGTACCAAGATGGGGAATTGTGGGAATCCTTAAAATCAGAGGGTTTTAGGAAAGCTCCAAAAGGCATGGCTCAGAAACAGCAGAACTGCAATTAGAGCTATAAAAGTTATGTGAGAAGTAGAAAGTAAGAAAAAATAGAACAATGGTCTGTGTATTAACGCTTGGCTAGATAACTCCCTAAACTACAGAAATGTCTATCTAACAAGATATTAGGAACTTCTAAGCTTAATAATGGAGCTCTGTGCATAGTGTTTTAATGCTTACAAGCAGGTATTGTATTCAAAATAAGCAAGCATTGTTTTAACCAAAGGTAGGTGTGCTTATAGTGGTTGAATAAATCTACTGTCAATATGCTTTTGCTTTGTGTGATTGGTCAAAAAACTTTTAAAGTAAGTTGTAACATTAAGTTCTTTGTCTGCTGCCAGGGATGTGAGCTGCTGGCATCTTCCCATTGTCATTACCATGTAATGAAACTGATGGTGGAAAATAAAGAGCAGTTCCTCAGCAGTGCCAACCCATTCATGATTCTGTACATAAACCCATGGCCAGCAATAGAATTTGATGTCAAATGCTGAAGGAAAGGGAGAATTCCTGGGGATGGGAAGGGGATGTGCCTCAGATTAGCAGGGTGACACATTGACGTCATGGCTGACGGCGTTCCTGTTTGCTTTGGGTCCTGGGGATGCTCAGTTACACATCCAAACCTCCTCTGGGCTCTGCCTAGGGCTGATGCTCAGAATCAGAGTGACAGCTGTCATTTCACAGATGCAAAGCTGCCAAGCTTAACAGCCCTTTCCCACCCACAGCAAAATCCAACACGAGAAAGTTGCAGTCCCAAAATGATACTCACATCTACAATCAGGAAGTCCAGCCAGCACCAGGCGTTGGTGAAATACTTCTTGAAGCCATAAGCCACCCACTTCAGGAGCATCTCCAGGACGAAGATGTAAGTGAATACTTTGTCAGCATATTCCAGCATGGTTTTTATGTTTTTTCGATCTTCAAGGTAAATATCTTCAAAGGCCTGGAAGTACAAAGGATTGGTTAATAACTGCTCCCGAGCCCTGTTGGAAAGCATGGGTGTTGCACTGCAGGTCTGTATTTGATGAATTATCACGTACAGTCTGTGATTTCTGATGTATTTTAACATTACAGTTAAAGAGTGTTCAGCACAAACAGGACCGACCCCGACCTGAGAGATGTGTTCAGCTTTGCCCTACAATGGACACAGGCTTGCCTATCTCTCTCCAGCCTCTACTGGCTGTAATGGCTGGACAACCTTTCAGTGTAGGAAGAGCTTCTGCACCCTGAATTTGGAATGTGAACCCATAAGCAGAGTGCTACCCCAAAATGCCCAGATTTATCCTGCCTCATCTCCTGTTGGCTGTGCCAATGCTCCCCAGCTACCTCAGATGTCCCAGGGCACAGGATGTCTATATTTAGGAGGCAGAATATGACCCTTGCATTTAGCCAAATAGATCTTATTGCTAATGATGACAAATTGGGTTATTAACCTGCTTGTGTTATGGACCACTGGAGTTCCCTGGCTTCAGTTCAGCCATCACATTTCAGGTGGCTACAGCTCTCTGCCTCAAGAAATGCTCATTATTATTCACTTAGCAGAACAATAATGTTTTAAAGGTCAAGGTATCTATCTCCCCATCTCATCCCTCTCTCCAACTAATCTCATGCAGAGCATTATAAAAAGAGTTTCAGTGTCTGTATCAAATACGAGCGAGCAACTGAATAACCCCTTTAAAATATTTAAGATATAAACCAATATGCTTCCCAAAAGAAAGAAAATAAAGATGTCTCATAATTTAGCCTTCACTTTATAACATAAGTCAAATAAAAGGCAGGATCCTGGTGTCAGGTTTGCCAATATGCAGCCTGGGCTTCTGAGTCAAATTATGGTCTGCTTCCCCAGCTACTTTTTGCCACTGCTGTTACACAAGCTGCTCCTAAGTCCCAACCTGTGACATATTACTCTCATCCCATCGTGTGACCCAGAGCACTTGGCAGCAAGAAACATAATTTGAGAGGGTCTGTGCTAATCATCTGAATTATCTGCATTTGCATATTTCCAGATCTGTAGCTACTTTCTGAGAAGCTCCAAAAAGTTAGCAAACACCCAGTGCCTGGAGATACAAGAAGTGTGGTACTTGTCACTCAGGCAGTCACACTGCTCTTTTGCCTGCCAGGGAACAGTAATTAAACTGACAAGAAAGCTTTGGCAGCCCGTGCCAAAGCTTGTCCATTTGTCCCCACACTTTGGGGTGACGTTTTCGCTGCAACCCTGTCTCCTATCTTGCCTTCAAAAATGATATTTCAAGGGTGTGAAAGAGCTGTTGGAGAAAGCCTGAAAACAATGCACAGATCGGAGTTTATCACTTCTTGTAGGGGCTCACTCACTTTGTCAGATGACTTGCTGTACTTTGCAATTACTGCAAAAATAACAACAAACCATTTAAAGTGATTTCCTCCTCTCCCTCCTTTGCTCTCCCTACTTTCTACTAACTTGTCCAAAAGTACATTGTGTTTTGTCTACTAAAAGTACACTGTCAGTTAGGAAGCAGCTTATTAAGGGATGAAAAATGTGCTACCTGGACACTTCTGGACAAGCTATGGATATCACCCAAATGACAAAATTCTGCTGCTTTGCATTTTTTCGCAGTGACAAAGGATGAAACCTCTGCCATATAAAATATCAAGAAGGGGGGTTTTTTTCTGCTTTGCTTTGTGTGTTCAAAAAAAAAGTTAAGCAGGATACCTTCAGTGTTACCCA
Source organism: Passer montanus (assembly GCF_014805655.1). NCBI lineage: Eukaryota > Metazoa > Chordata > Aves > Passeriformes > Passeridae > Passer > Passer montanus. Next base: position 39,108,731 of record NW_024356505.1, read on the forward strand.
AAATTACTATTAAAAAGCAGGCTTCCAGTTTGGGTGCTTATGGCTTAAAATCTTAAGAAAGGTTCTTGGATCTTCTGCAGTAAGCTGAAGATATATTTTGATGGTTTAACCACGTACATATATATATATTGGCTTAAAGATATATAGCTCTTCTCCCTTAAGAACTTAGGGTGTCCTAGAGATGCAGCCAGATGAGCTCAGTTTTTGGAAGAGAACAACCCAGAACACCAGGAAAAAAATTTTGTGTGTTTCCTCCAACATCTCCAGTCCAAATACTGAAGCACGGTGCTGATATGTGAGAAAATGCAGGATAATTTGCCCTTATACAGAACTGCATTGGCTAAATTGAAAGCTGCAAAAACTAAATGAATGCATGCAATTTAAATTAAATGAGCTTTATATTGCAGTCTTCAGTTATCTAAGGCACTTTTAATTACATATGTAAGGAAGTGTATTCATCTAAAGCATATTATAGCAAGCGACATTCCCCCTCTAAAATGTATTCAAAAATTAACATTCTGATGCTCAAGCTGGTGCAAAAACTGTCAGAGTCCATTCATTTCAGCAAAGCTGTGACAATTTTCAGAAGCCTACTATTTACCCAAGTTTTTCAGCCTCTTATTTTTCATAATAAAATAAAACCCCCTGGGTGACATTTCAGCCTATTTCTGGTGGACCAGGAGAACAGTCCATTTCTTTCCTTTTTTGCATCAACATTTATGCATTTCCACCTTCATCTCTCCCTTCGGAGACTTTCTTTGAGCTACATAAACTCAGTACTTCTGTTTTTTCCTCTTTTTTTTTAGGCCACTGATAATTTGTGCTGCTCTTCTCTGGAGTTTCTTCAATTAGCCCATGTCTTTCCCAAAGTGCAGTGCCCAGAGCTGAAGCCAGTGCTCCAGCTGAGGCCTCCTTGATGCCAACTGGAGTGGAAGAATGGGATAATTTATACAATTTGGGATGGTGGGCTTTTGTGCAGGGTTTTGATGGAGCTTATTCTGTTTGTTGCCTGCTTCGTCTCCAGTTTTTTTTAGTAAATCTGCTCCCTTACAGCCATTCTTCATCTCACCTTTCTACCTGTGATTATTCCCCATGAGGGGAAGCAGGCATCTTTCTAAGATGATGTTTGCCTTACTGCTTAAGGCAGATTCACCCACTTGGCTGGAGTCTATCCTGACCTCTGGAAATGCATGGATGACCTGTCCAAACATGGCACCGTCTGAAAATTTAATAAGTGTGTCTTATTCCATCACAAAGGAGATGACCACCAGACTAAAGCCTGGAGAACTCTCAATAGACATCTCTGCTCTAGGTCAGGACAAAAACCTGGGAGAAATCCCACCAATTCCAGGGACATTCCTGACATGCAAAAGAGAAATATAAATGCATCCTTTTGAAGAGCCCAGGGCTGAAAATACACAGAGGATAGTTCCAAAATGAAGTGGGATTTCAGGAGGAGAGGATGCCCTATCAGAGTCCTGGGCAATGACCAACCAGTGTCCATGGACACACCTGGGCACAAGCAGGACCTGTGCAGGGAAGGTGCTGAGTGTTAAACTAAGGTGCATTCAAAACAGGAATACAGGCACCCACTAGCTCCATGGGTAGCACCGATTCACTGCCCTCTGTGTCTTTTATAGTTTTGATTTGCTGGTTACAGAAAGTGCTAAAAAAAAAAAAGACAAGAAAAGGAGAAAACAAAGCCACCCCTGGAGCAAAATGCAAGCCTCCAGATGGGAACTCTCAAGGAGAAGCAGCTATGGGATGTTGAAGCAGCAGTGCTGGCAAACTTCCTCACACAGACTTCCTCAAGGATTTTCTTTTCAAAACATGTGCAAGTCAGAATTTTATGTCACAGCAGAAGAAAATTCCCCACCATATGGTAGTGGCAGGTGAAATAGAAGAAAAGCTGACAACCTGTTTTAGCCCCAGACAAAATGCTTTGCTTTGAGAAATGACCACTAAGGGTTCATAAGATCTTAGAGACAGCTAAACTGGAGAACACTGGAGACCCATGCCCACTTTTAAACAGTTAGGAAATGCTGTCACATTTACCAGGGCTCCACTGCTCAGCAGGATCATGAAGATGATGAATGTTTCAAACCAGTTGTGCTCCACAATTCTGTAGCATGTCTTTCGCAGCCTCCACCAAATTTTGCCTGGAAATTTTGTGATGTCCACTGAACAGCATGGGAAGAATCGTACACAGACTGTAAGAAATAAAACAAAAACAAAATAATTGTTTTTAAAAAAGCCTATTTAATTCTTAAAGCTGCAATAAGAAGCTGCAAAGGAAAATTTCTTTTAGCAATAAACTGCTGCACAGTGTCTTTCCTTCCTCTTGCTTTTCACAAAACCTCTCTGCTCTGCCTTCCATTTCCCTCTCTCATTCCCCTATTAAAAAACACTCAAAATCACTTAAAATGTGTCCCAGGGAGTTCTCCCAATGATTTTTGTGATAGAGAATATATTGGCCATGAGTCACCAGTGCCCTAGGTCATTCAAAAAGTGTTAACTGAGCTCAGGCAGCACTTCTGATCAGGACTAATAACTCTGGGAGGTTATTAGTGATAGCTTCCACATCCTTTTGAATGGAGGAAGGTTATTTTCTTGCTAGTATAATACCACTGGAATTACTGATTAAAAGTGGCAATCTGATGAAAGAGAGATGATGAGAGGAGGTGCTACAGTGCAGATGGGACCAATGTGCTGAAGAGACTCAGGCAGCAAAAGCAGGAGCAGATTTTGATCTCTTGGACTCTCATTAGCTTAAATAAGGCTTTAGAACAATCTTGGAATTATACTGAGGCAGTTAAATCCCCTTTGATGTCACAGAAATTTAGATATCTGCTCCATAGCAGGATCCCCAATGATGCTTTGTAGCACTTTCTGACCTCAGTGACAAATAGTGTGTGATAGCTAAGTGCTGTGCTGGTAATGGGGCCCACATAAGGATTTCTGATAAGCAAGACCATGGCATTTTTAGTTTCCTTAGCAACACTCATTTGTTGTAGCAAAAAGATATTGTCATTGGTAACAGACAGATCCATCTCTCCCACTTCAAAAACACCATGTGCATTTCCTTGTGCTGGGCAAGAGCTTAAAATGGTGTGAGAGGACCCTGGGAGCCAGGAATTGTCCTGGCCAGTCAGTCTTACGTCAGACAATCTGACTCAAATGTCACATTTGCTGATGAGAATGACCCTCAAAAACTATTTTATTTTCAAAGAGCAAGCTTCTTACCTTACATTGTATAGGAAGAGACTTAACTATGCAGGTTTATCAGCCTCATCATGAGAATAAAAGCCACAGGCCAACTGCTTCTATAGCTGGAAGGTGGCCAAGGTCACCAACACATCTTGAAACACAGAGCCAGTGGTCAGAAGTGACAAGGGAGGATGGATATCTTACCATGGTGATGCAATTAAATGTTTTTGTGAGTAGAAACAACATTTAGGGGAGGCAGCTTGGGGAGGAAAGAGGGCAAGTGCCAAGGTTACAGACAGAGCAGATGCTGCCAATTCAAGGTGGCACAACCGAGGTGCCTGAGCTGCCTGTGATGTGGAAGGAGATCAAGTGCAGCTCCTGGGATGTCGGGATTCCCAAGCAGCTGGAAGTGGGGCTGTGCTGGCACAGGGCTCTGCCAGGAGGAAGAGAGCTGCTAAGTCTGCTGTGGTGCTCCTGGCATTTTCTGTGAGTTTTTATTATCCTAGATCCCTCCTATGCAGCAGCAGAACTGTAGGATACTTCATAGAGGAATTACCTCCAGAACTTTCCCCTCACACTTCAGAGATTTTGGTTAGGTGTGGGCTCTTGGCTGTGCTGGGTTTTGGTGTGGGACTAAAAGGACAGTAAACCATTTATGTAAAGGTAATCAGAGCACATAACTACTTGTTCTCTAAATGCCTGCATCACACAGACCCACAGCATCTCCCAGTTTACCATTGTATTCTGAAACTCAGAGAAATTCTGGGCTCAGTTGAAATACACTAAATTGTCCAAACTTTTCAGAAAGGCATAATACTGGGAGAAGATGGAAATGTAAGAACCAGCTCTCTATCCCTTTGTAGGTCAGGTACCACTTCAGCAAAGGCAGGAATTATCCTTCTAAGCACTTCAATCCCAAACACTAAAGAATCAAGGCAAGCGATAAAAGGACATCACATTAGTCACTACTTTTTGTTAAACCCAGTACAATGCTCACAGCTGGCAGTGCATGTGGGTTGGGGTGTATTTTAGGAAGTAGGTACACAGAACAGACTTCACAAAGCAGATTCTCTGCTGAGAGAGGCCCATCAGGAGAATCCCACCAGCACAACATGACCGAGGGCACTATCAGCTGCATCTCAGCAGTGCTGCCAGAAATCTCTTCAACTACTTCTCACCCCACAGCCCACACGGTCATCACCACCTTTCAGGTGTCTGGCTCACTCTCTGGGCTTATAATTCAGGGAGACTGCCCAGCTCATTGTCACCCCAGCTTTGAATCAGGGAGATCAAGGGCTTGGGCTGAAATCTCTCATTTATCAAATGAACAGCTTAATGAGCAGGTTGTTCACTCTTTAAGTGTGGATTTTTGTGTTAAGCAGAAATCTCCCTTTGTAGCCAGTAGCCACTGGATGCATCTATCCTTGCATCTATTTCCTTCCTAAAACTAATTTCAATTTGGAAAAAAAAAAATCAGCTTTTTTTTTCTTACTTAAAACATTATACAGAAACATTTCGCTCTTTTCTCTCAAGTTTCTACCTAGATGGTTACTTGGCTTTTTTATCTCTTAGACAAATGCTTAGGCCCAGCCAGTAACAGGCATGACATGCTCTGCCATGCTCCTACTGAGTATAAATGCCCTGTAAATACTGTTGGAAAAGGTTAGAATCTCCCAGGAAGCGGTTTTCCCCACTGTAAGAAAATTGGATGAATCATTCCCTGGAGGAGTTCCACTACACAGGGAGCCTACATGATTACCTGAGCCCAGGCACAGCTAAAATTAGGGATCACCTTCATATTAGAAACTAATGAGCAGGGCACTGTGGGTTCCAAAGTCACTTCATTTGTGATGGGAAATACTTACAACGCAGTTAAACCAGGTTATTACTGATTCAGTTGCCTTACATCTGATAGTCTACAAGTACAGAGAGGTATTTTTAAAGACAGAAAGCCAGGTAGCACCACTAATTTTTTTTTAAATGCTCTTTGATTGCTTTCATGCAATTTCAATCTGAAAAAAGAGTCCTAGTTACTGACAGTAATACCTTGAAAAATCCAAAATAGCTTATCAGATGAGTCAGCCTAAAATCACAGTGCTATTAAATCCCATGCTTTTGATTGGGCCCAATTCAGAAATGTTTAGACCAGATTCTGCTACAATTGCTATGTCAAGCATTACTTCCGTGAATAATTGTGCTGTCTGCAATTCAGATGAAATGCTTTTAACTATACACAAAGAGAAAAAGGAAAGAAGAAAAAAAAAACCTGACCCCAAACAGGTCTTTTAATGAATTAGCAGAAACCTGTTTCTATTTAAATTTTGTGATTTTCCTTCCTGGCTGTTCTTTCCTGCCTTCTGGAATCTTTCTAATGCTGGTAGCCTACAGCTCTGGTCATTTTGACCTAAGCTTACATGTTGATTTAGAAACTTCACTTCACCAAACAGAAAAAGTTTACTTGACCTTGGTCTGTAGTCTAACACTTTGTTGGGTTTCTTCCCCCCACTTCTATGAAATCAAAATATCAAAATAATTTTGATGCATCTAAGGCATGACCTGGAGAGGGTCTGAGCAATGCTAACTCCAGCTGTTCCTATAATAAGACAGGTGGTCAGCAAAGCCCAGCTTTGGTGCACTTTTATCCACACAAGGAGAACATTCATTAACACCTTTTATCACAGCAAGTGTCAATGCAGGAATACAACCTCTGGCATTTCTTAAGACAGTTACTCATCTTGCCTAGGTCCAACAGATTTGTGTATCCCACTGAAATCAGTGCTGGGAGGGAATTGGTTGTGCAGAAGACTCTGACCACCTTGTAATTTTGCCAGGGCTTAGTTTTGCCACTGTAATTCGTGTTGGGCTGCATTGTTTTTGTGAGCAAACTGACTCATTTCCACCATGGTCTTTTGGTTGGTGGATTACTGCTCATCAGAACACAGAAGAGGGGAAGAAGTCCCCCCAAAGGGTTGAATTATTTGCTGGTAAATCTGTGAAGTTGTTCTGAGCTGCATCTGTGGTCAAGTTGTCCAAGAACAATGTCTGTTTTCAATTGACATTTGGATATTTCATACCATTTCTCATAAAGCAGAGGCCTATTTACCAAGAAACCTTTCAAATGCACTAATACACCATGATATTGTTTACTTTTTGGTCATATTTCATAACAAGGGAAACAGTCCCTTCAGTCATTAGGGTGTCCTATAGCACAAACTGAAGAATAAAATGTACCTTTAAAAAAATGAGAAGGAATTTAATGTACAATGCATTCTGTATAAATATCCCTTTTGTTCCATATTCACATTTTCTAGCCTGGTGCACTCTAATCATGGAGCTCTTAGATTTGATTGCATTACCTTGGTGCATTGGGAAAAAAAAATCTCTTTGTAAATGTGGGAGTTATACTGCAAAACCTTCCTCCTCAATGCCTGACAGCCAAGCCTACTGATTTTAGGTTTATGGGCAAAGAATTTACAAATCCATTGCTTGTTCACACCAATATATATACTTAAGTTTTCATAAAATTATTATTTTTGCTTTGGATGGATTGGGCTGCTGGTTCTCTCAATAAACCAGGAACACCAATTCATTTTTTCCATTCTGTTGTCCAGCAAATGTGGTACCTTGTGTTCAAACCACAGCAATTTTGTGAGTGCCTTTACACAAGAGTTCTCAATTATTGGGACATTCATTTTTAGAACAAAACAGTATTTTTCTTAGCTTTCAACACTGGTTACAGCATCGCTTGGTTTGACACAAAATACAGCTTCCTAGGCATGAACTCAAGCAGGCAGGTACTCATAACATGGGGTTTTTATATATATATATATATATATATATATACACATATATATGCCAAGCTGAGTTTCTACCCAAGCTGCTACATGGGTATGCACAAATAAGGGAGCAAACCCAACTGTACCCCTTTGAAAGACCCCAACTCTCTCCCCATGCTGGAGGGATCATGATCTCAGCAGACTCCTATTTAACCCTTTCCTCATCTTCTGGCCCCGCTACTAACTCACGCAGAGGGGTTGGAATGGGATGACCTTTAAGGTCCCTTGCAACCTGAAGCATTCCATGATTCTGTGACTGCGCAGAATCTGGGTTTTATAGTGTGAAAGAGAGATTTATGATCACTGTCTCCAGCGTTTGGGTACCTGAGATACATCAGGAGATCTGAGATTTTACTTGTGTGCTACAACTGGGGGCTGGCAAGAGGGCGTTTGACAAAAGCACAGCGAGGTGTTTTTACCCTTCAAAGGGCTTAACAAGGGTACATTTCTTGTTTATCTGCTGCTACTCTCCTCAAAACACATCATCAAGGAGTGTGATGCCTTGGAGCAAAGGCAGTGGGCAGCCTGGCCTACCACTGATGTCATCTGTGCTTTGAGTGAGGGGGTGGATGAGTTTTAAATCTAGAGGTCTTGTCCAACCTGTGTTGATTTCATTCTGAATGCGTAATAGGCTGCAAGAGTCTTATGATGCCTGAAAATTGTATACAACCTAATGCCAGCACGCTGTTCCTTGTGGAAAAACACAGAGTATCTCAGGTATGGCAGCCAGAGAGAAGTGATACTTTAAAACTTGGGTTTGTTCCATGATTTTTTCTTAGGATGCCAGTGGGCACATTTTGTTGAGTTTGGCTTGGTTTTACTCAGCCTTTAAAACTCATCTAGTGGAAGTCCCTGTAACTCTGTTCAGACTTTTTCTGTTTAATGGTCTGTTTTTTCCTTCTCTTCCCTTTCTTGCTTCCTAACAGCCGCTATCCGCGGTTGGGAAGGGCAGGACACAGATCCCACCACTAATCAGAGCAACTTCACTCGGGCACATGGCATTTTCCAGCTGAGATTTGGGCGTTTCAGGAGCGATAATGGCTCCTACCATGGTCACATGGAAAGATGGTTCCGGGCGTCCTCGGTGTCACGAGCTGCGACCAACCACGCGCTGAGCGAGGCTGCTCACTCCCTCATGACCCTCTGGTGATATTCCCTGGAAACCTCTGCCAGCGGGCTGTGCCCGGGGAATTACGCCTGAGGGCTTGGTGGAATCTTTCTCCTATTAGGGTCTGGGAGAGAGGAGCGCGCTGTGGGCTGAGGGCTCTCTTTGGATGACCTTCTGTGAGACACAGAAGATAATGCCCAAAGAGGGAGTAAATTTTGCTGCAGAGAACACATACCGATGGGGGTAACAGCACTGGAGTGCTGCAAGGCATCTGGAGGAAAAAGTACCCAAATAGCTGGCATTGGATAAATGTTCCTTTCCCATCAACCAGAAATGGTCTCTCCATTTCTATCAGGTTCTTCCCAGCAATACTTGCTCGCTGCCAGGGCTGTGACCCTACCTTGCCTTCACTTTTCCTGACCTAAGAATGTTCTCTGTTGACCCTAATCAAAGCTATTTTGAGGTGATAACACATTAACAAATCTCCCCAAGAAAAACGACCTATGGCTTATCTGGGTCACACAACTCCCGGAAAACTGTGACCTCAGCAAACTTTCAGCAACTATTTCAAGAACATGCATTATCTTTGTTGCCTTTGTTATCTGAAAAAAAGGGGCCTGAATCTGGAACATATTTGTTCAGGACATAACCTATGCTGGATGAGTTGAGAAATGTCATAGTTTGAATTTAGATAGCTAAAGAAGTTAAGAAATTAACCCTTCCCCTCTTCCTCTTCTTTTTCACATAATCTCCTTTTTTCAAAAATATTAACTCTCATACTCCCAAACATACCAAATATTGTTGTATCTCTTTATAAAAATTCAGTAAAGACAGCAGAAGACAAACCTGCACAGTGCATGCCCTTCAATATTTTCATTTTAGTAGTTTAAAGCCTTGCCTTGTCAGCTAATTACTGCTGTTTGTTGGCTTACTTGGTTTTAAACTAGACTGAAGTGACAGCTGCATAAGGTTTAATTGCAAGAGTAAGTTTGGGCAAAAATATTGGAAATATTTAATAGCAGTTGATTACAGGAAACACTTTGTTTCCCAGCATAAATTAAACCTGATGTTAATGTCGTTGCTGTAACAATCATTTGGACTTTCAGTTTATGGCAATTTGGCTTGAAGTTTTATGAGCGTATAATCACGTTGTGTTTGTGCATTTTTGCCAAATCCACGAGCAATGTGATCACATTCAGCCAAAAAAGTAAAGTGTAAAGTCTGAAAAATGTGCATGGATAACACGTGCTGCACAGGCAAGGAGAGCAGATGAAGCAATGTGATCACATTTAGCCAAAAAAGTAAAGTCTGAAAAATGTGCATGGATAACACGTGCTGCACAGGCAAGGAGAGCAGATGTGTTGAGGAGGATGTCACCTGCACCTGCAGGTGTCCCTGGACAGGAGAGCAGGCTCTCCTTCAATTCCCATCTAGAGCTCAAGGCTCAGCTGGCTGCATTCTGGGACAAAAGAAAAACACCTTAACTTGCACAGGCACTGGTGAGGAACTAAGAGAGATTGGGAGTAAAAACAAAATGCAGGACCAGGGGTGCTCAGGAGGAAGAGTGAAGGAGCCAGAACCTGGGTGGAAGTAACCCAAGGCAAGCTTGGGGTTCAGCCCACAGTGCCTTCGTTTCTGCACTTCTCTGCTGCTAGGATGATCAACAGGCTTCAAAGCTGGTTAAATACTTCAAAGCTGGTTAAATACTTCCAGTGATCCATCTAGAAGAGCCCTGCTTTCTACCCTGCATCCCACAGACAGCACTGAGGAAGATCTGACAAACTGGGTTGGTTCCATTGTGGTTCCGCACTGAGGAATTTCAGGTAGGTCTGGTTTTTAAGGGAGATCAAATTAGAGAGTTCTGCTGCTCTGGGAACGTGTTGTGTGGTGTCTGCCTCCTTTCTTTTAAAAAAACTGGATGGTGGTCGTGGCCAGCCACAGTTTCAGAATTTGTAAACTGGCATTTGAACAGCACTGATCTCACAGCACTGGCTTGTTTAAGCATCTATAACATAATCACTTTGCAGAGCACAACAGAGATTGCTGCTCACTAGCCCCATTAAGAAATATATTGTGAAAGAATGAAAACACCAGATCTAATTTAGAAATGTTATTGCCTGGGCCTGAATAGTTACACCATGCTTTCTTCCGTCAACTGCATTAATTTTTGGCTACTGCTTTTAAGCAGAGCTGCCAAAAAAATGTTTAGATCCTAGGGACATTTGTAAGCCCTGCAGGGCTCCCTTACCTCATTCAATCATCTTTCTCACAGATATAGAGATGCACATTTTTGCTGACTTCAGGGGCATTCATATACCCAGCAAATCATCTCTGTCTGATCCCATCTGAGCTGCTCTGTTTTTGTTTATAATAATGCTTGAATTTTCAAGGGACTATTCTTACATTCAGCTAACCCTGGTTTTCCCAACCCAGATTTATAGGAAAACAAAAAATTGACTGAGATAATATTTGGAATGGAACTCACTCTAAGAAGAAATAACTTCCGATGCTATTTACTTTATATATTTATTTTAACATAGATCTTCTGATATAGCTGGGTTTTACATCTGTGTTTTGGAGCATGCTGGTGTTAAAATATTAATAAAACGATGGTGAATTTCAGTATTAAAAGAGATATGTAAATGTGGTCTGTTGTTATCTAATATAATTATGTTAAATGTCCCTTACATAGCAGTTCTCTGACTAGATGAAAGTTACTGGATGTGCTAATCTTGACACCCTTTAAAATAAATGGAAGACAGTCCCTAAGACTCATAAACCTTCCAGACAGATTCTATGAACTGCCTGGATACATTTAAGCAATGGAAACATCCTGATCTGGTCAGTTCTTTACCAAATTTGATCACGCACATGTATTGGAAGGCAGAAATCTTCACTGGCCAAATGACAAAATCAGCATTTGAAAAACAAACCAAGAAACAAACAAACCACTTTTTATGGCACAAATTAAAATTTTACAAGTCTAAGGCTTTAGAAGCTGTGGAGCATTTTAGAGCATGGTCTTGGTTTGTCTCACCTTGGAAATCCAAAGACTAATGGTAACGAGGGATTTTGAGTGCGTGTTTGGAGCATTATAGTGCCTAAGAAACAAAGTGCATTCAGTGAAATACCACTGCAAGCAACCAGAGCAACATGGTGAGAAGGTCAGAAGATGTTCAGTAGGAGAAAAGAAGGTTTCTTTCCCCAGCATTGCAGTGAAACATGCAGGTTCTTACCTTCAGGGAAGCAATCTTCAGGCTCCATCAGCTCCTCAGCAAACTCAGGGATCTGCTCCAGCAGTTCTGCAGGATTTGTCAAATCCACTGTGCTGCCTTCAGAAAGACTGATTTCATCAAGCTTGTTGTCAACAAGAGCAAAGATGTGGAAAACAAATTGATCAGTTGCCCTGAAGGAAATAGCTGTGTTGTCATTCCACTAACCAGCACCCCAGCTGAAGCCACCACAACAGAGACATTGCCATGCACTTCCCAAGGTGCCACTCCTTGGTGACAGCTCTGCCTACCCTGAGACCAGGGACTGACCCATCAACAACAACTTAACACACAGAACTTACTTTTTGAGACAAAAGAGAAGCAAACCACAGGAAGAGAGTGAACAGCCATTGAATATTAATCACAGAATCTTAGAATGGTTTGGGTTGGAAGGGACCTCCAAGATCATCCAGTTCCAGCCCCCCTGCCATGGGCAGGGACACCTTCCACTAGAGCAGGTTGCTCTGGTTAATGGTAGGTGGAACCTTGGAATGATGGACTTAATCTGTTTGACATCCTGAAGGCTCATACCTTTGGGTGGGGGGTACCAGAGGTGGGACCTATCTCCTGAAATGCTGAAGGATGCATTGGATGACCTGCCTTGGGTTCCTGTCTTTTGGGCCTCATTCCTGAGGTTCCTCACCTACAGCTGGTGGGTGAAATCTGCACCTCCTCAGTCAGGACCATGTTCTGCTCCTGCTGACAGCCTCTCCTCCAGCATCCAGCCACAGCTGGAGCTAAAGTACAAATATGTTGAGAGGGCTCTTCCTGTCACATCCTGTGCCTAATTCGTTCTCAGCACACAACATAGCCCCTTGCCTTTCTGTCACACCATTCTGATCTCCAGGTGATGTAGGAGGAGGGGCACATGGCTTTTGGAAGTGTCTCAAGGGCTCTACCACTTGCCTGAAATATTTGACACCATCATCTTAGATGCATTGTTTAAACTCAGTGTTTCTCAGATCCTCTTCTGCAAAATGGGGCAAGAATATTCCCACTCCCTGAAGCATTGGTTGTCTCATCTATTTAGAGCAGGAACTCTCAAGCAGATCTGGGTTAAAAAATTCTGGGGAATATATTATTTTCAAAATCTGTTTTGAAGGCTGAACTCATGATTACAAGACATATGATACACAGTTCAGTAAGTCACCCAAATATGAAATAGAAATTTCATCTCAGGTTAAACTTTCTTTTAACAGAATCAAGACACTTTCTTTAGAAGAAAATAGGAAATGTCTCCCCCCTATTTTATTTTGCTAGCTAAAATAAAGGATTTCTATTTTGTGTTAATCCAAAATTAAATTTTACTCTATTTCCTTTTAGATTTTACAAGCTAAATAGCTTTGCCACAAAACTGAAAGACCTGATATTTGCCCAGTCCTGCTCACAGTTTGTTTCTGGATGTATTAGAACATTATTTGGTGTAAGTGGGCAATACCAAAGCTGGTATCTTCTATAACACACCTCCAAGCAGGAGAGGTGTGTTATTTGTGAACTGGTTTACTCTGTTCTCTGAGTTCCCACTTAAAAGTTTTTGTGCTTTATCTTGCAATACTATTGCCTTCATTTTAAAAAATGAGGGCAATAATACTTACCCAAGCTTTTAAACAGCCTGTGAGATAGTTATATGAGAGATGGCACGTACAGATGAAGTATTATTTTCATAAGCATGATGGTGATGGAGTAAGAGACTAAGCACAGCTTTATATATTTATTATTAATGTGAAAATGGGTCCTCTGTTTTCCAGCATACACAGTCAATGCAAAATTTATAGCTGAATTCAGAGAAATGCTGAACCTGGGGTAAAATGGGCAAGACTGAACATTCCAGCAGCGCTTGCAAGCGGGGGTGGAAGCTACTTGTTTGCAATTAGCTGCAGCATCCAGAAGGTCACAGTCTTGGCTAGGGTTTTTAATGCTGTACGGAAAAGATCTGCAAACAATTGAGAGGAGACCTTTTAAAAAGAGAGAACAGAAAGAACAGAACAGGTCCGAGATACGGATAAAGCTTCTGAAAAGCCATATTCAGAATGCAGCTGTCGTATAGAGCCCATTTCCTACAGACTCACAACAGTGTGTGATGGTGGAAAAAAATGTCATACCAAGTTCTAGCACAGTCAGAACTTTATGATGCTGTTCATTAGGGAATGCATTTAGTCATTATGTGTTCTGTTATGAAGATGTCAAAACAGAGATCACTGAAATAGTCCTAAATAATATGCAGCTGTAGGATGTAGAAAATAGGGGTTCCAATGGGAAGAGAAGCTTTGTTGGGTATAATTCTTACCAATAGCCAGAAATCAAAGAAAACTGTGAGAGTAATGTCAGCTTGATAACATTTTCAACTAGAGAGCTGGATTTAGCAGAGACAGGTTAGGAAATTCACAGCACAAAATACAATGAAATTATCATAGACTATTTAGTTATTCATCAGGAGGAGTTTCCAGGAAATATTAGAATCCATCAGTGTCAAAGGGAGGTGGGGAGCATGCAAAGCAAACAGACAGGTTTTCTTCTGAAAAGCCTTCAAAGAAGAGGCAATGAACATGGATTCAGAAAACTGTAGATTAAGGTTTGAGGGTCTGAACAGGGACTAGAAAATGTAACCAGATGTATGAGAGAAGGAAAAGATTAGGGATAATTCTGGGAAGGAAGCAAAGGTTACCCTTTGCCAGAAAGGTTAAAGGGATTAAAAAGGTTTTCATGAACTCAGGAAAAAGTCAGGGACATGAGCAATTGATGAGGGGAATGTAGCTAATCAAAATTCAGTTGTCTCAGAAAATCAACACTTCTTAAAATCATCCAACAAGGGGATCAATAACAAGAAGGGGGAGAGCCTGTTAGAATTAATATAAATGTAAGTAGAGAAATAGCCAGAAAGCCTATATATACACATATACAAACCAGCAGATCCAGGCAAGGCACGCTGCAGAGCATAAAGAGATCCAATAACCCCAGTTAACACATCATTAGCAATCAATAGTGAATGCTCATGGAAAACTGGAAACGGCCCAGGAGAGCAGCAATAAGTAAACACAACACTGAGCTGAGAGGGGAGGAACAGGGAATAATCATGGGAATCACAGATCACTAAACACTTGCTGCAGCCTGTGATTAAAGTAAATTAAATAAAGACAGAGAGGGGAAAAGGAGAGAGCTTACTCAGAGAGAAATGTCATAGACATGAAGGCAGTGAGGTGGTTCTCCTGTGTGCTAAGAGAACTCTGCACAAACAGGGTGAAAAGAGCTCAAAAGAAGGCAAAAAGGACAAATACAGAATCTCCTCCTTCTTTCTTGGAATAGGTGAGTGGAGGAAGTGTGCCAGGCAGAGGAAAGGGATCTGTAAGAGACCCCTTTGGAAGATCTTCCCCTGGTGCATAAATTCATGCTGCAGAAGGCAGTTTTTAAAGTGTTTGTTGATGGAGTGACTGTTTTAAGTCCCTGGACAGGGCTTCCACACCCACTGCTTGTGCCTGTAATAGCAGCAAATTGATCTGAAAGTGTTTTTCAAAAAGCCTTTAGCAGTGAGATGCTGCAATCTCATCGAAAGTTGATGTTTGCTCAAGGCTTAGCCCTCTTACCTCCCTACTTCTCTGCCTCACCTCTGAAAATCAGAGCCTTAATCTATCAAATTGACATATGAGATATAAACCTTAAGAAAACAGTTGGATGTCTGTTATAGAAAAGCCTACTTTTAAAATAAACTGTAATTGGCTCGGGTTCACCTATTGCTGTGTGGAGAAAAGCCATTCCAAGGACCCAAATATAGCACAAACTTTCTCTTCAGAGGAGGAAATCTGTGGGGATTAGGGTCAGCATTATCTTCACTAAAGATACAGAGGAGGTCCTGACCGATATAATCCTCATGTTAGCTGATAATATTAAATTGGAGAGAGAATTGAAATCGAGGAAGCAGAAGGGAAAAGAGAAGGGAAATGTGGAGTGAATACAGCAAAATGAGACATGATTTAAGAAAGTACAAATAGGAAAGATTCAGGAAAATTTCAATGGACATTTTGGAAACCTGGAGTAATATTAAAAAAAAATAGATGTGATTTTGCAGTGGGATATAACGATGTAGAAAACCATATGAAAGCATCATGTCTAGATAATGAAATATTATTTCTTATTTTACGGTTGTGTAGAAATTGTATTTGGAATATTGCACTTCCTCCTTGGCAAAAGAACTCATAAAAGGAAGAGTTGAGGGAGTTGCAAAGAAAGAGGTAAAAAAAGTAAGATAAATGGCTCAGAGGTATTAATTTACAAGAAATAATGGAATGAAAGAACAATGGTGCATGACTTCAGGGGGTAAACCCCAGGCAATAGGAAGCAAGCAACAGTCAATTAAAGTAAGTGATATTAATTAATACAAAGAGATTGATAGATAAAACTGGTAAAAGACTGTAATGAAATAGCACTTTAAAAGGGGAAAAAAAGAGGTGAGAAAAGGCTGGTATTTAAGGAAATATACCCAGGCATGAGATATTTCTTTTTAGCAAGTGAATGATTCCTTTTGGTAAATGAAGAAATCTAAGTTGCCTGATCCATTTAAAGCCAGATTCCACAAAGTTGTGTGAATATTTTATGGGTCAGCATTTTGGCAGAGAAAGCAACCAGTTCATACTCCGAAGTCTTCTCCACCCGTGACACCAATGATTTTATTTCTACAGTGCCTTTCTGATGATTGATATAGAATGAATTTTTAATCATATAATGGACCCTTTACTGACACCAACAGTGTTTTACTCGGAACACATCCAGCATTTCCTGTTACTGGCAATCACTGGAAGCCCTGCCTCTTGGCCATACCAAATCTGTTACTCCCTTGCGGTTTTTGGCTTTATTTGGCCAGTTGCAACTTCTTGGGACATTCATCAAAAATATGACGAGCGTGTCCTGGCGTGCTGGCACCAGGATCACTTCTGCACAGGGGGACCTGTCATGTCCACACGAGATCTTCCAAAATAGCATCCTTTGGGCTTTGCTCTTTTGTGTCGGCATTCATAGCCTCGCATGAACTTCCGTTTGATTTCAAGTCATCCCTGGATTGTTGCCATGTTTCTCCACCTCTTTCTAAGCAGCTGCAAATAGAACCAATTATACTCTGCTACAGAGAGGTGGCATTTGTGTCTCAGGACCCTTTGAAAGCTGAGGGAGGAAATGGGGATTATTTCTTTGTCACGATGTTGCTGAATATATCGAGGTTAGAATGTTCCTGACTTATCATGACATTTTGTTATAGCACTAAAAAAGGAAATCGTTTTCTGGCCTCCCTGTTAGGATCATAGGGTCCATTTGTCTTGAAAAGATATTTAAACATCAAGGATACCTAATCCCCTGAGAGAAAAATGCCTGACATGGTCTTCTAATTCCTCCTGGTTATAATGCTTCTTTACATTGTTTGAAAGTTTTGTATTTCTTTGCTAAATATACATACTTTTTTTTCCCCCGAGACCAAGATATCAAATATTTGAGTCTCCTTCCTCTAAATTCAGAATGTTTTCTTTCTGAATATGAATATGCCAAGAAGTACTCTGGCAAGGATTGCCCTTTAAAGAAATGCTTCACGGCTGGAGGATTTCTGGTTCCTGTGAGTGGAATTTATCTCACCTAAGAGTGCAACCTAAGTGCTCCCTTTATAGTTAATGGAGAGAAATAGGCACTTTTATGAGATCTGACCTAATGTAAATGCTGATTTCAGCTGGAGACACATTTACCTGCCTACATTGTCTAAACAGAGGCCTCAGATGACAAGTCCAGATGCAGATTGTCTACATTTAGTTCAGTAAATTCCACCCATATGCCAACATGGATCAGCAGGCTTGGAGAAGGGGAGCCCTGGCTCTGGGATGGGTCTGTTTCCTGTTGTCCTGTCAAGATTTCTTCATGGGATTCGTGCTCCTGCTGGGCACAAACTTGCCAGCAGTTTTATAGCAGAACTGGGAAAGGTGTGATGTGTGTGAGTGCTGTACCATCCTTTCCCTTTCATTAATTTTCATCCCACACAACAATCCCTGGTTCCAGTCTCAAGCAGCTGTGGAGTTCTCCAAACTCCCAGGACATTCCAAACCTCCATTTCCTGATTTTAAAGGGAGGGAATCCATCACTCTCTAATAATAAAGGCAATGTTATGTCAATAAAATTCTAAATCTGAAGGGGAAGAACTCCAACAAGTCAGTAAAGAGGATGCAGGCAATTACACGGCCTGGAGTCACTCAGTGTACAGTATAAACACATTATTTTTGATATTTATGGTTACAAGGACAACATCATCCTACAACTTGAAAATAAATGTCAATGCGCACACATCAAGAAACAATTAATGAGCTGTACTTTGGCCAAATCAACTAAATAATACCAAGGCTTGCTCTTTAGTTAGTACCTTCACATCAGCTACTTAAATTGTTGAACCTTTGTTGGGTGTGTGTTAAAAGGAAAAGAAATGTTAATCTGTGACAGAGAGCAGATGCCCTCCAGTTTTCTGGCCTCCCTGTTAGGATCATAGGGGAGTGAACTCAATACTCAGGTCTGCCAAGTCAGCAGATGACATTCCTAGAGCTGATTTTCAGTGGGAAATCACACACATATTTTCTCCTAAAATGAGACATTAACATTATGTATGATTTTGTGGTTGTTTGGGTTGTTTTTTCCCCAAAAGCCTCTTACAATTCCATATTAATTTATAATGCATGTTTTCCAAGCTTTCCAATTATTTTTATAACGACAAAATCCTCTCTCTTCTTTCCTGAGACTGTAATACCTATTACACGCTATTGCTTTCCTCCCTTGACAAACATGTATTTTACAAGCCATAAACCCCACATAAACCAGTGGCATGCACTATGGAGCTGGTGCAATGAATTTCATGCAGTATCAGGTAGGAAAGTTGTTTGTGTTACCTCTTTTGGCCCTACTGGAGGTGGTGGCTCAGCCTTCAACTGCTTATCCACGTGCAACTCACTTAACTCTTCATAAATCTCAGAGTTCTGACTCCGGACGCCTGGGCTTTGGCATCGCTGCCCCCTCAGCTGCAGCTGCTTTTCCTGCTGGAAATAATCCTAGATGGGTTTATTTCCTTTTTCTTTGATAGCATGCTTATTTCTTAAGGAGAACTCTCCAGCTAGAAGAGAAAACAGCCTGGACTATTCTCATCAGGGACAACATCTTAAAGAAAATGGCAAAAAATTACATAACACATGTTTATGTTGCATATTTTGAGCTTTAGCAACTTGGATATGCCAAGATACCTGACTGTAGAAAATGGACATACAAATAGACCAACTTTTTTTTCTGAGCTTTTGTTGCTGAGGTGGGAAGAAATTCCCTTGCCATCTCCATTTTGAGCCTGGTTTTGAGACATAAACTTCCTCCAGTGACCTGAGACGCAGAGAGAGGTGGGTGCCAAATAACCAAGGAGTGTACTCTGAAAATTCACTATTGGGTAGTGACACTCAATGTAAAAGCTGGACAAAGACACAAAGGGCAAAACCCAGTATTGTTCTATGAGTCTGCTTGAATCAGTGTGAAAAATCCCCTCACCCAGAGAAGAAAAGACACACATTGCAGAGGAAGAAAATGCAAAGTTCACTGGAAAAGATAAAAGATACCTGAAAATAGATATGGAAAAGCTGCAGGTAAACACGCAAATGCATGAGGCTTCTATTCAGCAAAACACTTAAGGCTACTTTGCACCCACTGAAGCACACGGGGCTCAACCACAGGCTGAAAGGAGAGCACATCTGAAGCACTTCCCTGAAAGGGGATGGACTCTGGAAGCACAGCAATAATTTTTTCTCTCAGTAAACACATTTGACTAGACCTTGTGCTCGCTCTTATGCGCGGTGCCATTAAACCCAGCCGCTTCTTCCTGGGGTGGTGATTGTTGCTGCTGAGCTCTCAAGAAGTTCTCCCAGGACTAATGGCAGAGGAAAGGATGTTTGCAGGGCTGGTCCCTCCCTCTGGAGGCCCAGGTGCTCTGTTTGTGAGGTTTTATTGATCCACCTAAGGCAGGGATTTCACTGAAAACTCCACAGCTCATCACAGCACTACCACTGTTCGTGCCATTACTAACACAGCTACTAAAATATTAATAAAACTCCAGCAGGATTCAAAGGGCTGCGCTGAATTGCTTACAGAGGGACTTCCATGCTGAGAAAAAAATTACAAGCATAACTGGATTTCAATAGTAATTATTTAAACCTATTTATCTTTCACTTGTCCAGCTTTTTTTTCCTTTCCCTTGGCTTGACTGACATTTAGTGTTATTCAGGTATTAAGCAAATTTTCCTTCCCCAGGGAGCCCCAGACTACCTGCCTCAGTTTTAAAGCCACATCACTGCAGGAAGTCCCTCAAGAGGTAGCCGGAGCAGAAAAACACTTTATTTCAAATGTAACTATCTGAAAGACCAAATGACACAAAGGAAGCAGCTGGTTAAGCAAATTGCTCTCTGTAGAAATACTTTTGGACTGTCATATTCGTACCAGTCTTTTCAAATGTCGTTGTATGTTTCTGGGAAATTAATTTAAAATCAAATTACTTGTTTCCTGCTTCAGAGGGCATGTGGTCTAAAATATATTATAACTTTAATAAATCAAATTATGCATGTCCAAACCTATACCCTCTGCATAGGAAGGTACTACATACAATTTTTAGTCACACATTAGCACTGATCTGGCCAATAACCACAGAGTTACAGGTATGTCTCTGACAAAAAGTAACATTTTTTAAGGCTTTCCAGCAGCATTTATCTTTGGAAATAGTTAAATATTCAGGAGAGAATCCAATATGGAAGGCACAATACACACAACTAAGGCACTCAGCCATAAAATGTCCTTTTTTTTTTTAATGCAATGTGCATACAACTTACTACCAAGTAATCTTAATGGCATGATATGGGTTGTAGCACTGGAACAGCAAAAACAATTGTTTCATGTTGAAAGTGCAACACAATCTGAGGTGACGTCTCAAGCTCATTTACGCTGAAAGGTTGTGCACTCAGATTCACTAGAAACCATGGACTGTAAGAGGACAGACCCTGTAACTCAGCTGATCCGATAAATATTCTAATTGTTAAGCAAATTATTGTGTTAAGCTAGAGTCAAATACCAAACTTACACCAATTCTCTATTTACTAATCCCTCTGTGTGGTACCAGGACTTAGCAACGCTTTCATAGACTCAACTCCAGGAAATTTGGACCTGGCTTCTTCCCAGAAATCACACTTGTACCAAATATCCAATGAGTTAATGTTAATTAAAACTGATGAATATATCCTGGCAAAATATTCAATGGGGGCATCACGCACATGTGCTCAGACAAGTATTTGGTTCATCAACGTGTATTTTCAGACTTGTCCTCTGAATTTATAACCTGGGATGAAATGAGTAAGAGAAATAGACTGTTCCAAAGATTCTGGTTGTGCAGACTGATCCCAAAAGGAGTGTTAGGGAATCAGCTGAGTTTTTGCAAGCAACCAATGACAGCACTGGTGAGCCATTCTCTTGAGATGTGACAGTCTCACTTCCAGCACACAGCACCTGAAAATCAGCAGGGACCTGTCTGGGGAAAGGTGCCTTTGGTTTATGTTGTTTTACTTTGGGCTGTTTGCTTTTGTTCTTATTCCAGATGATTTGTTCTTCTGGTGGCAACGGCAGCAGGTCTATCTCCTGTACAGCTTCCCACCGTGGGTGGTTTACATAATTTATGTTTAATTTTTGTATCAAGTGCCACGTTGCCAAGGCAATACACATTATGTTAATATTTATCAATTCAGTCGCTTTCTTCATTACTAAAGTAAAAACATTGAATTGTACTAAAACTTTGTGCATGCAAAGGGAGGGTTGGGAGCCCAGGACTGACCTCAGCATGAACCAGAAGTTAGCTCGCCTCTGCTCTGACATGGGCCCTAAAAAGAGGTGATCTGCCAACACCATCCCAGTGATTAGCACATGGAGGGGGGTGGACACTGCTGTCCCCTCTCACTCTGCAGGCCAGTTGCAGCACCAGGAAAACAGCTACCAGACTGGAAACAGGGCATAATCTGGGTGACATCTCAAGAGTGCAGGTGCAGGGACCCACATGGCTGTTTGCTGACACAAATAAATGCAAAGGCTCCACACTGCGTTGTGTGTCTGAAAAGCACAGATCGGCTAATTGTTCCAGGCTCAAAGGGGGATTAGTGCGAATGCTGCTCCTCTGGAAAGAGGACTTGCTGCTGGCAAAACAAGGCAAATACCTGTCATCAGCATGGATTCACTTTATTCCTTCCCCGTGGAAATATCATTTTTTCCATTCTGTGCACACAAATTTAGAAAGAGGATCCCAGGACTTGGCTTTCGGGTGGTGATCGGTTCAAATGGGTTCTCCTGATGCTTCTCTCACTCCCTAGATCATGACCCTATCTTGTGACATTTGTTCCCTGATTCTCTGGCCCTGGCTGTTGTGAGAAAGATGTGCAAATCCTTTGATAGCAGGAAGCTTCCTGTCCCAAGCAGGTGGGGAGGAAAGAAATGGGAATTGGCTCTGGGGCCCTCCTCCCTTGCTATTGCTGCTGACTGCAGAGCCAGTGAGAAAAAATGATGTGGATGAAGTTAATTATTTTACTATTTTATGAGAAAGATAAGGGTTTTCCCTTTCTCTGGTGAGACAGTGCAAATGCAAACTGCCTTTTACTCAGACACAATGCAATGGGAATATTTGATGTCATGTATCCACTTCCCACCATACTCCTGCATCCAGCTGCTTCTTTGAAGCCCACTTTTGACACACTAATAGGAATTCAGGGGTGTCTGAGTTCTGCAATCACATTCCAGGAATGGGCTGGTCAGGACATTTCCAGGTACAGACTCAGGAGTGGAGGCTATGCCAGGGGGATCCTCCTTTACCTTGGGATGTTGCCCATCAGAGGAGCAGCAGAATTCTGACAGCGATTCTGACAGCAGAAGAATTCATTAATGAGTGACGCTATGACATTGAGCCTCCTCAAGAAATCCAGCTCCTTTAACAGATGACAACACATTTTAACCTGCAAAGTTTCCTATACCCAAATTTTGGATACCATAAGGGGAGGCAGGGTTTTCCTGTATAGTAAACCCAGTTCAGTAGTGTGACAGGGATTGTTGCAACAGGGCTGTTTACTCTGTAAAGTGCTTGTTGATGTTTGTGTTTCTCCTTGCAGACAACTATGGATTTCACAAAACTGCCGTGCCTGGTAGCAATTGGCATCCTTTCTCAGCAACAGTTTGCATCTACTAACTGGCACCCTTCCTCTGCAAAGGAGCCAACAAATAAATGATGGTGAAAACTGAACTGTTTATATACTACCTCCACATAAGTGGAGAAGCAAGCAGATTGCAGAGCTGCTGAAAGACGGTGAGCTTGCATTACTGCCTTGGTGGCACTTGTTCCGTGTGTAAAGTAAACAGGAGCCTGCAGTCTGCAGAGCTGTCAGGCTGACAACTCTCAGATATGCTGAATTCAGTCTTTCTGAAAAGCCTTGAGAAATCTGAGCTGAAATGGGAGAGAAATAAATAACCACAAACGGGAGAAACGAATCGTTGGTTCTTATTACCAGATCAGATAATTTATGATCCTGGCTCTTCTCTTTCACAAATAAATGTAAATCCTTGTAGCACCAACAAAATCAGTGCATTTATCATTCTGCATGAAGAAAGATCACCAAATATATGAGGAAAATTCCCTTACTTCCATAATATGAGAAGGGGAAGATTAGTATCACTTATTCTGCTATGAATAAAAGAAGGCTGGAGAGCAGCTGTCAATTTTAAATGTGCACATTTAAGAATCTCTCTAACCTGCTTTGAAGATTTGCTTCTGTAATGCAGAGTTGCCACTACTCAGTTTAATGGGCTATCACAGGAAAACCTGGAGCAATACCAAACCAGAGCACGAGGATTATAGCTGAGACACAAAAAGGACTTGTGCTACACTGTGTTCATTTCTAAGAGCATTTCACTGGCAGACTACAACATTTTCAATTCCAATGTAAAGTGTGTCAAGTCCTACCTTAAGCTGACACACACATGTATCATTTAAGTCCTGCAAATTTTTCATAGAGGGGACAAAGCCAGGAAAGTCTAAACCTAATTATTTGGGACTGGTAATGCCCTCCCCCCATCCTATGCCACTTGGTCCATCATTCCACTTGAGCAGGAACAGCCAGACACCACAGCTTAGTACACTGATTTTTGTTCCATTTTGCAGCATTTATCCACCCTTCCCTGTCATTTCTCATGTCATTCATCTATGCAAAATCCAGAAAGGGAGTAGTAAAACATCAGAATTAGAAGGTGCTGCTCATATTTGCTCTGTGAATTGATATGCATATTTTTTTTCACTTTCTTGATGACTCAGCCATTATAGGAACCACTGTTATAAAAATCCCAATCACTAACACATATATAAGAGCCACGTGGGCAAAACAGATTAAACACAATAGTCTCTGAGTTCAGAAAGAGCAGAGTTTTTTGCCCAGCCCCCGGGCAGATGATGCCCCCAACCTGGAAGTCTGTAGGTCCCAGGTGATTTTTGTGTGTGCTGTCACCTATCAGAGTTAAGGGCATGGAAGTCTGAAGTTACACCTATGCAAGTTAAACACAGATCTTATCCTCCTGTTTGACCTAAGAAACACATTTTTTCCCTAAAAAAGTCACAGGGTATTTGTAAGAAAACTCCAGTACCTGCTCTAGAAAAATACTGCACCTGTGAGTACTTAGCTGGATAAAATTATCCAGCCATTACAATTCAGGATGTCCAAGGCTAGTGGGCAGATGATGCCCTCAACCTGGAAGTCTGTATGTCCCAGGTGATTTTTTTGTGTGCTGTCACCTGTCAGAGTTAAGGACATGGAAGTCTGAAGTTACACCTATGCAAGTTAAACACAGATCCTATGCTCCTGTTTGACCTAAGAAACACATTTTTCCCCCAAAAAGTCACAGATATTTGTAACAAAACTCCAGTACCTGCTCTAGAAAAATACTGCACCTGTGAGTACTTAGCTGGATAAAATTATCTGGCCATTACAATTCAGGATGTCCAAGGCTAGGGCTGGCCAGAAACCACAGTTGCTCAGCAGAGGATGTTAACAGCAAAAACTCCCCTGGAACCAGCCTGACCTGGTATTTTCTTCTATTTTGAATAAAGGTGAACTAAAACTTTGCCAGACAAACCTCATCACAGCCACTAACTGCTGGTCTCTGCTTGAGTGCTGGATGTTTTGCAAAATGTCATCCCTCAGAAGCAGCAGTTCAGCAGTGTTCCTTCTTGGATTAATCCATAATATTTTAAGCCTTTGAACTCTGGCTGCAGAGGAGCAAGGCACATTTTTTCTAATGGCTTCTGTCTTCCTGGCCCTAGATCTTTTACCACACTGAGCAACACACTGCCCATAATAAAACAGAAATTCATTATTCCAAGGGTCGACTCTTAAAACTTGTCTGAGAGGAAGAACTTGGCAAAAAGATGGACTGCCAAAGTTAATTTATACTGTTATCAATTCAATAGGCTTAAATAGGCAGTGAAAGCGTTTCATAAGTGTTCATTGTTCAGAGTTCAAGCTAATACCTTCTGCTAAATTGCATTTTGAAGTTTAATCACAATCTACTTTATGTTTCTTTCGGTAATTGGGATTTCTCCACAGTATAATATGAAAACTCAAACTAATGGGCTTCTCTGATGGAAGTTTAAATTTTGGAAATTTGCCTTGGGAGTGCAGTCAGTGTGAGTGCCTGAAATAACCCAGAACCTTTCACCCAATTAAGATGTTAATATTTTGATCATTAAGAAAGTTTCATGTTATTACAGGCAACAGCAACAAAATAATCATTATTTGAAGTGCTATTTTGCTGTGTAATTAATGGGAGCAGTTTTACCCCTCCAACACACACACACTGCCTCACACGGCAGAGGAGCTGTTGGGGAACTGGCTGCTGCTCTTTTTGCCCAAAACGCTAAAT
The DNA here is from genome assembly GCF_014805655.1 of Passer montanus. Classification (NCBI taxonomy): domain Eukaryota; kingdom Metazoa; phylum Chordata; class Aves; order Passeriformes; family Passeridae; genus Passer; species Passer montanus. The sequence goes on from NW_024356505.1 coordinate 39,134,131, forward strand.
GTCAGCATTTTCTTTATCAAAGGGAGGAGCAGTGAGAAATGCTCATTTCTGGTCAGCCTTTTGCTCCGGGGAGGGACATGGATCCTGGGAAATGGCATCCAGCACGCTGTGACTGACGGACGCGCAGTCCCGCGGCCGGGCACTTGTCCAAACGCATGTTGTCAACTCTGCTGCGCCTGATTTCGGCTCTTCCCATGCCAGCCTGGCTTTTCCCCCCCCTCCTTTCTCCTCCATCAGCTCCCTGTGTTTCCTGCACCTTAGGCATTATGCTGTGGAACAAATATGCCCAAATATATTTTACTGGCACGGAGAGCTGAATAAGCACCTTAAAACCCCTGGTTGTGGTGTGAGTGCTCCAGTCACGTCAGCAGAGATCTGACATGGGAGTTTCTGCCCCACTCTACTACCACGAAATAAACACAAGCACCTTTCTACATGCAGAAGCCCACATGAGGACACAGGTGCTTTAAATCTGCTGCTGGAATTTACAGTCCCATTTCCTTTTTTCTAATGCCCTTGCTGCTATTCTTCTGAAGACAATAAATCCAGAAATGTTCTCTTTTATTGCCAAAAATAATTAGCCAATAATTGAGTTCTACACAGTTTTCAGGAAACACAAAGCAAAAGATACGGCTTAAAAAGTGATAAATCCAGGCAAATCGTGTACAGAATAATAAAGAAACCCCCCTGTTATCTTACTTAATGATCAGAAAAATATTGGCCCAAATAAAGGTGACAAGAGGGATGCTGTAAGATTTATTGTGTGCAGCATGCATGTACACACGTGGGCTCACTCTCCTCCCAGTGAGATCTGGGGAGTCATCAGCAGGATTCAATGGTATTTTACCTAGTTATACTCAGAGAGAACGTGTCCTACAGACTGGAACTGCAAACAGACAGAATATAAATATTATTTGAAAAGGGCATTAGGGTTCCTGACAGCAAAGTATATTTCCTGCAGTAAAAGGCCGAAATTAATGTACCCTGTCAAATAACCACATGGCTTCATAATATCTCTGATTTATAGGTGTTAGAATTATTCGGAGCATAAGATATTGTCACAAACAATTCTATAAAAAAATATTTGTGCACTGGCATTTTTATAGCAATTTTTCACTAATTTCAGCTACACTTACATCAACCTGGAATAATCCCACTGACTTTTACAGAATCCCTTCAGGTTTAGAAGCAGGTTTGTAATGAACAGGAATTGTACAATAAAATTTCCACTGTATACAAAGGAAACAGATGTGGGTCCACATGCAGATGGTGAACTTTCTGTTACCTGAGAAATTTCATTCTTTTTTTTTTTTTCCATCTTACAAATGATGCATCATAGCTAAAATAAACTTACAGGCTCCCTGCAGAAATTAGCTGTAGTCCTTGACTCAGTGCTATGAGAAAGCAAAACCATCATACTTTACTGGTCCTTTCTGACCTCAAAATTATGAATCTCTTCCTGGTAGAAACTCAGAAGAAAAGCCATCAGAAACAGTTTCACCTTGTCAAATGAAATGAGTTAGTAATTCTGAAATATATAGGGGGAAGAAGAGAATAAAAGCTTGGGGTTTTGATCCATTTCAGGGCAGTATAGAGACTGCACCAATGGAATAGAGACCAAGGGGCAGCCAGCTCTGTCTTTGATGTGCACAGAGGCAGTTACTCATCTACAGCTGGGAACCTGTTCTCCCTGGGAAATGTGTTTGGTCAAGTCCAGACAAGGGTATACAAGGGGGGAGAACTGTCAATTGAGAAAAAATCCCATATGACTGAGAGAGCAAAGTGTGCTCTGGAGCAAAGAATACCATCCAGTGTGCAAAATCCAGGTACTGACCAGCCCTTGGGTGCTCTGTGCAGACCCAGATCCAAACATCCCAAAAATGACCGTAGAGCTGCTGCTGTGCCCAGAGTGGTCTAGGAAAATCCCACTGAGAAAAGCATTTTTTCTAATGGCTTCTGTCTTCCTGGACCTAGATCCACTGAGAAGTGGAGCTGTGCAGGTGGGAAACTAGGAAAGCCTGAGAGACAGTGAAAAACACAATCCTGCAGGAAATATTCCCTGTCAGGGCAGGTAAAGGCGAGCCCCAGGAGACACAGCAGCAACTCTCTGCAGTTTCAGGATTCCTGGAGCCAGGGGTGAGCCTGAGGCAAGGTCAGTCCTCCTCGGGATGGCACAAAGTGGCTGTGGGGGGAGTGGGGGCACAGCAAGACAAGCCAGGGCTCGCGGGGCGTGCGTGCCTGGAGCCCAGGCTGGGCTGGGCAGCCGGGGAGTGCTGGGTCCAGGCAGGCAGGCAGCACTTTGTGGATGACCCAATTAGCCACTGCCTCGGAACAAATCAATAATGGCATCTTCTGGAGACAAGCAGGCAAGTGCTGCTGGCTCGGCAGGGCGCTGCAAGTGCAGGCACAAAGGTGTGATCTCTGAGGAAAATTGGTGTCCAGGCCGGGTTGTGTCACTGCAGAGGGGCTCAGTGTGAGATGTGGCCATGAGCCACAGGGCCACTAGCCGCTGCAGAGTGGGTTTTCTCCTCAGTGGCATGCTGGGTGGCCATAAATAAGAAGTTTGAGTAAGGCAACATATGTAGTAACTCAATTTAAGGAAGGGCAGAAAGATGTAATGACCCTGTTGGACTGACTCAAACGAGAAGGAAAGGGTAAAGCCATTTCTTTAGGTGGTACAACTAAAATTTCCTGGCTGTAGGAACTCATGGATGAACAGAAGGATCCAGACAGTGAGCCCAAAAACCTGAGTGCCCAGCAAGTCTCTCCTGTTGAAAAGCAGGCTGAGTTAACATTCAGGCAAGGCAGACAAAGCTCCACTCAACAAAACCTCACTGAGACTGTGGTAATAGGTACAAGATAGAGTTAACTGTAAGTGCAGGATATCACATTTTGGGGGCTGATTTAGGACACCCAGCATTACTCATCTGGAACCTCCTTTAGGTCCATTTATCAGGATTCCTCTGAACCAAGAAGTGATGTCACTGTGAAAAAGGCACACACTGTTCTGGGCTACAGCTGTGGGCCACTTGAAAGGGAAGCACAACTAAAGCAGAAGTTTTTGAAGATAAAAGCTTTGCACTTAGATATCTAATGTAAATGGTACAAACCCCTCTGATGTCTGAAACTTTCAATGTAGCTAAATTGCAGGTAAGTTGTTGTAGAATCCATTGCATTAGTCGGACTGGACTGTATCCACTTATCTCATCACCTTGCTGTCCCCATAATCTATTTCTTTCTTCTTCAGGGCACTGAAAGGTTATGCCACATATGAAAAATGGTCATAAAGCAATTACAAGACATTCTGTGGAGACTCAAGATGGTAACTTCCACATTTTCATCATCTTGGAAGCCAAAATGAGAACCCAAAAGAACCTTGAGAAGATGCAGCCAGTACATTACTGTGGTTGCTGCTGAGCTCTTGGGAGCTGTTTTCCTGCTGGGAAAACCCATATTTTACATGTCAAAGACGGGGAAAAAAATTGAAAGAGAGTTATTCTTTTTCTCATTATGAGGCTAAAATCATTAAATCCTTAAGCAGTCTTGTGGACTGAGAGGGAGAGTCTTCCCCAGCACTACAAACAGGTCAAGGAGAAGGGGTTAGATAAAGACACAAACTAAAATGCTGCAGTGACCAGCAGCAACACACATATCACACAGCAGTGACAAATTAATTTAGCTCAAGGCAGCACTTTATCAGCCTCACTCCCTGTTTCTTGTGCCTGTGCTGACTTTCATTGTTCTGCTTTTCTTTTGGATCCTTTCACTGTGGGATGTGTGGGCTACAGGTACAGGTACGTGTCCCCTGGCTCTCTGAGCTGGCAGAGCATCTCACTTGCATCTCAGTAATCAAAGGAGATTTGGGAGCCATCAGGTGGGCCCACTCCTTCAAAACCCTCTCAATGACAGTGCCACAAATTGGCAGCTTTCAGGAAGATGTCTGCTGCCAGTACAAGCTTTGATAATAGAAATGGCAGCTGAAATTTAAACTTAGACATTTTTATTACTCAGAGGAAAATGTGCAGTCACAGAAGGTTTTCTCATCATCTGAAATTTCAAGCTGCTGTGTGCAGTGCTCTGGGGCCCATTTCTCATAGCCACAATGGCTTATTTTAGAGTAGCTTTGTGACTTTCTGGGAAGAACCTGGGAAGTACCCTTTCCGGTACAGGAGCTGTAAGCTGAGATGATCCTCACCCTAAAAGACCCCACTGAGATCAATAACTTTGTGGTTCTGCCCAAGACCAGCATTCCTTTAGCCTCTCTCTTTTAGACTGGACAAGTCAGACTGATGGAAGCACAGGATATGTGGTCTGGGATCTTTATCTGACAGAGAATTTGTAAAGAGTGTGTAAGAGTTGTATAGGTTTATTAGCTATGCACTGCAGAGGCATTCATCCACATTATCCCTTTTTATGCATCTCCTGTCACCTCCTCTTCCATGCTCCAAAATCCACTTGCAGGAGGAGAAAAACACGTTCTGGCAATGCTGCCAAAGGGCTGCTCAATTCCAGGTCAGCCAACAACTTTAAAGGGAAGCAGGGTACTTTGTCTTCTCCTCAGAAGTAAATGTACATTTACACATTCCCTTTGTACATACTAAAATATTGAAATATGTAAAGATATGGATTGTAATTAGGGGAAAGTTGGAATAGATTTGAATGCTTAGCATACCCTTGGCATTTCTTGTTTGGTTTCTGCGTGATGCCCTCTGCACAAAATGATACTTCACCCTAATTGTGCCCTCTCAGTACAATCATGTAAATTTTGCTCTTGTTCATGTTGCTCTTCCTTTGGGAGCTCTAATCTGGTTATCCTGGACATCCTGGAGGGGAGGAGGTAAGGACACCCATGAAGCTGGGGCTTGCAGGATTAAAGTTTCTGGCTGTGAGTGAGGAAGTTTACTCCCCACAGTCCCAGAGGGATGTCCTTGATAAAAGGGTGAGCCCACTATAAAGTCCCACAGCTCAATATCCAAGGAATTGGGATTTCATATCAGCTTTCAGATATGATAATTTCTCCTGCAGTAACCCACATGTGGATCGAGAGAATTTGTCTCTGAGTCCAGAGATCACACATCTTTGCAATGGGCACCAGTAAAAATGACAGATCCTTGAATTTGTTGGCATCTGCTTTCTCATGGCTCTGCTCCTTTTGGAGATATTTACAGCTGTGCAAATTTATTAGGGTTTTGCAGAAAAGCAAATGCAAAGCTCATCACACAATTATAATTTCTGCTGTTAAGCTTCTTCCTATTTTTGTTTATTTATTATGCCAATGTATTTTGAGTTTTTGAGTTGAAACAGCCTTGTACACACACATTTTCCCCTCTAGGAATTTGTTAAAATTGCTTTCTGGATATATGAACTCTCTGCTTATTTGGACCTTTCCAGCAGTAGACCCCTCAGACCTGCAGATAAAAACTGCAAACCATTGATCAGGGCTCTGCACAGGGGAGCAGCAGTGACCTGCAGCAGCTGTTTGTCCAAGCCTGGAAAGCACTAGTGACAAAGCTAATTAATTCATTTCTCAACTCCACGCCTTCTGTTTAATGCACACGCCAGCAGTGAACCACATTATTTCACTGCAATCCAAATATCTCATGGTAATGTGACAATGTTCCTCTGATGTTTGTTGAGAATTTCATTAATAGATACAGTGGGAAAGCAGAATCTTGGTTTGCTTCTCCTACTGGGTTTTGTTTCCTCCTATTTTGTTTCACTCTGAATCCCCAATATTTCTATTACATGTGATGACGTTTCAATACTATTGAAACTATTAGGAGTTTTCTTAATATTTCCAAATCAGCTTTTATCCAGAATATTGTTTCAGTGAAATGCCTCTTTTTCTTTATCACCTCTTTCTCTCATGACTCTAATATATCTTACTAAAGCTCTAATTCCACATTTGCAGTATAAAATGATGGTAATCTATTTCTTCCACTAATTTACGCACACAGTGCAGCTAAAGAGAAATCTGCATTTCTACACTTTTAAAGCACATTAAGACATAAAAATCCCAAGCCCTCTGTGCCCTATGCTGGGATTCACCCTGCAATTGTGAATGTCACTGTTTATCTTGAGAGAGGAATGATACAGTGGTGCAAAACACACCCCTGAGGATGCACAGGCACACACTTCCAGAGCTCAAAATTGCAACAAGCTCTTGCTTTCAGTGTGAAGAAAAAAATTCTGAGATTGTTTGAGATTGTTGCCATCTGTCAGACACAGCAGAAAGGTGTGGGCATCTTTAAAGACCAAAGAGGAAAAAAAAAATCACCAAACACAGAATTCTGTAATTAAACATATTATACACTATTATCCACATATACACTAGGCAATATTTACAGCTCACCTGACACTAAGGAACAGCCCTGGTTTAAGCTGGGATAAAGTTACTTTTCTTCCCACTAGCTGGTACAGGGGAATGTTTTGGATTGAGAATGAGAAGAAATGCTCAGTATATAAACTTGGGGGAAATCTGGTCAGGGGTCACTGCTTGGGAGCTGCCTGGGCATTGATCAACAAGTGTGAGCAAATGCCTTGAGCATCACTCGTTTTGCATATTCTAGTTCCACTATTATTATTATTATTATTAATATATCTTTATTTTCTTTCCTATTAAACTCTCTTTATCTCAATTTGTTTTTTTCCAGTTCTCTTCTTCATCTGCTGCATTCCTATTTCACTTTTCAAATGTTCTCTGCTTGCTGGTTCAAATACAGCCAGGGAATAGAAAAGGACTTCAAAGAGAAAAACTAGATATTATTCATACTACCACACTGATCCACAGATCATTTCAATAAAATAGTCCCTAAACAGACACAAAAAACCCACCCTAAAGGTGTTTACCAAAAACTGCAGACTTCTCTTTTTGTTACCTAGGTTTCTATTTGGACAGTGGAGCTTGTGATTAGGTTTTCTGACCTCTTGCTGTTCCACTCCCCAGTGAGATGATCACTGTGAAAGACTTTTTGGTGATGCACTGACACTAAGGAGATTTACACAGCACAGCAGCAGAAATTAACCTTAAGCAGCTGATTTGTGCCCAGCTCCTGACACAGAATCCTCCCTTGGAGGTTTTTTAGGACAGTCCTTCCTTCTCTAACAACTCTTTTGTTTTCAAACTTTCTTCCCCTCAACCATGAGATCGAGGATCCCTCCTGACAGCTGGATCTGAAGCAGGAGCTTTGATCCAGTGCCTGCTGAACTCCACTGGTTTCAGGCAGCATCAGAAGGTGCTGCATCAAGGCTGGAGTGTCTGGAAAACATTAATTAGATATGGTGTGTGGAGCCAAGAGACAAAGCTGGTAGAAAAGGGAGAGGAGGAGAAGGAGACAAAGAAAAACATTCCCATGAAGATGTTTCTTCTTCATTTCTTACAACACTTCAAACTGCACAGGATTTTTCAGCCTTTAATGCTGAGTGCTCTGGAAAAAAATGGAAATCTGCCATGTCACACCAAAGAGGAGGTAACTTTTTCTTGTCAGAATACAAATCATAACACATCTCTCTTTTTCTGGTGCCTTGTCATATCATCCTCTGTCTTATTGTGTTATAAAGAGAACTACCTGGCCCTCAATTCTTGTTGCACAAATTAAACCAAGACAGAGCCCATTTTGAGAAAAATCCTCCACTAACCTAAGATTTGTTCTGTAGCATTCCCATGATTCAGCTGAAAGGCAAAAGAACCAGTCTGCTGTGTGAGAAAGGATTTGATTGCTCTGGTTAGAAGAATTAATCTAGACAAGCGCAAAGAATACAAAGAAAGGAAATTTCTCTTGTTGGAAACTGAATTTTGCTCTTGGATATGCATCTGTAACTTCTTCTGAAGTTAGCAGCATATCAAAGGCAGGATTAGGCCACAGGACATTTGCATCACTAGCCATGGATCCAGACCAAGGGTGGGAATAGAGGGCATTTAATAAGGTGAAATTAACAAATATTTTAATTGCCTACCTGCTCCATTTCCGTAAAGGTGCTCTGCTCCTCATCCTCCTCCTCGATATCCGACTCACCCACGGCAATAGGAACACAAATGGACAGGTCAGGATTGGTCATAAAATCATCATCCGTAATTGCTGGGTGCTTCTCTCCGCTTTTATTCACTCCATCCTCAGCGCGGCTCTCCTTGTGGTTCTCCACGTCTTTGCCCAGCTCGGCGGTGCCGTGGCTGTTCACGCAGTTGTTGAGGGCTCCTGGGTTCTGGGCAGCGAGTTTCATCATGGCCTTCTTCTCAGCCGTGGTCTTGGGGTGCCGGAGGACGTTGCAGCAGAAGGTCCAGGCGGCTTTTTTGGCGTACTGCAGGCCCCTGTTGATGCGGGCGAAGGCGAGCTGCAGGTTGTTCATCTCGCCGTCCTCGTCCGGGGCCGAGAGGTTGTCGGCGCTGAAGGAGCTCAGCAGCAAGGCAAGGAACAGGTTGAGCACCTGAAAGGAGTGGAGGCAAAAGGAAATCGGTGAACTTTAAATGTGGGGGGCACGTGTTTGTGTGGAAGAGGTTTTACAGCGACTTCTGTGGGCCAGAGAGAAGTTTGATTAGAGGATCCATGTTTAAACCTGAAAGAATTTTCTGCCAGGGTCATTGTCATAGAAACCAAGAAAGAAAGAAGAATAAATAAGAGAAACCTGAAACTGCCTATTTCAATAAGCACTTTGTCTTTCGTGACCAATGAGTAAAGTTTCTTAGTGAACTAAAAAAACTCATGAGTAAACTCGTGAGTTTTGTAAGAATGTATAAAAAGCACGCATGCTGTAATAATAACAGGTTTGAAGCCTTCTGAAAATTGAATGTGTTGCTTTGTGTTGTGACCGTCCCAACTAAGACATGTTTCATCCTAGAAACAGGAGGGTCTGAGTTTCATCTCATCTAGCCCCATCATGGAAATCCCTCTAATTACAGGTGGTTTCATCAGGAAAAGGAGTCTGCAGGCATTTTCAAACACATTGACCTCAGGTGCAAAAGTTTAGCATGGACAATAACACAAACTGACATTTTCTTCCTCCCTCTCCACCCTCAACATCCCAAACCATGTAAAATAAAACGTAAAACTCAGAAATACAATAAAAAAAAAATAATCCCAAAACCCAAAAAGCTCTGGGAAGACCTCACTGTGGCCTTTCAGTGCTTAAACAGGGTCTATAGGAAAAATGGGGACAAACTTTCTTGTAGGATTGTTGTAATGGGACAAGGGGAAACAGCTTTAAACTAAAAGAGGGGAGTCTCAGACTAGATTTAAGGAAGAAATTTTTGAAGATGGGGATGATGAGGAACAGGTTCCCATCACTGGAAGCATTCAAAGTCAAGTTGGATGGGGCTCTGAATAGCCTGATTTAGCTAAAAATGTCCATGGTCACTGCAGGGGTTTTGACTAGGTGCCCTTTAAAGGTCCCTTCCAACCCAAATTCTTCTATGATTCTATGACAATGATGTACATAGGCAAGGGACTTCAACCACATTGTACATTTGGAAACATTTCTAAACATTTGTGTGCATTTTCACAGACAGTCTTGTTTTAAATATCCTCTGGGCCATGAAGGAAATCTATTGTGACTGTGAATAAACACCTCTGAAGTCATATAGCTTCAAAAACTTCTGCCTCCAAGCTAAAACAAGCCATCACAACCAGATTACTGTGGCCAAATCTGAGCAAGACTCAATCCCAAAGCAGGCTTGGTCCTGAAAATGCTGTTACTAGTCAGGAAAAATAAAAGCTATTTAAAGATTTTCTGAGGTGTATGAAAAGATCCAAACTGAACCTGAGGTTGTGTGTTACCTTCCTCTTGTTCTTGCCACTTCAGAACTCTCTACTTTTGCTGGCAGTGTGTGGCAAGAGTAGACACAACTAGGCATTTAAGTGACATATTTGATGGTTTAAACCTCTTTTTACACCCCTGCCCCAAATAAATACCATTATATCCAATAAATAAAGCCAGTTTCTTCACAAAGGCCATCCCCAGTAATATATCTCACAGGCTGGTCACCAGCTGCTGTATATTGAACATTACATCTGCTCATGGTCTGAGAAGAAGTAAATTACAGCTTTTGTGCTGGATTTATCAGAGCAAAAAGTTCACACTGGAGGTGGATGCTTGGGATGACAGGAACAGGGCAAAGGTGACTCAAACCAATATCTGCTAAAATATATTTACCCCAAAACAAACCAATCCCAAATTGCCTGGTATCAACTCAACTGCTGCCTGTGCCAAGTGGGTGGGTGACAGCTCTGGGTACCAGCAAGGAGAGGTCAGTGCTGCAGCCCTCCTGCCATTTACAGCAATAAAATGGACTTTGTGCAGGTATTTTCTCTGTGATCTCTTAATGCTACCAGATATACCTGTAAGCCTCCTAACTTCTCTCTTTCTGATAGTACTTTAAGTGGATAACACCTGCTAGACCAACATAAACAGCATAAAAAGTACTTCTATTGAACTGGGCCTTACCAAAGAGCCACTATCTTCTGCTATCATCCCCTCACCCTGTTCCCTCTTACTTCAAATATTCAGAATATATGGGATAGAATTCTGAAAACTTGGTTCTAATCACTCTGATGGCACTGTGTTTGAAGTGCCCTGTCAGTGCTGTTTTGTAAAGTGCCCTTTGCAATCACTGTGATTGAAAACAAAAGCAGCTGGTGGCACAGCAGATGCCCCTGTCCATTATGAACCACTGAATAAACCATTGCTGCCCCAGCACTGCCCTGCTCTAAAGTTAAGTGAGATTAAAGGTAATTGTTTCTTAGCTGGCCCACCACACTGAGAGCTTGTGTGGGTCTCCTCATCCCTGTGGTGGCCTGGTGGGAATCAATTTTTCCTTTCACACCCCACTCGCAGGTACTGTGGGTGATGCTGTGTGAAACCAGAGCAGTGGATGTGCAGCCAAGCAGGTGGGAGCCCATCAGGGAAGGAGGCACTGACAGATCCCCTTTAGCCATTTTCAACCCAGTTTGACAGCAGGATGAGAGATAACCACACTGCTACAAGTGTCCTGAAAATAAGCATGTGTGCATGTAAGAGGGAGCAGCTGGAGGAAGGGAGGGGATAAAGGAATCCAGAATAAAAATCTTGTGGACTGCATAGGTACAACTCAATTAGCTTAACAGAGGTGTGTGCTGGTGCTGGAGGGTATCTGAGATATCTGCACCAGTCCTACAGAAGGTCTGTGTCCTCCCAAATCTCCAGCTGCCATCCAACCAGGACATCCCATGTATTGCAGACTGGCCAAATTTAGGGGACTGAATTGCTCATCAAGGATGGCAGCTGCCTCCAGCCTTAGACACCAAACCCTGAGGGTCTGATGGTGCACCTAAGCCTTATTTCAATCAAAAATTCATCTTGTGGACAACAGAGACTGACCAAGCACAGGTGACCACACCAGGGCTACGTGCGTCTGCAAATATGTCTCATGCCAGCTGACCCTTCCATGCCCAGGTCACCCTCAGGCCATTGCCCAGAAGGACACGCTGTTCTGGGAGATCTGTGTCCAGCTGGAGGCCAGGAGGGACACCTTGCAGTATCCCCAGAGGTCCCCAGGCAAAACTGAATATAGCCCTAGACCTCTGTAGAGTAGTGGTAGCCCAGATATTTTCATACATTAATATCTCCTTATATGCCCGGGAATTTCACCATCTGAAGCTGAATTTCATCCTTTTCTTCATTAACTGCTGTTCACTAAAGGTTTGGAACATCTTGATTCACTTTTCTATATTCATTTCAGACATGAAGCTACATATATACATTAGATATGTTTGTCTAGATACACCTGCAGGTAAATGTAATAGGTGGTAGCATTCTCAGTGGTGTTATTTACCATGGATTATTAAAGCAATCTTATTTTCTTCCCAGAAATGCAGCTGACATTTTGCACAAAGAACCATTTGCATTTCATGCTTTTAGCCAAAAATAAATCTCAAATATCATTCCCTGCTTCCTTCATGAGCAGGTAACCTCAGAGTTGCATTGCTGGGCATTCAAACAGAATGAACTGCTGAATAAGCACTTTATGTTTACTTATTCCCACATTTCACTGCACACTGCATTTTCCAGAAAAAAAATATATGCCTAACCCATGACACACAACATTTCCTGTAAAAGGTTACTAATAATACCCAGTCCTCCTGGCTGCTAACACAGTGCTTTCAGTTCAAGTAAAAGCAAACTAAAGATTTCCTCAGTTTCCAAAAGCAATGGCAGATTTCTATGTCCACATGGATCCCCTTAAAAAGAAATCTGCTTTCCAGTGACACTGAGCTGCCAGACTGTAAAAGCAGGTCGCTTTTTTGGTCTCTTTGAGGTTGGGAATCAAATGACAGATGCACTTAAAGAATCCCAAATTCTTTTAGTATAATTATGTTAAGCTTTTAGCCTAATGACAATCCAGCATGCTTTTGTTGACCTTCTCACTTGTAATGCCTTTTCCAAAGCTCGTGACTCTGGCTGTGACAGTATAAGGCACAAATGATCAGATTGATCCAGCCTCATGTCAGGTACCTCCCTGAGGTGCTTAAGCTGGAGTTTTCCCAGAATGTCTGTAGACAATGGAGACAGTCTGGCATCCCAGGGGATGTTGAGGAATGAGCAGTGCCCACCAAAGACAAAGCAAACTTGGATTTTGTATCTCAGAGCTAGATTAAAGGTAGATGCAGGTCAAATAAGCCACATGGAATCACAGAGCATCTCAAGCTGGAAGGACCCATAGAATCATCAAGTCCAGCTCCCTGCATACCTATCTAAAACTAAATCACATGACTAAAAACGTTGTCCATTGTCACACTCGGCAGCCCATCTCGGTGACAATCACACTCCAGGACAGTGGTGACCAGCCTTTACAACCAGGCAGCCTTCCCCAGGGCAGGGGGAGCTCAGGGTGTTCCAGCCCCGGCCCAAAGAGCAGCACAGGGTGACAAGCCAGGCACTGTGCAAGGTGCTGCACCAGTTATGTGCTGGCAGCACAGAGTGAAAAGTGAAAAGCACAGGGGTCTGGAGCTGGGAGGCTGATTCCAAGCTCCCCATCCATGGGAGGGAAACAGGCTGCTGGAAGCACCCATCCTCCCCAAAAAGCTCTAGGCAGGGAGACACATGTGCTGCTGTGGTAGGCTGCAGTCTGGATATCTCAGCTCCTTTTGTGTCAACACAGGGCAAAATCAGACAATTTCTATTCAGATGACACCTTCTCATCAAATCCTGTTTGAAGATGTATCTGCAAGCACTGCTGCTGAAGTTAGAATACTTTTGGAATGAAAGCATGAGGCTACTTCTTCCTTTCCCTTTCACCTTTTTGTTTGCCTTGATTTGGCAAAAGTGGAGCAATATAAATCTTTATGTATTTAACCTTCCATCTGTCATTCAGTCAGACAGTGTGCAGGCCTCCTGAGCTCCTGTGAATTGACTCAGCACTGCATTCACTGCCCTGGACCCTCACTGGTGTCACCCAGGAGGAGGGGAAGGGATTTTGCACCTTGCTTCCCTGGGGAAGAGAAATCTCCAAGGAGCCAGCCAAGCAGGTTTTGCTGTAACAACAAGGTCCAGAGCAGAAAACACCCCCATCAGTGAAATCTACCATGCAAAAAGGAAGCCATTAATCCAAACTGTAACCCTGTGACAGCTCATTGTCACTTCTGTCACTCAGCTGCATAGGAAAGGCCAGACAGTGCATGTGAAGTACCTGCCAGGATCATCAGTTACTCATTTAATACTTTTTTCAGCTACCCATTTAATATTTTTTATTGTGGATAAAACAGGGCCTCTCTACCTGCAGTTCCTGGTAGATACAGACCAGCAAGAAGCTCTTCAGGCACTCTCTGACCAGTGAAAATATCTGATTTTCTTCCTTCCTGTTCATGGATGGCAGTGGACATCTGCACTGTTCTTTGGCTAGCACAGATGGAAGAGATGCAGTTTGTTCTTTGGAGACCTTCTAGCAAGCCTAACAAAACAGGTGCCAATTATTATATTTCTGTTTACTGCAGCAGAATCCACTAAGCTGTGAAGAAAAACTGCTCAGAAAGGGGATTTCCTTGCACTAAGTGTTAGATCTAAGTTAGAGATCTGCAGTGATAGGTCAGTAATGTAGTCAGTCTCTCTGGAGGATTATTTCCTTCCTTGGAAGTGTATTTTCCAATCCTTTGTACATTTTCGTCCCAGGGCAAAGTCTACTAAGAGAGAGTATTCCTACAAAAAGCAATTTACATGATCAGTTATTTTCTATATTCCCTTCCTATTCTTTCAGCTATTTGTGTTTGGATAAGAAGCTTATATCCTCCCAGCCCAGTCTCCCTTTATCCTGCAGTCAATCTCATAATCCCATTCTTCTGATATCTTAGTTTCTCGCTGTCAAAATGATCATGATACCACAAGATTGGCAAGAGGTCCCTGTGGCCTGGGGGAGGGAGAGCACAGGTTGGAGCACCATCAATCTCCTTCATTTTTCTTGCCCAAGACCAGCTAGGAAAGCACATGGAAATGGGGATATGAATTTCTTGTCTTGCAGCCACACAACTTCCCACGTGGAAAGTGTTTGAACCCACGAGCAGGACGGGAGCTGCAGGTGCGAGGGTTGTGGGGCACTGCAGCACCACTGTAACACCAATTCTTCCAACAGGAACTTTTTTCTCATCTGCTCTGTATCAGTCTCACCCTTATTAGGTGAAAGAACTGGTTTGTCTGTTTAAATGTAAGAAAATGAATTTTAATAAGAGCTAGGCAGCAAATACAGTCTTATTTCCCAAGTAAAATCTCTGAACTACTTCATGATGGTAATAAGAGTGGATGTTCTCCTTAGGAAAGAAAAAATGTAAATAATATGATAAGAATAATTATTTCATATGCAAAAAGTGGCTGTAATTTCAGAGATTTCATGTGAATGATTTCTATTTACCCAGAAAAGGGAGAGAACAAGGCTGAATTTTACCTCTGGCCTATGAAGAACAAGTAGGGGGGATGATGCAGCTTCAGGCATCTCCAGGAATCGGGTGAGTTGAGGGTGTTCCCCCTACCCTGAATGTTTTTGTGGTATTTACAATACAGCTGGGGGTTTTACTGACCATTCTTCTCTTCAGGTACTGAACTTTATGTTTCCGTGCAGTTTTGGTGTGTCTGGTGCAGCTGTTTGTCTCTGAGCAGTGCAGAGAAGTGATGCTGGATGCCAGCTGTGCTCGCCTGTGTCTGATGGGGTGGGGAATGATCACCCAATTTCTCACTGCAGAGTTTAAAGGGGTATCTGTAATTACTGGGGCAGATTCCTCAGCCCTGTTCTCTTCACTTTGCACAGGAGGGACCAACCTCTGCCTCTCCTCATGCCCAGGTCCTGCAGCACCCCCCAAGCTGCAAGAGCGAGGTGCCTGTGTCCTTGTCACTTGAAACACAGCCCTGGAAACATCAATCTGAGGCAACCTGTGACACTTCTTACCACAGCCTGCTGGTGCCTCATGTTTCCAAGACTTTTTAATTTGTTATTCACCTACGCGCTTATAACTCTGCAGACAAATTGTACCACTCCAAATCTGGTCAAGAACTATTGAATTTGGATTTCTTTTGTAGCTGATGGCTTTCAGTGTTATTTTTTTTTCTAAGTATGTTCCTTAGAAGTATTAGAAGATGAGTCTTTGGAAGCCAAGTGTTTTCTGATCTGAAATTCCAAGTCTCCAAATGTTATATGTGAGGAGGGAGAGATGATGAGTGGAGTCAGATAAATTCTTCCCACTACTGGAGCCACAGCATAAAAACAAACATGTTCCTGCAGGTTTTTCATCAGATATCAAAACAACATTAATTCACCAGAGTAGCGAGGACTCCATCAGAGCTGCTGTGGACTTCTCAAACCACTGTCTAGACAGATAAAATGTGCTGTAAGACAAGTCCAGTTGAAAACTTCTCCCAGCAAAACCAGCTGTGTTTGTGATGTTAAAGGCTCAATGTACCCCAAAAACATCAGGGAAACTATGGAAAGTTTATTATTTGCAAACCAAGAGACAATTACCCTTCTGCTAAGTCAACAATAGAGTTTGGCTGTCCTGCTGAGGAGGATGTCAGGACAATCAGACAGCAAGACAGACTGCAGAGTCTGGGGAGTCTTTGCTATTGCTGCTCCCTGCAAGGAGTGACGATCAGTGAGAAACACCTGCATTACCCTGGAATATTTTCACTGGCTGCATCAAATAACAGCTGCTCTACCAATTATACAATGACTAGATATAAGAAAAAACCCTCTAATTTTGGATGCTCAAGCTCTGCAGCTTCTACCTGAACACCACACCAAGCCTAACCCTAGGGGGCTCATGTGGAGGACAGTGCCCAGTCCAGGCAGAGTGGGATCCCTGGAGTCATCCTTTTACAATTCAGATCCTGACATCCTTTTGCAATTCAGATCCTACACCTCCACAGAGAGGGGGACACTCAGTTGTGACCAAGGACTGTGCTAAGTTTTGCCCTCAGTCATCTCAAGGCCATCGTGCCCCCTGGGCAGTCAGGACTGGAGATCAAGAGGTAATTCTCATTCACACATGGCAGAAAACAGCTGGGGAAAGGTAAGCCACAGACAACCAAAAGGATAAAAACCCCACATGTAAACAGAGTAAAATTGAAAGAAAACCAGTGATAATGGACAAAGTAAGTCATAGCTTCCTGTAGCCAATATATTACAACTAAGGAAAAGTAGCATGAGGGTAGGCCCAGAGGTTCAAAAATTAAATCAGACAGTCAAGAAAGAATCAATATTATCTTTCCCATGCTTTTTTTTTATTTCAGGAAGAACATGGTTTCCTTTAAAAATCTTCCTTTCTAATCCATTTCCCATGTTTAATATTATAATTTGGGTTCAATCACAAAATCACCCTTTCCTATTAAGTGAAATGTGAAAAGGATACCTCTACAGTGAATTTGGGAGGTGTAAGGAGATTCTGATTTGGTACATTTTCCAAGTGCAGATTCCTGGAAGGGCAGAACAAAGTGACAGAGCTGCCTGCCAGCCAGGAGGCCTTCTTTCAGAAAAGCTCCAGAATAGATTTCTGCCAGTAATTTTGCACAGTATGAAATCTCCTGCCTTCACAGCATGTGGCTAGGCTTGTGGCTTTCACAGACCTCTGTTGGAGAAGCCCCATGACTCAGAAGTGGGACAAACCCCCACATTTCATTCAAGAAATGGGAGGATTTAGCAGCAGTGGTGCCAGCTACATCTCCAAAATGAAAGCCGTGCCCTGCAAGGTGGGAGGTGCTGACACACACACCTCACTGCTGTCCTAAAAAGTGACCCATTTCATCTGCCAGCACCTTTTCTTGTGTCCCAGAGTGTCCTCAGTGGTCAGCCCATCCCCTTGGGTCTCTGGCTCAGCTGTGGCTAATTCTGCACATTTCTTAATGCTTCCGAAATTCCCAGGGAGATGTCCATGGGTAAGAAGAGAAAGAGGAGGACGTCCTTATCCTACAGGATAAAGCTGGCTCTGAGCTGTGCTCTTCAGAGAAACCTTACTAGAAACATAAGAAAAACACTCCAGGGAAGATTGGCTACCAGCATCCTTCAATCCAAATCCATGCTCCACCACATGATCAAAGCAAACTCATCTTTCCAGGCAAGATGACCTCATCTCTGACTCCCTTCTTATATCAGAAAACACAAAGGCACTTTGCTGATGTGGAAATTTGAAAATTGTTTCATTTATTAATTGTATCTTGGGTGTCTGTCTAACTGGGGCTACTAAAAACTTTTAGTGCAAGATGGGTAAGCAAAGGACAAATTCAATGGTGTCAGTTGTCCTTAAGAACATTTCTGTGTGTTTATTCTCACTGCCAGTCTGCTAGAGGGAAAACAGGAACTGAGAGCCAGGCAGCTTGGCCATTTTATGACCTAAAATTGCATCTCAGTAGCAAACAAAGACCAGCCAAGGCCTGTTCCCCATCCCTGAGGGCAAGCAGCTGACTTCTCTTCCCCAGGCAGGATGGATTTGTGGCTGCTCTCCCCAGCCAGGGCTGTTCCCTGAATTCCCAGGCACCAGCTGGGATGAGGTGGCCAGGGAATGTGCTAACCAAGACAGGGGAGGGACACTCATAATGTTTATTTTCATGCCTCAGTTTCTAGAGAAAGCCACCTGCCTGTGTTTTCAAACAGAGATTCCTCAGCAGGCACTTTGCACTTGCTGAATCTCCCAAAAACGGGATGGAACAACATCCAAATGTGGGGACGAGAGAAGTACAGGAGGGGAATAGGGACATGGAAAATATAAGGAAGCCTTCCTGAAAGAAACACCTGTTCAAAGGGGTTTGTAACACAAGGAGGAAGAGAGTACTCTCAGTTGTGCATTTTCAATGAATGAGTCTGCGTGAGGGGGGCCAGAAAGAGAAGGGAACTTGTGCTGGGGAGGAGGCTGCAAACAGAGGAAAAAGGACATAAACTGCAGGCAGAGCTGCTTGAAAACCTTCCATCCCCAAAGATTTTGTAACTTTCCATGAAAATTCAGCATGGAAAACGTCAGGCATATTTCAGTCCAAATGCTAAGGTCAGTTGGCATGCACCCTTTCCCAGAAAAAAATATGACCTACAATGGCAAAGCTTGGTCAAAACATAAAACCCCTTTTGAATTGAATTAATTACAAGACTGGCATGCACACTTTCCAAGGAAAAAATATGACTATGACCTACAATAGCAAAGCTTGGTCAAAACATAAAACCCCTTTTGAATTGAATTAATTACAAGAATTTCAAATGGCTTCAGGACAGCATCTTGGAACTTGCTTGTGTATTGGGCAGGGTGAAGTCAAGACACACAGTGAGATGGAGCTTGGAGAAGATATCATGGGAAGCAGAAATCCAGAGCAATGTGGAAACAGGAGGAGGTTTGCTCTAAGGGTGAGATGAGGAAGATTACAACAGAGACGTGGAGCAATGTGGAAAAGGGAATTATAACCATTATAATCACCTCTCCTTGGGAGAAAGGCTGAGAGAGTCAAGGGACTTCAGCCTGAAGAAGGGAAGGCTCTGGGAAGACCTTAGAGCCCCTTCCAGTGCCTAAAGGGGTTATAAGAGAGCTGGAGAGGGGCTTGGGACAAGGGCATGGAGTGACAGGACAAGGGATAATGGCCTTAAACTGAAAAAGGAGATATGTAGATTAGATATAAGAAAGAAATTTTACACTGTGATGGTAGTAAGGGACTGGAAGATGTTTCCCAGAGAAGTTGTGACTGTTCCATCTCTGGAAAAATTCAAGGCCAGGTTGGAAAGGCCTTGGAGGAACTTGGTCTAGTGAAGGTGCCCCTGCCATGGCAGGGGGGTCTGGAATGAGATGACCTTCAAGGGCCCTTCCAACATAAATCACTCTTTGATTCTAGGACAATGAAGCCCAGAACTGACCAAAATGGAAGAAAACATATTTCAGGTAGAAGATAATTAAAGGAATGACAGATTTGGTTCATATTCAATTAGAACTCATTTAAATGTGATTCTGGTTAAGAACGACCCAAACAAAACAGGAAAAAAAATTAACACATGAATCTGGAGTCAAGGAAATAAAGCAAAAGAGACTTAAATAGTAGCAAAGAAACAAATATTATAAGAGAGATGAAAAATCAATAGGTTTGGTTCTCCTTTCCCTTGTATTGTTTGCAGTAATATAAAATTGATGGAATAGATCTATATCTATTGGAGATTCTCCTCAGTAAGTGTGGGTCAGTCAGTTTATTGAATTTAGAGAAGTTTAACACAGTAAGACACAGATGAGTGGCATTTCAGAAAGATGAAGAAATGGTAGCAGGAGACCAAAGGCAGGACCCCTTTGCAGGAATTTCTTACTGTTCAATAAGACCCCAAAAGGCAGGAAATTGGCATCTGATCCTGTGTACTACATTTATTTTCCAAATGCATTATTCAGCATTTTTCCTTGGGAAGCCACAGACAGTGTTTCCACATATGTGCTGGTGGAGAAATCCAGATATGAATGTGCACTGTACATGAAAAGACAAATTCCAGTGTCTCTTAAATATCATACACCTGCTAAGAAGGTTAAGTCTGTCATGACTCACTGGTTGTTTCACATATTCTTTTTAACAAGATATTTCTAGAGGCAACTGTTGGAATGAACAGCTCACTGCTTATTTTTGGTGAAGGAAAAAAAAATACTTGTAAGAGGGTTGTTTGTTTTTGGTTTGGTTTTTTTTTTTTGGTTTTTTTTTTTTAAGCATAAGATGTTTAGTTTGTAAGAGGGTTGTTTGTTTGTGGTTTTTTTTTTAAGTATAAGATGTTTAGGAGTAATGAATAATGTATTAATTTTGTACCACCTGGTCTATTTTAGCATTAAAAACTTGCCTTTCCCTCAGCACATGTTAGGAATAATTCTGTTGTCATTACCCTTTCAATGACATCCAGACAACTCACACTGTGACATTAATAACAAGAGACACATTTAGTTGTACCTACCTTTGCACACTCTTGCCCAATTAAATTTGACTCAGTGCCTTCTAGATTTTAATAACTACCCAGTTATTAGCCAGAACTTAACCACTGACAAACCCCTACTTACACTATTAATCAAGGACACATGTAGTACAAAAAGTGGGCAGGTTTACCCTACTGATGCCTACTACACCAACAGGGCTGCAGTTTTCCAAAGAATAACTTAGCTCCCCTTCAACCCCCTGGAATAAAACCAAATCTCAGCAAAGAATCCACTAGAATCTTCACAAGTAAAATATCTATGAGGACATTATACATACATATGGTGTATCTTATTAAAAATATTTCATCTTTTCAGGAGTTCATATAATGGAGTCAATGCTTAAACAACATTTTTAGAGAAATATCTTTGATTTGGAAACACAATTAGAACAAAAGGCATGAGGATGGTTTCCAAGGGGTTGGGTCAATTGAATTAATATATTACCACACTTCTTCATATTTCCAAGATACCTCACACCCATAAATGTTAATGGAAGGTAGTTTTGTGTTCCCTTACATACACGCCCATGGAAGAGCACTAGCATTGATAACAGATTTTATTTCTCTCTGATATATCCTAGTGACTCATTTATAGATCAAGAAGCAATATTTATAATTCTACTGATGAAAATCTGCACCAAATGCCAGAATCTGTCACAGTCCACTAATTAATCTGCTTTGGATTATTGCTTTGGGAATTCCTTATGTCAGAAAAAAAAACCAAAAAAACCACCTTAGTCCACTTTTGGTTTTCATCTTCCTTTGAGCTGCATCAGAAGCAAAAGCTCACTTCTCTTCTGTATGCCAACTTCTACTGGGATTTGAGCTAGCTGTGTTTTCAAATATCTACCTTCCTGCAGATGAATATTGCAGGGAAAAAAATTGGCAGATTTTAGTATATATTCAACATGAGCACCATATAGCACCTTGAAAACACCCTTGTCCCCTAACAGAAGATGCAAGTTCAGATTTAGTCACCAAGTGCCAAGACTCAACTCTTCAGAAGAAACAACGGAGCCTGTAGCAGATACAGACTCTCATAAATCTGAAGTGACAAAAAGAAGCAGATTACTTTTTAAAGTAGGTTTTGAAAGTAGTCACTCCTCCCATCTATTTTCAGGTGCATTTCCCTTACATATCTTGGGCAAAGCAGCCCTAAACCTCCCAGATTTGAACAGAATCCACTCAATCTACCATAGAATGGCATTTTTGAAACCCAGCAGTCTTTGATGGCTCATCATAAATACAGTGAGATTAATTTCCCCAGACTTTTTAGCACCAGCATCTGGTGCTATACATGGGGGTGGGATATACCTACCCAATAAAATAAATTATAGTTATTTATGTGGGTACTGATGAATCATACAACTTTTAAAGCCTGGAGTTTCAGGCAAAAGCTTTGTATTTCAAGTAAACCACCAGAGGATGGAGGCTTTCCATCTCTGCTAGGAGCCATCAGAGGCAACTGGACTGATTGATGGTCGGTGTCAGGATTTATTTTTTTAAGCATCAGATGATGCCATCTGTTTCTGGTGGACATTTCTTTAGCCCTGAGGATGTTTAATACTTAAGCAGATACAGCCAGATGCTTGCCCAAAAGCATCGACTACCTGAGTGCTCTGCTTCCCAGGCACTTCTCAAGAAAGGATGGAGAATGGGGAATACAAATAGCTAAAATTGCTTTGGGACACACAGAGTGTTCAGGTAGCTGGCATGGAAATGATGAAGGGAGAAGCTGGGGATGTGCTGGGGTTTAGCTGCCTCCCTCGGAGGTTTGGGCTCTCCTGCATCACACCAAATCTTCCCGCTGCCAGCCGTGAGAACAGATGAGTAGGAGCAAGAAGGACAGCAGTGACATGCTGACAGTTGTTCTGACACCACTTTCTTTGTATCCCCAGCTGAGCTAATTGATGGATTCTGGGCTGCTCTCCTGCAGAGCCACATGTGACTCGGGAAAGGAAACTTGCCTCCCTTACATCCGTGCCCGAGCTGATGAGACAGACTCAAATGACACTTCCACTTCTTGCTAATGATCCCTGGGGCTCCCTGACTTCTTCTGGACCCTCAAACTCTCCAGCCCTTGTTGCCAGTATTTCCCAGCTCTCATTATGGCTCCTGCAGCTTTCTGATCAATCCTCCTCCTCCCTGGTGCCCCACGTGCCCTTCGCTCGCTGCTTTGCAGATTTTGTCTGTGCTGATGATGACTGCTCCTGACATGCCTATTCCTGCCTGTTTATCTGCTGGCCCTCTCAGCTGATGTAACCAAAACACAAATGCATATTTCCAGAATGTTGGGAGCTGCTGAAAGGGCAGATAAGGTGAACAGCAGCATCCAGGACACAAGCATTGGGGTGCAGAGAGAGGAGAGGGAAGGGAGGGTTTTTGTGAGACTTGGGACAACCTGAACTCTCTTCATATCTCCTGTGGCTTCCCTGCTCCTTGCAAAAAGCTGGTTTTCCGCAGCTTTCACGTAGTTGCATCTTATCCTCTCTTCTTTCCATTGTGCCAGAAGTGGAACTGATGGACCCCAAGGAGAGTATGTGCTTAGAGGCAGAAGTACAGCATGTAAAGCTTGAGGACACTGCAGACCTCTTCTGTGATTCAAAAATTAAAAATCTGAACCCTAAATGTTGTAATTTGGGCTGTAATACCTTCTTCTCAAACCTGATTTAATTTCCAGCAAGCAGATCTAACCTAGTTAGATTTACAATTAGAAGGCACACAATATTTTCAAATTCTATTTCATTTATATTAATAATTAGATGCAATACAAATACTACATTTTCCTCCAAGGAGATTAACCTTTATTCACACAGTGGCTCCCATGAGTAAGTCATGTTTGTCATTAAATGCAAAAATAATTACTTGATTCAGGGCAGCAAGTCTTGCTGGAACCCTTGAGTTAAACATTTCTCTAGGGATAGACAGTAAAACCCACAAAAATGGGGCTTTGGTATTCTATATTTGTATATAATTTGAAAAGAAAATAAGGAGATAGTTGGAAAAGTGCTCTCATATGTCATCAGAGTTCCATTTTCATTCATTTATTGACAAAGGTAGTTTGAATTAAAGAGGCTGTGTACTTTTTGGGGTAAAACAGTCCTTCATCACCCTTTAAAAAGTTTTATAGTCTTGAAATTCCCTGGTTTAATGCTTCCTGTCTTTTAGAAGTGTTGGGGTTTTGATGTATCTTCCCTCAGTGACAGCCCTATCATGTCAGGCAGAAATACAAATCTCTATCTGAAGACCACCTTTGACCATCCTAATATGCTTGGGGTGTCTGAGCTCTTGAAATGTAAAATTGTAATCCACTTTTACCCAGGCCTGTAAGATGCTATTTTGCTATTACTTCTGGTTTTACCACAAGGGATAATGATAGTTCTCTGTACCCATTTCATTTAAACAAAGAGAAAATCTGACATTACCATAAGCCTCTTTCAAGCCCAGACGTGATCTACTGAGAAATTTGCAGTGATGGAGAAGCATCAGCATTGAGTGAGACAGGACTTTATGGATACTCCTACACTAATAAATTAAATGTGCTCAGGGATATTTTTCTGGCACTGAGGGCAAATGCAAAAGAACACCTCAATCTGTGTTATTAAACTTCTTCATTCTCTGCCCTGACCACAATATTCCAGCTGGGATAGACCTGTGCAGCTCCCACACAGCCAGCCAGCTGATGGATTCCCCCGGGGTGGGCTACCAGTTCTCCTTCACAGGTGGCCACATAGACTCCCTCTTATGTTCCTCAGTTAGAGATCTTGGTGCTCAATTAGTGACACTCAGTAATTAATTCTAGAAAACAATTTATACAGAAGCAAAGCCTCCATGCTGAAGACCATGCAATCCAAATATCAGCCCTGTCTCACACATTTACACACTACATACTACAGCTGCCTCTTTTGTGTTTTTTTGACTCTAAACATTGAACTAAAGGCAACTTTAGCAAACAAAGCAAAAAAAGAAAAAGTATTGGATAGACACATGGGACCCAGATACCTTATATTGCTTAGGCTCTGTTATTTAAGAAAGTGATTCAGGGCAGGGAATTGCTGTGCATTTTTCCTCACACATTAAGCTTCACATAATGCTGTAGCCATTTTCTCTTCCCCACCCAAACAATCCTCCCAGTCCCAAATCTCTCTCTTGCACATCTGTCAGGCCAGGATCTGTGCTAAATAACCTTTCATCTTTCTTGCCTTTCTCCTCCTTCAAGGCCATTGTTCCCATCCAGGTTGTATTGGTGGTCTCAGGACAATGTTCTCATGGTCAGGAGGGAAACTCTTGTAAAGGAACAGGATGAAGTGGAAGCACCAAAATGTTCTGCATTGCTCCCATTCATAGAATCATCTCCTGCTTTGGGTTGGAAGGGACTTTAAAAATCACCTATTTTCAACCCCTCTGCCATGGGCACAGAACCTTCCAGCAGAGCAGGCTGCTCAAAACCCTGTAACTTGATTTTTCTTTCTTGCCCAGCTGCAGAACTGTGTCTGTCGGAACAGCTCTGGTAAGACATTTTATCAACAGATTTTGTCTGTTCAAGAGGGAAATGGTGATGAATGACTCATAATGAGGTTCTCTTGGTGTCTGACCAGTTTGAAAATCCACTGGTTTTAACCTGATGGAGGTTTAGTGGGACTTTCCCAGAATGCCTCTTCATGGATCTGTCCTACATGGAATTGTAGGAAATGCATGTAGGCAAGAACAAACCGCTTCCATGCAAGAATGTGACATTTCCATATTTATGCCTGTTTCATGGGCCAAATTATAACAGAAAAACACACCTAAAGGCTTCCTGAGATGTGGAAGCAGAATAGAAAGACAGGTTTCAGGCACATTTGATTTTTCAGAGAAAAGTTTCCACTGAGTTTAACCAAAGTGGTCACTTCAAATCTCATCCAAATCCTGCTGAGCAGCTCTGCTGCCAGGCACTGAATTTACCACAGGAAAACACAGGACCAGAAGGTCCTCTTGGGTCAACATATCCAGCCACATGGGGATTTCTACAACTGTTTGCCTCCTAGGATGGCAGGGACAGAAACAGGTAATTTTAGGGACTATTTAGTCTGAGATATTTAGATTTTTGGGGTGGTAAGATATTTTATGACTTCACAGACTCCATTAAGCAGATCCGACTATAAAGGCACCTCCATGTAATTATTTCAGATGTAGATGTTCACAGTGACTGATACATATACTCTCAAACATTTTCTGTTGGTAAGCTACTGGATCATAACATAAATATTTAAACAGGGCTGAGTGCATGACCTTACACTTTGTATTTCATAATTCCATGCATCATGCATTAATTCAATAATGGTTATGCAATCCTGCCTACAGGATAGTGTGATACCCTAGAAATTGGTGGTGCTTTCTACCTTAGTGTTCTCAGAAAATGTCATCAATATTTTCCTGAGTGAATGGACAGCAGGGAAAAAAATAAAAAAGGCTAGGACTGATCTAAAGGTGGAATTCCATTCTTATAGTCTGCTTTTAAGGAAGATTCTTCAGGTGTCACTGTTTTGGTTATAGACCTTACATGTTTACATGCTTGTGACTCCAGTAATGCAAGATCCACCATGGAAAGGCAGCAGTGATTTGCCAGCTTGTGGTGGGTTGGGGAACAGGGATGGATGTGCCATGGATGCACTGGGATGTGTGAATGGGACAGAGGTGAGACAACAGCAGCCCAGAACTCAGCCCTGAGGGCCAGTTAATGCACTGCAGCTCTCTGGATTTAACACTAAGAGATGCTTTTTGGCTCACACAGCCCAGCTGGAGCAGGAGCAGAGACAGTGAGGGCATTTCAGGCTCTCCTTCCCTTGGTGGCACTTCAGGAGAGGCTGGCAGGGCCCATACTTCATCCTGGTGGCCACCAGAGGGTAAAAGTGTGGCTTGGCCAGCGTGTGTCACACGCACCCAACGAGGTTGGGAGGTTGTCCTGCCTGTGATGGAAGTGTCACTTTTATTCATGCACGTTGTTAGCACCCAGCTCACACAGCTGTCCCCTGAGAAGTGGCTGGTGTCACATCAACCCTCACCAGAGCAGGGGACACCAGGACCTCCCTCCTGACCCTCATTCTTCTACATCATCTCAATAATTCCTGTCTTGGTGATTTTCCTTGTTCACCTCAATAACATAAATATACATTAAAAATACATTAAGCCCTTTTGAAAACTTAACAAAAAGCATAATTATTCACTTAGCTACTTCAGAAACTCTCTTCCAAATGAGAAAGAAATTCTTATGATCTGTCTGGTTTGGCTTTACCTTCCAAAGCAGCCTCAATGACTCTAAAATGCCACCTTGCAGTAGCAGCACAGCTTTATTGTGCAAAAGGCAGTTACACAGCAGAGTTTTCCAACTATATTGTAAAGTTTAGCTCCTTGAAGATGATTCACTCATCAGCTGACCAGCCTTAAATATAGTTTTGTGTAGCATTGCACACAAATTGTCCCAGACATTTTCAGGATATATGAATACTACCCAAAGACTAAGGATATACTAAAATTTCTTTCAGCAACTGGACTGCTCTATAACACAACGTTGCCCAGGGCATTTTCTAAGTTTCCTGGCTTTCCTTTCACCATTCCTTTGAATTTTCATGTTAGTGAGGCTGGATAAGACCTGCAAACTGAATCACTGAACATACCACGGAATTGCAGTGGTTGTAACAATTTCAATACCAGCTTGCAGACTTCACAGGAGTTCAGGTGCAAGTTTGCTCCACAATCCTCAGCCTTGCAGTTGGGAAAGTGACCACAGACATCACCATAAGGCAGATGTGACAGATAAAAGTATTTAATTTAGATGCATGTACAGATATGCTACACCAAGATTTTCTCCAAGCCTCCAGATACTATGGAAGCATTTAGACTCCAAGTGAGATACAAGCTCAGGATAGTATTCTTTATCAGAACTGACTCCTGAAACTCAGAGGAGGAAAAAGGATCTCAGCAAGCTTTTTGCAAGCTTTTCTTTGCTGGCACAGACGGCAATGGAGTTACAGGTAAAAGTTTTTGCACATGAGTATTTCTATTTGAAAGGGCTCATGGTGCTTTTAAGCTACCAGAACTTTTGGGTCTGATGATGTTATGAGAGTGAGTTGGTGACTTCAATCCACTTATACTGAAGAAAACAACACTTTTGCTGGTGCTAGAGATGTCAGATGGCCTCCCCTCTACCTGTTAATTATATCTTGGAATCTCCATGTTGGCACTGGATGAATCTCATGATTCAGAATCTGCTGTTCTTTCACCTATAAATTATTCCCTTCTTTTTTTTTTCTATTAGTGACCCAAACACAAGAATTATTCCTCTTTATCAGTCTCTGCCACATCCTTACAGAGCTGTTGGCTGAAGAGCAAAGCTAGCAATTTTCTCTTTCAGCTGACCAATAACTTCAGCTGCTCCATGCAGACAGAGTTTTTCAATATCTGTTTTTACATCTGGGACAGGCTTTTTTTTTCAGCACTGAAGGTTAAATATACGTAGATAATGTTAATGCAGTCTCTGCTGAGACAGATTTCATACTTAGCAGAACTTGTGCACACTAATGAGTGTTAATATCTAAGGGTATCAGATGTTGCTAATTCACATCTTTTAATAATCCATGAATATTTCAAATGTTAACATTTTCCCCAGAACTTAACACATATTATTTCCAGCTTTCATCATCATACACAGAACACATTGCTTAATGGCAGGGGGAAATTAACATTCTCGATCTCAGGCTACACTCTCCTAAAAGATATAATAAATAATGTTTTTTCCTAAATAAAGAAAGTAATATTCTGCTCCATCTCTTTTAATCAAATTTAATTCCAAGAAAAATTTATAGAAATAGTAAGTCACAAAAAAAAAAACATAAATAATTTCTCACTTTATGAGTAATTATAGTTTAGTCTTTTGACTTTTATTTAAAAAAAAATTTAATCAAATTTAATTCCAAGAAAAATTTATAGAAATAGTAAGTCACAAAAAAACCATAAATAATTTCTCACTTTATGACTAATTATAGTTTAGTCTTTTGACTTTTATTTAAAAAAAAACTCAAAAATATACTTTCCTCTTGCAATCAACGTTTTTATGTAAAAATAACTGTTAAAATTTAAATTAATGTAAACAAAGCAACACACTTTGCTTTTCTACAAGCTCCTTCAAGAACTTTTCTACCCCAGCAGCTGAGAACCAAAACATTGGTGACTTAAAAGCAAAACAACTACTAAAAGCAATTGGTAGCAAAAAACCAACATTTTTTTTTTACAGCAGCATCTTCTATTAAATAACTCACTACATAAACAGTAAGGCCATTAGAGCCACAATGTCAAAGATGCTCTGTAAGCTGAACAGGCAAAGCATTTCCACAATGACTGAAAGCCAGCAAAGCGCTCCTTAAGATGTCAACAGGGAAATATAATTCAGTCTTAATAGGTTCAGAGCTTATGTAAGCCATGCTTATGGGATAGTCTATTAAAAAACCAGCAAGTGAGCCAGTGACATTACTGTAAATAAAACCTGCAGCTTCCTAAAACATGCAGGCTAAGGACGTCCAAAACTCCTCTCAAAGACACTGTGCTGTGGTATGGTTTGTGTGTTCTGGGCCAGAAGTGAAAGGAAGTATAAATATGTCCCAAAACAGGGATAGTTGAGGTGTGTGATACACCTGTATGGAAAAGAGATCAGGAAAGCCTTCAGCCCTATGAACTGCATAAAATATAACATCACTGTGATCAACCCACGTGCCTTTAAAATATAAAATCACTGTGACCAACCCATGTGCCTTTCTTCTAGTAAAACATCTGCTCTTTGAAAAAACCCAGCAAGTCCTCATTCCCAACTAGTAATGCAACTTTGGGATAGGAGCAAATCTGTTTTGGTGACAACTTGGTACATTGAATTAAAATTGTAGAGCAATGCGAGATTTGCCATTTCTGGATTAAAAAATGGTACATTTGCACATGCCCACCAGGAAAAGAAAAAAAGAAAAAAAAAAAACCATCTTGAGAACTCACCACCAGGTTTCCTATCACCATGACCAACAAGAAGACGAGAAGGCACAGTGGCTGCCCAGCTACTTCCATGCAGTCCCACATGGTCTCAATCCACTCTCCACACAAAATCCGGAAGATGATGAGGAACGAGTGGAAGAAGTCGTTCATGTGCCACCGTGGCAGGTTGCCAGTGGTGCTTATCTTCTTCACATTGTCCAAGTAGCTTTTCCCAAAAAGCTGCATTCCTACGACGGCAAAAATGAAGACGATGATGGCCAGCACGAGAGTGAGGTTACCAAGGGCACCCACTGAGTTACCAATGATTTTAATGAGCGTGTTTAAGGTCGGCCAGGACTTTGCCAACTTGAAGACTCGCAGCTGTGAACAGAACATAAACAACAGTGTCAGCTCACAGAAGCATCAGCCATTTCAGCCAATGAATTATTAAAGCGAGTAAAACGTGAAAGATGTTAAATGCTGCAGTGTGTGTGGTACAAGGTGATTTTAGCCATAACTTCCTGTTAACCTCATTACTTCTATTAATAAAACATCAGTTGGGCTTCTCAGATGAGAATTAAGTTTTCCTGAGCTATGCTCTGCCTGATTAGATAGACATGGTTTTAATGGCACATTCCCCCACTGGTGGGGAAAGGATGGAAGGATGGCAACTATTTCTTAGTATTTTCTTTTGTGTTGCTTTTCCTCCTCAGAATAAAAATCCTGGCAGGCATCTGGAGGAAGGGATTTCAGGTTCGGTCCCACAATGAGAGAAGGAATTCCTCTGTGCTTCAGAGCAAGTCTCAGTCAGATGTTATTAGCTGTTAGCTCTCAGGGTGAAAATCACCTCTGTGCCGAGGATCACGCAGTCTGTGCACAGCCCACGGCCCACTTAAGACCTATTTTAAGGATGTAAAAGGTGCCTAGCACTTGTGCTGTGTTTTCAGCTCAAGGTCTAAATTAAGCCCTATTGAAGCAGGATTGCTCCAAAAAACTGGAGGGAGACAAGAGAGTGATGGAAAGTTTACTATTTTGAGCAACGCAGAGAATTTTATGGGGGAAAAAAATTATTTTCTTTTGGTAAATGTAACCACAAGAGCTTATTTTCCTGATCTTAAAAATTTTGAAGCCATATCATGGCCAGAATAATTAGCATGGACATCCTGGTACATGAAGTGCAACACAAATGTCAAGCTGGCAAGGAAAGTACTTTCCTGTTCCAGAATGTTGCCAGTCTCATTAATAGAACACCACTGTCCCCTGCTTAACAAAGGAGCTGACAGCTAAGGAGTTCCCGTGAAAGACAGATGCTATGTTATGCTGATCAGTTCTAGAAAAAAAAATAATTCTCTCTCTGAATAATTCAAAGACATTTTCTTTTGACAACATCTAAAAGAACAGTGGCATGTTTATAACATAATTTAGGAATAACAGTTCCTAAAACAACAAGTTATCAGCTCTTGCATTTCTTGGGCTATCAATTTTCTACTGTCTGTACTAACAGGTGTACAGGTATAAAATGGCAGATCTTTATTACAAATTGGAATTCAAATATTTTAAGTGTGCTACAAGTACCTGGCACAGCTAGAAGGAATCAAATTATGTTCTCATTTACCCTGATGTAAATCTGGAACAATTCCATTTATCCCACAGTAATTAGTGTCACATACTGTTCACCAGCTTGCAGCAATTATAGGCAGATGCATTTTTAAGAAAATACGCTGCATTCATGTCAGAGTTTATATGTAATTAAAAAAGATGGTTAAGAACAGAACAAGACCATTCATTACCAGTCGAAAGGAGCGTAAAACAGACAGGTTTCCCATGCTGGACAAACCCAGTTCCATCAGGCTTAGAATAACAATTATGCTGTCAAAAATATTCCAGCCTTGTTGGAAATAGTAGTAGGGGTCAAGGGCAATTACTTTGAAGATCATTTCTGCTGTAAAAATCCCAGTGAAGACCTGCAGAAAGAAAATATGAAGTCAAACTAACCTTTTAAGCACAACTCCTTGATTGTGGAGTTTCCACTGTCACAGGTGAACCCCGCAGAAAGCCAGACCCATTCTACAAACAAATACTTGGTTTTTTTATGGCTGACTCTTTATCTCTATTACAATTTTGTCTAGTCTTTTCACAATAGTACCTGATACTGCTCTAAACTTATAACGACACCTGACTTCAGGATCTGGATTGGAACCTACAATTCCATCTCCTTCCGTCATCTGAATAATCACAGTGGTAAAAAAAAGGGACAAAAAAAAAAGTGTAAAGGTGTCTTTTATAAAGGTTAAATCTATATATTTCAGTGAAGAAAGCTAAGTGAATGGAGAGTGTTAAGGGCTATTTGGGTTGCAGTGTATCTTGTATTTTATCCCTTTTTATTTTGCTCTTATTATCAATAGAAGGGCAATGCACGCCTCCAGTCATTCTGAGGTTATTGCTGGCAGCAAAGACGATTAGAAACTCTAATTTGAGTCTTGGTGGGTCTGTTTTGTTTTTTTTATTTTCACAAATAGTCATAGCAATTTTCTTCTCATTGCATCTTGGGAACACATTGGTTATTTATGACCCAGTTCAAATGTCATATGTTGGAGCTTCTAATTGGAACATTTTTCTTTAAAACAACATATAAATATTACCTATGAGACAGAGGGAGCAGGGAAAGGAAGGCTGCTGACAGCAAATTCACTTTTAATAGATTCCTGTAAAGTATCCCAGAGAATCAGATTCTGTACTTTAGCACGCCCTGCTTAAGTAATGTTTTAAATGAATAGTGCAATGCTACAATCAACTTAAAATGACAAAATGTGGGCACCAAGTTTGTCATATACTGTTTTATTTTAATGTCATATCCTAGTACAAGCTAGGAGCTTTGTGTTTCCGGAAAATTCTGGAATTTCTGAAATAGAAATAGATACATTTACAGAAATCGATACCTTTAAAATTAAAATACACAGTTTTCTGTAAAACAATCAACATTAATGCACTTTGTTGGTCAAAATAGAGGGGGAAATCCAGAGGTCATGTATCACTAATATACAGTCAAGGAGAAATGTTTTCCTTCCAAGAAGCTGAATATTTGAAACATTAGCCCAGCAAAACTGATCAACTCTGAGCAACAGAGATGAGACACCCACTAAGACATGAAAGGGAAGGAGTAAAATCATATGAGTACGATATTAAAGAATAAAAATGAATTATCATAGCCTGAATTTGAGGAGAGCATGGCTTTGCTCTGTAATTCTTCAGGAATTAATTGTTCCAAGTGGCCATTTTACACAATTCCTTATGGAAAATACCTTCTGTTTCCCCTTGGGAGAATGATATCTTGGATTGCAGCAATACCTTGGGACGGAGCAACTTCCCATCACCACCTCATACCAAGAACACAACAAACAACCTGTCTCATATTTCTAATTAGCAAAGAACTTCTGAGTCACAGGGGTTAGAGATACCAAAGATTCCCACCATAATGCTCGAATTTTTCCTGGGACAGAGAGCAAGACGAAACTGGATGTCTGTGAAATTCTATCCAAGGGACTGCCTTAAAGAACTACGAGACCACGCTGCACACATTATGCAACCCTCTTGCTGAGAAAATGACTCAGGAGGATCACTTTCTTTGCCTGAATCATTTTAATCAATAGCCTTCTGAGAAGGAAATGTCACAGCAAGGCAGCAAAATGTCTGAGGCTTCCTGGAGGCATCAGGAGTTGTGTGTGTGTGTACCAGCCACAAATTCCACACAGCACCTGCTCCACTGCACCTGCACAAGGGGCTGGGTGTTTCTTGTGATAAAGGCTGGAAAGAAAACAAGTAGCTTAACATCCCACTGGTGCTAAATATGACACTGCTGATGTGGAGCACTTTGTCTTAAAAAAAAACCCAAACCAAACCCTTTTATCTGTCGTTTCAGCCATTTAGGCTTTAATGTTGCATAATGGTACCTCAGCTTCTAAAGGAAAACAGAAATTGAGGGAGTCTTGCTCTCTCCACTCATTTTTTAAGTGGTGGCACTGCGTGGGCAGATGAACTCTGCACACGTGCTCGCCTGGACTTCTGATCACATTTGAAAATGTTCATTCCTGTAAGGGATGAACTAAAGGGGAATGAAAGTAGCAGATGCTGAATGAAGTAGATGGACAATCTCAGCAGGAGAGCCCCAGTGACTGGCAGATCCAGAGAAAGAAAATCCATATTCCATTTTCATTCTTTCATTTCTCTCAGAAAATCTGCTCAGAGTTAAAAAAAAAAAAAGAAAAAAAAGAAAAAAAAAGAAAAGCCAAAGACCTGCCCTGTTTAATATTTGGCAAGTTTAATGCTAGCATAATCACTCAAAGAAGGTTAGATGTAATGGGAAGACAGCCAGCCAGGCAGTGTGGGGGCAGAGGGGGGGCTGCCAGTCTGCAGCTCAGGGGATGCAGTCACCTGGCAGCCTGCCCTGGAGCTGGGACTCCCTTCCCTTTCACAGGGAATTGCAAAAAATGTCAATTTTCATTACAAATGACTTTGCAAAATCTTCCACGAAATGGAGTTACCTTTCTCTGACCTGCTCTGCTCACAATTAATCCAGTTATGCAGGGGTTTAGAAAAGCTGGTGAGGGTGAGCTGAGACAGGCTGGGCTCTCACAGACCCAGGCTGGGATCTCAGGAGAAGGGGAGCCCTGAGCCATCACCCTGCTACAAAAAATGCAGGCAGGCTGTTTTGCTTGCTTTACACTTTAGCAAAAGGAAGAGAAATAGCTCTAGGCAGTGCTAAGAAACTCACACTGAGATTTTTCTTCTCTTTTTTTGGCAAAATTTTGCAAAATTTGCTTTGTGAAATTTCTCTCTCTGGAAAAAAAAATGTAAAAAAATAAAAAAGCGTCTCTCCGCAAAATTTCCCTGTTTGCAAAAATTCCTGTCTCTACTGATTGTCTAATTTCCTGATGGCACCTGGCACAGCCCTGCTCAGCCCTGGCAGGTCTGCAGGAGCTGTGCTGGCAGGAGGGAAGCCAAGGGCTAAAGTTTCACTGCCTGTGGTCTGCAAAGGGGAAAGCTGATCTGCCAAAAGCAGAGTGAGGAGCAGACACCTTGACTGTCCCAAGTGCCAGAGAGGGAAGTGGCAGCTTTGCCACCTGCTTTGATGGACGCAAAGGAATTTTTTCAAGTCATCTTAGAAGGCCACAAATTGTTGAGCAACAAGAAGGAATGCTGGCTGCAAAGTGAAGCTGGGTACAGTCCTGTGAGATGATCTCCAAGCTATCCTTACCTACTGCTTTCTGCAGAGGACAAGAGCATGGGTTTGGAGCAAGAGAGACTCAAAGAGATTTCTGCTTAGCACAAAAACAGAGGGAGACTTGCCAAGACATATCAGATGAAAAGCTGGAGACAGGTCCCAAAGCTTAGGGGAATAACCTCAACCTGCCCATGGAAGCACAGAGCTAGAAATAACAAGGACCAGGGTAAAGAAAAAAATAAAATCTATGTTATATCCTATATTCTAGGGCTGATACAAAATGCCTGGTTATTGCTACTACCCACCCAAACCTGCCAGCATGGGAAGCTTCTCACTAAAGGCAGGTCTCACATCTGCAGTGTCTCTGTGTGCTCCCACTGAGGTCAGTGGCTACTGCAGTCACAGCCCTACAGGCCACTCTTCACCTTATCCAAAAGTAAATGTCACTACAACCTCACATTAATGGGGCTTGAAACTGTCCATTTCCTTCCACTGACTTTAAAAAGAGACAAAGACAACTGGCACAGACTCCTACACTGTAAATATCTAAAATTAGGTGACATTAATCCAGCTTTGAGATACTGCAGCCTCTGTTTTTACAGAAATAAAGGGCTTTTTAACCTTTCCTGTGAGCTCCTCAAATGCAAGCTTGGCAGCATCCACCTTCCAGATTCTCCAGACCACTTATGTTCCTATAGGATATCTCTGCTGCTACCACTACATTTTAGGGGCAATCCCACCATGCCATAGCTAGGTGGCCTGTGCCTTTTCTAATTGAGACTCTTCTACAACTAAAAGGATTCTAAACATTAAGTTTTAAAGCAGTAACACATGGCAACTTTTAAACATAACTTGAGAAAGATGACTGAAGAAAAAGATTCCATTTTGAGTGGCCCCCTGGGCCACAAATTGTATTACATTTCCCTTGGAAAGTCTTTTCTGCTGTCCCTGCAGCTTGACTGTGGATTGTCCCTCTGCTTTTCTTTGGACAAGTGTGGTCTCTGTTTGTTTTGCATCTCTATACCTACCTGCTCTGGCTTGTATATTAAATTTCCCTCAAAGCATTGGCCATGTTTTGCTCCCTATCCCCTCTGCCCCGGGGTTTTCATAGGACTCAGCACATGTAGATGCACAGCAGGCATGTTCCAACATAGATATCAACCCATGATCAAACACAATTCCATTTCCCTCCAAGATCTTGCCTTGCTTTTTTTTCTGTAAGTTTCTGTTTTAACATAAAAGTCACTATTAGTCACCAAGAACTGCTGCCTTATGGGTGCTTTACCAGAAAACCTGAATAAAGCTCATTAACCTTTCTCTTATCTCATTTCCTCAAACAGATATCTAGCAGGAACAGCCCAAAACCATGGCTTTAATGGTTACTAATAACATCAGAGAATGTTAGCTTGATAAAAATAGACACTTGTTCTTCATTCAGCTCTCTTCAGAAAGAGGTGGCTGCGAGGACTTGCTTGACAAATGCAAAGCAATGCTGGCAGTTATCAAAATGGGACATTCCCAAGCAATGGCCAAAATTTTAAAAAGCAGGAAATTCACCCCTCAGGTGGCCCTTCAAGTTCAGGCTGACTTACCAAATTGCCTATGTACAGCATGTGCTCAAACTCCTTGGTCATCTTGTAATGCTCCAGGGCCATGAAGAGCGTGTTCAGCACAATGCACAGCGTGATGGTGAGGTCGGTAAACGGGTCCATTACCACAAACT
Organism: Passer montanus; assembly: GCF_014805655.1. Lineage (NCBI taxonomy): Eukaryota > Metazoa > Chordata > Aves > Passeriformes > Passeridae > Passer > Passer montanus. Next base: position 39,170,482 of record NW_024356505.1, read on the forward strand.
TGACAAATTTCTTGATTAAAAGCCAAAGTGGGCAGCAATCCCAAATGAGGAATTTAACAGCAAAGTGGTTCCAGCAGGGAGGACATTTCTGGTGCGATTCCTCAAGCTCTAAGTCACAAGCAGCAAAGTCACAGTCAACTCACACTGAGTTATACGACAAGAGAACACTTAAAATTACTCATTACACAGAGGAAGGCCCACAAATTACCCCAAACTTTTCTCAAAGATAAAAATATTCCTGTCCTAACAGGCTGGCAAATTACACACTTTGGGGTTTTAGCCAGTTGACCTGCACTTACCAGACAGTGACCTGTTCTGAAAGTAAAAACCTTCTAAAAGTGTCACTGGCAAAAAGTGAGAATCACACTAAATATGTGAAGTCTAGTATTATATATAGGCTTGGATTCTTACTCTATTTTCCATTTTGCCAATTTCAAATGGATAAGAATACACTATCTTCATTTAACTTAGATTGGAACATATATTTTTCATTCCTTGGTCACATTTTCAAAGTATACCTTTTAAAGCAGATAAGAGATAAAAGAGCTTAAATTCAATATTTAAAACTGATTTAAGTACTTGAGGAGACATTTTCAAAGTATACCTTTTAAAGAAGATAAAAGAGCTTAAATTCAATATTTAAAACTGATTTAAGTACTTGAGGACCAGAGTATCACTGGTTGTCAACAGAGTTTCTGTCCTTGATGTGCAATCCAAAACAGCATTAAATATCTGATATCTTGACAGGCCCACAGACAATATCAGGGAGCAGATAAGCCAGTTTCAAAACACTACTAAAAATGTGCTTTCGAAAGGTGCTCTTAAATATTGCCTGTAATACCACTTTTACATGCTCATTTCACCTATGCAGAACAGAACTGAAATACTTTCATAGGTATAATTTGTGTTAAATGGTGAAAAAAAGTCAAGAAAGACAGTTAATGGCTAAATGACAATGATCAGCAGAATTGCTTAATGCCTTCCTTTTCTGATTCCTTTATGGGCATGGAATGCTGTATTATGGTTTTAGTCTATATAATTAGAAGCTGCACTGATAACAGGAAAACTTCAGCCAAGGCTGTTATTTCAATCAGTTCATAAACAGCCTCCTCTCCCAAGGCAGGAAGCATTTGGGACAAGGGGAAATGGCCCCAGGCTGTTCCAGGGGAGCTTCAGATTGGATATTGGGGAAAAAAATCTCTTCACTGAAAGAGTGGTTAAGCACAGATGGAGTCCCCATCCCTGGGAGTGTTCAAAACTGAGTGGACGGGGCACTTTGCAATATGGTTTGGTGGCATGGGGGTATTCAGTCAAAGGCTGGATTTGCTGATCTTGGAGAATTTTTCCTCAGATTCTCTGATTCTTTATCCAATTTTCTTCAAAGGACAACACAACTGTGATATTAAGTGTCTTCCATCAAGATTTCAAAATACCAAATGGTGTCCTATCTGCACAGGTTTTGCACACATATCTACACTGCTCTAAGATTTTTGGGAAATCAAATTCCTCCCAAGAAATTACTCTTTCCAGCCTCAAAAGAGAGGGTTAACAGGTAAACACTACAATTATTTGAGAACCGTGGATTTCAAATGCAAATTTTATTTTTTTTTTAATTTGCCTTTGAAAGCAATAAAGGGTTTAGGGCAATCAATTCCTTAAGGATCTAACTTTCCAGGTAAATCTAGAACACATGGATCTATATCCTTATTCTTCACAACATAAGTCCCTTTAAGTCCAGGTTGCTGCTAAAAGGTTTGGTTTCACCCTCTTCAGCCTCAGCCACATGCTATTTCTCTGTCCTTTGGCCAGGTTTTGTTCTCCTGGACCTTATGGGTGAGTTGAAAACCAATCACACAAAGTGCAGGAACACAGCAAGGGAAGGAGAAGTGTAGGACTGTCTTCTTTTGGCAGTGATGTGGCATTAAAATGGATTAAATCAATTAATAATCCACATCCTTTCCCAGTAAATATGATATTTGGAAAACACAAGATATTTAATGCTTTTTCTAATATCTGCAAAAGAAAATGTAAAATTAGCCTCTGTTTTTTCTGCTACTGTTAAAAAATGATCAGAAAAATACAACCAGCACTGTGATAGTTTTTCTCTTATTTTTAAATTTAAACAGAAATAGGTCCTTTCTTGTCTGCAAGGCTTTGTAATGTCTGGAAAAAACAGACAGTTGTTGACTGCCCAAGAGCTAAGAACAGAAACCAAGTAAGTGAAGGAGAAGGGATTTCTGGACTGGCTGTTTCAAAGTTTGGCACAAATCTTACAGTCATGAATATGGTTAAATCCTGTGATATATTTTATTCTGATCTGACATTCTCTGTTAACAAGTATTCAATTTCAATGACTAATCAAAGTCTGGGGGTTAGGAAACCTTTGATAAGTATGTCTTCTACATAGAATCATAGATTGGAAAAGACACTTAAGATCACTGATTCCAGCTGTTACTTCTTGAGTGCCAAGTTCACCACTAAACCACATTCCTGAGTGCCATGTCCTCTGAGTTATTCTAGCCTGGATTTCTGTGGTATAAAGGAATAGAAAAATACCATTAAACAAACAAGAGCTCCAGAAGTCCAGGCCTTTTAGGTATTCTTAACACATTACAACAGAGCAAATCAGTCACAAAGCTAATTGCTAAAAACCCCACAGAAAACAAATAAAACCTTTGCAGAGTACATTAAACACTGGAATACACCAAAGCAATTATTTCCCTATTAACAACACAGCTCTTTATTCATTCAAACACAAATACATCTTGTGGCCACAATACTGCTGAATATGACCATGGGGAGGGTAAAAACTGAGGAGGAGGAAGGGCTTTGTGGTTTCACACTGGGCAATGTCCAGGTCCTGTCTGTGAGTCCCTATCCACCAGTCACACAGAGAATTAGGCTGCAGGAGAACCTACAATTTCCCTTGCTACTGTGCTCTTGACTGACATTTTTCTGTGCTCTTAGGCGCTACCTTCTCTCTCATCTCTGTTTGCAGTGTAGGAGCCATGAGAAATTGCAGGAAGCCCTTTGATGCTACAAGTAAAAAAATATTGGGAATGTGGGGGTCTTGCTCTGAGTTGTCTTGCTGTCAATAAATTTGCCAGAGGAAAATGCAAAGTTCCTGCCTATGGAAACCCAGAGGAGGAAAATCCTCCTGCAGCTCATGAGAAGAGCAGTGGAAAAATTGGTTGAGAAATACTTGTGTGGTTAAATGGTCCTTTGAGCACCCTCAAATTTCATGGTGGGACTCAAACACACAGCACGCTGCAGTGTACCTGTTGTGAGAGACTTTGAGACTTTCCTCCCCCCTAATTTGGAGGTTCTGCACGTGGCAGGCTTTCCCTCAGCCCCAGAGAGATGAGACACCAGCACAGGTACAGGCAGTCACCCAAAACCAGGCTGGTGCTCTGCTGCCCTGCACTCCAGTGAGCCCTGTCTGCCTCTAACACCACGACAGCACAGAATCTTAAATCTTACAGCTCCAATTCTGGTTATATAGCATTTTCCCTGGATTTCTACAAGTCCATGGGTAAGATAAGGATTGTGCTGCCTGTGTTATAGGGGTTGCAATTGCTACCCTTAGTGCCTTCTTTCAAAACGATATCAGGGCATTTTGTGTCACTTTTTTGCACGTGGATGTGGTTTTGAGCTGGGAAACTGAGGATGTCTCTTACCTTCCAGGGCACTGGTGATGATGCTGACAGCACTCACTGCCCTCTGCCTCTGAAAGGGCTCGTCTGAGTGGTCCACTGAGGGCCGGTGGGGCATCAAAAGCTGTTTCTTGCTTGCCTCGTCCGAGGGGGAAGTCTGTTTAAAGGAACACACTGGATCAGCACAGTGAGACCAAGGCAGATACTAGGTAGAAATTTCAAAACTGCCTAAGCATTAATTTTGTCATCTGAAGAGTCTAAAGCACACTGACTTCTGAGTTAAAGGCATGCTGGTGGGGCACAGCTTTTGAAAATGGCACTTTGAGCAATTTTGGAAAATTTGTTCTGCCCTTCACCTTGATGTAAACTGTGGGTGAAAATAAAGGAAGGCTCACGATGCCAGAGGAATAGCAGTGCTGCTTTCCCATGCTCTTGGCTTGTGAAAGAAGGCCTGCTTAATTACAGTAATTAATCCATTATTTCTGAAATGTGTTAAGTATTTAATTATACAGCTAGAAGAGGAAAAGGGCGTGGGTAACAGCTCCATTGCAGACCTCTGCTATCATACCAAGCAAACTGACTCCCCAACACATGTTTTTCCTTGTTCTGAAACACTGCCAAATCTCAGGAACATATTGTCATTGTGGTGATCTTTGGTGTTATGGATTCTGAAGCTCCATAATTAGGGGAGAGACTTAGCTTCCTTTTCTCAGGAAAAAATAAATAACCTAACCCTTGTTCTCATGTTTCTCAAGGAAAAGCATAAAAAAAAATCCCAAAGAAATCAAATACCAGAAAAACAGAACTCCCAAACTGTCTTTGTTTAATGTCTCATTTTAAATTAGTTTTATGCCTTTTGTAGGCTTGGGTTTCTGAAGTCAGACAGAAATACAGTATAGCTGAAGACACACACTGCATGAAACACTTTATATTGTCAGCTCACAGGAGCAAGATGTTAAGGCTTTTATTATTACAAGCTCCCACTTCATATAGAGAACAAATCCCACTTGGTTTACTCCTCCAGATCTCACACAAGTGGAAAGAGAAGTGGTTGAGGTGCAAGAATCTGGGAAATTCAGGTTAAACATCATTCTCTGTCAAAGACCTCCTGGTTGAGACCCTCGGTTTCCCAAAATAAAAGTTCAACAGCCCCTGCCCTGGTCCTCAAGCATCCAGGCTGTGAGGTCTGAGACACTGCAACAAGACAGGTGTAGATGGATGGATCTTGATGGCTCTGGTGTTATAGCTCAAGGAAACAGGAAATGAGAAGAAACCCCTACAAAGATGAGAAACTCTGGTTTACTCAGATATCAGAGTAGCTGCTTTAGTTTCTCCACGGACAAATGAGCTACAGGAATTAGATTCAGTCTTCTGGATCTTCTCATCACCTGGGTCTGCCCCCCTGATCAGCACCTGGAATGCAAACTGAGATGTGCCAAAGCAGCAGCTCCACAGCTCTGCTCTTTGTGCCCAGGGACCCAGGGTCCCTCCTCTTCACCATTTCTCTACCAAAATGCTCTTCAAGAAAAGCAATTCCACAAGAAAAGCAAGAAATAAAGGTGCTGAAGCTCTTTCTGGACTGTGACCTCTTCAGGGCTGCACAAGCTGTCTTTCTGGACTGTGGCCTCTTCAGGGCAGGAGATATCCCAGAAAAGGGCAAAGATGTTTGGCCACTGCTTGACAATGAAAATTATAACCAGAATGCTGGTCCCAGGTCACTTCAAGTACTGCAGTTAAAAACACCAGTCACTGCACGACCAGAGAAGAGTAAGGACTTTGAAAGCAAGCACTTAAAACATTAGCTGGGCCACAAAAGCACAGTAATTCTTCAAAATAGCCTTTTTTCCCCCCTATTAAAATGTCCTTTGAAAGAAAAACTCAACAGAATCTGCTCATTGTCCATTGAGTTACTGATTAAGTCATCTCATAAGGAAAGTTATAACCAGAAACTCTTCAAAGAGAGTCATGCAGAACAAGAAAACACTCTCTCCTTGGCTTAGGAGTCAGGGAATACCAGGAATGGTGTTTCAGATGCATTAGTTTCCTTGATTTCCTTCACCTCAAAAACATCCAAAAAAACCAATGAAACAACAAATGTTTTATTAATGAAGAAAGCATCTACAAAATTGCATAATCATTCACAGCAGTTTGGAATACATAACAAACACATGGTACCAAAAAGAAATAGCTAGACAGGGTGAAGAAAAACAGGAGGGAGACAAATTTTTAAGTAGAATAATTATTAAAAAAAAAAAAGGAAAAGCAAAGAAAAAGAGGAAAAAAACCCTGAAAACACAAGTTTGCCTCTGTAAAATGAACTATAAGAAAACCTCAAATTTCAAATCTCTGTTCATTATTTCAGTCTTTTTAAGCTCTAATATCCCCCCATCCTATCTGACCTAAAGCATAGGATGTACCAGTAACATGTCATCAGACAACCTCATTCCCAAGAGTACTTTATCTGAAAGACACATTTTACCCACAAGTGCAAAGCGGTAGAAACCCAAAAGAAAAACATTCACAGGTTCATTCTTCCTATTTTATTTTTTTATATTTAACTAAACCAAGCCCCTGTTCCCTGCCAGCCCCCTGGCACCAGGCACACAGCAGAGTTTCATCCCCAGAGCCAGGACACAGAGTGTGGCAGCAATGCCACTGGGCAAAGATTTGCCAACAGAGCAGTAAATCCAGCACGTAGTCACTTTGTCACTTACTAGGAAGAATTTTTCCAGGAAAGAAAGTTTCCATCCAGGTGAATAGTTTAAAATTACTAAAGCTGCTTAAGGAAGGTCATAAGTTTTACCCCAGGTAAAGAATAGTTATGTGTGGGTTTGGGTTTACATTATTATTATTTATTTTAGAATAGAGATAGCTGAGAGTCACACCAGGAACCAGCAGCTTGTGCACTGTGAGACAGAAACAATTCCAGGAACTGGACAAGCAGGCATCATAAAGGCTATTATCATCTCTGAGGAAACACACACAGGCACAGTTTCTCATTGTACTTATATTTCTATAGAAATTAAGCCTAGAATAACAGCAGTCCCCACAGTTATGCAAGGAGTGTCCCTGGGATCCAGATGAGAAATCACAATGGAGTTAAATATAGGCACCTCCAGCAAGAAAAGATTATTTGTGTTGCCCCCTGATTGACTGGAAAAGTTCCTCCTTTGGATTAGCTGAATTCTATAGAGACAAATATACTATCCAGTAATTTACATGTAAATGAGGATGCATAACAGAGATATTTTCTTCTCACTGCCTACAGTTTTGAACTATGTCAAAACGATTATGTGAAGATGGGCTTAAGCATAGCAGCATTTTTAAAGACCATTTTTGGGAACCAGGACAGGTTTAATTTTCCTTGTATACTTCAAAGTTTTTCAAGCAGAAAAAGGTGGGCAAGCCACGCCATGAGCAATGGACCCAGCAAGGCACCAGCACAAATATTTAATGAAATTGGAGGTGGCCATAATAGAGCACAGCATTAAAAAGAAACCACCTAATTTTGGGGATGCCTGACTATTTAAAGAGATGCACCCTAAAATAATGCAGTTTGAAATAATTGCACCAAATCTGAGTGATTTACACATAGAATATACATAAGCAAAGTTTGAAATATGCAGAAACAGAGCTGTGACAACTCTGTGTGACAGCATCAGAGGGAGCTTTTATCCACATAACTTGTTGGAGGATTTTTGGATGACTTATTCTGTTGACCTTTATTTCTGAACATGGAAACTGCTAACACTTTCCCTTTCACCAGTCCTGTACCAAAGCAAGAAATGAAAGAGAGAAATTTTACCTCAGGGTGATTTTAGGATCAACATGAAAACCTCAAACCAATGTGGTCAGCAAAAGCTTTTTATGCTTAGCTGAAACAAAAAGCAAGGTCCTTTTTTGTTTGTTTGTTTTTCTTTTTAAAATAATATCATCTAAAGATAAATTCCTAAATCCTTATTTCAGTCCCCTGATAAACAGCTTGGCCACTCTCCAGGTGCTTTCCCTCCTGCCAATCTAGCAATGCTCAGCATTTCAAGTTTCCTAGAAAAGAAAGCAGAAGTGTGACCAAGAGGAAATTCAGGAAAGCCTATGAGTGCAAGAGGGGGTCCCCAGGTTACTCCAGCCTCATTTTCCATCCCAAAACCATGCCACAGGCTGCCCTGCCCTGCTCCTGGACTGATGGGAAGCTCTGGTGAGGAGGTGCCCCAGGGAGAGCAAAGCAGAGGGGATCACCACCTAACAGCAGTGCCCACTTGGAAACCACCACTCTTTCAGTCCTGCATCCATTTCTCTTCCACTTCCCACCTCTGGAACAATTGTAAAGTCAGGTTAAATTAAAGATCTTGTGATTTCCCTGGACTGTCACAGGAAAGGCTGCAGCTAGATTTAGGAGGCAAGAAGGGATGGTGTTTTGTGTGTTCCTTAACCCTCTAGAAGTTCTTGACAGCCACAGGTGAGATCTCACTCAGCCTCATCAGAATCCATGGATAAATTGAGCTCCAGGCAAGAGCTCATTAATTAAATCAAATTCTGCACAAGCATATCAATACCTTGTGAAGGGAGGTGTTATTCTAACCTCTTAACTAAGAAATACCATGACACAACAGAGCAATGCAAAGCCACACATAAATTCTGCAGGAAGGTGCAGAACCTTTAGGTTGTCATGTGCCCTGAAGTTACTTACAAAATATAGAGACTTTCTCTAAATAAGGCAAAAGCCAAAATGTCACCCAGCAATCAGCAGGAGCATAAAAATGTAACATTTTTCAAAACTCTTAGTTTCAGGTCAAGACAAAACCAATTAGGACTTCTAACATAATCACCAGGTCCTGCTTATGTCTTATTTACACTGGAGTAAGTTGGATAAAATCAGCAGCTGCACCACTTGAAGAAAGCTGGTGGGAGGACAGTCCTGAGTGAGTCCCCTGCATTTCCAGAAGAGTGACCAGGACTTGCCATGGGTTTCCTGGGACATGCTCCCTGATCCCTTCAGACTAGACCACCTCTTTCTCTTCCCCTCCAGGTGATGACTGCCAGACCCAGACCTGGTTTTGTGAAGGGTTTTTGCAGACCACACTTTCATATTGCACTACTTTGCTTTCCCTGTGACCTCTGCAGGCCCTTTGGCTTCGACCCTCACAGCACTGAACCCTCTGTGCAGCTCCCCAGGCTCTTCTTAACTAAGAACTAACTTTCTAAAACTAAAAACAACTCCTTGTAGGAACTCTTTTGTGGCATGGGGACACTCATGGGTGTGGCAAAGTGTGCAGAGATGCTCCCTGTAGAGGATAGGATGTCCTCCTCTTGCTCAGGCACTGAAGCCCCTGGGGACTTTCAGGACTCATTGGCAGGTGCCACTCAGCATCGACCATGCTGACCACAGTCAGCAACCCTTGATGGCCATCAAGACTTCCCCAGCTGGTGAGACTGATGGGCTCTAGCACCATCCATTGGGATAACCTAAAATCCTCTCTTTTTCCTCAGCTGGATTTAGGAATTAGGGAAGAGGATATGGACAGTGCAAACACACTTGGTTTCTCATGGAAACCCACTCATCCATTCATGCCAAGCAACCAAGGCAATCTGAAGAGCATTTGAAACTGGATTTTTTTATCTTACATGCTTTTCTGCAGCCAAGTGCCAGGATGTCACTCCTCTGAGTCACCAGCCTGAGCAGTGGGATAAACTGCTGCAGCCACTTCTCTCTTGGGAGAGGGCAGCTGAGCTGCACAGATGTTTTCATGTCAGCTCAGCTGCCACCTGCAGCCATTCCCTTGGGGAAATGGCCCCTGGCTGGGACAGGGGGTAGCAGTTACAATGGCACAAAGGCACGGAAGTTGTCCATTGTGGTCCCAATGCAACCACTTTGCCTGGGGTAAACTGCTCAGGGTGAATATTGCTAAAGCTGATCAGGCTAAAATGCTTAGAAGTGGTTAGTGACTGTTTGTGCTTTCCTGGAGAAACCTGAGGAGGAACCACTTTGGAATAATTTGTGACAGCTATGGGCTAAGTCATTATTTGTGACTGAAGGCCCACAGGTTGAAAATTCAAAACCAGAGATGGTCAGATCTTGTTTGATGTTTGCTCTGTCTTTTAAATCAGAAGTGCTCCTCCAAGCTTTCCCCAAATCAGAATTCAGTCATCTCTCCTCTTAGTGGCTGTCTGATGGGTCTGTTTTATGTTCAACTGATACTATTCAGCATCACGGAGTGACCTAAAAAAGTGCATCCTCAAAAATCTAATGCTGTAAATTGTGGTTTTTTCCAGCTCCATCTACGCAGGTGTTCCATTTGCATGAGCAAAGCCACAGTTGCACCTCAGGAAGCTGCAAGTCAGGGCTTAAGCCATGTTACAGTGATGCATTTTCATGGACTGGCCCTTCATTTTATTGCTCATGAAAGACACTACAGATAGCCCAAGCGGGTCCTTTTCCATAGGCTCACACTTGCTCAAAATAAATAACAGCAGAAGGGTCAGTGAGGTTAATGAGGTAACTGCAACATCTTTATTTCTTTCCACCTTCCCCAGGAAACTTATGAAGAGACTGCAAAAAGAATCCAGAGCTGCTAACAAAGAATAAAATTCACCTACAAATTTTAACATGAAAAAGGTGAAAATCATCAAATGCAAAGCTGAGAAACATGCTGATTTCTCTCCAAGCAGGCTGAGGGGTCAGATTTGCTGTTTCCTTCTGCCTGAGCCACAGCTGAGGCTGCAGTTTGTGCCCAGTGCTTACAACCCCTGCAGAGAATACATCTGTACAGCAATGGGCCCCTGGTCAATCAGCCTTCAACTCCAGTTCACATTTTCTGGATAGATTAGATACCAAACCTGTTCTTGCAAAAGACACAACATCCTTCACACTGCATCACTGGATGAGCATCTGCCACTGTAGTGCCTGGGTGTTGTTTCCTAGATGTCCAGGGAACCGCCAAGTGAGCTCACCCACCCCAGCCACTCAGTTTCCAACATCCATTTATTCAAAAGGCAGGAAGCTGAGGAATGAAAATAAATGCCAGCAGAGCTCAGAGCTTCCCTGTCACCTCAGGACCCAATCCTGTAAAATACTGATATTTTCTGTGAAGGGTTGAGTGCTCTTGTGCTTTGCTAAGCTTTTTCTGACAGCTGGGACAGCCTGCAGAGCTGCTTTCCTTACAGAGAAAAAGAGGACATCCTCTGCTCATCTACTGAGGTCTTACAACTTTGGTTCAGAATTTTTTTAACAGATGCGCAAATTTTCTTCCTCACCTCCTTTAATACACTTTTTTTCCCCCCCACAAAGTTAAAGCAAGTAAAACTTCCCTATCTACAGCATTTCTGCTGCTCAGCTGTTTACAGAATTGTCTCAGGACTGGTCATCCTTGTCCACAGAGAGTAAAAGTGAGATTACCAAAGTTCTAAGTGAAAGAAGATGTGAACATCCAAAAAAGCAGCAACAGTCTCAAAACTGTCAACAAAACAGATAATTCTCACACCAACCAGGTTCCCACATGCAGCCTGGCCCCTTCTCTCATGGGTGGTGTGAGAGTCTATTTACAGAACCACAGGGAATGCCCAGATAGGTGAGGAAAAAAATTCAGTCCAAACCATGAAAGGAATAAAGCTGCTTGGCTCCAGAGAAAAAAACTGCTTCTCAATTTACTGATAATCTGACACCACAGCTGGGATCCATCACACTCACCTTTCTCTTTAGGAGATACCTTGGCTAATACATGTTATAATCACATTTACTTTTTTCCCCCCACCAACATAACCTGGTTTTGGCACCTTGTTACTCTGAGTGGGCTTTATCTCACCTAATGTAAGACTTGTGGTTAAAGTGAACAGAAAAAGGCACTTCCAAGGAAAGAGATTATTCTGGTCTGGTTTTGATCCCTAAAATGAAATTAATCCTGCCCACACTGACTATAGTAGTGACCTCCATAATTTTAAAGACTGTTGAGAGTGATGAGCTTCAATACATACTATCTACATAAGAAAAGATAAATTCCCACTATCTCAAACTAGCAACCTGTCCAGATTGCTCTGCCAGTGTAGCAGCTATTTCCAAAAGCACCATATCATGGTACTGCTCTGCAACAAAGATGCTGGCAATCTGCACAAGGGCTGAAATCTATTGATCATCTGCTCATATTTCCTGGGTGTTATTTGAACTGGATGCTAAAGCTTTCCAGGAACTACCTCGGGACTGAAGGAACAGCCCTCTTCAAGTAGCCCAAGAAAAGACCAGAAGAGGTCAGATGCAAACAGAGACCAACCAGCAAGAGAAAACAGTCACAGATGGCAAGATTCACGGAATCATTTAAAAACCATAATTTTCTATCCACCAGACAATGTCAGGTATTCAAAAGTCAAAAGAAATCAAGTTTAACACTGTCCCTTCAAGAAAAGAAAGTCTCTGTCAAACTCAAGATTTAGGTATTTGTCTCCTGAAGAGAAAATCTCACCAGAAGGCATGAACCTCCCTGATTAGGCACTAGGCACACATTTCTCAGTGAATTAATTCATTGTCTTCCCACCTTGCCTGGAACGGTGGGTCTGGGTTTCTCACTGTAGACTCCATATGGTGTAAATAAATTACAGCAATCTCCAACAACATTTAGAAGGAAACGAGAGCGCGAATCACGAACAAAAGTTATAAAGTACTCACCAGGTCGCCTGTCCCAGGCTTTTCCATAATAACTGGGGGGAGCAGTAACCCTGCAGGAGAAGTAGGGTCTGGGTTGAGTGCCCCGGTGCCTCCTCCTATCAGGGAAACCACACCATTGCAATCCACTGAGCTGTTCCTTTTGCCCGTCTGGGTGTAGTTGGGAGTAGTAGGGTGAGAACTATGGCTCACTTGACTTTGCACGCTTGGACGCCTCCCAGATCTTGGAATTAAGAGAGAGCCCCGGTGGCTTTCATTTTCCCCAGCGATGCTGATCTCATCATCGGCAAAATCTGTCTCGGAGCAAGTGTCTCTGCCACGGAGTCGGAAACTGAAAACGCTTCCGTGGCTGGTTCTGCGCTTCACCAAGTTTGCACTGGGACCATAACTAATGCCAAGGAGAGTCTGGAAACCCCCAGAAAGGAGAAAGGGGAAAGAGAAACAACATTTTGCAACACGTTTTTCAGGAGCGAGGAAGTTCTGGGGGAGAGCAGTAAGTTCCATTTTAAACCAAGCGCTTCAGAGAAAGAGAGGCTTAATTACAGGTATTCAGACTCCGCAAAGTTAAGAGGTTGGACAGTCATTCCTAGCCCTTAGGTATTTGTCAAACACTTGGCAATTAAAGATGTACTGAAATAGGAAGGGTCAAGGTGGCATTCAGCTCACAGCGTGATACTTCCTTTGCTTCTACTCCCCCCCATGGGACAAGTGCCAGAGGACCTGGGAAGGCAGCACAAGGAGTGGAAGACAGGAGCAGGGAAGGGGATCCAGCTCCAATCTACTGCATTATCACACATCTTCATAACAGCTAGGGAAGGAACAGTGCAGTGGGGAAGAATAGATAAAGAAATAGGGCAGGAAATGAACTGCAGGGAAAATGAGAAGAAGAGGGAAGAAGAAGAAGCAGAATACGACGGAAGAAGGTGATAAAAGAAAAAGAAAAAAAAACCAAAAAACAAACCAAGAGCAAGAAGAGGGATATGGTTTATTAGTTTGTAAAATGATTATCTCAATGCACATGGCTGCTAAGGGCTAGGTAACCTCAGTACACAGCAGTCTCCCTCACTTAAATATCAGCCTTGACGATCCACTCTGACGTCAGTTAGTGAGACTGCAACTCTGCCAGAGCATCAGCAAGATGTAGCCAAGGACTAAACACACCTAAAATCTGGCAGAGCAAAATGGATCTTCAGAAAATGTGTAAGGAATTCAAGCCTATCCCTTTCTCTTCTCTCTAAAGAGGAAATTACTGGAGTAAGAGCATTTAGGCAGAGCATATTTTTGAGTTTATGCCTGCACAGAATTTCCAGCTTCTTCAGAACTTTCCCATGAGCCAAGTATCTATGAAGAGAGGTCAGACTGCCACAGCACCCACAAACCAGACAAATCAAATGAAGCCTGATTTCACACTGTGCTGTAGCTTACACCACTGAGTTATGTAATGATGCTATTTAGTGACACTGGTACATGGAGGAGTACAAATCCCAGGCTCTTTCTAACTAAAAACAACCCTTTTGGATTGCTACCAAATTTCAGCTGGTCAGAAATCCATGCCTGGGTTTCCATGGCACAGTCATTGAGACTGATTTCTGATGGCAACACACTTCCAGCTGCTAAGATAGCATCTGAATGATGACTCAGCCTTATTCCCTCCAACCATGCCAGACACAGCCTTGCAGAGAAGATTTACTATCAGCTTTGAAATGTGTCTCCCATGCTTCTCATGCATATGACATCCAGGGGCGAAAAGTGAAAAAAAGGGATATTAGTCTGAGAAATAAAACTGAAAATGCACAGCTCCAATCCATGGTGCTTCTGGCACGTGGTGTCCTGAAACCCATCCAGAATGAAACTAAAGAGCAATTCTGGGTTTAGAAAAGGTGCAATTTGTAACGCAACCCTCTTGACCAATGAGACAGCAACACAAACAATTGGATTAAAAAATGCATGTCATCTACAGAAATCCAGCTCTGGGTAAATTTTGTGAGCTGGGGAGTCATTAATTGGTCACATTTACTTACACCACTTAACATGTTTTTTATGAGCTTTTTATGGTTGCCAAGTATCCCTAAATTCACTGACAACAAAATAGAAAAGGACTTAGCCCATTACATGGCTATTCAAAATAACAAAACAAACTGATTTAAACTTTGCCCTCAGTTAAACAAAGACAAATTATCTGGAGCTATTTGTGATCCCTTGATACATACACCATGGGCAGATTCATATTCATGCATGTCAGGAACATTTACATAAAACCTTATTTAATAACACTGTCACTCTGTTTTTCTTTCCTGCAATAGAAAGTGGAAACAAGTGCCACAAAGTTTTGACTTGGAGGCAGCTAGCAAAAGAATATAAAAATGTTAATAATGTCTTTGTATAATATTTTAAAAGCCCTCAGAGACAAGTTTCCTCCTTTTCTTCTCCTCTCTTTTATTTTTAAGCCTTGTAGGTTTCCACTAAGATTTTTTTTTATCTCTAGTAGGGATAGGATAGATATAATCAGATGAATGAAAGAAAATAAACCAGACTGAGGGTAATCTTGAGGAAGGTAAAAAAAGGAAAAAAAATTGAAAAAAACCAGGTTCATAAAAATGTTTCATGGGCATTTTAAATTCATTTAAAAAATAAAGTGGTAATATGTTTCCTTCCACTGTTCTAGCACAGACTGTATGCTGTATCTGCTATGTTAATATCAGTTAAGATATTAAATACCTGTTTCTTCTGAAAGTTTCAGTGTAAATTGCCTTGCTCAGAGCCTGGCTTGTCCAGGACAGTACAGTGAGGAACAAGTGATGTTTCAGACCATGGCTTACCATCCTCCTTTGACCATCATCATAGTCACACTTGGGATTCTTTTGGTCTTCCCCATACTCGTCTGTCCCCAAAGATTTCTTTTTCTTTCTCTTACTTCTTCTTTCTTTCGCACTTTTAGGTGACATTTCCAATGAGCTGAGTGACATTGAATCAATTCCTTTAGCTGCTAGTGCCTAAATCAGAAGATTGCAGAAGGTATAAATATTATTATTTCAGGATTTCAGTGAAAACTACTACCGCTCAGAAATTACTTTTCATTTTAAATTTTAAGGTTGTATAGGAGAGACATAAAAAATTTCTGGAGGTAAGTAATCATAAAACTTAGGAATGGCTGCATCAAAGGATGGTTTTTATGTGGAGCTCCCACACAAGACTGTTTGACATATCATGAAGGAACAGCCTGTGTGCACACGCCGTGCGCACATCTCTGGACTAACACTTCTGGTGCCAGGCAAAGAAAAAGCTCAAGCTGGGGAGGCTCAGATTAAAGACCCCCTGGACCTCAGCCCCTTGAAGGGCTGGGCAGGAGGGCAGCCCAGCTGGCTGCTGGGATTTTCCCTGCCCTGCACAGAGGGATGCCAGGAGCAGCAGGCGGCTCAGCTGGCGTGTTTCTGTAAACACTTATCCCGATCGCAGCGCAGGCAGCTGCAACCAGAGATGCAAAGAAAGAGCCATGGGCTTAACTGGAGATAAGGCAGCCTTTGCTGTGCCATGTGCTTCCATGCTGGGCTGGCTATCTGCTGGGATCTCTGCAGGAGCAGGCTGATAACACAGCAGCTGCAGGGAGCCCTGCAGAAGCCCAATTCCAAAGCCTGAGCACCAGAACCACAGCCCTGGGAGCAAATGAGCAGCCAGGAGGAAGGATGGATAGGAGCTGGGGGAGCTGGGACCCTGTCCCCAGCACAGCCAGGAGGGGTGAGGGGACTCTGGACACAGGGGTCAGGTTTGGAGGTGCTGGAGAACCAGTGGTGGCCACATCAGTGGCCTGGAGACCAGCCCAATACAGAGCCCCCAGCTGAAACACCTGAAGAGAGTGAATTGTTAAAAAAAAACCTCTCTGGTTCCCCAGAACAGGAGAAACAGATGAATCCTCAGTGCTATTGTCTGTAAGCCACTAGAATCAAACAGGCAATCATCTCTCCACTGCAAAATACTCCCTTCCTCCCACAGGCATCAGTCCAAGGAAAGTGAAGGCACTTAACAGCCGTGTAAAGAATCAATCATGTATTTCAAGGAGTAGCAGTAGCTCTATCAAGCTGAGAGCACAACAAAACTTAATTCCTGTGGGAAATATCCTTCATAAGCAAGCTGCTTAGAGCAGAAAGGAGGAGGGCTCAGACACTGGTCTAGGTTGTTTTGGTTGGTTTGTTGTTTTTAGTTTTTTTTGAGTCAATTGATTTAATTGCTATGCTGAAGTGCTTTTTCTTCATAAAGATTTGGCAAGTCTTTTGGTGTTAAGCTCAGATTTAGGAATGTGTTAGACCAATTGTATAAATTGACTGATAGTCCCCAAGCAGGTCTATATTTCTGCTCCCTTTGTACTGCACATTGTAAAAGCTGGCCTGAACGGTTTTGTTTTTCCTTTTTTATTGCTGTCATATTATGTTGATCTGGAAAATATTGCAGTTTGAGCTACTAAGCATGCTGCACTCATACTGCAAAATAAGCTAATTTTTAGTTTGAATTGTTTCTGCATTCAATACCTCTCTCAGATATTGAAAAAGTATTTAGACTGAATTGTACTTCATGGCATGGAGGACCACAGAATCACAGCACAGCTTGTGTTGGAAAGGAGCTTAGCGTTCATCCAACCCCCCTGCCATGGGCAGGGACACTTTACCAGTTTCCTCTGTGCTCCATCCAGCCTGGGCTCAAGGATGTCCCCATGTCCTGCCTATCTACCTGCTCTGTTTGGGTTCCTGTGGCTGGACCACGTTCTGCTCCTCAGGCACTGCAGGCCATAACCCACTGCAACAACTCCAGGGGCAGGAAAGGTGTGGGTGACCAGGCACACCTGGCAAGGACATGGGATGGCTGCAGGATGGGAGGAAAGCTTAATTCACATGAGCCCTGATCTGAGGATTATGCAGAAGAGAGCTCTTGGGGCAAGAACTTAGTGGTACAGTGAGAAAGTCAAAACCAAGACCTTGATCAAGGTTTGAAGAACCAGATTAAAATCTAGTAGCTCTGACTGGGGTGATATCTCAGCAGGACATCTGAAAGCTCCATGGTGCAGCCACCCAGTTCCCCTTCCTAAGCCTCTCCTTTCAAATGTCTACTTTGAGATGCCAGGAGTTGATTTGCAGAATTACTGGACTTCCATTAGTGAACATCACAGACCCAAATCATCCCACTCCTGAATTTCCCTCCCATAAAACTAGGATAATACTCCAGGAATATTGCAAATACAAAGAAGCATTTTTGAAGCACATGGAGTCTGAGCAGTGGCAAGAGGCCCTGAAAAACCTTGGAGCATATTAGTCACTTCCTCTTCCAAGCAGGCTTTGACTGCCTGAGCTGGGAAGTCTGCTCAAGCTGCCCTAAGGCAACAGAACAAATGATGAGAAAGCAAAGAGCTGCTCTCCAGTCATGTACTGTCCACCCTCTGCACTGAACAGGGCACAGGGAAGATGAGAAATCGTTGGCTGAAAAAAAGACTATTATAAAGCATACAGACAAATGGGAAAAATTCAGATTTTCAGGGGCAACTTAGTTTTTTTGACACATTATGCTTTCCAGGCTTAATGTTCCTTTTCTTTGTGTACACACAGGCTTAATTGAAATCAAAGCCTTCAAAATTAAATTCTTAAATATCTTTAATTATAGTTGGGGCTACCAAAGTTGACTGTTATTAGGAAGAGCACAGCTGGAGTCAATACACATGAAAATTTGTACAAAATAGGTACGAGCTGGAGCTCAGTTTGTTCCCTTAGGTTATGGCAGAGTTACTCTGTTCAAAGTGGCTGTATATGGACTAAATTGCATTTACCTATTACTTAAACTATCAAAGAGGATCTTTAAAAGGACTTAAATGATTCATAAGCCTCTACTAGCACTTTGTCAAGAGTGAATTGCATTTTCTATTTTCTTTCCAAGGATTTAAATGGGCTTTGGATTAGGCCCTGAAGCCATATGTACCCAAAAGAAAATTATGTATATTAGTTTATATTGTGTTTCAAGGATTTATTTCTCTGAACTACAGTGCTACGTGTTATTTCAGACTAATTTTCTTATTGTCTTCTTGTTCACAGCACCTAAAATGTTCTCTTCTGCTGTTTAATAAAAGCTTTCTACCCCACACAAACCACATGCAAATTAAATACTGTTATTAAGGCTATAAGGCTACATCCACCATTTGGCCTCCCTGGTTTGTTTAAATTTATGACATAACATTAAATCCATACCCTTTGCATAATTTGCAGATCTTAACCTCAAGGTCTGCCTGTTTACTTTTCCAGGAATGAAGCTGTATGTGCTTCAAAGAAGTTAATCTACACCTTTACCTTCATTATCAAACAATTGGATATTTACAGCAGGTTGAGCAAGACAGTGAAGAAAACAATGTGTGCTAAAGGGGTAGTGGAAGGAGGTTCAGCTGGGGCTCTGGCTGAGCTACCAAAACAGCTGGGTTGTGCTCAAATGCAGATGTATTTTAACCATCATTAAAAACATCTCATAACATCTAGATTAATTTTCTCTGCTGGCATACATGGCATGGTTAAACCAGTGCACTTCTGGATATGTAAGCCCCAAATGGCCCCACTCCTAACAGGTAGAACAATAATTTTTCTTTCACAAAAAAAAAAAACAAACCACAAAACTTTGTACAGTACAATAAACATTAAACTGCTTTCAAGCAAACTCTTACTTTGCTTATCACACAAATGTAAAATAAAGAGGACGTGAATCCCAAGGTAAGATTTGTTCAAGTCACCCAAGGCTAATCATGTCAAATAGTTCACTGACCTCCTGCTCTTTCTTCAACATCTCCATGGCTTCCCGAAACTTTCTTTCCTTCTCCTCTGTTTCAGCAATAGTGGCTTGGTTCTGCTCCTCATATGCCATGGCCACAACAGCCAGAATCAGGTTGATCAGGTAAAATGAGCCCAGAAAGATGACCAGCATGAAAAAAAGCATGTAGATCTTCCCAGCAGATCTGAGAGTCTGTACATGCAAAAGTAAAATTAACACTGCTTTACCATGTTTTTAAAAAGAAAAAAAATAAAGAAGGGATTCCTTTTAAAATTAGATTTGTAATATAATTGAATTCAGCCTTTGTTAATAGTTCAAACAGAAAGCCTTTGATGAGAAATGACAACCAAATACAAGGAAATAATCTTCTCACCAATAAATTTTTATACCTTAATCAAAAATTGTGTGCCTTACAGTGAATTAATTTCTAAAAGAATAATGCTTTCAATGACTTTCTCCTGTACCAAATATCTCTGCTGGTTTTCTTTTAGAATAGATATTAGAGTCAGTTGCAGTGAAAAATTCCCCCACAGTTCACTCTGGTTTTGTCTAGAAACCACCCAAGTGGTATTCATGTTGGATCCCTTCAGATGTCTACAATCCAGGTCCTTTTTCAGGGAGAAAAATACATGTTTAGGGTGCAACTCAACCAAAAATCATTGAGACATGTGTCAGGATGAGAAAAACCAAACCTTGGGCTCTGTTGAATGTATCTCCTGGTTCTTCACTAGATTTATTGGCATAACTGGAATTTAGGGGGACAGCTTATGTGTAACAGATATGTCACATGCTCAGTGAGTTGATACTACTGACAGAAAACCCTCTGTGATAGTATAAGGTCAAATAATAAAATGGAGTGATGTTCATCCTTATTTGCCGTGACAGTTTCTGTCTTCCAGAGCTGTACACGTAGCTCTTTACCAAGCAAGTGAATACAGCTGTTTAAAGAATCTTCAGTTTCATTGTTTTACATTTTCTTGAAGTGAAATTGCATAACTGGCTGTATGTGAGGCTGAAATCCCCCAAATCTTCAGCGGTGTTTACCTCAGTACCTTCAGAGTGGTTCTGTCAAAGTTATCCCCTGACTTCCATATGATCACCTTCCAGATTTGGCAGGTTTGAGATGCAGCAGCAAATTGTCAGTGGCTTCATGGACAGAGAATGTAATTCAGTACCAAACTGGCAGATGTAGTTCTTTGGGGTTTGCACACATTTCAGGAAATGCATGCTGCAATGAGCATTTACTCAGACACCACCTTGCATGTGACTGTGAGCTGAGTCTGGATCTGTTTGTGCCTCTGTCTGTCAGGTGTCCATGATGAAGAGCTTGTAGCAGAGAGAACTGAAATGCGTCACATAGTTTTGCCATTTTATGGATTTGTGTTCATCACCACACCTTGCAAAACCAGATATGACAAGAACACAGGTGCTTCTCTGGCCTTTTCTTGAGCTGGAGTCAAAATATTAACTTGTGTTACACCATCCGCCAAAACATCACCAAGTGGTGATGTGGTGATCTTCCTTAAGTGGTGAACTTCATTTAGAGTCAGGTGAATTAGTGTCTTTCTGTCAAAACCACTTTTTCTCAATTTCCCCAAACACCCTGCCTAATGTCTTCAGACATCATCCCTCTCAAGAAAATAATTAATTATTAGAACTGATTTTCCTTCTCCAGAACATCTGACTGTCTTTCTCTAGAATGTACACAAAGCACAGTTTACCTAATAACCAGCAATTCTTTCTTGTCTTTAACTGTTGTATTTGCCACTATAACAAGATGGTATCTTTATTTTTAACAGTAATAAAATGACCTCATACCTGTTGGTAAAGACGTTCCCAGTAATCTTGGGTCATAAGACGGAACAAGGAGAGAAAGGCCCAGCCAAAAGTATCAAAGCTTGTGTAACCATGGTCAGGATTTTCCCCAGCCTTCAGACATATATATCCCTCAGGGCACGTGCTGCAAAACAGCAAATACAATCTGTGAGATGCCTCTCAGATGGCCTCAACATGAAGAAACTGATTTCCAGGTAAATATATCCAAAGCCCTTGGTTAAGAGCACAGGTCATCCATGGTAAGCTCCTTCACTGTGTAAAACCCCAGGAAACAGGTGATATTACTTCACAATACCCAAGGTCTTGGCAACTTTACTTTTCATATAAACAGGAAAATAAAAACCATAGTATGAGCTGCAATGGCAAATAATCACCTAGCACCTCACAAATTTTGAATAGACTGGAATTAGGTGCTTATATATGATTTCTCTTGGCACGTATTCCTAATTAAAAACAAAAAACCTGGTCTCTCCTGTTACAGCTGCAGGTAACACTGTGATGGTGAACCTGCTCTTTTGGTTACACAGTCTG
Source organism: Passer montanus (assembly GCF_014805655.1). NCBI lineage: Eukaryota > Metazoa > Chordata > Aves > Passeriformes > Passeridae > Passer > Passer montanus. Next base: position 39,191,944 of record NW_024356505.1, read on the forward strand.
ATACTGGCTGGACACCACCAGCCTGTGCTATTGGAGCACCTTCCTGATTGCTTCCTTTGCCTGACCTCACTCACCCCCCAAAAGGATTAAATGTTTATCTAAGAAACCCAGCCCTTTGTTCCACTCACCGCCACAGTCTGGGGTCATGACATTTTTTCTATTTCTGCCAGGAAATGCTTTCCTTGTGTGTCTTGTAGATTACTGTATTAAATGGCATGCAGATAGCATGACTTTCGCTGGCTCTCATTAACCTTTGAGGCTCTTTACAAGTAATTTTCTAGCCCCATATGCCAGGAGAGATAAAAAGTGCTCTCAGTGGTACTGTGTAAGCACTGAACTGCATCATCAAGTGAAACACAAGGTAGAAGAGATCCTGGGTCGAGGTTCCAGCCTCTCTCTCAGAACAGATTAGTCAAAATCCCCCACAGCTCTTGCACATCAGAAGCCACTCTCCAAAAAATAAGGTATGACCCATTAGAAACTGAAAACATAGAAACACGCAAAGACTTTCTTCTGCATGTATCCTAGGAAGAGAATATGAGATCAAGTGCCCTGGAGCCTTAAGATATTTGGGAATTTTTTAGGTGAGACCATCTAATATCTGGAGAAGCAGATCTCAGGAGAATGTGCAGTTACACCAGCTCTCCCCATTCTCCAAATCCTTCAGATAGAGATGGACCTGGTACAATTCCCTGCAAATTCCAGCTGCCACAACTGGGGATGGTTGGAACATGAGGAATTTTGGACATGTCACCAGTCATGTAGATTGTATAGCTTTAAGCTTCATTTTCTCCCAGAAAAATATCTTAAGAGTTTCTGAGTTTCTCAATCACTGCTACTTTTTTTTTACCAAAGCAGAATATTGCCAGAAATTGAAATGCAAAGCAGAAATACAAATAAAGCAAACTAATTTTTAAAATGCCAGACAAAAAAAAAAATTGATCTCTGAGAAAGCAGAGTGCGTCTCAGTGTGAAAACCGGTGTTCTTTTTCTTTAAAAGCTGTAATTTTCATACAGATATGAAATAAATTTTACAGCACAGGATAGCTGTCTGTATTGCATGTCAAAATGAGAATATGTTTTTATATAAATCTATGTTGTCTGCCACCACCATTAGACATTCAACAGCACTTTTAGAATCTTAATTTAATATCAGAAGTGAATCACAAATTTTAAAGTAAGCCTGCTTTGAACACTGATAAAAGGAGTGCTGAAGCATTGCAAAATGTGTGCAGATCCTTGTTTACAGTAGTTTTCAGAAAAAGCAATAAAAAATGAACAGCTGATGTTTAGTGAATTAAATGTTACACACAAGTGGGGGTATAATAAGTGATTCTGTCACCTTAGGTACAGCCAAGTTAGCTTATACCAGTTGAGAATTCAGATAATAACAATTCTATCTCAGAAAGAAAGAAAAAGAGTCCCTCCTAATTTTTGCCTGCCAGTCTAGAAATGCCTCCTTCTAGATCTTTCCTAGTTTGAATACCTATTTTTTTCCTGATAAGAGTCACATTTCAATAAAAATACAGTAACAGTACTGAGTTAGAAGATAATAAAACGCAGAAATCTCGTATTGTTTTCCCCCCAAAATATGCAGATGCACAATGAATGTTTCTCATATATCCATGTCCTTTTTTGAGGCAGAATTTTCACTAACTTCCTCTCTCCCAAAGGCAGCATCTGCTGTCACTCTGCTGCAGAGATGTGAGATTTCTGCCTCTGATCTGCTGCAGCAAAGAGCCTTCACAGCCCGCGATGTGCCACTCAGCTGCTCAGGAGCTCTGAGAAACGGATTCTCCAGGCTCCTGAGGAGGAAATTCCCTTTGCTGGCTCCAAGACATCTTGTCTACACAAGACATGAACACTTCTGAAAGGCTGATTATTTCTGCCATGGGAAAACGACTTCACTCACACACTGGGTGCGGCTGGAAACTTGGTGATCGTGTCCAGAGGTGCAGAGCCCTTTCCTTCACCTCTCCCTAAAGAGAAATCCTGAGTGGCTCCATTGATCTGGTCTTATTGTTCTTATTTTAAATCACTAATGGCTAAAACAACCAAATGCTGCTGAGAGAAACTTTGCTGGTGGTTATTTTAATGGTGGACTTCAGCCTAGGCAGGACAGTCATTTGGAAATCAGGCTTCTTCTAGAATAATAATAATAATTTTTACCTAAAATCTTGGGCAAAATGGAAATTTTGCCATTAATATAAATTATTGAGAAGGGTGAGATTTTCCTCTGAATCTCAATTAGTAGGGAGAGTTTCCTCTTAATCTATTCACCCTTTTGAACAAGAGCCTGGGAGAAAGGGGACATTGGGAGCATTGGGATGAATTTTCATAGGAATTTCTGAGCATGTATTAGAGGATAAAAAGTCACTTGGGTTCACTGCCAATGTTGCTTTCTAGGGAAACTTTTGATGAAGAGGAATTTTCAAGCAAGTGCTCAAAGCACTTTATTTTGCTTGGGAGTCTGTAGGACATGGAGATGTAACCCCTCTGACTGTGAAAGTGAGCAGTAGTACCTCAGAGGAATATTTTTTGATTACAATAAAATTAGTATTATACACATAAAATACATTTTTTTCATTTTTCATTCTGTCCTTATGGGTCATTTTCCACTGTCTGACCCCACAGTGAGTGGCTTAACCCCAGCTGGCAGCCAAACCCCACAGAGCTGCTCACTCACCCCAGCCCCAGTGGGATGTGAGACAAAAATTGTATGAGTAACAGTGAGAAATCTCATGTGCTGAGATAAAGACAGCTTAATAGGGCAGAAAAGGAAGAAAATAACGACAACATGAATAATTACAATAATAAAAGTATTGAACTACACAAGTGATGCTCAGTGCAGCTGCTCACCCCTTGCTGACCACTGCCCAGCAAGTTCCCAAGGAGTGTCCCCCAGCCAGCTTTTTCCACTGTTTATATACTGAGTCTGGAATATCCCTCTGGCCAGTTGGGCTCAGCTGTCCTGGCTGTGTCCCCTCCCAGCTCCCTGTGCCCCTCCAGCCTCCTCACTGGCAGAGCATGAGGAGCTGAGAGTCTTTCACTTAGTAGAAGCACTTCTTAGCAACAACTGAAAACATCAGTGTGTTACCAGCATCATTCTGATCCCAAATCCAAAACACAGCACTGTAACAGCTAAAAGGAAGAAAATTAACTCCATCCCAGCTGAAACCTGGAAAACACACTTCTCTAATATTTTTTTCAGCTTTAAGAGCATTCAAACAAGGTGCTGCAGCATGTGAAGCATGAACCCCAGCCCAAAAATGTTGTTAATGTTAGCTTACACCCTTATTATGGCAACCAGACACTTGAGACAGAATTTCCTACTTGTCAACTCCTTATTCCTGCTCACCCTCTTTCGTGGCCAACAGAGAGATAACCCACAGGGTATGGGAATGTGTTAAAAACACTGAGAGGAAAACAAAATGCTGCTTCCCAGAAAAACACTACAGAAATTTAGGTGTAAGGCCCTCACATGAGAATATTATTCTGCAACTGACACCATTTCCTTTGAGGATTTTTTTAAGGAGCCTCAGGATTTTACTGAACCTTCCTCCATGTATGACATTAAGCCTACCCCCTTTGGATTTTTTAGCAAACTCTTCAGCTTCTTTTACCTCAGGGAAGCATTTGAGAGGATTGCACTTTCCTCTGATGCACAGGGATGGGCAACAAAAACAAGCTACATAAATATACCATCCTCCACAGGAGTGCCACAGGATGCTGTTCAATTGATCACAATAAAATTAGTGTCATTGATTCAGAAAAGTTAAAAGCAGCAGCCTACCTACCTATCCATCAGGCTGTAATCACCACTGCAAGCTGGCATTGGTACAGGAAATTAAAGGACATAAGAAACAGCTTTGGTTTAAATAACACAGGCTGGGAATGCCAGAGAGCTGTAGCTGAGGGGCATAATTACAAAATGCTCTGTCTCAAGAGTTTAATCTAGGCAAGCCAAGCAACCTGCTGATCCCGGCTACAGTGGCCAATAGGGTTGGGCAATAAAGGAAGGTTTGTAAAACATCCATGCACTGGATTGCAACATCCAGATCCTGAAAATACAGGGAGGGTTTTCCACGTGCTACCAGGAGTCAACACCAATGACATCTGTGAGGTGGAGACTGCACTTTCCTTGGGTTTAGGTTACAAAGGGACACTGTGGCTTGCTCATTACAGAAGCAGTGAAGCACATACCACAGACACAGCAAAAATTAAAAAAACAGACCCCTATTTTGGTAAGAGTCCCTTAGTGTCCCTGCTTAGGTCACACCTTAAGCCTAAGAATGCAGAAATCAAGCTGAAAAGTGTGTAGCTGATATCTTTGACATGTGGCTAAATCCTGGGGGATGGGAATAGCCCTGGTGGTTGAAAATGAAACCCCCAAGGAGGGGTTTGAAAGCCTGGCAGCCTTTGAAGGACAGACAATGGCCATGGCCTCCAATGGCATCAACCTCCATGGCTGAGGTTCACGGTAGAGTCTTCCTCAACCTGCCTCATCCTGCTAAGTCCACAGACCACAAAAGAGAGGCTTAGATTTCCTTTAGACAACAGACCTGAGTATTTTTCCCTGAACTTTCCATATTTTCTCCTTTCCCTGGACTCTGAGGGAGGAGACAACAGTCAAAATAGAAGAACATACTGTGGGGAACAAGGATCCCTCGACTTTTGCTCTTACCCAAAAAAATGAAACTACCCATTCTAAAAGAGGAAAATATTTAAAAAAATGAATGTTGTAAGGGTAACTGGGCATGTAGGAGAAAGGGGCCAAAAGTCAGCAGCACTTCAGCCAAAGCCATTGATGTCAGTGGGTGCTTGATGCACTTGAAAGCCACAGGTTCTTCTCCTTCCCCTGCTCTTTCTTGTTTTGTAATATTAAAGACTAATCACAGTTAGTGTCTGACTTACAATTCCCCACTAATTATCATCTAAAAGCCAAAACCTGACTTGCAGCGCCATGCTTTGTCTGACCAGGAGCTCCCAGCAGCTCTCACTCCAAGCATCCAAATAGACAGAGAGAATTTGAATGACATATTTAAAAGCAAGGGAAGGGGTGCCAATTGTCTGAAATGATGGAAGTGCAAGCAAATTGAACCATATGCTGCAGGGAAATGGTGAAAAAAAAAGCGATGATGACAAAGAAGAGAAGAAATGCTCAGAGTAAAGAGCAACATCAACCAGAAGTTGAAACTGGAGGAGAAAAGAGAAAGAGGTGCCCATGAGCAGGCTTGCTCACAGGCTCAGAGCACCTGTGCATGCTGCTGACTCGAATCCAGGAAAAGTTTCAGCCTCTCCCACTGGTTGCTGGCTCAGGCAGAGGGAGAAGCCGTGGGTTCAGCCCACGACACCAGAATGATTCCCTCTCCTGCAGCCGGCCTTCCTCGGGCTCCACTCTGCAGCCAGGCAAGCAAGATCTTATTTCTTCTGACTCAATCCAGTGGCTAGACACCAGAGCTTCTGTCTAACCCACCAAACAAAATGTAGGGCAATAATTTATCATCATAAACATAACAGTAGATTACTGCCTAATGAAGGCTGTAGCCTCTAGTAAGTCTGCCCCTCTCATGTGGCTGATGAGCTTATTACAGCTTTGACTAAGAGGTAATATTACCCCTCCTTAAGAACTGAGTGGATTTGGATTTAATCCCTACTGCTGCTGTTTGACCACAGACATGATCTTCCAAATACACCACTGATCCCTAGGAATGGGGATTGTTATTATTGTTCCTAAACCTGTATAATTCCTCAAGTCATGCCCATGGCCCTTGTAGCACCTTTGAGGTGTCATACTTGCTTTCTGTTTGTTGAGGTTTTCTCACCATGAGCAGACCATCCTTACTCTCCTGTCCCTGTAACCAGCTCAGAGTAAATGGAAAAGCTTATGTGATTTACATCAGGATCTAGGTAAATTCATTTAAGGTGTGCTGCATAGCCCGAAGGTCTGAAACAAATGCACTAGTATTGCTTGATAATCTGGGATGTAATTACGTTTTTAGCTCTAGCAGTTTAAGCAACACAGTTCTTGCCAAAATACCCTTGCTTTAGTGACATTTGAAGAGGACACATTTGGAAATTGTGTCCCCTTCTTCACTCAAGCAATCTTTATAGGCTCTCTCCCCTGTGAGCTCAGCTGCACCACATCAGGCTGCATTTGGAGAGGGTAATGCACACACCAATCCCATTAGGCACATGCCAAAGCTCCCAGTATCCCATTTCCTGGAATGGACCCATTCTGCAGCAAGTTAAACACTGGCAGACCATGACCTGCCTGACAAAGCTGGGTAGCTCTGACATGACTTGCAACCAGGGCTTTCTCCTGAACTGAAGATTTTCTCTCTTCTCCAAAAGTTACTTCTTGTTTCTATTGTACTCTGTTCCTTGTAAGCACAAAACAAATTCTTGCAGTACATCAAAGGGGAAAATGCAGCTGGATAAACAAAACAAAAAGCAACAAAAAGTTCTGTCTGATTAAATGAAGAAAATTCAAATTTCAGGTATTGCTGTTGCTCCCCAGGAGTGTCTATGTGCAACAGCTCTGCCCAACTCATCCACAGACTGCACCTCTGAAATGCCCAACCTCTAAGCCAAGAGAGCTCTTCTCACCCTATTTGTCCAGCATCCAGCACCATATGGCCTGAATCTAGGACCTTCTTATAGAAACCAATTAATAACAACAGCAACAAAACCAGCAATAATAGTAATAACAACACAGATATAAATTGAGGCCACTTATAGCTGCAATGGTCCCAGTTGCCAGCAGCAGAATAACACACTCAGCTGTGTGCACCTTTCCTTGGTGCAGCTGGGGCTGTGCTGCTGGATGCTGTTTCACATGTTCTGGCAGACACACATTTTTCCAGCTCTCCCCTGCCAAGTTCTGGGTGAGAGCTGCAGTAGCACCGGTGGAAGCACTCTCCTCCTCAGCACGGAGCATGTTTCCTCTCCACCCTTCAGGGGTGTGATAAGCCTTTACAAGGGGCTTTAAATCAGTGCGTGGAGGATGCATAAAGGCAGGGGAATGTTACTACAGCTCAGAGAGATCAAAGTGCTGCATCGCTGTACACGTAACAAGTGCTGACTGGAGGGTGATGGGGAGAGACTGCCACAAAAACCCCGCTTTTGGTGTTCATGGAGACTATGAAAACAGGCATCTGATGCAATTTTACATGTGGTATTAATTACCTTAGCAAAATGTCACAACACAGAAGTAAACAATGTTTGTTTCGGTGGTTTTTTTCTGATAATGCCTTAGAAAGAGTTAGGACTGACACAAAGACTTTGAGGAGCACTACAACACATGGTCATTCCTTCATCCCTTATATGCAATGAGCTCAGTGACAGAATTTATCAAACCATAGAGAATCTTGCCCCACAGTGTACATTATTTTAATGTATCCTGTTAAGAAAAATCAAGGTCATAGTAAGAATAAAGGTAGCTAAAGTTTCTATAGCAACAATTACTAGGATGCAGTTGCCAAAGGTGTTTTCTTGTTGTTCCTGAAGTACATTTACTGGCTGATTTTTCTTTCCTGTTCACTAGTCCTTTTTGGTAATATCAGTTCAGACATGATGCAAATATGCTTTCATTGTCAGGATGATTTTGTAGACTATTCCTGCCCATGAGCTGAATACACAGGACTTATCGTGTGTAAGGGGGAAAAAATTAAGCAGCAGCCTGATCCAAAGGGGGCACAACTGACTTAAAACATGTACACTTTTCTGAAAAGCTGGCTCCTTGTTGTAATTGCAAATGAGGAAGTGAAAAGAAGGAATTTAAGTTTCTCTTTTGTGTCTGTTTACTTTATACATTGACAGCATCTTGTCTCTTTCTCCTAATGGACAAATTTCCTTGCTGTTTCTATTGCTCAACCAAACCTTCAGGCAGGAGGGGAAATAAAAACAGCAGCCAAAGCACAGCAGGCAAACATCCCTGTGAAATTACAACAGGATGAAGGTGAAAATGCTTTAGAGCTGAAATGTATCTTCCTTTCTTACAGGTAGATAATTCCATGCTGCTGCTGAAGCCCCTGTAAAAGTCTTTACTCTGTGGAGAAGCAGGGGACTCTGCAGTGCTGTCAGCTCACCAGAGTGAGTGGGTAAATGCCATCAAGAAGGGACAAGCTGGAATTGCATGGGAGGGTTGGTGTGGCCTGACAGGGATGTGTTCCACACTGGGAATCTGCTCTGGTGGTGGTGGTGTGCTCCAGCAGGATGCCTCCTGGGATATTTATATATATTAATATATATCTATATATATTAATATATAAATATATATATAAATATATAAATATGTATACATACATCTATATTTATATCTTTTATATGTAAATATATACATAAATGTATATTGCTATATAAAGAAATACATATACACACACATATATATATATTTATAGGAAGTATGTTATGGTGCCTACTGTTACCTGCTGCTCTGCAGCTTTCACAAATCATGCTCCACTTGATGCCAGGACTAGATTTCACTAAGGAAAGAGCAGTTTCCACCTTCTGCTCCTACCTAAGATCTCCCAAATATTGTACTGGATCTTTACTGAACCTTCCTTGAGGCTGAAACAAGGTGTTCAATGTTGGATAAGATATGTAAATTGAAAAGCAAATTGATAGAATTTGTAATCCTTTTTAAAAATCAGACTATCTGAGCTTTCTCCATTTATTTTAAACATAAAATTGAAAATGCTGAAATTGCAAAGACAAACAATTTGTGTATATCCCAGTGCAGCAACATCCAAAAGAACTACTAAATTTAACCTCCAAATGCATCTAAAAACATCAACAACTGCAAAGGCACTACTTCTTTGTTGTTGTTTTTGTTTGTTTGTTTGTTTTTGTTGTTGGGTTTTTTTTGTTTTTTGGGTTTTTTTTTTTTTGCTAAGAGAGCCTTACTATTAGCACTGCTCCCAGTCTGACCAATCTGCCACACAGAGCAAAGCATTTTTCTATCAGTGTAGTTTTCTGAATATGCTTGTTGTGAAACACCAAGCAGGTGTCATTTTGAGCCAAAGAATATCTTTGATCACAATCATTTTATTTTCTCTCTTCTCCAAATGTTGCTTCTTGTTTCTATTGTACTCTGTTCCTTGTAAGCACAAAACAAATTCTTGCAGTACATCAAGGGGGGAAATGCAGTTGGATAAACAAAATTAAAAGCAACAAAAAAAGTTCTGTTTGATTAAAGGAAGAAAAGTCAAATTTCAGGTTTCAAGAAGAAGATTCCTGAGGCATCACATGGGAAACCCCACCGACAGATTAGCCCTAAGAAATTTGCCATCTCCCTGACATTCCTACCATGTCTCTGCAGCATGGTTTTTAAAGTAGATGCTTGAGGTTGATTGAGCACATCTAAAAATGCAAATAAATGTTTTTTTTCCTGCCTTTGCCAGGTCAAGTACTAGAGACATGTTTGCTGCAGCTGAGTGACATACATCTATTCAGATCCCTTCTGAACTGGAATCAATATTACCTAGATCCATTACCTCCTGCTTTATTGGCAGCTTGGGTGCTTGTTCAGAAAACAGTCCCTCCTAGTAATGTAATAAAGCCCCCACCTTGGAGATAATTAGATTGCCTGTGATATAGAAACCACTGATGATCATTTCCCTGCTGATTTTGGCTTGCTACTCCAGCTCAGGTTGCAGTCTCCATCACTACATGCTCTTACATTAGACCACTTGAGCCTCATCACCTAACAATTGCTATAGCAGATTTATTTGGATTTTTTTTTTAACTCTTCCATAATAACAGCAACCAGACAAACCTCAGAGTGTCATTAACATGCTTTTAAAAATGCACTGAAATGGCTTTTTCAATTACCTCAAGATTTAATATCCTGGCCACAACACAGATATCCCTGACTCTAACAACAAATCCTTCCAGGAGAGAACACATGACACCGCCCTTCCCTGAATTTCCTTTGTGTCCTCAGTGTGTCCCAGAGGCTGATGAATTCAAACTGTGATCAAAAGCACACTCCACAAATGCTGTGAACACTCAGACATGGCCTTGCTACCTCTTTTTCCTTACCACACCTTCCTGATGCACTGATGGGTTCCCAATCCGAGAGTCCTCACTTGTCATGAATTTAATTCCTAATAAATGAGGGAAGAACCACAACCTCAAGCATCTGCTTCCTGTGAAGTCCCCTCCCTTGCTCCTGAGGTGAAATCTGCCCCAGAAGGTCCCAACCATGCAGATTTTGGTTTATTGTTGATCACTGTTGCTCTTGGCTTCAATCATTGAAGGGTGAGAGAAAACAAATCCACTTAGATAGGTCAGCCTGTAAATGATGCTCTTCCTGTCCCAACAGGTGGGAATACATGACTTTGCACATCCCCTGGGGCCTGAGGATCATCTTTCTAATTATCTTCATGCCTTTAAACAACAGCAGTGGATGACTGGCAGCAACTCTGTGCAATGTGTAGCAGATGAGACAATACTTTCTAATTCTGAGCTAAAAAACCCCAGTGTAAGTAGGAATCTTTATTACCCATTTTAGGCATTTAAACCTTACCCAGTGGTATTAAATACTTAACTAAAACAGCAAAAGGCTGAAGAAGAAAGAAACGAGGCATGAAGGGAAAGTTGGTTTCCCTTCATGTCACAAACATTGACAGTTTTGATGTATTTATCAAAACAAGTACAAGAACACTCAGTTTGAAGGTGTCATTTTCGTCCTCTTATACTCAAGAACTTCAAGTTCTCCCCTGGCTGTTTCAGGCTGTAACTCTCTCGTGGGCACAGTGCCTCCACCAGGGGTTTTCTCCAACCATGGCTTTTTGCTGACACACTGCAATTTATTAACTTTCACAGGAAGGAAAGAGGGTGGGTTTGCTCATTTGCCTAGCTAGAAACTAACCCTTTAATCCACACAGGTTGCCAATATATAAATACTCCATGGACATTGGATTGGTATTTAACTTCCCACCAGCTGAACAATTCCAAAGCAGTAGCAATCAACTCTTTCAGCACTGCCCGTGAGCAGCAGCTTTCCACCACCACATCTCAGGTCATCAGTGAGAACAATGAACATGACACACAAAATATTGCTGGTGTGCAGAGCACTTGTTTTTCCCAATATTGGTTTGTAAAGCTGAGGTTCACCAGCACAATGGAGATTGCCAGATCCTGGGATTCCCGGGAAACATCCCAATAGTCTTGGAGTTCTGCCTGAGCCTGGATAAACACAATGTATTACAATCAACAAAGGCCTTAATTAATGGATGCTGACATTGTACCTCCCGAGGACAAAGGGGAAAGCATGGCCCTGTGCTCAAGGATTTTGGAGTCTAACTCAGGCTGGCAATACAGATCAGACACACCAGGCCTGCAGAGGGAAGGCTGACACTGAGCTTTCCCTTTGTCTCATGTCAATACAGATACAGGCAGTGGCAGCAGAAAGCTAAACATCTCTCCCCGGGACCTGAGGGCTTTTCTTGCCTTTTTGTCCACAAGTTCAGATTTTATCTTCCCTTCATCTCTCTTCAGACACATGCCATTTTTTTTTGACATTAAATTCCTTCCAAATGAAACTTTTTTTTTCTTTTTCTATTTTTTTAGAGTCTTCCACATTTGGTTCTACCAGCTCAGAACATCTCCCTCCAGAAGTAGATCATCTCACCTCCTCCCCTCTCCTGGCCTAAGACACCCACCTCCCTGGTTCAAATGCTCTCACATATTTGGCTCAAAAGCTCCTCTGTCCCACTACAAGGCTTAAAAGCTCCTCTGTCCCACTACTCCAAGGTATTTTCCACCTCTTCCTACGACTCCTAACAGCTTGCAGTCTTTGCATGGCTTGTAATTTCCTCTGACCACAGAAGATCCCATCTCCTTCCATTCTGTCTGAGCTCTTCCACTTCCATCAAGATCATGAGAAGCTGTCAAATAAAATCACTTGCTCTGACTTGCTCTGACAGTGCACTTGGACCCTGGGGATGGGAGGCAGGAGGAACCATGGGCAGGGATATGAATAAAGTCCTTTATGCAGAGGGTGTTAGTGTACCCCTGGATCTTTCCACTATCTATATAATGAGAAAATGAAATACATGTAGTCTACAAGCTAATCAAGTACAAATGTAGATCACAATTCAAACCTGAGTACCTTCCCACTTACAAAACATGCTATTTTTGGGACATTTGTTGACTTGTTTATCTTCCTTTGCCAAAAGCCAGGAATTCATCATCAGTTTCAATCCCTCCAGGTGCTCTGTTTCATTTCCATTAAAATACTCTCCACTCAGCCAAAATTTTACTTAGTTTTCACTATTTTTTACTGAGAAATTCAAATGTATTGAAAAAGAACTGTAATAAGGCCCCTAAAGATTTCAAACCTGAGTAAGTGACACATAGAAACTTCTCCTCCCTGCAGTTGAGAAAATTGTATTACTATGCACAATATTGTCATTATCCTCTCTCCTATTACGCCTAGACCTAAGGAAGTTGAAATAGCTACTTCATGCTGGTGAAAAGTGGACAGAACTAGAGGAAAATGGAGTAATAATAATAATAATAGTAATAATAATAAAGGCAACAAAACCAGACCAGAATTGAAGATATTTTTAAAGTACTTACCCAGCATCAGTGCTGTTGCCACACAGTAACACATCTTCTGTACCATTTTTTATGAAATAGTTCACTGCAAGAGAAATTGAGACATGGCTTTTTAATAAACACATTCTGGGAATGATAACTTTCAAAAATATTATCCAACAACCAGCATATTCAATTGGGACAGCAACTGAAAGATGAATGGCAGGCTTTTGCTTTGTTTTGCTAATTTTAACTTCTATAAATTGGAAAAATAAATATATTTTTTCAAATCTCTGCAAGCACTTGCTGTTTGTGTTCCAAATCTGACCTGTTGAATAAGGTGATGGGCTGTGGGCAATGTTTTTAGGAAATGCTATTCAGCCATGTCTCTCTGTTCAAACCAAGAACATTGTTACTAAATTCTGTAAATGTAATGAAACCAAACCATATGCTAGCCTGTAACTTTTAGTCTCTACACTGATGAGGCACATATTAATTGAAGTTTGTGGCAGAAATTACTGACTCATAGGTTAAAAATGTAACCAGCTATAACTCAGAATGTAATAATATTAACAAAGCAGCCCACTCCCTCAGTCTGGTGGATTCTGCTCAACATCGGAAATACACAGTATAAGGCAAAAGAAACAAAAATGCACCCTGTTAAAGATCAAACAAACAAGGAAGTATTCACAAAGACAAATATTTATCACTGTCGTCATCTGTACAGGCAATGGAGAGAGAAACTTCTCAAGGGAGCCTCAGAAGAGTAAGCTAAATTTAAGTGCTGTGGATCATTCCCAGGTTGACTCTCAATAAGGCTTAAGGAAATTAGCATCTCAAGGCTAATGAGAGACTTTGCATACACACTTCTTCTTCTCTCCCCAGCCAACCAAGTCTAACGTGCAGAGTAACAGAACAGGAGGCCAATTTCTTCTCAAAAGGATGAGCAAAATCAGTGTTCCAGAGGGAGCGTGAAGAAAAGGTGTTCTAAGGAGCATTTCTAAAACCTGTACAGTGGCAGGGAAGAACAGATAAAAGCATTGCTCTAGAAAACATAAAAAATGCAAACCAGAGGTGTGCAGCTCACTGAGGAGGGGTAAATAATCTGGTGTGCTTTGCTGCAGCAGAGAGGACGTGATCCCCTCTTGGCCAAGAGACGATGGTGGCAGCCTTGCTTGGTAAGGCTTTGTGAGCAGAGGGGCCTCTGCAGATGCTGCTCACAAGAGGTTCCCCATTCCAGGCTAACCCTGTGTTGTGAAATGTTTTAAAAATCAAGAGTGACAGCTTACCCAGGCGGGCTATGCAGAGAATGCTCAGTGGCTCAAGCACTGAACAGATGTGCTGTGGCTTTCTCTGTAAGCTGCGAGCAGTGGAAAAGCCCTGCTCTGCTGCATGCCAAGAGGGAATTACTGCCCAGGAGCTTGTGGTTACAGGGGCACGTGATGGTGTTCACAAGTTATCAGAGCACAGATCCTGCTCACACTGGATGCTTTTCCACTTTGTCTGGTCACGTGGGCTTTCTAAAGAAACACCTTGTGTGACAGCAGCACTCGGGACTGGGTATGGTTGAGGATTGGTGATCAATCCCCACAAAACAGGGAAAGATGACACATCTGCATCACCTTTCACCCTCCAGTTCTGCTGGGCAAGGACTTGGGCTCTTCTCAGGACAGGTGGCATCTTATTTGAGATACACAGAGTCAGTGACACAAACACATCAGACCACCTTCTCTCTGAGCTAGATGGTCTTTAAGGTTTGGTCCAACACAAACCACTCTATGAGTCCAGGTTTGATTGAAATTCTGGAGCACAGTGTTGGTTGAAAACCAAAACAATACTTCATGGTCAGCCAAATCAGAAGACAAGAACAGTCTGAGCACAGGATTAAAGACAAGGATTCTCAGTGTGCAAACAAGAAACCTGAAATCTCAAAACCAGACAAAATACTGTTGTCTGCTGTTGACTTAAGTATTTACACTTCTAAAACAAGCAGCAAGGCAGGTGCCAAAAAGGTCCATGAGATGCAGGCTGAGGAAATGGTGTGTAGGTGCTGCTGGGAGAGCACATCTTCACCACGGGGTCTGTGCAGGGAGAGCCACAGCCACTGTGACAAACCTCGGGCTGAGGAAGAGGCGAGCTCCCGATTCCCCTCTGATAAATGAGAGGGGGATTAGAGCTTTACACCCAAGGAGACAAATTGCTGTGTTATCAAAAATGTGCACAACAATCAATCTTTCCTTCAAAGCCCGTTGGTTTGGGTTTCAATCAAGCCTGCTGGGCAATCAGAGAGCTGCAAGAAGCAAACAGGCGTCACTCTTGCTTTAAAGAATGAACACCCTTGGTATCGTGTTAACCCACGGCCTCAGCTTCCCATCAGTCAACTCTAACCTGGGCAAAGAACTAGGAACTCCTTTTTCATGCAGAGCAGGATTTTCCCTCTGAAAACTGCTCAAACTGAGCAATGCCACATGAAAGCACAATTATTTTGTTATTGTCTTGTAAGATTGAAATTAATTTTTGCTTTGTTTTTTTGCTTGTGGGGTGAAAATAGGAAAAAAAAATATGGAAAAGAAAACTGAAAACCTCTTTTTTACGTACTTCCTTTTTGGGTTTTTTTTCTTAATTTTTGAAGTAAAATTAAGCCAAAACCATTATATTTGTAGCACCTGTGTGTGTGTACATAAACTTTATGCAACATGCCATTCTTTCCAAAGATAATGCTAATTTCCTTTTTTTTTTTTTTTACCAGCTTTACTAAAATGTCCTTTCCAAAGATAATGCTAATTTTCCTTTTTTTTTTTTTTTTTTTTTTTTTTACCAGCTTTACTAGAATGTTGGTGTCACAATCATAGGGTACATGTTTCTTTTTAGGAATTTTTCTACAGGAGTTTCCAGAGTAAAGTAACTACCTGATCATATTAAAAGAAGTAAAAATGGTCTGAATAGCAAGGTCTCCTTCAGGTTCTTGTTCTGCCTCCCACACTTCTCAAAGCAATTAACAATGGCCATAATTTTAAAGTCACTATATGCAAGTGGGTAAAACCACAATTTTTCCATGTCTATTCTTGCAATATCTTCCTTCCAAAGTCAGTTCCTCATCATTTTGTCTGCTTCATTCTAAATTTTTTCTGATTTCTCAATATCTTTCAGGTTTCTGCATTGCTCCCTCCTACACCAGATGATTCTAACAGAGTAAACATCCACAGTGTTTCCACTTGTCAAATTACCAGAGGGAAAAAAAAAAGCAAACTTCCTAAAAAAAAATCCAATTAAATATATGCTCCAGCTTGTGCTTTCCACACCTTTATCACATAACTGAGCAGAAAGCCAGTAGGGTACATAGACTGCAGGGTAGAAACCTTCTTCAGTTCTGTGCGAAGGAAAAGAAAATTTTCTCGTTCAGAAAATTGAAAAAGGTTGGAGTCAGATTAGAAAACACAGCTTCTGTCTCCAGTTTCTGCTCCTCCTTTGAAGGCCCTCCTGAAATGTTACTTTGACTCATCTTACAACATATTAATTCCAATTAAAAATAAAACCACCACAACAACCCCATATATTATCACACTTTCATAAAGAGCAACATTCAAATATCATTAGTCACTGCCCAGAGAAGAGTCCTCTGGCTGACTTTCTAACAAAAACTTCAGGGAGGTGTTTGTTATCTCAGACTATTTATTGCAGCCACACGGGCACTCACTGCTTGGAGACTTTCTCCCGGCGCTGGGGCTGGCACGGGGCACTGACAGCCACCCAACGTCCCCATTCCAAATTTAAAATGCAGTTCAGAAAGCTCCATCTCCTTACAGCTGTGATATGTGGCACGGAGGGGAAATAGACAACAGCCCCTCCTCGCCCTTTCGCCCACTGGCGCAAACGCGCTCTGCCTCCCGGTAATACGCGATAATTAAAACCAATCCTTGCTGCACTTGCTGTGTGCACACTGTGTCACACACGGCGAAGCCTCTAATAAATGAAATTGAGTCTGAAGATGAAAAACATGCCTCACAAAAGCCACGGAACAGGCTGTGTTAAGGGTGTCATTAGGGGAGAATGCTTTGGGGGAAAAATGGAACTGCTGGTTAGTTCTTCCTGGCTGAAAGGGGTTGTAAATAATTATAATAATCAGTTGCTCTCCTGTTGCTCAGCCCCTGACAGGGGATCTGGCTCTCCTTTGCTGTCCCTTGGCATTTGCTGCTGCTGACCCTTCTGCTGAGTTTCAGAGGCTCTTGGGTGCTCTCCTCTCCTTGCTTCCCATCCTCCCTCTTTCCCTGGAAAATCTCTTCTAGCCCAGCCCTCTGATGCCTCCATACCCTGTAACCTCATGGAAGGACATTTCCTAAACTTCAGTTCAAAAATGAATAGGAGAAGTTACAGCCAAGATGGTCGGGTGGGAAGAGGGAGCAGAGATCAAGGGGACAACTTTATTTACAGCACTGGCAACTGCATGACTTTGTGGTAAACACAGTCTGGAATTCTGGGCATGAATTGTCCTGCAGGAGATATGGAGGGTCTGGGAGGTTGTAGAAAATAATACAACCAGGTGGTGAGAGGGAAGTGGTCTCCTTCAGTTTGAGTCTCTCTGGTACGCTCTCCAGACAAGTCAGAGAAACAATTTCCCTGCCAGACTCAGCAGTCGCCTCAGCACAGAAAATGTCTCTAATTTTGACAGTACAGCTTTTTCCCCCTTTGTGAAAAAGCCACTAAAAATATCAATCAAGCCCTCTTGAGCTAGATGGCTCCCGTGCACTAGGAAGAGGCTCTGAAAGCCTCAGAGATCCACAGTACCTGGTTTGTGCTGCTCACATGGTCTGAGGGAACAAAAAGCACATCAGGAGAGGAGGAAAAGCACATCAGGAGCTTTTGGAGGTGCGCACTAGAGGAGAACAGAGAATTTCAATGCTCTCAAATTGGCTTGGGGACCTTGCCAAGCCTAGGAGCATCCCCAGGAAGACAAGGCAGGAGACAATGACTAGCAATAAACACACATGCTGGCTTTTAAACATCTTCAGATAATCTCCTTCTATGCCTCTGTGCCTCACCAGTCACTCAGACCCCCACTCTTAGGGCTGTAGGGTGCATAGTAACTAAAAGCATATTTAGTACCACTTGTTTAGACATATGCTCGACATGAATAGGCAGAAAAGTGCTGAAGTGTGCTCTCTGGAAGTTTCGTAGAGGTTTTCTGTTTTGTGGAATTTTTTCCATATGTTCCACACAAAAGAATTAAAATCAAAAGCTGCTACAAAGGTCAAATGCATTTGTGATTCCAGACAGATGATGGAAAAGTAGAAAAAAAAAACCCCGACTTCTGCATTTACTGTGATAAAGAAAACAAATAAATTGGATCAAAAAATGACTGGGAGATAGAAAACATAGGTTGAGACAAAAAGTCAGTGCGCAGGATCTCTGTGGGCTAACAGAGGGCTGCACCTGCACTTCTTTGTTACATTTATAAGAACAAGGGAAAGAGAAGGTGAGCAGAGAGGTAAAAACATGTCCCATACACAGTATTTTCCAGGTAAATAAAGTCTAAGGCATGGACTGAATGAGGAGCACTAGAGACACCTACTCCACGAAAAAAAAGAGCAGAGAAATGCAAAATGGAATATTAAGCTGTCAGAAAGTGAAGTAAAGCAGAGAAGGAGAAAATCTCACCTATTCATAACCTTGTCAGCCCTTAAATTTCCTGTAAAAGTTCAGATAAGAGAGATGGATTCTTTTTTTGGTAGGGTTTCTTACTCAACACTTTTATATAATATGAAGCTACGATGAGAGAAAAATGTGTAATACTGATATACAGGAGGGCAAGGATGAAGTAATATGGACAAGGGGATCAAGCTCAGCCTCAGCCAATTTGCAGATGACACCAAGCTGGGGGGGAATGTTGATCTCCTGGAGGGCAGGAAAGGCTTCTCACTCTTTACAACTCCCTGACAGGGGTGCAGCCAGGTCAGGCTCAGTCTTCTCCCAGGGAACAAGTGATGACAGGACTGGGGGAAACCACCTCAGGTTGTACATGAGGACATTTGGATTGGATATTAGGAAATATTTCCTCATGGGAAGGGTTACCAGGCCAGGGAGGTGGTGGAGTCACCACCCCTGCAGGTGTTTAAAAGATGTGTGGATGTGACACTTGGGGACAGGGTTTATTGGTGGATTTGGCAGTGCTGGGGTAATGATTGGTCTTGATGATCTTAAGAAAGACCACTTTTAATGCTTTCAATAGGGCACCTGCCAGACTGGAAAGTATTGAGAAGTAATGAGAATGACTGGGAAAATTTAGGAAGAGCAGCAATTGAAAAAATGGGCATCTTTTATCCTAGAAAAAAAAGGTGACTATCACAGTGAAAAATAGCATGTATTCTGGAAAAAGAGAACAGGGAGCTTTGTGTGCTCCTAGTGACAAGAACATGATAACAATGTTTTTTGCCTTAAGAAAATGGAAGGGGGAAAAGAAAAGAAGAATTTTCAAAACTAAAGATAAAGGAAATATTTTTCACTATATTTCCCATTTGAACTGCTGAAGTTGCTGCTGCAGGCTGCCCCTGTGGACAAAACATTCAAAGAAAGATTTGTTGCCTGTGTAGATAAGGACATCCTGAGTTACAACAGTTATTGTTAATAGAAAATGAGAAAAATATCTATACTTTGAGCTCTACTAATCATTTGCTGGAGCAAATGGGACTGTTCAGTCGCAGAGAGAGATGCTGCTCTAGGTATGCCAAGGCCAGATAGAGCCTGGGAATTCCCATATTTTATCTCACACTCGAGGGAGTTCAGCACTGATGGAAATTATCAGGAGAAAATATATTTTATTTATTCCTTAAAACCAATGCAAGAAGAGTAAGCAGCAATGCAAGTTATTCTCTGCTCATGGAGCACCTGGGCTGTGTGCTCAGAGGTAAAAGCAGAAGATGCTCTTGCCTTTGCAATGCACTTTATTGCTGACCCTGGAGCATGGACAGGCCTTAATGGGCACATAGAAAGTCCTTTTAAATGCACATCACTGTTCAAGCCAGGTGGTGTTTTAATTCTGTAGTTTATGAACAATTTGAAGGTGCAGGAAAACTGAAAATGTTTAGTCTGAATTTCCCATGGCAGACCTTTCTTCAAGTAGATCTTTGTATTAGCAATGATGAGAACAAAAGGTGTAAATGAGGTAGAAATCCTCTTGTTTCACAAAATATTTCAAATATTTACAATATAAGAGCATCATCTTTCACCGCAAGGCTGAAAAAAAATCTTCCTGGATGGTTAGGAAGAGACAGTATTGGATTCAGCATTATCAATTTCTATGTTTTTCTGATCCTTGCACTTCTGATGGGGTTTTATTTTTCTATTTAGCTTAAAAAATTAAAGTACACAGGTACAATGCCCATGTTAATAACGCATCAGAGCATTAAGTTTTGAGCATTGATGAAGCTATTTATCAAAAGACCCACAGTACTTGAACAAAGCCACAATATTTACAGTTAGAGTAATATCAATAGATTCCATGCTGACAAGCACCATCTGAAAGCCCAGAGAGGTTCCTTGTTTTAATCACTGGTTGATTCACAATCATACATAAAAAAAACACCTATTGCAATCCCAACTTGATTTATTGCTTCTCTCTTTCATCCCACCTCCATAATTATGCATCAAACGCTCGCTGTCTTCTATTACCACCTCAGACAACGCCTCAAACACTCCAGCTCTCCCCAAGCTGGCCATATTTATTATCTGACTTGGACAAAACTCTTTTCTCTACAGTTCCTATACAGATTCAAAGTATCTGTTCATAGAGCTCCATTTCAGTGGTTCTGGAAACAAAAATGATTCCATCAGGCAGAGATAACAATGAGGAACAGAGCTTAGAGAAGATACCCACAGCCTCATCTACATGCAGATGTACATTTCTATATGTTCACACATCTATGCCTCAGCATCTGTTCCATACAAGCCTTTGGTCCCTTCTCAAGTGCCCAAGAAGACCATGATTTGGATGGGTATTCCCAAAACTTCACATACTCTATACATCTTCCTAAATACAGAGCCTGAAGGAAACCCTAAGTCTTCCAGGTCTAACTGGAGGTGACGAAAAATATTACATTAATCTTGATCTGGATTTCTGCTTCTAAAAGTTGTTTTGTTTTTTCCCCCAGATCACTGTTAATCACACAATTTGACTCCAGGAGAAGAGAAAAATCACTGCCATGAAATGAATGCCAGACACTACTCTAGAAGAAAAAAATAACAACCCTGAAATACTTCTTTTAAGCTATAAAAATAGTAGCTGATTCCTCCCACTAAAAGGCTCATAAAGGTTGAACATTCATTTATTTTACTTGTTAATCTTTTTTAATGTCAATTGCTTGGACAAGACTATCTAACGGAAATTACAGGGTTGCTCTTTTTTACCTTAAAAGACTCCGATTTTGAGAGGAAAACGTATATAGAACAATTTGAAAACAAGCCTCTTTCAGAGTGTCTTAAACAATGTATTTAGTCTAAAGAAAAAGAAAATGCTGGGCTTTAAGACTATCATTCTATAAGTGACTTTATATAATTTAATTATAGTTTTAAAGCATTTTTTCTTATGCTTTCAGCCCTTACATTAAACCCTGCTCAACAAAAGGACTCAGATTTCTACTTACTGACTAGTCAATAATCCATTTTCATAATGGAATACATAAATGACATTAAAGATTCTAAAATCACCAGCTACATGAACCAACTACACCCAGTCCATTGGTACTTCTCTAAGTCAGTGACACATCTGACATCCCATAGCTTTTAATCCGTTCTAACTCCCATGTTCATGAAGCTTCACTTCATCAAAAACGTCTTTAATTAAAACACCACAACCCAAGACAGGCTTTTAAGACTGGTATTTGGAGCTGCTTTCCTAGAAATCTTTACAAGTATTGAAATTAGGCTTATGGTTTTTTAGTCAGCTGGTATTTCTAAACTATTAACTCTCCTAATGATAACCAACAGCCTAATGACTTTGATATTGATATATCGATCTCATAATTTTCATAATGCTGTGGATGTAAACTATCATTATTTTCAACCTTTTTTTCCCCCATCTATTTCATTTTTTTATATACAATCACTGCTGCATATAAAACTCCAGTCTTCCAGGTTTGTTATTATTAATGTCTAAAAATAATCCTCCTTGGGATTATTGATCACAATCTCTTACCAAATCTAGAACTGCAGGTAGGAAAATAATTACCTATCAGTAGTCACCATTTTCCCAGATGAATGATTGTAATTTTACCACTGGCACTTGACATGAAGAATTTTTTAGCCTGATTTTATCTGATGCTCAGCTGTCTCTCATCCCACAATCCATTCATTCAAAGAGTAGTTGCACAGAGGGAACTGGGAGACCTGATGAGCTACTTCTCCCTTAATCTTCATTTTCCCCCCTCTCTAGGTTTGCAGTGGTAAGCATTACTCATTGGAGACAAAGACAGAATGGAATAATTTTTCTGATAAGCCTTCCTCTTAGAAGTTCCTGTTTAAATTTTGAGTCATTTAAATGGGTAGAAAGAATATAAAAGTTCTCTTGTTCATCCCAAAGAGAGGTGCCCAGCAAAAGGCAGATTTTAGACCTGAATCTCCACTGTGAATTGAGGAAAGACTAAAATTTTGTCTCATCTTACCATGACTGCTGTGCCCAGTAATTAAACTGAGACACCAGAAGCACTCACAGTAACTTAGCAGAAGTTTCTTCCAGAGAGTTAAGCTGTTAATGACAATCCCTGGACACTTCCTTTCTTGATACTCTAATCTGGAATATTTGCTCACACTTTTATATTCTAGGACTTTGTATTCTAGTGTTTAGTGAACATAAATAGGAGCCAGTTTGAATTTTCCCACTGGATCTCCATGCTTACAATTTTGCCTCTTTCTTCCCAAGTTACCTGGCACTTCCTCCAGCTGCAGAAGTCACTGAAATGATGCCAAGAACAAACAAAATGCTGGGTGGACAGGCAGGAATTCCTTATGGGATTTGGTGTGTGATCATCTCATGGCAGATGGAGGGGGAAACCCAACAATTCTCAAAAACATTAGCAACCTTGCAATGCAGGATTGACAAGATTTATAGAAAAAAAGACTTTCCTTGAGCACACTGGTAGAACAGGAAAAGACCTGTAGGTCTTGAGTATGGAGTCAAGGGAAGGAGTTCCAGAAATCTAGGGTTGTGGTTGTTATTTCCTCAGGGATAAACCAAAAATCAAGAGCTACCACATAACTGTGGTTAAGCCAGTGATGACACAAAGTTTATAAACTGAGTTTTTTTCCCCCGTATATAAAACCAAAATGAGAGGATCGAGAAGACAGGTGAGAAAAAAAAATTCCTGCCTGGAGGCTGAAAGCTGATAAGGAAAGATTACAGAACTTTGTCCAGATATGAAGTAAGTTTTGAATAAAAAAGCAGACCTGGAGCTATCCCAAGCCATCCCAGAGACACAACCAAAATGTCCTCTGTAGCAAGTGCCCACAGCACACAATTATCTCAAACTAAAAATGCCTTTGAAAGACTCAAAACCAAGTTCTTATCTTCCCTCACACCTCATGACAAAGTCTCTCAACTATTTCCTGTGCAGCACCAAGCAATTCTTCTTTCCATTACCCTTTTAAGGGGTTTCACTGATTTCTGTTTTTCATTCATGCAAAAACAGTTATAAGGCACAGGAGGAGGCTGATGCCATTTCAGAGGTTCCCTGCTATGCTTTAAAATATTAAAATGTTCTTAAAGAATCCAAAGCAAATTTTTGCTTTTCAAGAAGAGCAGAACTATCATATCAGCCCATTTTAATTCTCCATTTTGGTGTTCTGACAAACAGAATTAAGAATTTCTCCAATTTAATTTTCAGTGGTTTGCATTCCTTTATATCTTTACATCCCCCTTTTTCTACAAAGTACTATTATGGATCTCTGACAGTTCTTCAGGTTTCTGTTTTCTGGGTTTTTTAGATTAGTATCCCTGCTCCAAACTAAATGACTCAGCCACATTGGTTTTGAAATCTCCAAAGAGCTCTTGTAATTGTCTGTGCTCCCTTTGAGTGAACTCTACTATCTCAACACGTTGGCCAATTTTCTTCTCTAGTTCTTCTTCAGAACAAACACTGACATGATTCTATTTCTTAATATATTCCTCTTTTTATCTAATTTGGTCTGCCTACACTTTAATCTAACTGTATGTATTGCTTAATTCCCTGCAGTACTTGAAATTCGGACTGTTATTAAATTGTGGTCAGTGCCTCTCCTTTAAACGGTCACTTCATTTCACCATAATACTTATGCAAAATGAAACACAAAGCACTATCCCATCTAGTCACAAAATGAGCCAGTCCTTCCATTTCTGAATCACTTTAGTGCAATAGGGGATGTTAAATGAAAATCCTATTTAATATTTTTCTCTCTTGCCTAATAGCTAAGCCTCCTTTTGAGCATTTTGAGGAAGACTTTCTTTGTACTTATTCAGAGCCCACTACTTTTTTCTCTTATAAAAATACTATTCTTCTATGTCTTCAGGGGCCTGCTGCATTGCCTCAACACTTTCACAATTTTAAAAATTTCTGTCTATCCAAAGTAAGTGACAACTGTTTGCCATAATGGTCCATGTCTTTATTTTCAGATATTATGCAAATACTAATTAATATTATTATAATTACTTCCTAGTAATACAACATGGTCAAAATTTAATTCACTTTAATCCATTATCTCTCCAAGTTGGTTGTCTTTGTAATAGGCAAATGTCTTCTAGTGACAGCAAGTGTATTTGCATGACCCTCTTACCCATTACTGGATTTCCTATATGGATTTCTGGGAGTGTCTGCCCTCCTCCCCACAGCAGGACTACATAAATAAACTTGCTCATGGTATGAGCATTTATGAGCTGGAGCAGCTGTACAATTCCCCACATTTAAAGCAATGCTGCAGCTGGCCCTGACATTATCTGTATTTTAACAGACTATCCTGTATCACATTTACCCCATCTCCATTTCCAGAGAGCCAGACTATCTTCACAGCTCCATTTCTTCCTTTCACCTTTATTGCAGGGCTTTATGCTTCCAGCCATCACTGTTTATCCCTCAATGCCTCTGTGAGAGAGGGAAAGCAGCTCCTCACACAGGTCTCAGCTATCTCTGGGTAGAGGAGCCCTGAAGTGCCTTAATCCAGCACAGGTGCAAAAATATCTTTACGAGCTCCTCACTGGAAGCAGGGGTAGCGTGGATGGGATAACACTTCAGCAGGTTCCACACCATCCAGCAGAATTCCAAGAGCTCTTTCCCCTTTCAGCTGATAAGGCTCTGATACAGGAGGATGAAGAAGACACACAGCCTGATGGTCAGGGCCAGTTCCAAAAACAACCCTCACTCAGGCAGAGCTTTGTGACCTGTCCTTCCTTAATGCTGCATCGACCACATCATGCCTTAAAGACACCCATGGTGAGGAAAAGATTTCCTTAAAAATTTATTTATTTGGGGATTTTTCAGAGTAATAAAGACTGAATTGATTTGTTTTACCTTTTTGATTTTTTTTTAAGGCCATTAACTCAAATGTTGAAGTTTTTCTAGAAAATGCAACAGCTATAAATTGTCTTCAGAGAAACAGCATGCAAACCAGACCGACACACGCAAAGTTGAAATTTTCATGTGAATGCTCAATTCTAGAAAACAGAGGTTAAAAATATATAAGACCCCCTAAAACTGTGAAAATCATCATTGAGGCAGTGAGGACTTCATAAAAAAGCAGCAAAACTATTTTCAGCATGAACTGTGAAGGCACCATAGAGATTCAAGAAAGGTACCTCGGGCTTTCAAAACCACATTGACATCATGATGAGCCAGTAGTCAAATTTTGCTGATTCACGTACAGATCTTCATCAATATAATTTAAAAGGAAAAAACCCAACCAACCAACCAAACGAAAAAAAACAACGAAAAAAACCACAACCACAAACAAACAAAAATCCCCCAAACCTCAAATGACTAGAAACTGGATTACAGGCCAAAGAGAAGCTTACCTGGATCATTAAGAAATTCCTCTGAGTTGTTCCACATCCTACCATCCAAGTAAAAGGAGCCATTGGTGAAGTTAAACATGGTGAAATCCCTGACACATTTGTGTCTCAGGTTGCCCATGAAGAGCTGGAGGCCTATGAGGGCAAAGACACTCAAGCAGAAAACCGTCAGGATCATCACATCTGCAAGTTTCTTAACAGACTGGATAAGTGCCCCTACAATGGTCTTCAGCCCTAGGGAGATAAAAGCCGAAAGTTTATAGACTGAGAGACTGAAATGTGTCTGCAAACAGCTGCTTTTCATGATGAAAATCTCCATGGAAAGGGAAATCTGAAGGGCTTTGAGTACGTGTTTGCAACTGGACGTCAGAAACTAGAGACAAGTGATCACTATGAATGTCTACTTCGGCCTGCTTTTGGACAAAAGTCCTGGAATTGCACAAACACTGGTTTAAAAATGGAGGGGAAGAACTGGATGGAGGGACAGTGAGATGTGAAACTATCCATGGATAAAAAAAATACGGAATGTTTTACACTTTCATGGAGCTGCAGTAAAGGCGGTAAAGCCTAAATCCCATTGAATTTTGAGAACGTGAATTGCTTTTAAATCTCTCAGGTGATTCTGATAACTTTATCCCTCACATAAACAGATGAAGAGGTATGGAAATGCTGTTTATTCCCTGATTATTTTACATATTTTAGTGCCAAATCCAACATGCTGTCCTCATATGAATAACTCCTCTGCCTTCAATTCATTTGCTTAAGACAACAAGAATTTGGGATTAGAAAAAAGCCAAATACAGGCAATCAAATAAATGCAGTGGAAATTATTTGAGTAAAACAACCTGAGGCTCCAACACTACCTGGGCAAAGTCAATCGCTTTATAGTATGCTGCCAAAGTAGATAAATAATCCCATTGCATAACACCAAAGGCTTGGGTCACACAAATTAGCTTCTCTTTTATTATTTCACCCTGTAACACTAGATTCAGCTTATTCTTCCATAAATATTCAGATAAAAATAATTATACAATTTTCTCAAGTGACAGTTCTTGCTTTTGAAGTGTTCCTGGAGATCAGCACTGCTTGAGCTGATTGAATATTACATGACTCCAACAGAAAACACCATTCCTTTTTAAAAAAAGACCCTTCTCCTCTAAACTGGTGTGCTGCAGCTGGACATTAATATCAGCTGTGCATTGGTGGCAATTTTGTAATTTCTTTCCTATTTATATTTAATTAATTCTGGCAAGTAGTAATAAATGCTTCTGATAATCTGTGTCACCAGTATGGCAGCAATAAGAAAAATTTAGTTAAATAGAAAAAAAGAAAATGCAAAGAGGAAACAGGAGGAATTCTCCTGGGCAATATTCAGAAGCACATTGATTTGTTCACTGAATATGAACATACACATTAAATCTCAGCTCCTTGGAATTCCACCCCAAGAGTTTGGCAGCCACAAAGGCTGAGCTAGTGCAGTGTAATTGGAAATAATGTGAAAATGTATTTCAGGACTCATAGGAAAGCAAAATTAGCTTTTGGCTTTGCTTAAAAATCCCTGGTTAGATTGAGGGGAAACCAGGGTTTCTCAGAGGAGGATGAGCTGCTGGAATGGCCAACAGGTGCAGTAATCCCTAAAATACTCCACTCCTGCACAGGACACTGCTAATCTGTGAATGATACTAACATCTGTAAAATGGCCTATTTAACCAAAAGGCACTGATACACCAGGTGTGGGGAGCCCACAGAATTCCCAGAATGTCCAGGTTGGAAGAGACTTTCAAGCTCATTGAGTCCAACCCAGCCCCAACAGCTCAGCTAAACCCTGGCACCCAGTGCCACATCCAGGCTTTGTTAAACACACCCAGGGATGGGGACTGCACCACCTCCCTGGGCAGGCCATTCCAGAACTTTATCACTCTTTTGTGATTAAAAAAAACAACTTTTTCCTGATTTCCAGTCTATATTTCCCTTGGTGCAGCTTGAGACTGTGTCCTCTGGTTCTGTCAGTTGCTGCTCTCCCGACTAAATACTTTGTTTGCCTCTCCAAAATTAGTTTGTGGCATGGTAAAGAGGATGAGGTTAAACAGCTCCCTGCTCTGCTCAAAAATAAAGTATAAATTGTTGCAGGACAAACATCAGGCAAAACCCAGAACAAGGTTTTACAAATGAGGTCAGTTCTACTCAGATACTTAGAAAAAGGCTGACTTTGAATTTTTTAACCCATCTGTAGGCTTGGCTGTCTGTTTTCATGCCTAAAGAAAAATGAAACCTCTTCTGCTAATCCAGCCTTGAGTAAATTTTTTTGCCTGAACATGAAGTAATTTTATATATAGCCCAATTCTGAAAGGACTTCTGTGGTGTCACCCTTGCCCAGCATTATAAGACCTTTAAGACAGCCAGGTCTTACAAAAGTAGTAAGGTGAGGAGAAAATTTGAAAATAAACTAGAATTTAAAGTTTTTTTAATCTAATAGTCTGAAACATTTTCAGTGATTCTTATCATTTGTTGTCCTTTGAAGGCACAGATGTTTCTTCACTGAAGTTAGTTAAACTTGGGAAATCCAAATGCACACCTAGTCTTAAGGAAAAAATACTACAAATTCTTTTACTGCCATACTTGCTGTGAAATCCCTGCAGAACATTTATTTGTTTGTAATACAAATACAAACTTGGAGTCTGTAATTGTAGCATCTAAGGGCACTAATTGGTCTTACTCATATGGGCAAGGGCAATGGGAGTCCTAATACGAATAGGGATAATATTAGAGAAAAAAACCCTACAAAATTCTAGTCACAAATAAAGACATTCTGTTTTCAAAATCAGGCCTCAGTATTGCCAATTTCAAGGTCATTTCATAAAACATGTTTTTCCCAGATTACTTACTGGAGTTTTAAATAGAATAGCAATTCTATATTCTTCATTTTACAAGTTCATTCCTTGCAGGTAGCAAATAATTTCTTTATTAAATGTTTCTCTGCTTTATTTACTTTTTAATTTTTTTTGTTTTGTTTTCATAGCTTACAAGCTTCTGAACAATTTAAGAAGATGATACTTTAGTAATACAATTTCTGTAATTAAAGACCATTTAAAAATAACTTG
This sequence comes from Passer montanus, assembly GCF_014805655.1. NCBI lineage: Eukaryota > Metazoa > Chordata > Aves > Passeriformes > Passeridae > Passer > Passer montanus. The sequence goes on from NW_024356505.1 coordinate 39,220,615, forward strand.
TACTCTGCCTCCTGGACCTTTGTTAAAACTTTCCAGGAAAACAATTTGGAGAGTGTTATACTTACAGCTGAACTGTTTTTTCTCACCCTTTAAAACCAAAATTTTCCCAGAAAATTAAGTAGCATCCATCAAGGTGGTTGACACAACTAAGTGCCAAGGCTAAGGAAAATATTTAATTTATTGCTCATTTAAACTATCTGTGCCTCTAAAACAGAAGGGCTGAGGGGAATTAAGGACACTCAGGACTTCTTGCAGGTGCTCTGCATCTCTGAATCAATCCCATGTTTTGTAAAAGCAATGCTAGATGTATTCAAATTTAGAGCACAGTTAAATCTTCTGGAGAAATAATCCTTCTTTGAAATAGTGCCAATGAGAGCACTGCAATATAGCTTAATAGAAGATATTATTTATGGGGCATTAAAGGCATTTACTTAATTCTTGCAAGTCAAACATCAAACCAGGCAGCATGCAGGAAAAAACCTGAGGATCTGATCCAAAGCTGAGTAACATCTACAGCTGTTAATGACAATGGGTCTATAGATTACTCCCTGTGGAGTAAATCAATAACAGGCTTTTTCTGAATCACTGACTTCTTTCCACACCTCTGGGCCAAATCCTGCTTGCATGACATGAAAAAAACCACGAGATCCAAAATCAGAGGAATGAGGGCTGTGTAGGCAGCCTGACATCCGCAGAGAGCAAGGAGAATTTGGCCCAAATGTTCCTGTTAAGGCAGGTAGAAATTATCACATTCAGAGGTTAATCAAATAATCGTTTTTCAAATGCAAATCAGAAACCATAGAAAATGCAAGCAACACCAAACAATGAGAAATGGCAAGATCCCAAAACACCATCCATTCCTTATGTGAGATGTGAGGAAGTATTAGCATAATTCAGTATGACATCCATACCAGATGTTGGCAATCACCTACAGAACATCAGACACGTTCATGCATAGTCTGGAAACAAGCGGGAAGGAGAAGAAAAATAAAAAAATAAAAAAATAAAAAAAAAAACCACAAAAAAGAAAAAAAAAGAGTGTGAATTGCAACAGGGTTGTCCTCACGGAGCCCATTCCTTTCCCTGAGGATACACCTGTGTCCTGTAAATGTCTGCACGAGTCACAGGCATGTAGGGAGAGAAGGGCTCACTCTTGATGAGTGTATTTTGTCATTACTTACTGAGACATGGGGCAGCAAAGAGTTTAAGAACGTGTTGGCAAACTTGAATTGGTGTCAGCATTCCTGCAGGCTGGCTTAGCGTGGAAAAGTGACTGACAGGCCAGTCTCCAAGAAAAACACAAATATGCCATATGTTCTCACCTCTGGGATAGCTACTTCTTGAGTTAAGTGATTTACCCACCAAAAGGGTGACATTTATCTCCCCGCAGCAGGATTTCAGTGAGACTGAAGCAGTGAACAGGGGTCACTCTCCTCCACACAGTCTTAATTCTTGTTCTCCAAGCTCTGTTCTGGCTATCACAGAGGCACTGGATAACATTCACAGCACTATTTATAGCCTTTAGTCTCACACTAACTTAAATGGGAGCTGGATCAGGCCCCAAAGTGCCTTGGCCCAATTTTCTATGAGGTCACCTTTCCCTGGTACCCTGTCGTTTTGTGTGAGATGTCCGCGGTGTACGCGCCTGCTCCAGAAAGAGCAGGGGAGCTTCCCTGGATACAGCTGCACACAGGCAGTGCTCAGAATCCTGGGGATGATGATGAGGATTATGATGATGATGATGATGATGGCCTGCTTTATGTGGTCTTTTGATGAAGAGTGTGTACCTCAGGGTTTATATTATCTCAATTAGTACTTATCAAAAACATCGGTGATTTCCATGAGGATGAAATATGATTCAAGACCCTCTGCTGTTGTTTCTATTGAGCCCACTGGGATTTGGATGCTCTGGTAATGGGATGCTAATGGGAGACAAATGAATGGCTTCAGTGGGTTGTTCTGTTGCTGACCATGGTTCCTATCTGGCTAGAAAAACAAATGAATCCAGTTGCCATGGGAACACGCAAGACGCCAATTAGTAAATCAAATCACTGAGAGTTAAAGGTTTTAAAATGCTCCCATAGAGAAAATGTTACCTATTTCTAAGCACCTGAACCTGTACAAAGCTTGTTTTCCTCTCAATATCACGGGCAACTGGAAAACAGGAAGAAATGGGTGTGCTCAGTGCAGGAAAGGGGAAATGGAGGTGTTCCATGAAGGTCCTCTGGCACTTTAAGGGCTGCCACAGGAGGTAAGGCACTGACCTGATGTCTTACACAGCTCCAGGGGAAAAAAGAGAGATCTGATAAAGCAAGAAACAGGGAAGCTGCATTCCGAGACAGGACCTGCAGGTCTATGCACATTTGGAGCAGGAGATATTGGCAGTCTGGCACCCAAACTGAGCCCCAGCCCTCCAGTGAGAGGGAAGCTGGCTGGTAGATGCCAACGTTTGTGTTATTGGCTCTGGATCCGAACCATCCACCTGGGACAAATCTTCTAATAACAAAAACAGTGAGTCACTGGAACAGTTCCTGGACTTCTCAGGAAGACCCTGAGACCTCCACCTTTGAAGGGCTGCTCAAAGAAGTCAGGCAATAAATACCATGCCATACTTGAGCTGTGCTAAATGCAGCCTTAGGCCAGGGGAATGGACTCTGAATTTAGGAGATCTTTTTCAGCCCTGTGAGCCCATGTCCCCCTAAAGATCCCTGTGCCGGCCTGAGCACTTAGAGCCAGACATTAAAGGTAGGTGAGATTTTTAAAAGCACTAATTGTCAGCTTTACTGACTCCCTCTGGAGTCAATAGAGAAACTCATTGATTCCAAGTGAAGCAGAATGCCTTTGAAAAGCAGCCTCTAAGTGCTTTGCTGGACAGAAGCCTCGCACCACCGAGGACTTGGCCCGTGGCTTTCTGTAAACAATTTCACTGAGCACGACGAGTCCAAGCATGTTTGTGCAAATAGAAGGACCTGATGGAAAAGTGATCAATTTTATTGAGGCAAAGCTCAGATATTTCCAAAGGAGAACGCAACTTGGTGTTTTTCACCCAAGACGTGAAAGAGGAAGCAAAAATAACAAGCACCTTCTCCTCTCTATAGCAATTAACCCCAAAAATCTCATGAAATATGTTAATGCTCATCATCTTTTCATTTTTAAGCCTGCTGGGGGAAAATATTTCACCTCAGCATAAGCCTATGTTATCATTAAAAACTCAGACTGATCTCCAGAGAAACCACAGCATCATGTCCAATATATCTTTTAAAATATATATGCCTAACTGTAAAATGAAGTGACTCCTCTGAAATTATCTGTTAATATTAAAAAAAACCCACCTTGTCTGTTTTTCACTGGCAGCTATGGCAATTTGTACCTCTCCACATTTGTAATTTAATAGTCAGGACACAGGTAATCTTGATGATAAAATCAAAGGCCAGATATTCTATTAGCATATTTACATGCAGTTATGTCACCAAATAATTCAGGAACTTGTACATAAAAATGCAGTTATCAAAAAAACTAATCAAATATTCAGTCAGAATGAAAAAAGAGAATGTGAGTTATTATGCATTACTTTAATAAATAACACTCCTTTTTTTTTTTTTTTCTATTAACCAACAAATGGAACAACTCAGTGTTTAATATCACTGAAGGGGTTTGGTGTATTTGAATCTGGATATTTTGAATCTCAGCACTCAATTTTTTCCCCACTAAGTCGTATCTTATCATTTGATGTAAAACAAGTTTCATCTCCTCCTCTGATATAGGACAGCAGAAAATTGTTATATATAACTCAGAAAAATTGACATGCTCTGCTCTGAGGAGGCTCAAGCCTGAGACAAGATGTAAGGTGAAAGGTGTCCCCTGGAGACAGATGTCCCTGCAAGTTAAGTCTTCAAATTGCTATCAGAGGAATCCAGGAAACAAACTCTGCTTTTCTCTCTGAGTAGCCACTGTCATCTCACAGGACCTGTAAAGCTATGCTCAGCCCTGTTTCCAAACAAAAATAAAAATCCTATCTCAATGGAAATCCTTTTACAACAAACTTAAAAATCCCCCAAAATCTCTGCTAATAAATTGTTCTTTAAAATTTAAAGACAAAAATTAAGACAGGTACTGGTTTCGTACCTAATGAATCTCTTTCAAATCTGTATTTGGACACACACCTCCAATGAAAAGTACTTTGCTTTCCCAGTAATTTCCCTATTTTTCATTACTGTGATATTGGAATGAGGAACCAAACTCTAGACCCAGATATATATTTTTTTCTTAACACTTCCATTCCTGAATTCCCATTTCTAGCTCCATGTGGTAATGAGCTTTAATACATATCCCTGTAAGTTTACTACACACAATTTGTTTAGATTGATACTACAGTGTGTATAATAGAGTGGGTGGAAAAGCCTTTCTAACCTTAAAGATCTGTGAGTGAGAATCTGAGGAGTTCTCTCAATGTTTTGAATATTTTTAACAAGTAATTGCCAACATCTGTTCAGGATTATCACAGATAGGATCTACCATGCATGGTTTTTGCTATCTTCTCTACCTTGTCATGCAGGTTGGAGCTGTTAAACACTGAGGCTGAATGAGACCTGTCCATAGATAATGCTCAGCAAGAAAGTTTTGTTGCATGGTTAGTCCTCAGTGGACTCAACTCCGCATAAATTATTTAATAATATTTTTGTTTTAATAGTAAGAGATCATATAAAGAGCTTCTTTCACTACCAGATGTGTAGTAAAACTGATTTTTCTTCTTTTTTTCTGAGGGGAGAAATCATAGCCTTGAAAATATGAGAAAACATCAGTTGAGGAAATGCTGAACCTACCGAAATAAACACTGAAATGTTTTCCAATCTCTTCAAGGCCCAAAATTTCAGCAGTGTTTCTATCACATGCAAATGGATAAACACCATGACAAATTAGGCTATCTGTGCCTGCAGTCTTGAAACCTCAGCTCATAGCACAGATTTAGATTCCTCTATCGATGTGCTCTTAAACATGAATATGCATTTTGAGGTCATTAACCTTCCATTTCTGAAAATCGATATCCGAAGGTTTTAAAAGATTGCCATCTTCATAGGGTTCACAGATGAGCACTTTATGTATGTGATTCATGAGCCACTGTTCTTACTGCAGCACTTGTGAGCTCTGCAATTTTGGAGGCACACTCATTCCTTCTGCCCACAAAAACCATTTTGGAAAAAAACATGCAAGAAAAAGTGTATTCTATTGACAGGTCACATTCCCTACATTCCTCCATTTCCTGATCAGTATCTATGGTTAAGTCTTTGGTAATTACAGTGTTTACTACTGGAAATGGCATGTAGGCTTTAACTGCAGCCCGAGTGTTTAACCTGATTTTCACCTGAAATGACTGAGATTGTTTTCAGCGCCCGCAGTACTCTGAACGTTCGTAAGGCTGAGACATTGCCCAGGTCCACAAATTCAGTTATGTATCTGTAACAAGGGAAAGTCACACACAGACAATGACAAAACACCAGCCAAAAAAACAACAATCAAAGGGACAAAGAGAGACAGAGAAAGAATCACTTGTAGCTGAGAGCCAAAACATAAGGATCAGGGCGTCTTACCTGGGATTACTGAAATAGTTTTTAAAGCTCTCAATACCCTGAAAGTCCGAAGAGGTGAAACACTGCCTACATTCACAAATTCTCCTACATACCTGTAGAATTAAGTCACAGTTATTTGGAATTATACAATAGAGTATGAGACTTGTCTGAATGTAGAAAGCATTCATACACAGTGGGAGTGAACGCAGCCAAATGAGAGGTGCATCCACTTTTCAGGCTGTTTCTTTGATGCCATTTGCCCCGGGTTTTTATTAGCGCACATCATTTCAAATGCTACTTGAACTATTAAACTTTTCTATTAGGCATCCATGCTTTAAAACAACTGGGTGAACTCTGTTATTGTGCTGTTCAGCCATAAATACTTTAAAGATTTTACCATCATGTAGTTGAACAAAAAATAAAATTCTTTACATTATTGGAAATATTAAGAGTTATTTTGCTGCTTCAAATACTTAAGCAATTTTCACATAATAGCTTCTGAAAACTACATATAGGACAACACAGCAAAACAGTTCAAACATTTCGATTGGGTTATTTAGTTTAACATGCTGTAGTTCTGTGGTAAGCAAATTTTGGTTTCAAGAGATGCTTTAAATTCTATTTTGTTTTATATTTCAATTTCATGCCCTTTGGCTGTGGGAAGATGGAGTCTAAATGAATATAACCACCATCCTACTAAAAACTCTTTATTATTAAAATACCAGTCCCAGCTGTTCCCTGCCTTGCCTCTTTTGGTCATCCTGGAGACTCATCACATCCATGCTAAATGCTCCCAGGAGGGAGCATTCCAGTCATGGAATGAGCTTCATTTAATCAGTGTTGTACAAAATTATTTCCTCCCAGTCAGAATGCAGAAAAACCATAGTCACCACTGCATCTTCAGAACAAAAGAGATCTTGGACCCTTGAATTTTACTTCTAAAATTCTACCAAATTTCATTCAACTGCCCTACTTCTTTGGGGCCTTTGTTTCTAAATGTTACAGAAAAAAACCCACCTGGTTATTTTAAAAAGCCTGCTTAAGTGGCCTTTGTCCAAAGGCCCCTGGGGAGGACAAAGCAGCCTCTCCATATCTACTAATTCCAGATTATAGCCTGGAAGAACAACATTGCTTCTCTTCATAATCTCACAGGGGAGTCTGGGCAACGATTCACCTGTTCCTTCCCCAACTTTACCCTGTATTTCTCTCCCAAATACTTCTTCAGCATGAAAGATGGAGGAAAAAAAAATAATTTGGGGAGAAGCACTAGGATGGAAATATGGCTTTGCTGACCAGAGAGTTGTAAAAACACATTAGAAATATTTGATCAAGCATATGAAGCAGATAATACTGCTGTTTGTAATAGTCAATTAGGATTTATTTAGGTCATTTTTATAATTAAAATGCTGCTGACCAGTTCTATACCAGGGAGTGAGAAGTAACTGGAATTCCTATTTTGAATTTTCCCATTAGCCATGGGATTGCATATTGTCTTTAAGATTTTGACAGGGCACTTCCCAACCCAGAGCTACAGCTGCTTCACCCTCACCTGTCCTGGAAAGAGGAACTCACTAGTCTGGGAGAGTGGGATCTAAACAAGGGCAGTTTCATAATTTCCTTTGAACCCACCCCTGACCCCAGAGAGGGTCACAAGCCATGGCTCTGCCCACTGGCACAGGACAGCAGAAAAGCCCCAGGGACCTGCAGCACTTGTTATTCTCCAGTGTGCAATTTGAAATGACTCTCTGTGGCCCAATCTGCACTGTTTCTGCCCAAAAGAGAAGACAAGAAGCTATTCTGCAACAACTCTAAAGCAAATGATGGCCCTCCCACTGTAACACCTATGAGTGAAATAATCATATTTTCTGTTAGCTCAAAACCCTCGGTCCATCTGAATCTCACGGCCCCTTATCAGGCTCCTCCATTTTGAACTCCCAGCCCATCTTTGTCTGCAGATACAGAAATACCTCTGGCAGCACACAGGCTACAAGCAAAGACAACACCAGAGTTACCTGTGTGATCCATCTTACTTTAAATTACTTGCAAATTGGATTTGTATGAAGGCTAAATCGTATCAGAATAGATTCCATTATCCAAGTCTCTGTACTATCTGCTGCTTGCATACTTGGGAAGGAGGTTTCACTGTACACAGGAATATCATATTGCAGCCACTTTTAACTCTCTCACTGCTGCCTGTGGGCTCAAGGAAACACTTTTCCATTTATTTTTTTTATTCCAGAATGCTATTTATTTTTCCATTCTTAAAGGCTTAGTATAATATACCTTAAAGTAAGAAACAATAGGAATGGATTCTGGTTCTGAAGAGATAGTTTGATATTAAGAAAATAGTTTGATATTAAGAAGTTTGATAGTTCACAGCTGTAGGTTCCCATGTTTTAGGGATGTTCTAACTAAGATGTGAAATATCATTTGGAAAGAAAATCAAAAGATAGTTAGTAAAAAAAGTACAGAATCCCAAGCCTCTCATAAGAAAAGGATTTAAGGATTTTTCATGATCCTTGGGCTGGAGCACTGAGTGGCCATCCAAGTCTAGAAATAGAGAGGGATAAACCCACAATCTGTGAGCACCAAATCCTGGTTCTTACCAAGAGAGTGAAAAAATCCTCTGTGGGTTACTGTCCACCTCAAGGACTGTGAGAACCTTCTCATCTTTCCTGCTCCCTACATCCCAAACATCCAGAGATATGTAAAGACAATTTAAGGGGTATTCAGACCGTGTCCCCCACTGACTGTTCAGAACTGAATTTCAGTCTGAGATGCCCAACATCTGCCCAAGTTGACAAGATGAGGTGGAGCAGATTCATGATCAAAGCTGGAAGCTGTGGCTCCTTTTGTCCTTTTCTCTGCTCCTTTCTACCTTACTGTCAGAAACCTCCTTCCTTCTAGAAAAGTGAGAACCTGTGCACAGAAATTCTCCACGTTGTGCTGAATTCTAAGACCTACAAATGAACTCACATCCTAACTCACAAACAGATGGATGATTATACCCTGCTTTTTCCACCTGCCTGATGGACAGGAGAGCAGGATAGTGACTCTGTGGTGTCAACTAAAAGTTGCAGGAGAATGGCACTCAGCAATGCTTGAGGAAAAAGTTTAGCTGCAAAAAATATCCAGTGTGTGCTGACCTCCAAAAGATTCTCTCCATCTGCACTGATTTGTTTTTTTAAAGGCTTATCATAGTGGCCAGATGTCAGTTCAGCCAAATCCATAGGAATGCAGCAACAGATACCAGGACCTGGCCTAGGGCTGGCTTAGATCCAAAGCCTACTGAAATAACCGGGAGTGTTCCTGAGGAAGTTCACTTAGGTTTTACACACCTTCATGCTTCTGCTGCTACGAACTACAGAATTATAAAATATCTCAAGCTATGGGAAGGGACCTATAAGGATCAAGAGTGCAATTCCTGCCCCTCACAGGACTACCTAAAACTAAACAATGACAAAGAGCATCATCCAGAGTCTCCTTGAATACTGGTCTTGATCCCTGTGCCCTAATGCAGTTGTGCTTTCAACTTCAGCATTTTAGCTAACTTTGGTTGAATATTCTTTCCTGATTTTGATTCCATTCAAATTTCACAGTCCCTGGAGTTCAGCTCAGATGGTGGTGTTAACACACTTGAATCTCAGTTAATGATGTGAATTATGGGAGTTAAAGATGGCAGCAAGAGCTAACCTAAACCCAGAACTGAATACAGGTATCATTAAGCAGAAATAAAAACCAGGGTGATCAGATCAGATCCTTCTGTGTTTAGGAAGTGGAGCCTTTCAGGCACTTCTACGAGCTTTCAATTCAAGATGGCACTCTTGTGTTCTTTGCACAATTTTATTTTGTGACTATGAAGAAATCTGGATTTCTATCCTAGCTGGAGTACTGACAGTGTCAGACCTCTGCCTTTGGCTAGAGCTGGGGCTGACCCTAAGTCCCCTGTGAGCGCTGGCTGACTGCTTCTCTACCCCTGTGTATTTTTAGCTGTCTGGATGTTACAAATCCATCACCTTCTTCACAGCAGCAGAACCCCACATGTCCTCAATGAACTCTAACAACCTAGGCAGAAGCATACAGCTGAAGGGGAATATAATGGTGGGGGCCAAATTTCTGTTTCCAAGATAGATAACAAGTTTCAGAGTACTACAAATTAATTCTCTATAGTAAAATAATAATTACTTTCCAGGTGAAAAGGGTTTGTGAAAAAAGGGACGTGAAAACAGCCCTGATGATGTGATGGATAGATAGAGTATAAATAGGGATTTAAATACGTGGGTATTCAGTCACACTTACAACACTTTCTATTCAGGGGTCTGGAGCTTCCCAAAACTACATTAGATAGGCAGATATTATTACAGATATTTTACAAACAGCTCTCTCTGTGGAGCAGAGAGAGAGTAAATAATTTCTCTGAAATTGTGTAGTAAATTCAGAGAACAGAACTGAGAATTCCCACTGACTTCTTCCTCTGAAACTACTCAGGATAAAAATCCTCCTTCCTAATACACTTCAGCCTTTTCTCATTTTCAGTAAAATTTGAGTGAAGGAAAAAAAACCCATCCAGGCAACCATTTAAAAAGTTCTATTGCATATAACTCTCTTGAAAAATATAAAGGAGTGCTACTTACGCCATAACAATAACACTGAAATCCAGCCAGTTCCATGGATCCCGAAGGAAGGTGAATTCTGTCATGCAAAATCCTCTTGCCAATATTTTTATCAAAGACTCAAAAGTGTAAATGCCAGTGAAAGTGTACCTAGAGAAGAGAGTGGCCAAGGAAGAAAGAGAATTAGCAAGCAGCAGACGGCTGAAACTGCAGGGGCACAACTCTGGGGTTGCTCGTGTGAGTCACAGCTGCAGCACTGGGCTGTGCATGAACAGCCTTGTGAGTGGACCAAGGAACAGGTAAGGAACAGCAAAATACTCGAGACGGTCTCAGAATGAAGATAATTTCCAGCACGGGGTGTCCCTTGATGAATCCTCACTCATTAAGTCAAGCATGGACACCACGCTGCAATGTCACTTCTGAACCTCTGCCATCTCCAGTGGACCAAGAGTGGATTAGGGAATCATGGAATGGTTTGGGTGGGAAGAGATATTAAAAATCATCTCCTTCCAACCCCCTTGCCATGAGCAGGAAACCTTCCACTAGACCAGGCTGATCAGAGACCCATCCAACCTGGTCTTGAGCACTCCCAGGGATGGGAAGTCCACAAGCTCTCTGGGCAACATTATGCCACACTCCTTGCTTTTCCAATTGGAAGGAGGGTGGTTGTTCCATTCATACCTCTCATCTCTTCCTGGCCAAGATATTTTGGAGATTAAAAAAATGCCACCACCTGTTTTTATCAGCTAGAAAGGGTAATTCTCCTTTAACTTCCCTTGTGTTTCACTATCCCTGGCAAATCGCACCAGCCTTAAGAATTAAACAACAAAATGCCCTCACTGAAAAAGAACTGAAAAACTCCCACCTGACTACTGTACGTAGTCATTTTTACCTGCCTGACTGTAAAGGAGACACGAGGCTAGTTTTTTTTTTCCCCCTGGTAAATTAAGTTATTACCAACAGCCTCTTGACTGTGGCAATCTGGGCTAGAACACAGATCTTACCTTTCATAATAAAGATGACACTTGTAATAAAATTTAGCCAAATCTCTGTGGAGGACAGTAATGCTTCTGATTTATAGCTTTCAGATCTGTGCTCACCTAGGGTTCTACCTGCCATCAGAGACAGAGTTCAGGGCATACAACAGCTCTTTTTTAATGTTGCTGCCCAAGACATCTAACCCAATGGACTGGGTATTCTAGGCCATATCTTAAAAAAATAAATAAATGTTTAGTGTCTACCATGGGCATTCCCTACCCCTTTTCTCCTAATGAAGATGCAGATGACACCAAAGCCTATTAAAAAACTTCAAACATCTCAAATCCACTAAAACACAAATCTCATAAGTCATGATGTGAAGGGCTGTCACTGGAAACACTGGCTTGTGTTTTCTGTTCAGTGCCTAAACATCAGTTGGTGCCATCACACATTAAAAAAAAATTGTAACAGTTCAGATTCCTGTTTGGTAGCAAAAAGGTGTGAGTGATTGAAGGTGGCAATATAAGGAAGAACATTGTTCATAAAATATATTCAGCTGTATTTCACTGAACTGCAACTGGTCAAATACACAGATAGTGGCAAATCTCATGATCTCCTGCCATCGTGTCACACAGTAGTGCTACTCACGTGTTATAAAATCTCAGTGTGTTTCATCTTAAAATAGGGATTAACAGGACAGTTTGGGTGCAGTAGTAGGCATTAAATGTATCTCACAGCTCCTCTCTGACCATGTACCTGAGCATTATCCTGTACCCAACTTTTTCACAGCTCTTATTTATCTTTGCTCTGGTATTTCGAATATAGGTCACCCATGTGACAGTCTCTTTAAGCATGTGTATTTAGTAATACACACAGAAAACACATGCAAATAACTAAAAAAAATACTTAACAGTACATAAGCTCATTAAAATGATAAAGCACTTGTATTTATTCAGCATGTCAGATGGGTTTAATTGATTGTATAATCATCGTCTAATTCTAAATGGATGGGGCAAAGTCCTCCAGCAATTGAACAGCTTCTTTAACAACAAAAGTCAGCATTCTTAAAAAAATTTTAGTGGGGGAAAGTTGAATTGATTATTTTTTTTTTCAAAATGGTAAGGAAAATGCTTTAAAGGAAGATCTAGGACACATATTTGAACAAGGTTATTCTTCTATCCCTTGTGAGTCTCTGAAACAGCAGAACAAAATGGATTAAATGTATCTTCTCCAAATCCAATATTAATCAATTTGAATTACAGTTCATTGGGTTATTTTGCTCCTCCAAAGTACTTGACTTTGATTTCATTCCATGCACTTGAGGAGGAAAAGCTGAGAGATATGAGGGGACACGGGGGAAGAGGAAACATAGAAGGATTCACTCCATGCTGCATGGGTCTATCTGCATTTCTGCTCTATGTTTTCTGCATGCTCTGCTTGATGCATTGATAAAATCATCCACATTCTTGTGCTTGCAGAAGAGAATATTATAATTTATAGTATTTCCCTCCAGAATGTTTGAATTTCCAGCTGTACACCAACTGGCCAAATTTTGATGAGATCATCATGTGGATGAGATGTCTGTGATTCAGCAGAAAACATCATGGCAATGGTTATGAAAGTTTTCAACAGGAGGAGGACAACATCAGGGGAAAGGACAGCCACAGACATACTTGAAGGTACCACACTACACATGAAACATCCTGGGATTAGGATGTTATTGTGATGGGATGAAATATTTGGTTCAGTGCTGCCTATAATTAGTAATTTATGGCCTAGAAGATGTGTCCTGCATGATTTTATGGAACCTAAATAAGGGCATTTTACTGTCTTTTCTTACAGCCCTGAGTAGACCAACCACCAGGCTATGAAGCAGCAGATGGCATTTATCATATGTCAGTCAAAAATAAAAAGTGTGTTCTGATTGGTTCAATGAGCCAAAATAATTGTTTAATGCACTGTAGGTTGATTAGCTTGTGCATCTGGTATCTGTTTCTAAAAGGAATATTTATAAGCCTCTTAAAGAAATCAAGTGGGTTTTCTTTTCACTGAAGTCCCTTAACCTCTTTTAAAATTAATTTAAAAACCCACAACAAAAAAAATAACCCCCTTCAAGCAGCACCTTTGATATTTTTCCTGAAGGCTTATCAAGCTAAAAGACAGGAATTCTCATAGAGGTATTCCCAGATAATTTGACGCTCATAAAGTATTCCTGCCAATGATTACAGGGGAACACTTCTCATCCCGTGCTCAGTCCAAAAGAAACTTTTTTTCTTTCACTAAGTTTCAGATCAAGGATAGAAGTCAGTTCAGGAACTATTCTCTGAAATAATTCAACTTAAGCCTATTCTGATGTGTCCAAGCACCAAATCTCGTGCATGGGAACTGTGGAAGGCTGACAAATTTCAAACAGGGTTGTCCTCAACACTTGATTTCATCCAGATGTAGCATAAAAGGTGCCTTTGGCAATAAGCGTGAGATTCATGGACTGAAAATGTTTAGTTTGCTTACTAAGGGAGTTTTCACAGGCTGGAACAAGTACCTGGAAAAACATTTTGAGAGGGTGGACACCACAGTCAGTACTACTGGAAAAAATGAGACAACAGCAAACAAGATGCAAATAAGAACACAACAAAAGGAAGAGGAAGGATGAGGTGAGGATGGGACAGCTGTAAAGGATACTTACTCAACATATTTATTCCATGATGGAGTCTCTGATTGTGCCATGAACACACAATTAGTTAAAATAGTGCACATAATAAACATACTGAACAATGTAAAGAGGAAAATTAAGGAAAATAATGCATTTGATACAAGACTTCATAAATTTTTGTCTTTTTACACAAGATGTGACAGTTCACTCACAATTTGCAAGTTGCTTCAAGAACAATAAGCATTTGTTTGCAAGTGCATTTGGAGACAAATAATTATATAAACAGAAAAATGAGGGAGGCTTCCCTGTTTTTTTTTTTCTTTTCCCACATCTTTTAAACATACTTTATACAGTAAACAAATGTACTGACTCTGCAGTCCTTTGAAAGCACAATACCCCAAATTTACAGCTGTGTTGGTCAGATGACAATGTGCAGAGGTGCACAACTTTGTATGAAAAGAAGGATTAGTCTCATTTAAGTATCCACAGAAAAACCTGTGTCTGCAAATTCCCACTTCATTTTTTATCCTGAAACATTTCTCAGGCAGTAGGGGAAAGTCACAAATCTGGTCTTTCTAATCTCTTTAATGGGCTTGAGGTCTCGCTTTCAGTATAAAGTTTCACCAAAAGCAAGTATGAGTTTCAGAGCACTAATTTTAAGGCTTGGTCTGCAAACCTGCTGGGCAAATAGGCAGCCTTGGTCTGCAGGGCTCTCTGCCTCTGCTGAGGGACCAGATTCCCTGCTTGGAGGCTAAAACAATCCTCCCAGTTCACACACTTTGCTGCTAAGCTGAAACCATAAACATAAAAAGCACCCTAAATCAAATTCCTGAAATTGAAAACATAATTCACTGGATGGCTCTTTTAAAAGCACATGCCACTTTCTGTAAAAAAAAATTACACAATCTGATGAGATTCTCCTGCATCAATAACTGGTCCCATGCAACCGGGAAAATGTAAATTACAATCTGATGAGATTCTCCTGCATCAATAACTGGTCCCTTGCAACCGGGAAAATGTAAATATAGAAGATAAGGCAAAGGAAAACAGCCTGCAACTCAGTCAACAGGCAGGGACCCTTCCCAGGCAATATAAGTAAAACCCAAAAATAAATTTATTTTTCTTTTTTTTTTTAATGATTTAAAAAAAAAGTTTGGTTTGGTTTGGGTTTTTTCATCTCCGTAGTTGATTCTGTTTGTGCTACTTTTTGTTTGAGAATAGTGATTGAAGGGTTTAGTTTCAAACCTACGTCCTGAAATGTTTGCATTAAATTTATCCTCTTGCAGAGCCAAAATCTCTGCTGAATACAGAGTGGAACGTTTTCCAATGGGCCACATAAGCAACTGCAAGGTTAAATTGGTCGTAACCAACCTGAGGATTCCCCAGGGCCACCACTGAAGGCAGTAATTGAACTCACAGGGACTGCTCATCTCACAAACATCTTCCACTTCTGGGCCAACACCTCGTACTGAAGGGCTGGGAGGGATGCCTGATACTCACTCACATTTGCTCACATCAGCTTCAGATCTATGTCTGTAAGTTTTGTCATTCTTGTTAACATAATTATTAAGTTCCAGTAGCCTAGAAAACACTGGATTACTTTTTCAACTCCAGTGAAATGCTGTGGATGAAGCACAGGAAACCAGAGAGCTATCTTCAGACCAAGTAAAAAAAATAGCATATTTCAATTCCAAGCAAATAAACTCCACTAGTGGAATTTAGGGCCACTGGTTTGATCTCTTTATGCCTGTTTCCTTGTGATACAAACTGAATCTAGCAGCTTTCCCAAATGCTCACTTGCAGGCAGGTGTCATCACCTCCTTATTCAAGCACCAAAGAGAACAAATCAGAGAACACAGGTTGAAAATGTAAGGGTCAGCTCTGGGACAACAAACACACTACAACTTCAATCTGGGTTTCACCATCAATCTGAAAACTACAAAGAACATGAAAGAATGAAACATTTCAGCTGGTTATGCACCAAAGTTAGTGGTCTGTGTTAAAATTAGAAAGAGAAAACAGAAATCCCCACGGAATGAAAATTAGCATTCCTACCTGAAATCAAATGCAATTGTTTGCATTAGAAAAAGTCCACGATGATGATCTACTCAAAAAGGACAAAGCAAAGAAGATAAAACTGAGATAAGCTGTATTAGCAGCATTGTCTATTCCCTATCTTAGAACTGCTATTAAATCAAATTTTCCAAAGCCTACAAACTAAATATACTAAGCTACTCATCAGGATCCTTTCTGCAATAAATTAAACCTATTATTTCCAATTTGAGGTTACAGAATAGCCTTTGCACAAACCGATTCTAAAAGTTATAAATTTTATCTCCTAGCACAAAGATATTGAGTCAAACGCAGCATACTTCTATTCTAGACTTCATTATGATGGATAATTGTTAATTAGCAGACTGAATACTAGAGGCTCTTTAGGTGATCATTGCCAAATTACATATAATATGTGCAAGCAAAGGTTAGTCCCAATGAATAGAATGTATAATTGGTGCTTCACAAGATCTCATTTTGCCTTATGGAAAGTGTGCAAAATAAGATGGGAGGAAAGCTGCAAGCAGAAAATATGGACAAAGATTGGAAATTCTGTAAGAAGATTTTTTTTCTTTTTCTGATGTATCAGAATCCATAATTCTAGCACCAAGGAAGTAATTTTTGCCAAACTCCCAGCCCGGTTCAGTGGTAAAGTGACAAAAACTAGCTATAAAACCTAGAAAAACTAGAAATTAGAATTGCTACAGATTTTATACAGGCTAGCAAACACCACAGAATGGTCCTTGGCTTGCAGACAAGAAGAACTAAGAGGAGTCTTTTAAACAGAGGGCATCAAAGTAATGTTACCACTGTTTTAATCTCATTAAAAGGTGGAGATAGTTAATAAAGATGTTAATAACAGCTAATAATTATGCAAAAGGCAAAAAGTGCTCATCCCATTGGGGATCCAATCCTGCACTCCCCATGTCCTCTGGGACAGGAATGGAGCAGGGCCACCTTCTGGGCAGCCATGTGGGCCCTGAACCATCCACGAGGCCTCACTGACTCTGAATAAGAGGAGAAATACCTAGAAGGGCTTTAAAGATTCATTATTAGTTGTAATAAACATTACTAGGAGGCTGTGGGAGTTTCTCCCCTTGGAAGGGTGTATTTTTGGAAGACTGGACTTCTCAGTCTTGGCTGGATGAGCAGTGAACACGAAGCATCTATCCTCCCAGACATCTCAGAGGAAGAACCCCACATACAGCTACTTAACCAGGAAATGTGACCCCTCCCCAGCTTCTTTATAGGGTGATTTTACTCTGTCCTCTCTATTCTGTTCCACTGTTGGCGTTCATGGTGAACTCAATGGCTGGAAATTGAAATATGGCATCCACTAAAGAAGCTGCTACAGATATTTACGTGACAGGGCACCATTTGCTAATGCTCCTTTTAGGCTTTTGCCCTGGGGAAAATAAAGATTGCTTGATTACAGTCACGCAAAAGGACAGATCTGGTTCCCAGGTCCATGTCTGGGACATTATCTGCTTCAGTACTTGCGGGTTTGGGCTCCTTTCTGCCTGGGATATTGACTGCCTGCTCAGCCACTTGGCCTTTGTATTTCAGGTTGATACAAAAGGGCTTTATTGACAGAAAACAAATCAGTGCCTAATGCAGGATCTTCATTGTCTCACTGGGACTGGAGTTGTTGTCTCCTGCCTGTGCCTGCCAAAGATTCAGCTGCTGGATCTCTCAAAATTATCAACTCAAGGTGATGATTTCTGTCTTTCTGGAGCTAAACTTATGTTTGCATTGAGACCTGCCACTCCCAAACTCTTACACACCTTATCTGACCATATTCCTTTCCTGACAGATATTTTAATGCGTTCCTCTGTGGTCTTTATCCTTGGAAGTAATGTGGTAAGGATTTCTTGCTTATTTATCTTCTGTGTGACTGCTACCAAGGGCATGTGGCTCCTCTGCTACACATTCCTGTGACCTCTTGGCTTCACTAGACAATGTAGAAAAAAAAGGGAGGAGAAGACAGAATAAGCCACCAAAGCTGGAGGCAATACTCTCAACTTCTTTCTAAGAAGCTCAGTTTTTCAGATTCTTCCCTTAGCCATACCTGGCCAAATGCATTGACCTTGATTAACTTCAGCAATGCTGAAATAACTGTGCCCAAAAAGCTTGCTTGAGCTCTAGGTATGCAGCAGCATGTGCTGCATTGTGTGCACACATAATCTGATCCACCAGCTCATCTCTCTGCAGAATTCTGCAGTGTATTCTTAGTAACCATAATATCTTGGCTGATAACACATATTCATTTTTGCACAGATTTATTGCAATCAGAAGCTTCACCTGTTTTTTTCCTTTTGATAGTGGATCTATAGTATCACCTTTTTTTTCCTCCTCCCTGTATGGAGTGGAAATCTAATTTATTTCCCTGTTTGTTTTCCCTGAAATTTGATAATTAACCAATGTTTCTAAGATGCTGCCTAATTAATATTTATTAACTCTCTGTGGTGGACAGAGCAGATGAGGGATTTCCATCACTAAAGCATCCTGGAATGATCAGAGCAGCATGTGAAGTCTTTGAATTATCACTGCCTGGTCTCCCACGTGCACCCTAGAGAGAGCAGCCAAGTCATGAAAAAAGGTGTGTTTTTAGTAATGTTCACACAAAGCTGAACATTTGGGTCAGTTTGGCCTTCCAGAGAAATGTGACTGTGTCAGAATATAATGTTTCTGGGGTTGTGTGAAAAAAACAAGCCAAAACCAACCACTGCAGCCTGTTTTGCATGACTTCAGAACCAGAACTACAGGAAATCAGGCATTGCCCTTTCATTGGAAGGTCCAACAGGACAGCCTGTGCCTTTTCTCTTTGTTGGATAAAACATCCAAATAAACAAACTAAAAAAGAATCAACAAAACCATTTTTGAAATGTTCTGTTTCAGGAGATAAAAAATCAGATCTGAAGCAGTTCAATATTAAATCAGGTCTGCAGACAGTGTCACAGATTTTTACCTCTGGGAGGGATTGCTGAAATGCTTGGTAGGAAAGCTCTCCATCAATGCAGATTTCCCCTGGTTACCTTCCTTTCTGAGGTACTACACCCACTTTCCCTTCAGTAAAGATGATCAGTCCCTTCCCATCTTTTAATCCTGAGTAAACTCACCAGACTCTCCAGTGCAGTTCACATTATCTGATGCCAGCAGTATGACACAGTCACTTTTATAGCTCACATAACAATATAAAATGAAACAAACCGAAAATCCAAGTGCATTTCTGCTTGTGCATGCAAATTCAGCCAGAAGATTTAAAACAGCTTAATGAAATAAAATGGTTTCTGACTTCCATCCATCTGTGTTTAAAACCCATATAAAATACATGAGGAGGAAAATCAACAGAAAGGATATGAATGTACCAAAATTTTAATTGCTGCTCTTCTGATTGGATGGAAAGGACTAAGTATGTACAAGGCAGGAGTGGCACTAAATCGAAAGATTGTCTTCCCTTTGTTCAGTACTATAAATGTCTGGAAAACAAAACAGAAAATGAGAACATTCAGTATTTGCATTTATGCTCAGCTTTTCCAGCCCACATCTCACTGGGAAATTCCTGCCAGCATCTCATATTTCCCCCCATCTCTCAAGACCCCCAAAATCCTTCTCACTTGGTGAAAAGTTTTGTCCAAGGCCTTCCCTACAGAACTGACTGTCCTGTTGCAATATCCCAAGTATTTTTTCTTTCTTCAACCCTTAGTGGATCCTGTGCCATCACCTCCACCATAGGGCTGGGAAGAGAGCAGAATCACCTTGAAAAATAAGAAAATTACATGGAGACTAAAATGTGGGGGAAGAAATTATGTGATGCTCTTCTTCCCAGGTGCTGCAGATCTCACTATGTTGTTGATCCAACTTCTCTACTTTGAACACTTTATTGCTCTCAATTCTGTCTCACCAAGCCAAAAGTTGTAGGAGGCACCTTTCCACACTAGGATCTGACCTTGGCACTGAAGCATTCTCGTGCTCAGGTTAATATGGCCAGAGAAAAACAATTCTCTGAGTTATCTTAAACCCAAATAAAAGTGAAATGGATGCTGACCCAATTTGCAGAGTTCTGAAGATGCCCCATCAGGCACAGAGGAACTAATATTCACTCAGAGACAGAGAATTGAGAAACCCAATATATAAAATCTAAGCAATTCACACACCTTGAGTCTAAAAACTTCATGGCACTAAAACTGCAAATCTATATCCTGTTGCTTATGCCCAGGGATAGCAGGCAAATTACAAGGTAAATTAATTCTGGCCCTTCCAGGCAAGTAATCTGTTTGCCTTTATCCATTTAAGTTTTATTCTGTAGCTCTAGCACCTACATCTACACTGTTTAATAGAAGTACCCTTATGGTCATATTAATTAATTGTTTACAGGAAATAGCACCGCCCAAAATCAGGAACAGCAGTACCTGAAAAAACTGGAAGCTGCCTAAAAATACAAAGGGTTTCCAAGCTTTATTTTGTCCTCTGTTTTGTGAAATGCTTGGAAAGGGGAATGAACTGTAGTAAGCAACCAGCCCAGCTCTGCTGTCAACAGCCTTTTGACAGAAGCTGTTTGCACTGCTGTGGCTTTGGTCCAGCCTGCACGTGATCCCTCATCAGGTGATGCTCACTTTGGGACAAAGTTCACCATTCTGCAAAGCGCCAGCACTGCACATGCTGCTCACACCTCCCTCCTGCTCTCTTTTGGTCATCTGAAAGGGAGTTTTGCTCTTCCTCAGCAGGAGCAGAGCCGCTGCTCTCCAGGAACGGCTGCAAAGGTGCCTCCTGCTCTTGTGCAGAGTGCTCACACAAGGCTCAAGTCACCCAGCAGCCCTTAACATTAAGGGGCTTAAGTGATAAACAACAGACCTGTGAAGTCACAGCTCATGCAGAAGGCAAGATAGGGCAGATAAAAACCTCTGGCTTAAATTAACTCAGCTACTGCTCTGCTCGTTTCAGATATTGTATATTCATTCTCAGGGTTATCTGAAAACACACAAGTTTAAATTATGCTTTTTATCCCTCTTTGCCTTCCTGCTTAGATGTTTTCCGGCAGCCCTGCTCATGCCAACATTCTGATCCTTAATCTGAGAAAGAATTATTTTTACTTTTTGCAGAAAGATAACAAGCAGAGCACTCAAAGCAGAGGTCACACTTCAGCAAAGGCAGAGGAGTAGGCTGGTGCTCACCTTACGATCATTGTAGAAAGGGTCGATGTCCTCCAAGGGCTCCCCAATGAGCTCTGGAGAAACAGTCCCATAGATATCAGGCAGCTTCTTGCAAGCTTGCAAGTCAAACTGAGGCTGAGGTTTCTCTTCCTCGCCCAGCTGCTCCCTGTATTCCTGCTTGGCATTCCTGGCGAGCTTCTCTGCAATTCGCTTCTCGATGGCAGCCAAGGACTCGGGCGTGAACCGGTGGAAGCTGTTAGTACCCGGTGGTAACAAGAAGTCAGCCATCTTTTCATCCTGCTTTGTCTTTACTGGTCTTTACTCCTAGTAGTGGAAACAGCTGAAATTAAAAAAAAAAAAAGTTATCAAAAGTTAGCGGCGCGAGGAAAGCAAGAAGAACAAAGCCAGCAGAATGAAAAAAACCCACCAAACTCAACCCCCAAGTAACTCATTATATATTATCAGGAAGCTCTTCATCTGTTTTCATGTGGTTAATAGAACATCAAGGAAAACAAAAATTACCAATATTGTAATTCCAATAAGAAATCACACATGATCAAATCTAAGCAGACTTCATAGATAGACTGTGGAATATTCTTCAGTTCTTCAGTCATTTGGGATCCTAAATCCAAACTAAGAAATAACTTCAATTCACACAGGCTTAAATTTCATTGAAAGCCACAGAGATTCAGATTCCTAACTCATTTTTGAAAATTCAGCTCTGGGAGTGGATGAACAATGTTCCTAAGATGACTGCAAGGCAGATCTAAATCAGCCAATGTCTGGCCACATGATGCAAAATCTAAAAATGCCCCAGCTGTTCTATTCCAAATTTAAAGAGTGAAGGGTCAAGTTTAGATTTTTAAATCCCATAAAAAATCTTCACAATCTCTGTCTTAGGCTTCTGTAACATAATTTTAATTTTCCTTTGGGATAGGAAATACCATCTTCAAGATACCTCCTCAGGACTTTTGAGCATTTTCTTTTCCTCCACACCCTGAAATCTGAAGGATGATGGAAGCTCAGATGTGCCTGGCAAAGCTCTGGGACCTTCATGAAAGCACATCAAGCTTCCAAGATGCTGAACAGCCACTGCTGCCAGCTTGTCATATCTGAAAACCAGGCTCCTTTAATCCAAGATCAATTTGAATATCCAGGAGTTGGACTCGATGATCCTTGTGCTTTCCAGCTCAGGATATTCTTTTATTCTATGATTCTAACCCAAACCTGTAAAGTTTGATCATCTTGTCCTGATGGTACTTCAATGTTAACACTTCCAGTCTCTGCCTGAATGAAAACAAGCAAGAGTTTTCCCATCTCTTCAACTTACATGAATAAAACCAAGCGTGAAAAGCACAGCCGAACAAAAAGCCTTCTTGTATCTGCACTAAACAACACGGATAGCTGTGAAAATTAATGTAAAACTACTGTTTGAAAAAGGATGAAGCTTATCCCTGTTCTAGCAGCCTGCACAAATCCATCCAAGTTCACTGAAGCCACATATTGCAATTTAAAGTCACTTTAGAGGCATGTTTTTCCAGTGAGAGAAGCCCTCACTCCACAACAATTAAAACTCATTTCACAGATGAAACACAGACCTTGTATTTTTGCCACCACCAGGCCATTCATACTCAATCAGAATACACTCTGGTGACAAACAAAATAGTAGATTTTGAGGTGGGCTACCCTCTTTCATTCAGCAACGTGTGCAGGATCCTACTCTTTGTTCAGCCACAACGTTTGTTTTCTGCTTTCAGATGGAATTTGTCTATTTACAATGGATAGTTCCAGATAGTTTGCGTCTATTAGGCTCTGTGATGACAGCATTTTTGTTAGCAAACAAGACTCTAACTGGACTCTGCATGACAAATAGCATATTTATTGACTCAATTTCTCTGAGTAAAGGACGCTTTCAAATAACTACTGTCTCTCCTGTTCTGACTTCATTTTAAAATGAATTCATTAAATTGTCATTGATCACAGTCTATCGCACAGGAATGATTTACTGAAGCTTGTACATTATGCTCTGAATTACAGCTGGTTTGAACAAGCAGGGCTAAAATAAATTATCCTTCCTGGAGTTTGGAGTATTCTGACATTCTTTTTTTGTTAGATTTATTCTTCTTTTTCCTTTCCCCATCCCCTCCATGTCATTTGTTTTACCCCCTTCCTCCTGAAAAACAGGAAATCAGAAGATTTCCCACAAATCGAGTTTCCTACACCCAACACTTTGTGACTCAGCAAATAGAATTTCACTTCCTATAAATGACATCAATACAGGTGGCCAGAGAATCCTCTGAGATTTTTTTTTGTCCTTTCCATTTTTGTTTCTCCAGAATGAAACCTGTCTCAGTGCTGAAGGAGGACAACAAAAGCCAGTGGCTGGAAGGGCAGAGAGGAGGTCTCTAAGCTGGAGATGAGAATGTTGTGGGCTGCTAGCTGAGGTCCAGATGATCATGAGCTCTGTCAAGGCAGTGAATGGGGAATAGCTGTTTGCTTTTCCTAATAATATGAAACTGGAAAAACTTCAAATGAAATCACAGAGCAGTGGCAAAAGGTCCATAAATGATTTTACACACAAGTTGCTGCCTCTGACTCAGGAACTTGGGTGCAAGCAAGAAAAGCTACTTATGCTTGTCCTATCTTAACACTCTTCCCAGTCTAAAGAAACCTAAATGTGTGCTTTGTGTTCACACAGTCTCAGACTTCCTTAAAGACTTCCAAGAGAAGCCATTCTGGCAACAGAACTAATCAATTTTTTCCTCAAAAGAGAAACAAACAGATTGGGGATGGTGAAGGAGATAAAGTAGCCCAAAAAACCTAATTGGCATCAGAAGTTTTAATTATTTTTTCTAAAGGGAATTATTTTTGCTTAAAGCTCTCTCTCATTAGAAAATTGAATCAAATTCAAACTGGTCAAAACCAGATCTTTTCAATTTTATCTACAATTTCCAGAAAGGTGGCTGCCTAGAAAGAACTGGAAAATCCCACACAAACTTCATTAGCATTTTTGCTAGTCATCTATTTAATTTTTCTTTCTAAAAAAATTATGTTTCATCACCCTTACAATTGAAAATTTGTGACATGTTTTGTCTTCATATTGTATATAAGCTAAAGTTCCACATTTTAATATATATGTATTTAGCACAATTCTTTTTCAATTTCATATCCTTTCAGGAAATGGACAAGATAATTTCATGGATCCTTTCTATGTCTAATTTGTTTTAATCTGTGAATTGCAAACATTTCTACAAATAGCCGGGGTTAGCCCAGATGTTTCTTAAAAGGGTAAGAAAGCACCACAAGTTAAAAAGGGAAATCATCAATGACTGAATCAAAGAGCTGGAATGCCATTTCTTAAGAGATAATAGCTGCTGTGACTCACGTGTTTACAATATGAGCCTGGATTTTTCCATTCCTCACAGGCATATTTTTGAAGTACAAGGCTTCAAACGCATTGTTTCTGTGATATCACCACGCACAGAATGAAAATTTCCCTCTTGCTTGGTCAGTTAGCATCGGTTGCTGCTGATAAAATGCACTGGTTATGTAAACAAAACATGCATATGAAAATAAAGCCCCAAGAAGAATTCTTTCTTTGGTGTGGCAAGAAGTGAGAGCAAACAAATTAGGCATTGCTAGCACCTGTATTTATTCAGAAAGAAAAATGCTGATTTCCATTGCAGTTTTGACCTTAGTGTCACGGGCTTCAGCCACTCCAATTCAAAATCTCTTTCAGGTTCTCAGAACATCACTTGCATGCCCTGAAAGTCCCTCTGTTGTAACAAGGACTCATGAGCTTATATTTCAGGCCCTTGGCAATGGTAATAAAGGAACCAAACTGGAAGATCAGGGTTCTGAAAGTGTCTTTTAAAGGCTAAAGGCATCAGACATGCTCATTTTGAGCAGGACTGTCCCCATCTGCTGATTTCTGTGATGCCACTCAGGAAGCCACTGCAGACCACGGGCTGGGGAGAGGAGTGTTTGCACTGCAGTTCTGCTAGTCCAAACTCTTACAAAATACTAATCCCAGAGCCCTAAATTCTCCTTTTGGTGAAGAAATGTTTGTGATTAAATAATGATTTTGCATTGCTAACTGCTGTGGTAACAAGAACAGTGACGTGGATGGGTTTTCTTTCTGTCTGAGACTACATGGAGCACAGTCATCTTTTCCCCCCACACACTCCTTTTCCAGATAATCTCTTTGGCATTTTTCTTTGACCTGCAGAGCACAGCAAAACATGAGAATAGTAGGCTAGGGAAATAAAGAACAGAGCAATGACACATCTAATTTAATGTCACTGGTCTAGATTAATAAATTCATATGCATAAATTTACACATAAACTCAAACACCTAATCAGATTTAAAAAGATGACAAGTTGATATGGGATCGCATGGAAGTTTTATTCCAGCCAAGAAGTAATAGCTTCATGGAGAACTGTTTTTAATTCAGATCAAATAAAGAAGTTTTGCAAAAAGATCAAGAAGCTAAAGGAGTCTAGGTGACTGAGGCACACTTCATAATTTTACTGACAACAAACAAACAAACAAACAAACAAACAAACAAACAACCTTTTGAGACTTAATTCACTTACAGTTATATCATAGTTCACATTCCACAGTGAGGAGGTGTCATGGGAAATTCTCTTTTAACTGAAAAATTTCATTTGCTGTTAGCACACACTTTGGGGGCCTGTGTGCTCACATCAAGGCAGTCCTCAAAATTTTACACAGCACACTCGTTACTTCTGCTTAAGCTGATATTTGGTTTGTTTCTTTTGTTTGTTTCCTCCAACAGACACAATTTTTTCAAGACCACAAACAATGCTTGTTTTTGCAGCACTTGTTCTTAACACATATCCACATCTCCAGCTGCTGTAAACCAGCACAGCTCTGCCCAGGGAAGTCACACATGGCGAACTCATCTCTTAGGACCCAGACCATTTGGCTAGAAATGTTTCCTTTAAAAAGAGCACCTTCACACCAGAGCATGAACACCAGATAGTGTGTAATTGAGGTATTAAACTAATGGCCTAGAAGGTAACCAAGCTTGCTGGAAAACCCTGAGCTTTTTGCACCCTGTGAAAGCAATCTGCAAATGCTTGTCCATCCAGAAACATTTTGTTGGGTGAGCTCCAAGGTGGAGGTGCAAAAAGGGCAGCTGGAGAATCCAGTGCCTGGTGGGGACTCCCATGGCTGGCCTGCAGGGGAAAACGATGGTATTCCACAAAAATCTGATAGAAATGGCTGAGATGTTCAGCTCTTGGAGCTCTCCTAGGCAAAGCACAGTGCTGACACCTGTCCAAGCTGACACAGGAGGAGATGTGAGCCAGAGCTCCTCTTGCTGCTGTGTCACAGGGCAAACCTGCAGGTTGATGTGACATTGCGCAACACATTTCCCAAAACAAGCCCTCTTGTTCACCGTGGATGCTGACCAGGGGCAGAAATAAATACGTAAGAGAACTCATTGCATTCAAATTGTTGGGAAAATCCAAACCAAAACAGCACAAAATGTCCAAAGCAAAACTTCAGAGTCACAGACCCACGGGGCCTTCTGTCACAACCAGCCCTGCCTAGGCAGTATCTTCTTTTAAATCCAGTTTAATGGGACAAAACTTCAAAGTCACAGACCCACAGGCTTTTTGTCACAACCAGCCCTGCCTAGGCAGTATCTTCTTTTAAATCCAGTTTAATGGGTTTTGCTGGCTGCTCACTCATCAGAATCATGGCATTCTGACATTGCCAATGACTTACTGAAAAAATAAAGTCTGCAGAAAGCCAACATGTGCTAAAGGAAATGAATTCAGAATATTTCATCCTGATATTGAAAGGGTATTTGGGGATGATAAATTTTTTTGCCAAGAATTAAATGCTGGCACTAAGTCTTCCCTTATGATAAAATAAATATTTTTAGTGAGCTAAAAATACTCTGCTTTCTTTGCAGGTGTCTTTATTTCAAATTACTTTGCAACCAAATGACATAAATAAGCAAGAGGGAAACAGCACATTATAGTTACCAATGCAGATCTCTATATTTTGCTGAGAATTATTAATTCTTTGCACCCAATAGGTTTTCATGTCTATTTTAATTAACTAGAAATTGGCCTCAGAGTTATTTTACTATAAACTACACAGCCTTCAGATGCAGGGAAAGATTTCTCCTGTGCTACTCTGAACCAACAGAGCTTGGAAAGAGTTACCAAGAAAGAGGGATTCTTTCAGCTCAGAATGCAGTCACTACCTTTTGAACAAGAAATAAGAAATCTACGGGAAAATTCCATGTTGTGCCAAACATAATACACAGTGCTCACACCACTAGATGCTTTGAATGCTCACATGAATAAAATATATCAAATCTGGTCCATTTTATTCACAAAGTGTTTTGTAAAGACATAAAGACGGATAGAGGAAGCTGTAAAACAGCTATTAAAATATATTCTGGTGCCATTATGGGATGGTTATGTCAGAGAAAGAAGGCAGCTTTAGGCTAGACAGCAAAATCTTGGCTGCATGCTTCTAGGGAAGAAGGAGCCACGTCTGGAGAGCTGTCTGATGTATTACCACAGTTATAGGTAAGGCTTTCCTGATCCCCTCCCATCTAAGTTATGGAGACACATTTCATCAGCAGAAAACAAACAGACTCATAAAAGCCAATCATCAGAACTGACATGTTTACATTAAGAGAGATGGATGAAACTCTGTAAGCAAAGCCAGGGCCTCTTTCACAACGGTAGCGCTGAATTAAGAGACAAACATGACATAACAACTAAATTTCATTTCTAATAGTGAATAGAGCAATTTAGGTTTTCCTTCTTTCAAGGGACAGCAACAAAAAGAGGCTGTGGTGAAGGGGTCAAGAAAAAATTGTATGTGAAAGGCTGGGGGAGACAGACCCAAACCACACAAAGTTAAGCTGTGGGAGGTGGCAGGTGCCCCTCCTGCCTCTGGCTGATATGAGGTGAAACCACAGGTCCTGCCAGTCTGCAACAGCACTTTGCTCCAAAACCACTTCCTGCACTAAACTCCACCCTATCCATACACCTCCAACATACCCAGCTTCCCATCCTTCTATCCTCTATCCTTTTCCTATGCCTTAGCCAAGAAAATTCTCTCCTCCTCCCACCTACTTTATTGCAGACAAACATAACCTTTTCACAAACCTGTCCTTGCCCACAGCAATAACTCTCGAGTGACATTCACACCAGTTCTGTGAGATTTTGTCACTACTACTTTATTCTCCTCTTTGTTCCATGCAAAGCATCTCTGTGATGGTGGATGACCCTGGACAAGGATGCTGGGTCTCTGTCTGTGGTTTTTTTGGATAATTTTCAGTATTAATGGAGCCCCAGCTACTGGCAAACATTTTCATTGCTTTGGCAACAAAATACAAAAGAGATAAAAATAAAAAGGCACACATTTAGAAGTGCACTGGCAAAATTATCTTTTCAGGTAATGGTGATGGAGACTCAGGAAAGATAACACAATCTATCAGGGAGTTGATGCCTGCTGGAATATATTGAAGATTTGATTCATTATTCAGTGCACTGTAAATTTGACAATACTATGTGGATAAAGCTGGTGGCTCTTCTACTGTGATGGAAGAGATTTTGACCCCCTTTCCCCCCCCCCAAGAGACAGAGAGGGATTATTGCTGTCCAGAGGGGAGGGATATTCTGCCTGTTTGCGATTGAAAACCGCCTGGGTTTGTTTGCCAAGTTTAGGAATCAGAGTTAAGAGCTTACATGGGTTCTGGGGGTGCAATCCTCAGCTCATGTCAGTCCAGGGGAATATTTGGTGTGGCTGCAGTAGGCAGTGGGTCAGACCCCTGGCATCAGAGAGGCTGAGTTATTTGCCTTCTGCCGTTCCTTTCAAAGAAGTTTACTTCAGCCACTCGGCGTAGCTCCATGGAAAAGATGCAATGGATGCTGGTGCTGACTGACAGTGATTTGATTTGAATTACATAATGCTCTAAACCATTATGTAAATTAGTCTGACAGAAACATGGAGGCAGAGCAGCCAGGGATTTTTCATTGTTTTTTTTTAAATATCTAGTAGCCTTTTAATGTTATCACCAAGACTGCCGCCTTCCAGCTACTACATTTTGCTGGTAGGTTAGCTGAATTAAACTTTATTTCTCCTGACACTAACCAAAACCCAAAGTGCATCTGAGCAAATGATGAGGAGCATTTAAAGAGTGGTAAATGTGGATGATTTTAGAGGTATTTGAGTGAGTCACATTACCAGGAGTGGTTTTGGCTATGTCCCACTGATGCCAATGAGACTCACGCTTCTTGAGGACCCTGTGGCAATCCCAAGCATCCCTCCCATTCTACCCTGTACAATTTCCTCATCTTTTCACATGGGAAGATTTTTTCAGAGTAAATAACTCACTGCACAAACAATTCTATTCCAAAAGTCATGACATTTTCTGTTAATTAGCAATAATATAATCATCCAAACAAAACTGCTGGGGACATTGCATTTCCTAACAGGCTACATCCAAACATGCATTTATGTGTCACCGGTGCATGCTCGAGTGGTTGGTAATTCTCAGCTGGGCCTGAGGCACAATGCACTGGAAGGATACAATAGAGGCCCAGTATTGCAAACCCTGCTGTGGCTCCTTGCTTAATTTAGCTTATGGGACCAAAACATCAATGAGCAAACCAGAAAATAATACATCAAGTGGCCTGTGAAAGGGAAATATCTGATGATGGTATCAATGCACAGTGTTTTCTAAATGGAAAATGCACTAGCTCCATATTTTGGGAACTTGCTTGCACTTCCTGTAAGAAAAAACCCGAAACAACCCAAAGAACATTATTCTTAAAAATACCTTTTTCATTACTTGGTTGGCCCAGAAAGCCAAACATGTCCTGGGCTGTATCATGAGAAATGTGACCAGCAAGTGGAAGAAGATGCTCAGCTCTGGTGGGACCCCACCTGGAGTGCTGCATCCACATCTGGGACCCCCAACACAGGAAAAACTTGAACCTGTTGGAGCAAGTCCAAAGGAGAGCCACAAAGATGGTCAGAGAACTGAAGCACTTCTGTTATGAAAACAGGCTGCAATAGCTGGCTAAGAGAAGAGAAGGCTCCAGGGAGAACTGACAGAACTTCCCAGTGCCTAAAGCTGCTCCCAGAAAGCTGGAGAGTGGCTTTAGACAAGCACATGTAGAGGTAGAACAAGGAGGATTGGATTTAAAGGGAAAATGAGTAGGCTTAGATTTGATATTAGGAAGAAATTCTTCCCTGTGAGGGTGAGGAGGCCCTGGCACAGTTTGGACACCCCATCCCTGGAAGTGTTCAAGGCCAGGTTGGACAGGATTTGAACAACCTGGTTTAATGGAAGATGTCACAGCCCATGGCAGGGGGTTTGGAAAAAAATCATCCTTAAGGTCCCTTCCAAATCAAGCCATTCTCTGATATGATTGTGTGATTACTAATTGCAGTGATAAACAGCAATTCCACTGAGAGCTCATCCAATATTTTGACCTAACCTCTTCCTACATACATATAAATACTGGGGCTAAGAGTCTCCAGATGACATTATGAGTTATAACATCACCTACCCTGACAGGGTCCTAAAATGTTGCAGAATGTACTGTTTGAACATTCAGATTTTCTTTTTGCTTTTTCAAGACAATTTCAACTAAAAATACAAATTTCACAAGGCAGTGGAAGATTTTGATCAGATTTGTTAATTTTTAATCTGCCATGTATGAGTCTAATGATTCAAGTAGTGCCTGCTCCTCTCTACATCCATCGTCATCCATCCTAAAGTTTAGTTCCTAAGCTTAAGACAGGGCAAATAATGTATTCTAGATATTTTTTACTAAATATATATATATTGGACATGCAACTCTTGTGAAATAGCCTCATGTTCTCAGAATAGAATGAATCAACTAAAATTTAGCTTCCCTGATGGATTGGAATAGATTAGCCAAACCAAAGAAGCTCAGGATGTTACACATTCAGGGAGAAATAGGCACTGCTAGGGCATGAGTCATCTCTCCTGTTTTCAATGTCTACTTCAGAGAGATAAACTATGCTTTAGACCCTAGCAAAGCTTCTGGTGATTCAATTTGTTTATTGTGACGCCAAAATTCTGGTGTTGATATGTGCCTGTAGGTACCTGTGAACTCTGTGTCTACATTTGCCTGTTTGCTTTTCTCTGACACAGCAGGGGCACCTGGACTGAGAGATGTCTCCCCCCAAAATTCAGACCACTGTGGAATATGATGCAAGGTAGTTTTAATTCTGCCTTGACTCTTTTCAAAAATATAGACCAGCCACCTCCAGCTGGAGGGGCTGTTCCATTCTAGTGTGTGGCAAACCCCAACACTTCTACAACAACTTTCCAGTGCACACAATTACTTTAGAACACAATATAGATCTTCAATTTTAACAAATGGGATACATTTAAGTAGTCAATGACAACCACGTTGTTCCCAGAAATGGGGTCACACAGGTTATCCTGATACTCTCAGACTCACCACAGACTCACAAATCTAGAAAATATTTAATGTCTTACACTGTGTTTCTACAAATTAAAGGGGTGTTTGAGGTCTGGACTGTGCAGCTACATGAGCAGAAGTGGTTTTGAGGTAATATTTTTTTAAAATAGAGTGAAATGTGGCTTAGTGGCACCCATGACTCCTGGGGGATCACAACAAAACAATTCAAAACAGAGCTGAAAGTGCACATTTGTTCTAGCTCACAGCCACTTTCCTATTCCAGTCTTGGGCTTGTCTTGCAGATTGTAACAAAGCATGTCATGATTTTAAAAGCAGAACAAGTGGGGTAGCACTGTTCCTCTCTCCCCACATAAATATTTAGCCTGGTTCCAAAATACTCTTCCCTGTCTCTACCTTCCTTCCAAAATTATTCGCAAAACTTCTAACTCTAGAAGAGCTGTCTCTAGACTCCAGCTCTCTCCAGCCTATCTCTACTGTCAGACAAAGAATAGAGAAATGAAATGGAGGAAACAGGAAAAAAACAAATTTAGATGGCATTTCACAGATTCCCCTTGTCCCTGTCTCCAGGATATGTTTCACACCCTCCAAGGGCTTATTAACCATCTTTTGTGTATTAGATTGCTTAATAGTCATCTGTGGTGGATTGATCCAGTCTGAGGAGGTTGGAGTCAGAGAGCAGCTTGGTGGGCACCTGGCAGCCAGGCAAGGTTAATCCACACCATCCTTTATGGAAATGGTGCCTCTCCCTTTTCTCCGAGTCACTGAGCTGCAAAGAAGTTGAAGGATGTCCTGGAAGACACGGTCACAGCAGAGCAGATTGGAGCTTTGCACTGCAGCCTTGGGCTTCAGAATGACTTAGAATCACAGAACCATTTAGGCTGGAAAAGACCCCTGAGGTCATCGAGTCTGACTTCTGCCTCACCTTTTTGTCCCCTGAGGGAATGTTGCTGGCAAAGGGAGCTGTGCAAAACACCATCACAAAACTCCCAGGAGAGCCTGGAAGTCAGCCCTGAGGCCCAAGCAAGAAGAACATCAAGCCTGAAAGATCAGACCATTAAAAGCGTTACTGATCCTCTCAATTCTTACAATTTATGATTCTCCCAGATGAATTGAAATTAAATTGAATACTCACATTAACAAAGTAATGGGAAATCCCAGCTCACATGCTTCACATTTAGCCTCACAGTGGCTAAAAAAAAAATACAGTTCTGCTGATTTATCTTAACTCCTTTCTCCTTACATACCCAAAGCACATCTCAGTGCCTGGCCTACTTGTATCTGTTATTTAGGTATTGCCTGGATAGGACAGACATCACTGCCTCAGTGCACACAGAATGATCCCAGATCTGATGGTTTCAGAGTGCTCTGCTTCTGGTGGCTCAGATGGAGAGCAGAGACACACGCCCTGCTCTTCCAGGCTTTCTGACATGACTGGTGATGCCATCAGCACCAACCAGCTCAAATCTCACGTTTAATCTCACACAATCTGAGTTCTTCTTCACAAAACTGCCTCCAAACCCAGGGCCAGGGCTGTTCACCACACTCACCCTGCTTATTCTCACACTTCCATCTTCATTTGGAGGCCCTGGCTTAAACTGGCTTTGCTACAAACAAAATAGAAAAGTTTTACCGTGCATGTCTGAAAATAGAATTGCAATCATCTATGCTTCCGTTATTTTAAAACTAAATTTATCAAGAGATTATTCTTCTGTGAGGTTTAGCACATAAGATGTCTTATGTTTTAAAGTTCAGTCATTTCACAGTTATTTATGAGCAGAAAATCTTATGGATTAATTTTATAAAGAAGCACAATGAGTTTGGGGATCAGAACTCCTTTTGGTGTAAAGGGTCCCAATAGCTCTGCAATCCATCAAGACAGTTTTCAGCTATTTTTGTATATTGTTTGTTGTGTTCACAGATAATGTGCAGCTGAGCACCAATAAGGTGAAATATCAAAGGTTATAGTTTAGTGTCAGAAAAAAATCTTCCAAGTAACAGTTAAGAGCCTGATGACTGAATAAGGAAGGGGGAAAAAAGCCATATAATCCTCTAGGGGTTTTTATTTGTTTAGTTTCTGCATTAGACAGTTCTTTGAGTGAAATTGATTTTGTAGTTTCCTCTGTAGTTTCCAATTAATCATCCTCCCTCTTTGTGAGGATGTTTTACACAAAAACAGGAGACAGGAAAACATTTCAAAATAGGGAAATGTGCTTATAAAACCACAGCACTGGTATGGATATGCAGAAGTGAAGGTTCTGTATGAAACCACCCTTTGGAGGGGAAGGGGGAGCAGCATTGCCTGTCGTGTGGAACAGCTGACTGCAAATTTCCTATTGAAACTCTATTTCTATGGAAAAATGCTTTTCCAATAGAGCAGCGTTTAAGTAAAGAGCATCTACTTTGAGTTACAAATTTCTTTCTACAACAAAGAAGCCTCCAAACTGAAAAGGGAACAGATTTATCAGAGGAAAATCACCATTTTTCATAGGGGAGAAAAAACCCACTTTCTCTCCAAGAATGATGGGAAACAGGCCAGAAATCAACCTAATCACATCCCATTGCTGGTTCACCCACTGGCTTGACATTCCTGTGTTTGTGTTTTTTAAATATATGAAAAAATTGGGAATTTTACATAGTCATCATAATCCAAATATAAAAATCAATTTTAAAATTACTTGTTTTTCAACAAACACATTATATCTCTTTAAATCACAAAGCAAAAAAAAATGACAGTACCTATTCAAAGCCAGGAAAACATGCTTTTCTTCTAGAAGACATCATTACAGCCTCATCCAAACATGAAACTTTTGATTGAGGACAAGGATCTTTTGGAGCTTTGAATGAGTAACAACAGGATTATTACAAAAATAAATAAAAGATGAGCAAGCTGCCACTTAAGCTATGGATTTCCCACTGCAACAGCTTCAAAACTTTCTCGAAACACAACAAATTAATAAAAAAAAAGGGGAGGCAGACGATATGGCTCTGTCTAACTGATAGCATGAAAACATCAAGCACTTTGATTCAGATGAATAAATAATGACGGCGTGTTATCCAGGAAACAGCGCAATGCCAAGTCTGTTTGATCTCAGACCAACTGTTGGGTAAAAGTATTCTGAAATGCTCTCCTGGGCACATGGGCCAGCTGCATCTCAGCTCTGGGACTTTGATTATTTAAATGGGGGTCTTATTAAGAGAAGGAATTTTGTCCTAGAAGAAATTTTATACCATGTCACCTTCCTGAGGGGAAACTCCAGCGTTACTCTGCTTATTCAGGAGGCTGGGGCTGTGAGAGTGGGGATTCCAAGCATCCTCTCTGATTGCTCTCCTGCATCCTAAATTGAGATGCAAGCAATGGGAAAACAAAAAATGAGGGAAGCTTGTGAATCTTGTCTCTTGCATTTCAGGGCTGCGCCAGAAAAGCCTGGAAATCATCCTCCCTGCAGGTTCCAAAGCCCACACCATGGGATGTGAAGCCCCAGGAGCATCTCCTCTCCCTCATCACTGCCCTCATTTCATGGCTGGGAGCACATGCCAGCCTGACTTAGGTGAACAGGGGTGCTGAACACTCGGTGTACAGAGGGTGGAGAACAGGACTGGGGAAGGACATACTTCCTTCAGAACTTCTGGATCTTCTCCTAAGGTATCCCTGTGGCTGAGACACCATGTGGTACAAGGAAATGTTGTGGATCTAGAAACTCTCCCCTGACTCCAGCTGCCCTATAATTTACTCTGTTTCAAACTGTGCTTCCAAGCCTCAGTGCAACCCCTAAATGCCTGAGAGATTATTTAATTGCAGTCCACTTCAGACAGCAAAGTGCTGCCTTCTCCCAGGTCAGTCTGACACAACTCACCTTCTCTCTAAGGGAGACTCCATCATCTCTCAGATTGGCCCCAAAATTCCACACCCAGCTCTTTTACAGGAAAAGTTATTTCCCTGCCTCTTCAAAACATAAAAAAACCCTCAAAGTTTACAAACATGCACTGCCCAGGCAGGTGCTCTTGGACGTGTTCACCTTTTTTTCAGTATAGTCATTCTCTCCATGAAACACTGCACTGGACACGTGGTTCCTTCCCTAATAAACAGGACTTTGGGACCCTGACAGCTCAGCTGAGGGAAAAAAAACCCCAAGCACTGAAGCAGGAAGTAAAGACATCTGAAAAATGCTCCAAAGCTTCAGCTTCCAATAAACATATGAACTATAGCAACTGCCAAGAATTATGACTGCATGACATTACAACCAGCTCCTTGCTCTTATTAAAAAGTGAGCCTGGGCATCCGATGGGCAGATGGGCAGCACCACACAATCTGCTCTGAGCCACCATCTGAGCTTTAATGGATGCTCAAGAGTTGCCACAAAGCAAAAGTTTTCATCTTCAGGAAACACGTGAGCTCTACAAACAGCTGGATGCTGGGATTTGGTGGTGTGTGTAGACTGAAGTGAGGAAATTTGGAATTTCAGACTGTTTTTTGTATGGTCTGGAATGTGATGTCTTTCAGTCTTCCTGCTACAGGAATATAATGGGTCCTGATTGCTAGTTTTAAATAGAGGAAGGTAAGTTGCACATTTTTTGTAAGTGAAAGTTAATTGTCTTGGAAAATGTTAAACTGATGAACTTCTTTTTTTCCTGATGAGCATGAGAGGTGACAAAGTGACACCCTTGGAAGCATAGCAACATCACCAAGATACTCCATGCAAATCTTGAGAGATCACCTCTAGCAAGAAGAGATTATTTTGCATCCACAGTCCCTGATTTTACAAAATGCCAGCTTTCTCAGTTGGGATTGGGTGCAGGATTGCTGAGATCTTTGTGTGACCACACCAACAGCCCTTGCTCTCTGTGCTCATAGGTAATAACAAAGAGATGATATTTTGGAGACTGTAAACATTAAGCTGGTGCTAGTCAATCAAAAACTCTTTGCACTGTTAGCTGCAGCCCTGAGCCATAAGAAGAATATCCTATGTCTTTTCAACACTATTTCTGAGCTATATATCCTCAAATTCCCAAAGCTATATCTGACCTAAGGTGGGATAGATGGGCAGAAGGATGTGGACAGGAAGGAAAAGAAACACCATGAGCCTTGCTATGCTGTGGGGTCCAAAATAAAGATGCAGCACCAGCATCCAATTTGCATTTCCCAAATTTCCCCTCTGGAAATGCACTTCAATTGTGTTGGCTCTTACCCTGAGTAGTGCTGCTATGAGTCTTTGTTGGGAGTGCTCAGATTTTTCCCCCTGCTTTTATAGATGTTCTTCCTTGCTGTGCTTCTTAGCAGAAGAGAGAAGCATAATTTATTAGGAGGGATGGTATTTTGATCTGTGACCATCAATAAGTCTGTGGCCTTCAGATCAAACACCATTATCAAGACATCCATTGAACTAGAAACAGCATTAGAGGGGAGACAGCTAACTCAGCATTAATCAAGAATTTATTTTCTTTTCTTGCAGTATCTGAATATTTCTGATAGCACCAAACCTCTGGCAATTCCAGGCAAACCCATACTGATTTATTAAAGGGGGGATACAGGCAAGCGAGTTGTGACACTGCACTACAAGCATTACACACCAGATTGATAGAATAAAAATTCCTAGGATCTGATATTCTCATGTCAAAATCCAGAAAACTGTGAAAAAATCATCTAGCCACAAAAGTGTCTTCCACTACCAGCATCAGAATTCAGACAAGGTACAATATACATTTAAAGACCAGCCCAGTGTGCTGGACAAACCCAACAGTAAAACTTTCCAGTATAACCAGCATCCTTGCTTCTCTGCCTGACCACAGTTAAATCTTCATTTTAACCAGCATCTACAGCCTTCTAAACCTGGAGCTCAGACTGCAGTTGTGCTGGTCAGCTGTAAGGACAGCATCCTCATCACTGCTCTGCACAAAGAAATTGCAGGTCTGGCTCTTTCCGCTTTCTTAATATTTATGCATCTGGTCTGGCAGCATCCATCATCAGGGTAGCCTTAGCTGGTGCCCCAGAGGGATGAAATAATGGCAATTTCAAAATGAGCCACAAGATGAATGGGAATGAGGAGGGTGGGAGGGAGCTGCTCTCAGGAGTCTGTCAGGGTTAGGTTATGTCAGGCAGTACCTCTTGTGGCACAGGAAGAAAAATAAACCCCCACAAATCAGCAGCAAAGGAAAACAAGGGGTGTGAGCCTGTTCTAGCAGGGGGTTGGGGTGGGAGAAGTGCTTGGCAGAACCTTGAATAGGATAAACATTGCCAAGGGATGAGGGCCTGGGTAGAGGCATGCTTTGTAAGGGACTTTGCAATCTTCAGGCGTGGGGATGAGCCACTCCTGGAGCACAGACCACGCACCCACATCTCCCACAACCAGCACAGGCAGGGGCAGAAAGTCGCTCTTCTCAGCCTCTGGAGAGCAAGTCACCAAAAGGCAGCAGCTCTGCAGGCCCCAGGAGCAGAGGGAACGCCAGATTTCAGCTGGGAAGCTGCTCTTTGCCATGGAGCTGCTCTCAGCGCTTTTCCTGGCTGCAGGGGGACAGGGGGTTCCCCCCAGCTGCACACCTGATGGAGCAGGGTAAGGGCAGCTTGGTCCCTGCAGGACAGCAGGGTGACTGAAAATGGCCCTTTTTAACACAGAGCTTTGTTTCACACACCACATAAATTCCCTCCTCCCAAACTCCACAAGGAGGAACTTGGCTGAAGTTCTGCTGCATCGTCAGGGCTTTAGATTAACACAGACAACAAAGTAAATTACTAATCCCGAGAAGCAGGCAGGGTATCACGCATTCCTTCACCATGTTAAGTGCCCAGCTGAGGGGGAAGGGCAAGAAAGGATTTCCAATCCTGTACAAACATTTTGAGCCTCTAAATTGAAGCCAGCCCCAAAAATTCCTGTTGCTATTTTTTGTTTTTTGACAGTAGCACCAGACAAAATTATTTTGCACTGGACAAACATGCTGTGGATTGACAAAAGGCAGGAAAGCGTGAGGTTTTTTACCTCTTCCATCAGTGAGATGAAGGCTTCCCATCTTTCCAAAGCTTTTTCCCTGCAGCCCATCATCCTCTGCCTCCCAATACAGAAAGTGCAGCTGCACCCTGGGGTGGGACACACTCAGAAGGTCTGAAAGCCCAAACAGCACCAGGTGAAACCTTTTCCTTGGCAGGTGTGAACTTAATCTGGTGCCCATCACCTCAAGCAACCCCTTCACTCACCACCTCACCCAGATTCCTCCAAATAAGAGTTCAAAGCACTGATTCTGAGCCATCAAACCTCTGGTCCTTGAGAATGCTCAGAAAATACTGGAACCCCAGCCCTGCTGGTGCAGGGGGACAGGACAGTCTCTCCAGGCTGCCAGCTGGAGGTCATTCCCCATCCTGCTCTTCAAAGCCACCTCGTGGGCCCCAGCAATGCTTTGAAGGACATCCTGGGACAACGGGGATGTCACAGGAGCAGGAAGGGGGGAGGAACATTAGAGCCCAGCTGCCTCACTGGATTTGTGTATGGGGGTGGCAGGTTCACAGACAGCTATTCCTTTAACTTTTGGATTTCTGTGTCTGTTTGAAGGGCTGTACCAGCTGTGCTATATAACCAGAACACAGAAAATTTGGCTAGAAATGCCAAGATAACCTGAACCCCAAATCCTAACTTCATACCTTTCCTTCACATTTCAAGATCCATCTCCAGGAACAAACCTATCTTTAGCTTGAAATTAAATTCCAAGTCTTAATACCTGCACAGGCTTTAACTCTTTTTCTTCTTGCAACTGATGCTAAATATTTTCCCAGCCCTCTCCTCTCAGATTAAAGCCTCCACCAAATCCAACCCCTTCCCAGCACTCCTCTGGGATCATGGGATCACAATCCACTGAGTTTGCTCTGAGATGTGCACAGGGATCAAAGGGTCATCAGATTTGCTGTGCATGCAGAGTGGCATCCTCTTCCCCAGAGCCCAAGCACCTTGTGGGCTTCCCCAGCTCCAAAGGTCTGCAACCACTGGCAGATCCTAGACAGCAAAATGCTGTCCACTGTGAAAGGTGCCAGTCAAGGGTGTATTTGAGGATGAGATAGGCACAGCCTATTTTACCTACTCAACTAAAATATTCCCATTTTCACATCTTAACTGAGAAGATGCAGCAGAGTCTTCATCACCTGCTCAATATTTGAGGCTGAGATAGGTACAGCCTATTTTACCTACTCAACAAAAATATTCCCATGTTCACATCTAACTGAGAAGATGCAGCAGAGTCTTCATCACCTGCTCAAGGATGAAAAATGGCTTCCCTTGTCTCCCAGCCCCTCAACAAACAGGGACAAATCCATGGGGCTTGTCTCCTGGAAGCTCAATCCTGTTTTGGGCAGGGGGGGTCAGGTGTGGGTAACTCCAAGCCACTTCTCACACACACCAGATTTCAGCTGAGAGAGGGGACTCTGTGGGAAGGCTCACATCAGTGCACTGATGACATTCAGCATTGCAGGTGTAATGTAAATAAACAGTCAGAGGAAAGGAGAGCATCATTTCTTTTTATGCTGCACCAATCCTCTGTAAATACTCAGAGCTTTTAGTATTAACTACCCCAGACAGTGAAAAAAAACAGGATGAAGAGAGGACATCACAGGAGTCCTTGCACTAGTTGTTTGGTTTTTTCCCTTTTTAGCCTAGTTTCCTGAGGAAAAAAAGGCTTATCTGGTCATGCTGTCTGTCTTTTAATCCCCTCTAATAACTTTTGAATCCATTGGCCAATTTCAACCACACTTGAGACAGATGTAGTTATTTCAGACATACTAAACTGATGGTATAGAAATGGAGAGCTAAGTAATATAAATCAGTGGGAGCTTGTGCCTCCAACCCCTTATCCATTCTGAGAGCTGGAAGTCAGCATGTCCATAGTTTAGGAATGCAAAGGAATCTTCAAAAGCCATTGCACACATTGCCATTTAGCCCCACAAGTGGTCAGGAAGAAACCATGGGTTTGGAAGGGTGAGTTAAAGGTAAATGAACTAGACCCATAGGAAATCATGTTAAATTAGTTTTGCCACTCTCAAAGCAATGGGAGTTTTATTTTTCCTGTTTAAGGATAATAACCTCAGAAAAGCAGAACCAGTGTGTCTGTGCAGGGATTAACACCGTGGCTTCCTCTCTCATCCTTTTCTGCCTTGAAAGAGTGAAGAGTAAAACTGAAGGAAGTTTTCCTGAAGGAAGAGGAGGAAACCACCACAGATAACATGAATCAATCCCTTAAAGCAGGGCCAAGCAGAATAACAAGACCATGAAAGCCACTCAGCTCTGCTTTTGGTTCAGGGGCAATAAATTCCTGCAAAGCTTCTGTCCAGGGCAGCAAAGCAGCAGTGAAACACTCCCACAGGAGCCTGATGGTTGGGTTGAAATCCTGCTCTCCCGAGAGCAGCATATGGTGCATGAGAGCTGCAGAAGCAGCCTCTGAATTTACCCACACTTTTAGTTTTATTTCCCTGCCTACACACCGAGGACCTGCAGCTAGAAACAGGACCTTGGTGCCTCACCAGGAGGTTCTGTGCATGCAGGCACGATATCATGAGAGCAAGTTGTAAGCCAGGAGCAGAAATATGCGCCCAAACCCTTGTGCCCTTGCCACAATTGGATGCAGGCAAGCACGGGACTAACAGAACTTTTTCCCACATGGCAAGCTCAACGTGTTTCAAAGCTTACACACACACACAAAAAAAAAAAAATAATAAAAAATCTAGCTCAGCTGCTCTATATCATGAGAAATGGCTGATGTGCCCAGCACACTGGCAGACTGCCTGGCTACCAGCTGTGGTCTGACTCCTAACCCTGCTAAAAACAGAGGTCTGCCAGTGGACACAGTGCCACAGAAGCTGCAGAAAACAATGCCTGCCTTTGGATGAGCCTGAGAAACCACGATCAGGGCCAACAAGACAAACAGAGCTGGGGGTGAGACTTTAGGCAGCTGGGCTCTGTTCTCTGGGGACAGCAATGACCTGGCATCCTGGAAGTGGTAGGAAAACTCAGCCCCGGGCTCTGCCTGGAGGGCAAGAAGTTCAAAGGACTCTAAACTGGCCTGTGGCCAGGCTGAGAGGAGTGTTTAACTGGGTGCCTGTAAGATGCATTTCAAACATTCCCCTAAAAATGCCATTTCCATGTAAGTCCTAGCGAGGCAGGCTTGCTCCACTCCTCTCCCAGTTAAGGAATGCAGCAATTATGCCCACAATGGGAGATCATCTCCCTGCTCCAGAGCCAAGCTGCTTTCCCATCAGCCAGCTCTGATTCTGGAGGCAGCTCTCACCTCAAAATCACCACCTGACAGGCAAACTCAAGCTGCTGGCTTTGAAAATTGGAAGGACAAGGCTTCAGGTGTCAGGAAGGCCAAAACACACTTGGAATTGCTTTTTTCTGGGTTGGTAAGTGCAGATGTGAAAGGTCAGCCTCCATGATCTCTGGGAACCTTGTGCTCTATTTCTCTCTCCTGCCCTCATGAGCACTTCCATGCAGCCTGTATACACAACAAACACTCCATAATTATTAACCAGCTTGTGATTTTCAATGTCACATACGCTCACCCATCTCTAAGATTCAGGATTTACTGTCTGCATTTCCTGCAAGTCTTGTCTTAAGGCAGCCCCAGGGCTGCTGTCAGGAGGCAAGTTAGTACAAACTTTTTCCCCACAGGAGAGTTCATCTATTTGCTCTTCCCTCATTACTGTCACTTCTGTATTCCTTCATCCTGTGAACAGATCTGTTCAGGTCAAGATGCTGAGAAAAATCTGGATTGCAAAGTCCAGTATGGTTGGTTATGTAGTTCCACCATGAAAGCCAATGACTACTTTGCAATCATTTTCCAGAAGGTGCAGCTTGCTTGTCTCTCCTGGAACTGACAGGAACCTTGAGCAAAATCAGATTATTTTACCTCCAATAAGATAAAACAGACTGAAGTCCAGCACAGAGCTACCTCCATGTGATTTAAACAAAAGTTTTGTGGGCTTTTTTCTTTGTCATCTTGACTGGCATGAGTCCTGTGGGTCAGTTGTGACCTGGAGGATTATTTCTGCCTCTAGAGGAGTTTCTTTCAGGTATACAGAAGATATGAAATGGAGATCACACCAAGTTCATTCAGGTCTCCGGCACTGCAAGGCTGCATTATTGCAACACACTCAACGGAACTCCAACTTTCAAAACT
This sequence comes from Passer montanus, assembly GCF_014805655.1. Classification (NCBI taxonomy): domain Eukaryota; kingdom Metazoa; phylum Chordata; class Aves; order Passeriformes; family Passeridae; genus Passer; species Passer montanus. The sequence continues at coordinate 39,263,258 of NW_024356505.1, forward strand.
CTTTTGTCAAGAATATAGTGAGGCAATCTGCCTTCTGAACAAATCACACCACTTGAACACATTACACATGAAATACACATCTCACTGCTGATTCACTCCTGTGCATCATTCAGCAGGAAAGTCCTTAGCAACAAACTCCAAGAAAGATTTTAGCATCAGCTATAACAGTACTGATGCAGCTCTCTGTGATGAGCTGAGCTTTGCCCCTAGGACAGGCCCTGCCTCTGGAATTCACACATACTGTGAAAAATATCTCCCCTCAATCTTGGCTGAATTCAGAGTAGGATAATTGATGTCTTTCTATTCATTTACAGCTGAATGCAGACTTCTCCTTAGCTCAACTTTTGAGCTGCCATTTGAGATCTGGAGGCAGCTGCTCCTGTGTCTTCCCCTGCCAAAAAATAAAAACTGGTCCTCTCTTAGCCACAGCAAAACAAACCTCAGCTGCAGGGTGATAGGTGTCTTTTAAATCCTCGTCACAAAATAGCAGATAATACTTGAGGCTTGACTTTGCACTTGGGTTTGATCAACACCCAGTTCAGAGGAGGTGGGAAACACAGCCATGATGGTATTTCACATCTTCACCTTTTCCTCTCCTGTCCAAGCAGAGCAGCACCTGCACAGGCAGGAGCTGGTGCCCAGCCTATGTGCCAAGAGGAGCTGCAGCTCCCTGCACTCTCTGGTTCATTGCTAATGCAACAAATAGCCTTGGGTGTGCAGTACTGGTTGTGACAAGCTGGAAGAGTTCCATGCGTCAGATGATGAAGTTGTTCTTGCTACCAGCAGGTACAATTGTCTTTTCTGCTGAACTAGCAGCACACTTTCTCCTCCATTTGGTCTTCACTTTTCCCCCTCTTTGACTACTTTTTAAATATTTCACAGATGCACTCTTGTGGCTAAGTTCTCCAGCACATTTTCAGCAGTTTCGCTGAGCGTGCATTTTCAGAGCCTATATGGGGGTAGGATCACGGGTAGAACCACTCATACCAACATGCTTTGAATGCCCTCATGTTCCTACAGCACAGTCTTGACGTGCACAGCAAACTCCATGCAGAAAAAAATGCTGGGCAGACCCCAGGAGAGGTACATTCTGAGGGCTGGAGAGCAGCGCAGACCTCGGAAGACAAAAGCTTTTCTGTGTTTCATCACCTAAGCAGCACATTTTAGCCATCCTGCCTCAGCAAAGCACATGCTGAGAGCACAGACGCTCCAAGTTCACACAGCACCAATGCAGAGGCACCTCCTGGCTATGTCTGGGGTCACACAAGGCCACACACGCTGTGCTCTTTCTCTACACCTGATTAACCGTGTGAGGAATGCTCACACTGCTCCTGACCATGAAAACAATTAATCCAGTGCTGTCTCTTGGGGTGGGAGGTGCTTCTGCTTGGAGGGAAGCAAAAGCAAGGCAATGGGGAATGCTCACCTAAGCAGAATTCGAGGCAGGAGTGGGAAGGATTTGGGAAAAATAACTGAATGGTGGTGAAGAGAGAAGTTCCGGAAAGATATGGGTGGAAAGATCCTTCATTGGGTCCCTGGGACTGGAAGTGGCTTTCCGGAGCTCTCAGTAGAGATTTGAAGAAATGGACAAAAAATTTATTTACTAAATGCATGGTGTAGGGACAACACTCTGGCTGTGTCATTCCTACAACACTTTGGGCAAGCAATTTGCCCTCAGTTTTGCCCCTGTAAAGTAAGAAAAACTGTGCCCTGTGTGGTGAAAGGATGCTTCAATTATTTCTGTCCAATTAAATACCTTTTGGTGAGGTTTTTTTTTGTTTGTTTGTTTGTTTGTTTGTTTTGCTTGGTACGTTTGAGTTTTCTCTTTCCAACTATCTCATTTTCTCTTCTTTGAAATCCAGTGCCTCATTTTTGCAGCCCAGTTTGGCAGTGTCATTGAAAGCCCAGGTACCTCACTTAGACAACTCAAGAGTACCCAACAACTCTCAGGGTGATCTCCCATTCTCAGGAAGACACAGGCTCTCCTCCCTGGATTGTTATTCCTCTCCTCCAAAATTATTATTCCCTTTGCCTCAGCTGCTGCAGCCCTTCCTTTGCAGGTTATCTCAGGCCAGCCCAAGCTTCCTCAAGGCTGGTTGAACTGGGAGGAACTGCAGAGCTTCCCAGCCCAAGTGGATCAGTCTCCAAGGAGCTCTGTGTGACCCTCACTCCAGCCCTGTAGTCACTCTGTTGTGCCTTCACCCTTTCCTTTCTCCTGGAGAAACAAGAGAAGTCTCACAGACAATAAAACCCAGGAGCAGTGTCTGGACAATCAACGCCCTGCCCCTAAAAAATATCACTTAAAAATCATGGCAAGCAACACAAGGTGTGATCCTCTCCTTTAGCCTAAATCTAAACACATGTGCTGGTGGTTACAGCACCCAGAAGTAAAATCACATTGTCATCCAAAGATTTCACCTCTGTGATACAAATTTTTTTGCCAATTCCAATACAGAATTACTACTTTGGTAACAGAGGAGAGACATTCAGATTTTCAAAATACAGACTAGGTCTCTATGAGTTATTCAGGCATAGAAGTCACTGCTCATCAAAATAAGATTTTCTCAGTCTGTATTTAAGCATTTCAGAAAGAAACTGGCCTTGCAGCCAAGATGTTATTGCCTGGATCAGCATTATACACATGGAGGGGGGAAAAAAAGTAGAAAGCGGTACTAAATGTAAAATGCTGATAGCTGTCAAGAAACCTTGTAAAGCACAACAAACAGCACACAATCACTTCAGCAATTTGAGGCTGTAGAGTGGGAAGGAAGGCCAAAACGAGGAGCACCAAACACACACAAAACATAATTTATGTTGCTAAATATACCACTGAGGGAAATGCTTATAGGGCTAAAGGGATATTGTTAAGACTCATTATTTTGGCTGCAATACTCCCGGCCTCAGCAGTGCAGGGAGAGGTGAATCCCAAAAACCATTCTTTGTCCATTTCTAACTTGGAATCTGTTGGATTTCTCATTAGGAGCAGTGGGGGATGACTCACAGCTCACCACATCCCCTGCACACATTGGACTGAAGTGCTCTGTGTGCACAGAGCAAGTCCACAACAGAGCATTAATAAACCCATGGCCTGTGTGGTGATGGGGACAACAGAGGTGTCCCTGCCTCCATCACCCAGCACTCCACAGGATCCAGACTCCAGCACAAGGCAGAGCATGCTGCTGGCCCAATTTCCCAGTCCTCCCAGTGCTCAGCAGTGTGATAAACCAGCTCTGCCAGTGCAGGGGATGGTGTCATGCTGAGCACACCTAGGTCATGCAGTGCACAGCCCCATTAGAGATCCCTGGACCAGCTCCAAATGAGTAAAAGCATCCACAGCAGCACATAACGATAGTAGGTCAGGTCCTAGAAGCAATAAAACCACATTAGCAGCATGTAAAACTATGCTAAGTAGCCTCTCTGGTTTTGCCCTGGAAAAAAAATAGCCTCCTCCAGTAGCTCTTTGCTGCAACCATTTACAGGAGCACCCAGGCTTCTTTTTTAGGTGGAAAGCAAAAGCTCTCAGGGTTTGGCTGCCCTGTGGGCACAGTGGGATGGGAAGGATGATATGGACCTTCAACAGCTCATGAAATCAGCCACGGAGAGTTACCACTGCTCTTCAGTGGAGATTCCTCATGGCTGGGTTGTGACTGCCTGCAAAGTGCATGGGGCAGAGGATTTGGGCTGCTGGAAGAAGTGATGCTTCCTTGGGGTTAAGGACACTCTTGTGTCTGAGAGCCCAGGAACCCAACTGCTGCTGAACTGATGCAGAAGACACTTGAATCCAAGAGTAAGACTCAGAAAATCTCCTTTTAATAAATACTCAGCTTCCCCAAAAAAAGTCAGTGAAGCACAGCTTCCCCACCAAGACACGTTTATCACTATTATTATTATTTATCACTGCAGTGATAAATAAGATAAATAAGCACACAAGAAAGGCAGATGATCTCTGCAAGAAGATTGTTACAAAGAGCCTAAATTATTTTGCACACAATCCATATTTCTTCCAAGGGGCACAACCCTACAGCTGATACTGGGATGAAAGGGAACCCAGCAGAGATTGCACTTTTATTACATATTTCTCCATCAAGCAACTGATTAAAGTTTGCATTCCAAGTACAGCTATGCTCTAGGCTTAAGAAAAATCTTCTCATTTGAAAGTCATTTCCCTCCCCTGCATCTGGGACAATCAGCAGCACGAAACAGAAAATATTAATAAATAAATATGCATCAGCCCAGAGTTCATGTTCAGTCAAAGCCAAGACTTGTGTGTCTAGCTAATGGACTCCAGCATCAGGAGGTCTGAAATACTGAATTCTCATACTTCCAGCAAATTAAAGAAAACCTCACTGTTTTGCAGGGCTTCAGCTGTGAGTTGGGAAGTTATCCTTCCTCCTCACAGACCTTGGTGCACAGCTCAGTGATCCAGGGCTGTAGCTCACCTCCCAGCCTGGGTTTTCCCACAGAGCAGAGAACTTTTCCCAAAGTGTTGAGTGTTTCAGCCCAGCAAGAGTGTGCTGAGGACAGAGTGCCCCAATGGTGCTGTTTTGTTGCAGCCTCCAGCTAAGGACGAAGACCAAGAGGAGCACTTCACTGCTCAGCTGCAGGAGGACAGTGGCTGCAGGATGATGATTCTGGTTTGGACCCTGGTGTCATTTCTCTAAGCCCCAGTTATGTGTGGGCTGCCAGCAGAAACACAGAAGAAGGTGGCATGATATCACATACACATTTTGGGGGGAGGAAAAGAGGGTATTTGTGGTTGCCATCATGGTATTTTGTGGGAACATGTATCAACTGTCTTGTATCAATATCGGGAGGTTTATAACCCCTTTAGTCTGTCCCTTAATAAAAGGGATGCTTCGAGCTTTGGTGATGTGAAGCAGATCTGTTTTGCTGAGGCTTTCTGCAGAGAAAGAATTTCACCCTTAATGAGATGCAGGGGAATTTTCCCTTTCTTATTTCCCCAGTTCTCTCCAAATATCAGCTTCATCCTTCCAATCCTGTGCTGGCCATGTTGTGCAGAGCCTGTGCACTCTTCCTGGACATTGAATGAGCTCAGAAAAGTTTTTACTTCCTATCCCATGACAACCAAAATGCTGCACACACTCCAGAGTGCAAAATGCTTTCTTAAAAAAAGAAAGGAAGTCAAGAATAATATGATAACACGTAATACTTGTGTTAGAATAGAAAGAATCAGTGACAAAACTGCAGCTAGAAAAATTGCTGGCCTTTTTAAGGGCAAAAAGGAACTTTTCAAACACATAAGGAACAAAATGTATCCCTTAAGTACCGTCAGACACAACAGCACAGAAAGGGCAGAAATGTTCAATACCTATTTCTGTTCTGTACTGGGGAAAAATCCATGTAATGGAGCAATAATATGCTGAGAATGACATTTTGCATTTAAGACTGATAAAGATGTACAAAAGGAGTCTCAAATACCCTGGTTTCTTTAGCCAGACTTTCTATATCAACAAGTTATGATAATTGAACCCAAGAGTTCCTACAGATTTGACCAACATGTACTCTGAATGTCAGTGCTGCTGGGATGCTGTGGTGAAGCACCAGAAGAAAACCACAATTGTGGCAGTGTTTTATGTGGATAAACAGAAAGATGCAAGGGACTGAAAACATTTCTGCTTTCTGAGGGAAAAAACAGAAGAGCTGATGCAGGGTTTGGTTAATCAGGGCTCAGGGGACAGTGAGAGAAACTGATGGGAACATTATCCCATTTTGGTTCTGATGTCCAAAGCACAAGGGTTGTGCTGATAAATTAGAAAGGTTTAAGGAAGTATCATTAAAGACAATTATGGACTGGAAATCAGGCTCATAGTAAACGCTGCAAAGAGCTTGATCACACCAAAGGAAATGGAAAGGGATTAATTAATCACAGTAGTACCAGCACCTTTGGACAAACACAGCTAAAACATTACTACTCCTCTGCTTATTACAGAGTACTCTGCACTCTGTCAGAATAATATAGGAGAAGTCCAGTGGTCAAGAACTGGAACAAAAGAAATATTAATTAGGTGTAATGTGCACACTTTAAAGAAAATCATTTAACTATGCTTTACCAGAGACTAATAACCTACCAAAGACTGAAGGATGAAAAATCCATCCTGCTCAATTCCTCTTTTCTTGACAGTACATGCTGTAGCTGAAAAAATACTAATTATGAGGCGCCCTCTGCTATTCTGGAGACAGAGTAGATGATCACAGTTTTATTTCATGGCTTTATAATCTCTAAATTATGGAGTTGAGCCTAAATTTTCCAGTCTTTTCCAAAACCATGTACTTGGGCATCAAAACACTGCACAACACGATGTGCACGGAGCTCTGCTATAAACTGTGATGGGAGGGAGGAGGAAGCCATCCAGACAAAAACGAGCAGATGCAACAGCACAAAATAAACATCACTGCAAAAATCTAGAAAGGCTCGGGGTCCCTTGGTACAGAAAGATGTCTCAGAGCTCTGCTCCCTTTCTGCCACCAGGCTGCATTACAGACAGGCGAGCGTCACCCCGCCACACCATCTAATTGGCACCCGGCCTTCCAGGGAGTGGGAGATAGTCAGCCTAAAAATAGGCTGTCCCCTGTTTTGGCTCTCCCCTCCCTCCATCCCCCCTCAAAGGCACAAGGCTGGCAGTCCAGGGAAAACCATCCAGAAAAGCGGCAGCCTCAGGGAGGTGCTTCTGGAGAGGGAGGGTGAGGATGGGGAGCTGTCAGGGTGATGCCAAGCACAGCACAGGGGGCTGGTCCCTGCCTGCCCTCCTGCTTCTGCCAAGAGTGATTTCCAGCATCTCTAGCACTGGAGGTACAACCCAAGCCCCAGGTCCCACTGGAGGTGTGGGGACAGAGCCACACAGACTGTCCCTGCATTCCAGGATGGTGTTCCCAGCCGACTCACTGCTGGAGCAGAGCAGCTGAGCTTGGCTCTTGTGGCAGATCCCACAGCAGCTCTTTCATTGTTTCCTGCTCAGAAACTCTCTTCAGCCACCCCTTTACCCTGTGAAGGCCTTTTCTTCAACAATCCATGCAACTTTTGTTTCAAGAAACCAGCACTTGCAGGCAGCAAAGCCTCACAGGGCAGTTTTTAAAAGGAATTTCATTGACACTGGAGATCCTCACAGGACTTTGATGAACCCTTGAACTTTAGTCTGACATTTACGTGCCTAAAACTCTGTATGAAGCCCAAATTAAGAGATCTTACACTCTGTTATTGATGCATTCTCTCATATGCAGCTTTACAAAGCTCCAGAACATCAGCAACATTTCAGAAAGCATTGGTTCTGCTTTTAACTGGATATGACAAGTCAAAATCAATTAGCGATTGATCTCAATACTGGTTTGGTTTTTTTTAAATCTATTTTTAGCCTGCCATTCAGTAACCAAAGTGAAGAAATACCATCAATGAGGCGAAGTTGCTTTGCAACAAAGCTTTCTCCTGGATTACAAGACATTTTGGGAAGTTTCTAAGCTCCTAAAGACAACAGAGTAAATAACATTGCTTATTGAATTCTGCAGAGTGCTGTAACAGCAAGACTGATGGACAGCCTAATACATGCTGTAGCTGCTATAAGCAATGACCTCCCATGCTATTCACAACTTTCACATTCATTAAAGTTGTAGGAGCCTCCTGGAAGAAATCATAATCATGTACCAGGCAACCACTCAAATATTTGCAATGCTAGCTGTGACTTTAAAACAAACTTTCAAACTGGCATTGGGAAAAAAATATTCAACCTATTTGACATCCCACAGACCCAAATGTGTGAGATGCTGCTTTTTGAGTCCTGCCCTGGACTACATGGTTCTGCAAACCAGCATGCATGTTCAGCTGGCACAATTTAAAATGAGCATGAAGTGATCATGCTCTGCGTTCAGGGTGGGACCCCGGACCACTGAAGCGAGAGGAGAAAATTCCCTTGCATTCCTCCAGGTTTTTGCTCAGGTTGTTTCCTGCCTGAGCAGGACTTTGGGTTACTGTTGGGAAGGGGTAACACAACAGGTGCACAGAAGTTAAGGCAGGGTTGATCCCTGGCCACCCCCAGGGACCATCACACCACAAGAACAGTGCAGCTGGCACCAGCCCCACCTTGGAAAACAAACCTCTCAACCCAAGGCTGGCTGTTGGCAGCTGTGTGGCTGTGCAGTGCTGGTCAGCACAGAGCTGCTATTGGCCCAGGGATGAGAAGCTGAAAATCAGAGTTTCCAAAGGAAGTGCATGGGATGAGGGACCTCCCTGAAAGGGCTCAGCCATGAAATAGCCTCTGTGCTTTGGGGCATGAGGGCTGCTGAAACTGATGGGAACAACACTGATAATCCCTCTAAAATGTGTTTTAAACTACCTTCTTCCCGATCCTAGCAAACAAACAGCCCTCAAAAATAACCTCTCTGACAGAAATAAAGCTTCTTACTTAGACCACCCACTACAAACCAAACCAAGGTGCCAGCTTGCCATTCAAATACACCATTTTCAGTGCTGTGATGCCAGTTTCTGTGCTTTCCCTGGCTCCTTGTGACCTTTGAAACTCTAAAATAATGCTGCAGAAGTTCCCTCCTGCTCCTTCCCTCCTAGAGGCCGCTGGGCCAGCAAGGACACTGCAGAGAACTGAGCACAGCTCATTATGCTCTGCACTGGCTCTGCCTGTGACATCCTCATGATGGTTCCAAGCCTCTGCACAGGGTCTGCCTGTGACACCCTCATGATGGTTCCAAGCCTCTGCACTGGGTCTGCCTGTGACACCCTCGTGATTGTTCCCAGCTTTGCACCATCCTTCATCCTTTGGGGTCAGATCATCCCATTTCTGCCCATCAAGAAAAAAGGCAGCCAGCACACATCCCTGTCACTCCCCAAGCAAGAGCCTGCAGACTTTATGCAATTGTCAGCTCTGAAACCACACCTTGGACACCAACACCCTGCACAAGACGCAGGGAAAGAAGCACTTTGATCTGCAGAGGGTGGGTTTGGTTCAGCAGGGAAGGCAAAAGCTGCTGCAGAGCGAGGCGAGGAGGAGGGGCCCGAAGGTGGCTCTCAGCCACCTCCATGCTCCTTTGATCCCAGGGCCATGCTGGCTGCAGGCCAGTCCCTGCTGTGGGCTGTGTTAATCTGTGCTGGCCACGGGTGCCTCCCGGGAGGCTCGGTGGCAGCTGGAGATTACCGGGGTCAGGGACACCCTCCATTTTCCCTTCCTCGCAGCGATGGGCAGGGCAAGGGCTGGGGGAGAAACAGCCACAGCCTCAGTGCACACGAGGCAGGGGATCCTCAGAGAGATCCCTGCTGCCTCTCGTTCTGGTTTGCACCAGCTTCTTGCAATAGCTGGGCACACATGTCCCATCTGACACCACAACAGGCCAAAATGGGGAGTACACCACTGATGGAGTTGGAAATTGCATTTTCAATATCCTTGCTCTATTCCTGATTTTTTAAAGATATAATTTTATATTATATTTTTTATAATATAAAAGAAAAATAAAAGTTGTCTTTTACATATAGTTATTAATCCCTATCTGATGCAGTGCCAATACAGTCAAACATCCTCCCTGCACAGAGGAAGGCTCGGCTGCAAAGCCGTGGGGCAGAATTAAAGGAGGAGACATCACCTTTGTCCCTCTGTCACCTCCTCCAGTCTTTCAACAGGACCAGGCTCTGTCACAGCTCAAGGCACCCTTGGTACCCGACCCCTGAAACCCACTCCTCCTCAGACACAAAGACCTATCCACAACCTTCTGAAGCCAATGAGGGTTTAGAGCAGGTTTGGATCCAGTGCTGAATCCACATGATTTTCTTTTCAGGTTATTCCAAAATGCACTGAGACTCCAGGGCTTTGTTTGCAAACTCCCTTTAAAACGATGCAATTACAGCCTACACCTGGAATTACCTGTTCTCACAGACCTGAGTGGTGGAGGTGAAGCAGCCACTGACCTAACAATGGGACACTAAACATAAAATAGAATATAATATGGAATAACACAATAAAAACTCTGTAATGTATGTGGCTGGGTCACCACACAGTCACTTTCTGACATGTGATGCTCCTTTGAGCCTCTCTACTCTCAACCCAGCAATATTCTTTAACAGCACTTGCAAAAGACAACATCCCTTAGTCCTGAACCTCTGAATCAACTTGTCCAGTGGGTTCAAAAGCTACAGACAAGACAGATACACACTGGTAAACCAATGGACAAGCCAAGCAACAAAAGATGAGTTTAAATGGCTTGTGCAACTAATGACTACATAGAAAATCATAATTTCTAGTGCAACAAAGGCATTATACTATCATTTCTTATAGTTAATAAATCCAAGTACTAAAGGGATACACAAGACATTACATCTGGCATAACAGTTAATTAAAAACCACCTAGGAGACAGCTTTAGAGAATTCCAGAGAGGGAATGATGTTTTGAAATGTAACGTTGGATCTGAAGAAGTCAAAAAGAGCTTTACCTTTGGCTTCATCAGGCTCTGGATCAGGCCCTTAAAATAGTTCTGGAAATGCTCCAGAAGACTTATTTCAGCTACATTTAAGCTCTGTGCTTTGCAGCTATTCAGTAATTTTCTCTGTTAGTGTTAAACTGTCCAGGGGACTTTTCTGCTCGTAAACAAATCCTCCATCTCCCTTCTGTCGCTTTTACATCGACACTGCATCACTGACTTCAATAAACAGTCTCCTGATTCACCCTGTTATGAGACATTGAGCAGAATTAGGCACCAGAGATGTGTCTAAAAGCCTTGGTTTCAGGTTCTGAACATCACTTAGACTAATTAATAAAAGAAAACCACAGCCCAGAATATTTCAATGTTTTTGGATCACAGCCTCGTACGCAGCCACTTGCCTTGTTCCCAGGAGTCTACAACCATAATTTTGGGGTGTCTTTTAAGTACTGTTATTATTATTTTGAAAGTCTTTTATGCCATTCTCCATACCTGTGTAAAAAAAGGTGATGTGTGACCCAGTGCAGTGTTCCCAGGTTCTTTCTGGCCTGTCCTTAGAAGCAGCTAAAAAGCTTTACAGGGTCCTGACTACTGAGCACACAACACTCAGAGCAAGAGCCGCCAGCCCAGCACTGCTCAGGTTTCCCAAGACAGGGAAAAACCCAAGAAAATATTAACCAAAAGAACAAATTTTTCCAGATGTAACAGCACTTGAGGAGCAGAGCTGTGTTTCACAACTGCCAGAAAAAGCAAGTTGTTCACGCCAGGACATCTGTACACCTTGCAGGTGCTTGCTCAGGCACCGTGCGGACACAACTTTTGGAGGTAGTCAAGTTGAGCAAATTCATAGAAAACTCAGTATAACTCAAGCAAAACTTCACCAAGGGCAAGGGAACTCAAGAACCCAGGGATTTTCCTAGGAAAGTTTCTACCCCAATTTCATCTTCCCATGAAGGAGGATCCAGAGCCTCAGTTCAAAACTGCCTGAATCCAGCAGGAACAGGAACATGATGGACCTACAGGAAATTTGTTCTAGAAGCTCTCAAGTACTTCTTTAGCTGAAGTACTACTACAGAGGTGTCATAAAATGATGGAGCAAGAGGATGAAGCACAGAAAGGATTTGTTTAGTCTTTATCTTCCCTTATAATTATGATAATTCCTTTTTCTTAATTATTCCTTGTAGCTATGACGTATGGTTTCATAACAACTATTTACTTTTCTCCCTTTATCTAACAGCTGTCTGCTAAGAAAGATGGAAAAATGAACCAAACATGTTAAAACCAAGAGAAACTATTCATATGCCATGTATAATTGCAGGCTATATTTAAGTCTTTGTACATTATCTTTCAAATTATATTTAGTTTCAACAGGAGGGGGAAAAATCCCCCTTACTTTCTAAAATTAGCAACAGAATTTGTATATTGTTTTCAAATCCAACTGCTCTTCCTCAGAAACTTTTGCTAGGGAATAATTAATATCTGTAGACAGGGAATCTGCCTAGATCAGATGTATTTTGACATTGGCCCACTGACGGTCACCCGGAGCGAAAAACGGGGGAAGTCCTCGGGGAAAGGGCTGTGTAAATCTGGATTAGCTCTGCTGAAGTCGAACAAATCGATCTGGATTTACGCCGGCAGAGCCGAGGAGAGGACTCATCCCTCCGTTTGACGGACGAGGGCAAGGGAAGAGCTGCGAGAGCCTCGGCAGAGCCGGGGAACTCGGGGCGATCTCCCAAGGGACCCAGGGCTCAGGGCTGAATGGGAACTCCAGCGGGCACCGAGCCGCACCAGACCCCCGACGTGCTGAGAACAGATAAAGAGGAGGGGGGGGGAAAAAAATAAATTAAAAAGTTGTCAAGATACTTGCAGTGCTGTGCAGACCCTCTCGCTGCAGACACGGCTGGCCTTTGCCCCTCCGGCAGCTGCGGGGCACAGCGCGGCGGCGGAGGCTGGCACCCGGCTGGGGACAGGGCTGGGGACAGGGCTGGGGACGCAGCCGAGGCGATGTGCCGTGTCGGAGGCTGGGGACCGAGCTCGGGAATGCACCGGAGGCGATGTGCTCGGCCCCGGGGAGGGAGAGAGAGAGGGCGGCCGCGTCACGCCGCGCTGGCTGGACTAATATGGGGAGCAGCGAGAGCCAGCAATGCGTCCGGAAGGAAAGGACGAGCCCTGTAACACGAGAGCGAAACGGGGCACAGGCACACACCCGAGGGGCTTTGGGAGGGTCTGGGGCTTCCAAGGGGATGGCACCGGGGATGCATCCGGGGTGGAAGGCGCAGGAACGAGTTTGGTGCAGGGGGGTCCCTTCCCCGCAGCACTCAGCTCTATTAAACGCGGCATAATTACCCTGGTATAATCAGGCAGGTATTTTAAAAAGGCTTTAGTGTGATTTTATAATTGTGCATTATGTAACGCGCTAGCAGCGTGTCAGGCCTCAGACAACACTAAGTGCCTGTCTACAGGTCAGGCTGTAACACTTTAATGATGCTCCTCTCTCCTCTCCCCAAAGCCTCCCGCTAACATTGCTCTCCCTAAACCTCTGCCCACTTCTGGTGGCTGCATGACTGGTTAAAACAAAAACTTCTTAACAGAGTTGCTCCTCTTTATGAGCTTTATGAGCTTACACCATGGAGAGAGGGCTTTTTTTTTTTTTTTTTCTTTTTTTCTTTTTGTTCTTTATCATCACTTTCTTTAAAGTTCGTTTCCCTGTGTCTGACCTTGCAGCAGGGACGCTCCTCGGAGGGCTGGAATGGGCTGGCAGTGGGGCACAAAATCGGAGCTGGTTCCTAGAGAGGGGGATTTTTTCTCAGGAAATAACCAGAACTGATCCCTCTGTGCTGTCCTGTTTTGGTTTCCCAAGACCAAGTTCTGTTAAACCTGAAGCAAAGCTTGTTAGACCCAACTTGCTGCAAGCCAGCCAGGAGCACCAGTGGCGTATTCAGCCTCTAACAAAACTGTCCATTTTAGGGGGTAAAAGTTTCCATTTCATTATGATAAGGAAAAGAAACATAGAAAAATCCCTTTAGAACTAATAGAGTCTTTAAGAATGGATTTTAGCTTAAAAAGTTAGTCTCTATCTTCAGCTATTCGATCTTAAAAAAAATTGCCCATGAACAAGTTTTTCTATAACTTTGTATGACACAGATTTTTTTCATTTCCTCTAAACACTTAAAATCAGCAGGGAAAAAAACTTCAGGCCCAGTTCCCACCTCCCAAGACCCCTTGAAAACCCTAAAACCTGGCTTAGTGTTCACAGTCAGCCTTCAAGTGCCATGAATATTGAAAAATAACTAATTTCTTCCAACAAACCTTAATTGTGCCCATGGTCTGCATTCAGTCACCTAACTTTTATACACTTGAAAATAAAATCAGTAAAACTTTTTTAGATATTTAATACTAGAGTTGGATTAAAAACTAATAAAGTACAAGTTGCAGATATCTTTCAAACAGTAACTTGGAGGCAGAGCGGTTTTAGTGCCTTAGGAATCCAGAAAGCTTTAAAAAGAATCTACAACCTGTTGGCAGGGCTCTCAGCATTGCAGGAAAAAAACAAAAGTTTAGCAAACTGGGAAAACTCAATTCAAGATGAGAGATGAAATAAACAGTCCAGTGAAGTATAGACTTATTTCTTCCATGACATAAAAGTAGACTTTTAATTTTATAATTAAATAAAAAAGGATAAAGAGAAAACTTGGAGCTTAGCAGAATTTTTAATTTTTTTCTGTTGTTTTGACAGAAAAATATACAACAGTATTATTTGATGTGTCAAATCTCTACATTCAAAAAGCTCTTGCAATATGATGATAAAAATAAAACTCAGGCCATTCTTGCTATGCAGAACAGTGATTAACAACGGCTTTGTTCAATACAAAGAGCAGTGAGGCATGTTTTTGCCATGAAAGATAAGGGATCTTTTGACAAAATTTTGCACTTTAATGACTCACAAGGTGAACTCCTGGTGGGAGGCTGAGCTACACCTACTCAAAGGTGGGAGTGTGAGAAGAGAGGGAATTTTTTGTGGTTCTTTTGCCATGTTTAATGGGAAGTTGCCTCTGAGAAATCAGACTGATTAGAAACCAGAAAAGGAGGGATACAAACAGTGGTTGTGACATCTGGTACTGCATGAATTTAACAAAATCACTCTGTCCTGAGCCAGCTGAGGGACTGGGACAGAGGATAACTGTAATAAATGCGTTCTTATTCTTCTCCCAAGCTGAAATCTGGGATCTCACTCACTACAAGTGGACAGCCCGGAGCTAGCAACACCAGCTCCAGAATTATTGGGAAATAAATAAGGAAACACAATTCTAAGGGAAAGAAAATGCATTTATAAAGGTGAGCAGATCACCTGCAGCTGCATTGAAAGGAAGACACCGTGTGTGTAACAGAGCAGAAAGATCCTACACAACAAAGTTTCTGAACTACCTGGGTCTCTTCAGTGACACAAAAACTGCCAGAAGGAGAGAGGAGTTAGGGACATTCCAGTTCTGGAAAAGTTTTCTTTTCCTCATTATTAGTAACTCTAATTACTTTGAAAGAAGAGCAATGAGATAAATCCTGTAGAGCCAGAAATGTGACCTGATTTCCTTCCTGATTTAGAAACTGTCACTTTGCAAGAGAAACCCAAAGAGACGGAGCCAGGTCAAAGTGGGCTTCTCAGTTTGGTCTGCAAAGTAAATAATAAACCAAGATCAATGGAAATATAGCCAGGGCTTCCTTTGGGTAGGTGTTCATAAGGACAATCCTATTTGAAGGAGAAATAAACGCATGTTTATCTGAACTGATTGCAATCATCCACGGCACCATGGAAGAGATATTCACTACAAGCAAACAAATATACCCAACATACTTCATGTGTTTTGCTCCAGGTTAGATGGTGAAAGGGAGAAGCAATGACAGAACTCCAACCATAAATTGCTTTATACCATGATTAAGGCCCTACCTCAAGACAATGTGTAAACACAAAGCAGAAATTCAAGTGGATATTTAAGAGTGATACTGCTTCTGAGTTACCAAAGTTCTATTTAAGAGAACTGAGAAATTAGTTGTTGTCACCTTTTAACAATCAGGGCTATAATTTTCCAGAGTAAATCATCAGAGACAATTTATGAGGTAGTAATTTTCAGGAAGAACTGAGCACCCACCCTCTGAAAACAACAGGTCCCTTTTATGTTTTTCAAGTTGAGCTTTCAAAAACTAAGTCACTAAAGGTGATAACAGATGACAAGAAGTTCCTTCTGAAAAGCAGGACTAGGATTTCCAAATGGTGGTTTAATATGCCACCCAATATGCTCTTTACTCCCGTACATGCAAAAAGGATTCCTTCAAGAGCAGAAAAAGGTAATGAGAAGTTAAATCAATCCCTATCTAGCATCATAAATAGGATATTTAAAGAAATTAAAAGTAGCTGTATTTCATTAATCTCCCAGTCAGGATGACGTTTCCTATCAGTAAATTTTTAAACATAATTTTGACAACGTGTTTAGATCAATAACACAGCAACTACTCAACCTTTTCCTGTCACATGTAAAGGTCCCGGGAGGTGGTAGCTGGTGCCACAGGTGTTAGTCCATCACAGCAAGAACCGAGGCCACTTTCTGGTTCAAGCCAGGAATGAAATGCTCTCAACTCAGTTGCAGTTTTAAAGTCTGTACCCATGGGCTGTCATTCAGAGTCACAAAGTCTCGTGGTCTACATACCCCCTTCATGGTCAAGGTATTTAGGCTACATACCCAATGATGCAACTGAATACCTTTGTGACCTCTGACGAATGATTGAGGACATGAAACAGGATCCGTTCTGCCACACTGTACAGAGCCCTGGCATGCTTTAAATCTGCAGGGCTCCTTGCAGCACAAACCACTTCTGTGTGAGAACTCTGGCTTTAGAAGCTGACCCTTCATGCTTGTAAAACCCTAAGAGCCTCAGACAGAAGAGCAAAGCTGCTCTATGGATGATTCAGAGTGAGCGGCAAGAGCTGAGAAAAACCACGTTACAACATCCAACTCCAGTCATGAGCAAGTTCAGTAAAATATTAATCTGTGATTATTTCTGGCAATATTGTGATCTGCCCCCTACCAAAGTTACATAAACTCCACTACTCAAGGCTGAGAGCTTTTGGCACATTAATCTAAAAATACCACAACTTCCATTGCCTACATGTTGAGACATTCGCCACAAAAAGACACAATATTTTTTATTAAGGATCTTCTGTCTCTGAAGCTCTCTGTCAACCACATTTGCCACTAGAAAAGGCTACACCAGATTAAAAAATATTAACAAAACCAGTGGACATCACTCCAATTCCAGCTGTATCATTCCCATCCCATCCTGATGCTGGGCTCCCCTCAACTTTTTTGGAACTGTGTTTCATCAAGGCAATGCACCCAAACCAGCAGAAGTAACACTTCCAAAACTACCACTTTCTCGGTCCATTCGAATAAGAGGCCTTCACTCCTCACTGCCTCACAGCTCTGACCTTTCCAATTCTCTGCCACCACAAGCTTATGGGATCTGCCGGATCCATCTGCGTCTCCACCTGGTCTGCTTCCCCACGCCAAAAGCACGGATCAAATATACGTGTCTGAAAACACATCCCTGCTTTTTCTTCATGCCACCCGGGGGGGAACCCCCTCGCCGGTTTAAGACGACAGGAAGCCTCCGAGACCACTTCTGCCAAACCCCGAAATCCCGGGAAATTGCAGCAAAATGAACTTCAGCACCTTGGACAGGACACACAGACGGAAAATCGCCGAAATCGGCTCATTGGCCCCGAAAATGCTGTGCCTGGACATGACCCTCTAGGACACATCTGCGGGCCTGTTTATTTTTAGTATTGACAAATCCTCTTTGAATCACCGTGTTTATTCCACCATCCACCCTGTGTTTTGGGAAGAGCTGCTCGCCAGCCCGGGAGAAATCGGGGCCACCAACTCCGGATCCAAGGCTCGTCTGCAGGAGCAGCCCCGGCTGTGACTGGAAAAGCTTGGCTCAAGCACTCACAAGGCTCAGCTCAGCCTTTGCATGGCAAAACGAGACCTGTTGCCATAGATGTGCCTGGCTCGTGTGCTTATTCACTTTTCAGAAGCTCATCTCCACCTCCTCACCCAAATCTCCAAGAAAAAAATAAAATGGAAAGGTCTGATTTATTCCCATTGCAGCCACACTTCGGTTGCGTAAGTTTTGCTTTAATTTAGCTTTTGTTCTCTCTCACGGTGCTCCCAGTATGTCACTGTTCCCCTCAGGGCTGCCTTGATAAAATCATGATCACCTTGCTGGAGTGCAGCAGAGCTCTCCCCGATTCACTTTTATTTACAGGAGCCAAGTCAAGTTTTAATCTGTGCCAGATAAAACTCCAAATTTTTTAAGTCAATGTGTTCTACAAACAGAAAGACATTTAAAATATGCCAGTTCTTACAACAAGTAATACCAGTAACACCCTTGCCATACAGAAGAACGATACATTTTCCCTGCCACCACAGAAATGACCAGTCCAGCTCATTTCTTCCCTTCAACACCTGCCACTAGATTCCCACTCCAACACATCTGACACCAGATAACATCCACTGAACAATTGCAGAGTATTTTCTGCGCTGTTTGTTCTTCCCGGCACTTCTGGCTGCGGGAGCAAGACGGAAAGTAAACCGAATCTCTGCCAGAATTACCTTTAAACAGCAATATCTATATTATATGATATCTAGCAGTATCTATACCTATATGATTCTATATCCTCTGCTTCCACAGCCCAGCGCAAGCTTTGCTGAGCTAACTTCCCTCTGCTCCAGCCCGGTCCCTCTCCGCCGCCCGGCTCGGACGGGACGGTCGCGGTGCCGGTGCCGCCTCCAGGGAAACTTTGGGTTCGGGAAAACCCCGGCACTACTCATTCCTCCTCCGCGACACGCTCCGAAGCGGGCATCCTTTCCGTTTCTTCCTTTTTTTTTATTATCGTTTTATTACCGAGCAAACCAACAAACGAACAAGATAAAAAGAGAGCAACTTACATTGGTTTATTTAATTTTTCCTGCTAAACCAAGAGTCCCAGAGCCACTTCATTGTATCCACAGAGTTTTAGTCCGCGAGCGGTCCCGTCCCGCGGGGAGGAAGGGCCCGGCTGCCGTGCGCGGAGCGCGCTGCCCGCCCGCCGCCGAGCGCGCATGGCTCGGAGCCGCCGCGCCGTCTGTGCGGCTGCCGCGGGAGCGGAGCGGAGGGGGAATGATGGCAGAGGAATGGCGGGGAGGAAGGATGGATGAGAAATGGCACCGTGAAGCGGGATGATGGACTGCTAGAGGCATAGGCTTGCTCAGTTTGGCAGCGGGAAGGGCGGTGAGGGAGCGATGTTACCATAGACTCGTTTAGTTTGGAAAATACCTCCAAGAGCATCAAGTTCAACTCTTAAACCAGCATGGCCAAGACCGCCACGAAGCCTTGTCCCCAAGTGTCACATGTGGTGCCATGGTGTAGGGAACGAGGTGGGATGAACACGACTGGGGAGGAGAAAGGTGGGATGGGGAAGGAGAGGGGGAAGCTGCAGTGGAAGCTGCAGTGCCATGAGGACCTTGGAGAAAGAGAAGGTTTAATCAGGGCTGAGGGGATGGAGGAGAGCCACTGGCAGCAGAACACAGCAAGGGGCACTTCAGTACACACAGGGAGGTGTGAACAGTGCCAAAGCTGGACCTTCTGATCACCCCCTACCAGACAACCCTCCTCCCAAAACCTAATAAATGTGCACATCAGCTGGGAGTGACCCGGAGACCCCAGCCTCAAGGAACAGCGCCCAGGATCATGGTTACAGCACAGGAATTCTGGTGAGTGAGAACAGCAGCTTTCACCCAAAATAAGCTGCTCAGCAGTGATAGGGAAGATCATTAATGGATAGACATAGATGAAGAGAGTAGAAGGATTTTCCAGCCACGTGAAGTATTCATGGCAGTAAAAGTGAAAGAAACTTCTGAAAAACCCATCAAATTACTGAGGTAAAATAGGACAAGCAGGAGGCTGGCATTGCTTTACAGCCTCAGCAATGTTTTGGGAAGTGTCTGCTGCCACTCTGGAGAGAGAGTGTGCAGCTGTAAGAAATATTCAGGTGACAGCAGCTCAGGGTGGGAAAAGAGCAGATCATTGAGGGGAAAAAACTAAAGGGCTGCTGTGGCTCTGGGAAGGCAGTTGTTCACTCAAGAAGAGTGGACAACTGAGGAAGAGCAGGTGCCCACTCAAGGACAAACTCATGCTCAAGGGAACTATTGACTGAAGGATTCAAAATGTGCAAAAATTCTGGAAATGCAGGAAATGATGGAGTGTATCATAGGGAAGAGCTGGGTGAGGAAGAAGAGAGAAGGAGCTGAGAAGAGGGAGTGGAGGTCAAAGACTGGAAAAAGACTACAAACAATTGGAGACAGAGGGGAACGAAGACCAAAAAAGGCAGAAAAAGATGGACCTGGGGAACAGAGCCCGTGAAAGCTTAGAGCAGCACAGAAAGATGTGAGAGACAGAAGACAAAGGAAGACAAATCCTCAAATGTTAACCTCTCAACATGAGGCTGAAGAGTGGCTGCTCAAAGGGAAGCAGGTTCTCACGAGGACCCAAAGAGATTACGGGGTGGGCACATCTTCAACCCCATAAAGGCAAATGCTGAGTTCTTGGCATCTCAGCCACTGTGCCAACACATCTCTGCAGGACACCTCTAAATTACAAGAGAAACAACATATTTTCAATGATATTTAGTAGATTTCCAACATCTTATTTAAATTCAATCAAAGAAAGAACTCACACCAGAGTGAGAAAGCTGTGCAAGGATGGCTGCTGGGGTCCCACCGCTCATCCCAGCTGCAGAGCTCTGCTGGAAATCCTCCACACTGGGATGGTCACAGTATAGTGGTCCCACCCCATCAGTGTTCTCTGCACCCAGAAACACTCCCAGTTCTTGGGCAACAGAACCAGCATCCCTGGTGGGGGATATTCAGACCTTCAGAAACACAGAGCCATGATGTCAAAAAATAGCATTTCTTGCCCCATACAGCTAAAAATTATTATAATTGTATATTTAGGCTTATACAGAGAGAAGACACATGAACCTACTCCTGCTTCCTATGAAGGAGGAGTAAATTTAATGGCTGGACTCAATTTTCTTGGAGCTCTTTTCCAGCCTCAGTGATTCTATGATTCATAGACTGCAGCACAGTGCTCTGTGCTGATGACACAACAGGTGTTGGTGTGTGTTTTGGGGGTGAATAGAAAGTTTGAGGGAATTTTTATTTTATATACAAATATATATTTATATTTTTATATTATATATGAAGATATATTTTATGTAACATATTTTATATATAATAAAAATTTTATACAATTATATATGGGCATATTTTTTATAGTCTCTTCCATCCCATTCTTACTTCACTCAATTTTTGAATGCCAATCCTTTGTCCTCCCTTCTTCCTTCAGAGCTGCAATAGCAGAGGTCTCAAGGTAAAGAGCAAGCAGCATCTCAGTGTCACAGATTTAGCAACACAGCCAGGGAAAGGAGGGAAAAGCCACAAAATTCCACCTAATGTCCCATCCACTGGTTCTGAAAAAATTCTTTTGCAGTCCATAAGAGAATTCTGTAAATATTTAATTCTACTACTTTTTTACAGAGGGAGGAAACACTGTTAAAACCTTGTTGAAGCACCAGGATGACCCATCTGTTTCATGTGTCTTTACAAATACAGAAATTACTCATAATACTAGCAAATCCTCAATCCTGTGATAATGAAATCAGCTCAGTCTGAACTCAGCTTATAGAAAAAAAACAGCAATATTTACAAAGGGAATAAATCAGATTAATAAAAGGTAGGAAGAAGTATAAGAGAAGGAAAGCTACCTTTAAAATTTCTTCCATGGCAGGAGCAGGACTGCTACGGTTCCCCTGTTTTCTACCCCCCAAAAAAACAATTCTTTCCCCAACTTTTCAAGCATTTATGTCTCTTTGGGTTCCTTTTTTTTTAAATTGCGCCCTTCAGAAGACACAGAAATGTAACCCAGGAGCCCACAATGAAAGCAGCATCTCCAAGTCCCACAGCAAGTGGGGAACACCCTTGGCACAGGAGACCTCCTGGTGCAAACACTAATCATGAAGTAGCCATGCTAATTGGACCCCCATAGACAGGCTGAGCAGAGACAGAAAGTTCATTAAAACCATGCTGCCTTGCCAAAATCTTCCTCTCTGCAAGAAGCAGTCAGGTAATGCTGGCTCACTGAATGCCTGAAAAAGTTCAGGCAAGTCAGCTGAAACCTAATAAATGTGCATGCCAGGTGGGAGCAAGTACCAGCAGCAAAAAAAATACTATGGGAGATCAGTTGGTGTCCCCTTTCTCTTCACTTCTCTCCAAAAAAAAAAAACAAAACCTTTTTCCCCCCAAAGTGAGTACTGCATTCTTAAAGAGTTTATAGACAGCACTGCTGGTTGCAAAAATCCATTTGTTCTCCCAAAGATGCTCATAGAGCCTTTATTTTCACTCAGTGACATTTATCACTGCCTTTTAAAGGAAAGAGTCTGAAAAATATGCAGTTCATGAAAGCCTGAGCTTGGGAAAAAGTTTTAAACTAAAACATATTCTTTTTTTTTTCTTAAGCAAAAAAAAAAAAAAGGTTAAAAGTCCCTTTTTCTTGCAAAATTCAATTTGGAAAAAAAAAAAAAAAGTGAGCTTGGGAAAAAGTTTTAGTTTAAAACATATTCTTTTTTTTTTTTTCTTAAGCAAAAAAAAAGGTTAAAAGTCCCTTTTTCTTGCAAAATTCAATTTGGAAAAAAAAAAAAAAAGTGTTTTCCTTCACAATTTGAAAGGTTTCTCCATGCCCTCCCACCTTGCTAGCACTCAAGTGAAGTGCTTTTGCTTTCCACAGACCTCGACTTTTATAAACCCTTTTACTACCTGGGATAAGTGCTGTGAGAAGCTCCTCTAGCACGAGGTGCCATGAGGCTGTAGCGCATAAAATTCAGTTTAGCCAACACTTCCCTCTACTGGGAAAGAAAAATACTGTCATTTATTTTAATTCCTTTTGAAATAAAGGGAGAGACCATGGTATCAAGGGGGTTTTCTGCCCAAAGATGAGAGATTTGGGGGCATGTGGGATGAAAAAAGGGCAATCACCAATACATTGCTCTTTTATTTCCCAAGCAAAAAAGGCTTGGACGCCCCATATTGATTTTTCTTCAAGGTCACCCAGAAATTCCTTTCACTGATGGTTTCCCAGCCACCCAAGCAAAAGAGGTTTGGACACCCCATATTGATTTTTTTCTTCAAGGTCACCCAGAAATTCCTTTCACTGATGGTTTCCCAGCCCCACTGAGAGGGAATAAACAAACCAGCAGGGCTGGGACCCCCCATAACCCCACAACAACATGCTAAGGAATAAACAAGGTCAACCCACTATGCCAAACACCCAGTGTGGATCCCTGAATCACAGCAGGGATGATGTTAAAACTTCATTGTATAACACACTCTGGGATCTGGGTTTATTCCTCCCTCTAATGAGAGCCCTGATTCCTCCTCATCCCCCCCACTTCACTTCCAATAAGCAAAGAGACCCTGACACAAACCCAGCTGCTGTGTCAGGATACATCTGTATCAGTCTTCAGCTTCTGCTTTTTAATTAAGTGTATCATCCTCATGGAGCAGCTCTCATCAAGCATCCACGGGGAAATCCTGTAACGCCTGGATAAATTGCTACATTTGTTCAATCAGACTCAAAGATATAACCCTAAAGTGAGCTTATCTAATTTAATGGGGGGAAAAAAATTTTACAGGCTGGCAGTGCCTCTGTCAACGACTGTGTCCAAGTGTAAAGAAAGCATTCAGCGCTCTGATAGACATAACAGCTCACATCATTAAAATAAAATTAATTTTCCTCTCCCTGAAATGGCTCACCTCTCAATCCCTCCAAAATTAGGCCACTTTATGTCTAACCAGAAGACAGCTGCATCTTAATTTATAGAGGAAAGAAGGTCATGCTGGGCTGAATTATGACCCATTACGATCCTTTTCCCACCTGTGGCCAGCACAAATATTTGGTGATTAGGCAGTTCAGAGAGCAGAGAAACACAGCTTCACTAAGAGGGGAAAAGCATTTACATGGGGTTTCCTGATTAGCAGGGTCAGAAAGGCAGAGCTCGAGTTTCCAGAAAACCTTTTTGTGCTTTTTGAAGGAAGCAAAGATATCCAAGCATCCCCTTTCCCTACACCAGGTAAAGCCTCCTAAAAGGGGATGGTCACACTCTGAGCCTTTGCAAAGTGCAAAGTCAAAATTTATTCCTTTTCATGCCAAAAGCATGACTTCAAGACACAAATCTTTTTACCCCTTCCACCTCTCTAAGAGAGCATTAGAACTAAAACCACCTCTGACAGAGTCGGAGTCAGCTGGTTGATTGATTGGTTTCAAACACTTGCAACCTGTAGTTAGAAAAAAGCTTTGAGAAGCATCTTTGAGGCACAGCTAACAAGAAAATCCCCACAAGGACTGCAGGGAAATTCAAAGTGATAGTTTTCTGCATTTAATACCCTGAACCCTCTTTTTTTCCCTGCAGTCCATCATGCCCTCCCTGCTCCATTTTAACACTAATTAAAGGCAAACTTCCTTCCACTACATTTACTTAATATTTTACATGAGTCATGAACCATTTCCTTTTTATTCTTTAATTTGAATCTCCTTATTAATTTCAATGCCTATTAGTTTGTATTCAGACTCCACCGTTTCAGCTTCTGGGAAGTGCTTAGAGTACAAAGACCTAAGCAATAATGACCACAATGTTTTCCAGTGCAGAAGAAGTCCTGGGGATTTCCTTGGGACTGCTCTAGGCCTCTTGATGCTCACATAGGTCAGATCTTGGGCAAATTGTGGTCACAAGTGGTTTAGTGACTCAGAATTTCTGAAGAAACTTGACCAATCTGAGGCAAATTAAACTGTGCTCTTCTCCTGCTCCTTTTCTTGTAGAGTTTCCTGTAAGGGCACTGCAGGACAAAGATGATGTAGAAATCTTTCTCTGGTGCTCCTCATTGATCCTTTCATCCTTAAGTTTTAAATCCAGGGTTTGTAGTCTACTCAGCCCTATCCATGTTATTCCAATTGCAAAAATGCCCACAGAGCATAAAGATGTGACAATATTTTCAGAAGAAAAGAGGAGAGTGTGAGGACAGCCAGGAAAATGACCACACTAGGTTAACAGTTGGACTCCATGATCTTAGAGGGCTTTTCCAACATTAATGGTTCTGTGATTCTATGAAGGGATTATCATTATTTTTTTCAGCACCTTTAAGTTGATCAGCCTAAGGAGCTCCAGGTGGACACGAGGCCTGCCCTTGAGCTCTTTTAGCTCTGAAACTCTTAGCCTGATACTGAAGAATCATTTAGGTAGGAAAAGACCTCCAGGATCATCAAGCCCAGCAGCCATTAACCTAATACTGCCAGGACCACCACTAAACCCTGTCGCCACATGCCATATCCACATATTTTGCAAACCCTTCCAAATGATGGTGACTTCACCACTTCTCTGGGCAATGTGTTCCAATATCTGGATGCCCCTTCTGTAAAGGAATTTCTCCAAATATCCAATCTAAACCTACCCTGATGAAAGTTGAGGCCATTTGCTCTTATGCTTGTTATCAGGGAGAGGAGAGGGAGGGAGCAAGTAAGCATCACACAATGACTTGCTCACTCCCCTAACAGTGGCATCAGAGAGAGAATTGGAAGAACAGAAGTGAGAAAGTTCATGGGTTGAGATAAAGATAGTTTAATACAGAAAGCAAGAGCCACACACACAAGCAAAGCAAAACAAGGAATTAATTCTACACTCCCCATGGGCAGGTAGGTGTTCAGTGGTCCCCAGGAAAGCAGGGCTCCATCACACACAGTTCACTTGGGAAGACAAAAACCATCCCATTCACTATCCCTCCCCCTCCCCATCATTCTTTTACCCCCCTACTTTATACACTGAGCATGATGTCATATGTTCTGGAACCCCGTGGTCAGTTAGGGTCAACTGTCCTGGCTGTGTCACCTCCTAGTTTTCCCACTCCCCCACCAGCAAGGCACTGTGAGAAGCAGAAAAGGCCTTGGGTCTGTGCAAGCCCTGCTCAGCAATAACAAAAACACCTCCATATCACAAAACCTGTTTCCAGCACAAATCCAAATAGTCCCATACTATTTACTGTGAGTACTGTGAGGAAAATTTACCCCAGGCTAACAGCACATTCCACCCCTTGTTCCATATCATTTGCATCATGGTCACCTGATAAAATACTCAACACAATTAACCTTGACTTCCCTTCCCATCCTTTAAAGCAATAAACAGATGAGGTATCTGAATGACCAGAGCCCAAGACAAGAGGCTGTGAACTTCCATCCTTCTCACAAAGGGCATGAAACCTGGTCTGGATGCCCATGAGAAGGGTGTGTGGGGAGCCCAGCAGAGCCCCCGTCATCTCACTGGAGCCCTCTGCTGTGAAGAGGCTTCAGCCCCAGCAGTAAAAGCGGGAATGTGGGCCAGAGAGTCTCATCAATGGTCAGAGTAGTTTTCTTAACAAGGTCTGCACCAAAAGGTTCTTTGTTTTCATGTAGTCCTCAGCCTTGGGCTCCATCAGTCACAGAGGCCACTCAGGACAGGAGGAATGGTGTGTTGAGCTGAGTTACTGGGCACCAAACCCACCTCAGGCCAGGTCACTCTGCTCTTTCACTGCTTGTTTTAATGCTTTTCCTCCACTGGTCTACCTGGCTCCTGGTACAGTGATTCCTGTAACGTCCATAGTCCTCTGTAGCTGCAGGGAACTGTTCCTCACCATCATCTTCACCACAGGTTCCAGGGGCATCTCTGCTTCCCCACCTCCAGAATGGTGTTCCACTCATGGGAAACAAACTTCTCCAACAAAGATCCTTCCCCCAGGAAGGATTCTTCCCACAGGCTGCAGTTCTTAGTGTTCCACTCATGGGAAACAGCTCCCCACAAACTTCTCCAACAAAGATCCTTCCCCCAGGAAGGATTCTTCCCACAGGCTGCAGTTCTTCACAAGTGTGATGATCTCCACAGGATCACAGCCTCCTTCAGGCATTAACCTGCTCCAGCATGGGCTCATCCAGTTCACAGTTCCTTTGGCTGGAGCTCACACTTGGAGTCCCAGCCTGTCCAGCTCAGCAGCACAGACACATCAGTGATGTCCTGGCCATCTGCCAACCCAGGCAGGGCTGTTATCATCACCAGGGCTCTTATCAATATGTGCCCAGGCACAGCAGAGTACCTTGACCAGCAATTGCAAAAAGGAGCCACTAATGAGGCTCCAGTACACAGCCAGACAAGTGAGCCCCACAGCATGCACAGGAGCCTGCCAATTAATAGCTAAATGGCAATAACAGCTATTAAATCAATCTAGCACATTTCAATCAAATCTCTCATGGTCTCTAACCCTTCAAGCTGCACACTGAGCATGACAAAAAGCCTGTTGTGGTTTAATCCCAGGCAGCTACTCAGTCCCCACCAGCAGGATCAGGGAAGAATCAGAAGAGAAAACGTGAGAAAACTCATGGGTGGATATAAAGACAGCTTAAAAGGTAAAGCAAAAGCCACACACATAAACAAAGCAAAACAAGGAATTCATTCAACACTTCCATGGGCAGGCAGGTGTTCAGCCATCTTCAGGAGATCAGGGCTCCATCACACATATTGGTGACTTGGGAAGACAAATGCCATCACCCCAAACATCCCCCCATTTTATTTAGTGAGTATAGTATCATATAGTGTGGAATATTGCTTTGGTCACTTGGGGTCAGATGTCCCAGCTGTGTCTCCTCCCAACTTGTCAAGCGCCCCCAGACCCTCAGCAGTGTGGCAGTACAAGAAGCAGAGAAGGCCTTGGTGCTGTGCAGGTGCTGCTCAGTAATATCCAAAACATCTCTAGATTGCCAACACTGTGTTCAGCATATCTAAAACTAAATCTAAAACTGAGTTCCATACTAGTTACTGTGAAGAAAATTAACTCACCCCAAACAAAAATCAGCACAATTCACCAGCTACATCTTCTGTCTGGGAGGTGAAGAGTCAAACATTAGCAATCACATCTTTGGGCTTTCTGCTTCTCTCTTTGCCAGCAACCTGCAAACCCCTCACCCTGTCCTGCTTACTCCCAACTCCTATTTTTATATTTCCATCACATCCCACCACCAATTTCTCCCTCATCTCTCTGTGGAAAGTAGTCTTAGACTAGGCTAAATCTGGCAGCTAATGCAGCAGGCCCAGTTTCCTCCTGAGAAAAATTACATTGAAGTCACCAGGTTCTCCAAGCATCCAGAAATGCAACCTGTTAAAAGTTGAGTCTTTCAAATATTTGTTTTGCTTCTTTGGAGAAGATTTCATACAAGGCTATAACTACTCAAGGCCATCAGCTGTTCATATTTCATCTTTAATGCAATATCCTTCCTCTGACAAACACAGCCCTAAAGAACCAGATGCCCTTGACTGGAAGTCTCCCATTAAAGCACATCAATGCCACACTGAGCTACCACATCTTGCTTTTCCAAGCTGATCCCTGTGAGTGCAGGGTCAGACCCTGACTGGGTGTTGAGTATGCTCCTCAGCATCAAGCAAAGTCCAATTTTTTTTTCTCCTCTGCAATATCTCAGAAAGAGAGTTTATTTTATTTACTCTTTTGTCTATTTGCAAGCATTGATTTAGGGGGTGGCTGCAAATGGGACAGGACTGGGGCTTCTGCCAGATTTTTGGGGGGGAATTGCTCTACTCAGTACAAACAGCCATCCACAGAAAATAACACAAAACTCTAACATTTGACTCTGGTCTCCAAAAGAGTTGGAAGACTGCAACAGCCCCCTCTTTTCAGGGCGTTGTGAAGCCCAATAGCAAGAATGCAAGCTGGAAAAAACTTCTCACCACCTTTTAATTCTCACATATTACTTTTTCTGACTGATTTTCACTGCTTAGCTCTTTCTGTATTCATGTTCATATAGGAAAAAAAAAAAAAGGACAAACAGAAGCTAAGCTCCACATTGTTTAAAGTAAAAGAAAAGTTGAAGAGCAAACATAGATAAAACACAGGCAGGAACTTCTGAATGCAGTGACAATGGGCCCCATTTTCTTTTACATATGGGGTAAATATTCAAGTACTTTTCTAGTAAAAATGAAACAGGTAAATCACTCCTGTCAGTCCCACCCCAAAACCATACCACAACTCCAAATGGGTCCTTTCACACCACAAACAGAATACTAAAGATAAAGAAAAGTACAACAACAAAACCGATCCCATAAAACAAACAGGCAAACAAATGCAGATATTCTTTTGGAAAAAAAATAAAGATGCAAGGATAAATTCTTCAAGCCCACAGACATGGAAAGCCTACCTTTCAACAATCACAGTAAAAGTTTCCCTAAAAATAGAGAAATATATCTGTATCTGCACTGCTACATTGTTAGATATGAATGCCACTACTGGTTTACAGCACAGGTACCAACAAACTCTAAACCTTACTCTAACAACAACCAACCAAACAAAACACAACAACCTTCTCTCCCCCAAAAAATAAAAACCAAGCAAACAACAAAAGAACCACCCCAAAAAAACAAACCGATCAGCCCAAAAACAAAACATCAAAAACACCCCAAAAATCCCACCAATGCCCCCAAAACAAAAATCCAAACAAAGGCCCCCAAACAAAAAAATAAAGCAAAACACCACTCAAATGCACCTAACCTACCCCCTCCTCTCCTGCCTTATAAACAGTTTGTTTCCTGATTGTTTATCCCTTTCAGCTGTTGCCTGATGGATGAGCACGTTACCCCTTTCCTTGGCACATCCAATTAAGCTCCCAGCTGCTGGTTCCTGTTCTTCAGCTCCACCCAAGGAGGTGAATATTGGCTGCACACCATCCTGGCCATAACAACCATGCCAAACTCAGCTGTGTTACTGGCTTGTCAGATTAGGAAGATGTTGACAAGAGCCAAGATGTTGTTTGATTGTTGAGAAAATGCATGAGTGAGAGGTTTTAAGAGCTCCTTCCACTCACATGAAAATAATAAATACAGAGGTGATAGTGAATCACATTTTCATTGAAGGTACATTGTAGCCTTCATGGTAGCATTAAAGGTGTATCAAGAACCAGTGACTTGGCACTAAAGTCAAGCTAATTTAAATGAAGAGGTAAGCTTGTCATTTTAACTGTGAGGCTGATTAACTGAGAAACAAATTACCAGGTGGAAAACATTCTCCTTGATGTCCTCAGGTCAAGAGCTGGAACCCCAGCAGAACAAATTACTTTAGTAAAAAAAAAAGCCAAGCCCACCTTTAATATATTTTTCAGCACTGACCTGCCTTTCCAGTTCCTTTCAGTGAAAACACGGAAAATACCTTTCCACTTTCTGGTGTTACTCTCCCAAAACATAGAAATATATAAAGTGTCAGTTAAGGACCATGTCAATCAACTTGATGGGATAAGAAAACACATATTGGAGTATTGGATCTTGCAGTTGTGGGGAAACTTGTGCTTTTCAACCAACAGGGTACAAATGACACATTTTCCATGTGCATCTTCCTGTGTGCAAGAGGCCTGGTCCATGGCCATGGGACCATGGCAAACTTCCACAGAGAAAACTCACCGCAGGAAAACTGCAAACTGCACCCTCTTGTAGAATTTGAAGGGAGGGTGCAGCCTGTTCAAAATAAGCCTTGCTCAATATTCTGGTTTAACCCTCACATTTATTCCCCTCTGCACCAATACCCCTCTCAGGAGCAATCACATTTCTTGACTTTCAGTTTGCAGGATTGAAGAATCCAGGATTCCAATTTTCTTTCTAAAGGCTTTCTAACTTCCTGTCTGTTGTAGAAGCCCTTTAAATATTGTTTGGTTCATATGAATCTTCCTTGAGCATCTCATACCAGCGTGTGCAGAGGTGCAGCCTCACCAGGGCCTCCTCTTTGCCTCAGCACCATCTGTCCCCCACGGGCTGTGTCTCAGCTGACAGAGCTTCACTTCCATTTCTGTGTTTCAGGATTGCACCACGTTACACATCCCAGCCCTTCTGATCCAGGTCTCCACAGGGATCTGCTGTTCCCATCCCCTAAAAGCACACTGCCCCCATTTGGCCCCCAGTAGAGCACTTCATGCTCTGCCCCCTTATATTTTCTCAGGATACAAGGGGATAAGATTTGCCACATTCTTATTTCTTAGAAAATACATTTCAAACTTTTTAAATTCAATTTTCCACTTTCCTTCAAATCTTTGATTGTTTCCTCTCCAAAATGTGCCCCACAGCCATGCAATATACTGAGTTCAGATCAGCAAGTCTCTGCTTGAGCTGCTTGTTACCTCCTTTTCTAATATGAGTATTACATTTAGGTTGGATTTTGTGGATTTTTTTTCTCTCCTGCAATCTTTCCTGATTTGACAGGTTCTCACAAAATCCTTAGAGAAAGATCTGCAGGTCCATGTGCCAGTTCTCAACAGGATTTTTGCAAAGGGGTTGTTCTGGAAAACCAGCTCCATTGTTTTAATTCCTTTCTATGTGCATCCATGGATTTACTCACATTTCTCTTCAAACACTTCTTGTTTGCCAAGGAAAATATAATTCCATATTGACAATAGTCTTCACCAAAAATTAAGGACATTATTTACCTGATATTTATTATATATATAGATAAACTTTAAAGCTATCCAAACCCTAATCCCTGCCCCATTTTAAACCAAACTTATATCTTATTTACTTTTTCTTCTTATTTATTATATAGCAAATTATTTACTTATTACTGTTTCAGCTTTCTATTCATGGTCTCATTCTCTTTGACACTGGAAATTCTCACTCATTTTGTTTTCTGACCTTTAAATTGCAGCTTTCTTTAAGCACAACCCTCCTCCCCTCCCTCTAAGATCTCTACTTCCTGCTAATGCTTTTTCAGCATTAACAATTTTTATCTGTTCAGGTTTCCCTCTCTGTACTTGAGACAGAGGTCCCACTCTTTTTTGTTCTTTTTTTTTTAACATTGAAAATGTCATTTTGATCGAAAACCACTAGGAGGAAGCATTCAACAAGTTTCCCTGTCCAGATGTAGATCCCAGTCTTAATTTTATTAAATTGAGATAGTTTTGAGCAGGAACTAAGGGGCCTGCTGGATCACAGATCCCCTTGGAAGTGCTGTGGCACCTTGAAAACATCTGTAACTGTATAACTTCCAGTCAAACTGGCTTCTCTGCTCCTGCTAAAATCAGTTTTGTGACTCCATCCTCTGAAGAACAGAAACCACCTCTAATTTACAAGTTAATTTCCCCCTGACTGTTCTATTTGTCGTTTAAACATTTTTCTCCTTTCCTCATATTTTCCCACCTGCCTTTTTACTGGAAGTTACGATGCATCCTCTCAGCTGTTATTTATTCTGAAAACACTAAATTTGAATCTCTTCTCATATCACACATTATTATTCATCCTAGCATTGCTTCCCAGCACATGATCTAGTTTTAATTCACAACTGTGGAATTGCAAAGATCTCTGGCGAACGGGAGGAAAAAATGTTGCCTTTCTTTCAAGCACAAGTGGAGTTTCATGCAGCTCCATCAATTTGCCCAAGAGCTGAGAAACACTGATCTAAATTATTCACATGGTTCAATTAATGATAGTCTCAATGGTAAAGTCAGTTTAGCTTATGCTACAGGTCCTGAAGAAAATATTGCTGAAGAGAATAGCTTTTTATTCATTAGTTTCTTTCTTTTTTTCCCCTACCCCCTTTAACACTTTTGACCAGTTTGCAATTATTCAAGGATTTTCTATTTGATTTCCTATGAAAATATGTGTGGTTTAGGTGGTAAAATGAAGCCCACTACAGAGAGGTACAGATATTCTGGAATGCTCATGTCATTCATTCATACATTTATTGTTCTACGTCACTATTAAAAGAACAAACATGTTGTTGAGCTCATGTTTCTCATGGGCTGGCAGAGGGAAAAGCTCTCAGCCCTCAAATTATTTTTTTTTGTCTTTATTAATTAATCACCTCTTTAGAAATGCAATAATTTGGGGTAAAAATTTTAAGTGATATATAGTTTATGGAAGATGTAACTGTTAAAGAGATCAGGCTGTTAATGCAGCCTGGATTAAATAATGACTAAAATCAAATGAAATATTGCTCTGAATGACCAAAAAATGAAAGCAATTCATCTGGAAATAAGTATATCACACTGCCACTGCAGAAAAGCATGATGTTTGTAAGGACATCAGCAGAATCCAAAATTAGGAGGTTCAGAGGAGAACCAGAAGGTTCTCTTATTTGTTTCCAAGGGCACATTTTCTAACTGCCATGCTTATATTCAGAATTTTATCTCCCAAATGGTTGGGACCTCTTTGTAGCCTGGAAAATTTTCTTGTGGCCCTTCTTTACATAAAGAGGGTTTATGAGAAAGATGGAGGGAGACTTTTTATCAGGGTTTTAGACTAAAGAGGGTAGGTTCATCTTTGACATAAGATATTTTTGCTAAAAGGATGGTGATGTCCTGGCACAGGGTGCCAGGAGAAGCTGTGGCTGCCCCATCCCTGGAAGTGCCCAAGAGCAGGTTGGACAGGGCTTGGAGCAAACTGGGATAGTGAAAGATGTTCTGCCCTTGGCAAGGGGTGGAACTGAATGGTCTTCAAGTCCCTTCCAACCCAACCCATTCCTTGATTCTGTGACTAAAGAATATGGCAAGGGAACTGTCTTCCCTAAAATAGGATCAGCTTTACTCAGAGTTTCTGCAGAACGTAAAATTCATCCTAGAGGGTACTTATCATGTCCTACACCAGCAAACAATTCACTTAGGGTACCAAATGAACTTTGGCATCTGATCTCCTGCATTGGTGGAACTCTGGCTCCGTTTCAGGGTGGCCTTTCCAGAGAGAAGGACATCAGTGATGCTTGTGTATATCTGACCAACAATTAACTGCTCTTACAATAAAAAAAAAATACTTCTCCTGGCACACAAACTGGCAAAGATGAGTCACACCACATTTAGGTATGGATGTGTTTAATGCAATCTCCTGGGAGGATGTGATACCAGGGCTGTTCAGTGCACACCCAAATCCATGAGAACGATGCATGTGGCTCATTACTGCTCCTCAATGCATCCTGCACATCTTGGGAAGCTCACACTGAACAGGCTGGAGCTGGGAAACACCATCCCACCAGTGCCATGTAGTCAGCTCCTCAGCTGTGGTTGTTCATATGCTGTGAAAGTGGTTAAAAATCATTTTAGCCAAATAAATCCATTTATTTTCATTAATTCTTTTATAGCTGTTAGATTTATTTTTTATTTGAAGGAATACAGCCCCTGGATCCTAAAGGCACAGAGCTGTTGACTTTTCTGGTATAACACAGATTCACTGTGCATCTACATTAAAATCTGAGGGAGTATTAGTCAAAACTAATTAAAGGTGCTACCATTTCACGAATGGCTAGGGAGAAGTTAAGGGAATACCACAGATGAAACTAAAAGGTACTATAAATATTTATTTGCATCAGTCTTCAGACAATATTAACTCAAAACAAAGTCTCAGTGTAATTTACCATCCATAGTAAAAGAGAATTTCTGTCCAAAAAGCTCACAATCTGAAGAGGTGGAAAAGACAAGAGAAAGCAACGCAAGACATAAGAATGTAACTGCTGCCAGGGAAGGGGCATTCAAGAGAGAAGAAAATTTGCTGCAGGTTGCAAAGAAGTGCACAGCAGGTCCCACTCAATCACTGGGTTCTTTTCTGGCTGAAATCAGTGTGGAGGGAAAAGCTCACCTGAGCCTTGCCAGAACCTGCCAAACCCAACAGTGATCACAGAGCTGCAACCTTGCAACTAAGAAAAATAAAAAGCATCTTAAACCTTAAAGATATTAGTGTACATAAGAAATTAAAATGTCAGGGGTAATTTGTGACTACATTAGTACATGACAAAGGGAAACACAACAGTCCTTAGACAGCAAAGTTCATCAGCTGGATGTATCTCCAAAGTAAATGTACAAAGGACAAAAGAGTAAATAGTGTTTGGGAGTGTGTTTTTCTGAGAAGTATAAAGAAATGAAATTAAAGGACTTCATCAGGAAAATGTGGTGAGATGAGAAACCATGACAGCCCATCTACACACATAGTTCCATAAGAATTTTTCATTACATCCTTAGGCTTATTTGAATCCCAGACCCAAGTACTTCAACCCAGATTCCCTAATTGCCTACATTACTCATAATTTGGTTTCTTCTAAGCTTTGCAGGAGAGAGAAGGCTGGTTCTCCATCAGAGAAACACAGGCAGGAGGGAGAAAGTCTCCTACATCCAAAGGGACACATCCATGGTCATGGATGATGTTCATCACCGTGACCAAGGACATGGTGGGTCCCATGTGGAGCTCCCTGGCCTTGGTTTCTGGTGTCTAAGGGAGTGGCTGAAGTAATATTACCAATTTCCAGCCAGTGTTATGTTATTTGTGTTTCTCTTCTCTGCCACATTGTCAAGAATGAACTTGAACAAAACTCAACCTTTAGGAGAAGTTTGAGGAAATTATGAGATAAACACAAATTTTTATGGGGTGATTGATGGTACAGCTGCCTTCACCTCACTGCCAGAGGAAATCGGGTTAAAAAAAAATAATCCTCACAGGCAAAACATAAAGCAAGGTTTTTCTCTGCTCAGTATGACTTCTGTAATACTAAGAGTTGTATTGTTATTTAATTAAACCTCAGTAACACAACTATGATAACATACATGCCATGGTTTATTCTGTAATTCGATCATATGGGAAGAAGTCCACTACACTGTGGAATATCTGTGGATCATGCAGGGTCTATGTTTGTGGTACATCTGTCCCCAAACATTAAAAAAAAAATTAAAAAATCATCAGTGATTTGCTAAACAGGTTTATAATGATACTAGCAATTCGGAATGGAATAAATCTTAGCACTTTTCCATTCCTCAATTTATACTCATATTGACATTCACTTTCTGTTCTCCAGAAGATCCATTGGTGCTTGGACTTTTCTCTGCTTCCTGTACAGAGGAAATATCAGCTGAGGTTGCCTGTCACTGCTGTGAACATGTCACAGCACCCAGGTACTGCGGGACCCACTTTGCATCTATCAAACAGATCCAAAACCTTTCTCTGATTAGGAAAATATTGAAGAAAACTGAGCACAGCAGAGCCAAGGGCCACGATTCTCAGCTGCCATAATCAACGGACCTGGTTTCATAGGGAAGCTGTCTCTGCTGACAAGTATTTACAATATCATCTTCTGTGAAAATTTAAAAATATTCTTAACAGCTCTGTCACCAATTAACTACTTAATGTCTGGAGATTTTTGATTGCCCATTTCTCCATTCTCAACCATGAGATTGCCACTACTCTCTCCTGTGACACTGTCATACGACGGAGGGATGGACACCGAGGACGACGTTTCAGACCTGTTAGGACTCCTACCATAATTTGCACGCAGCATAGACGCAATGAGTCCTTCTTTTTCTGGAGCAGCATCTCCCAGAGTGTCCGAGCTGCCAGTTCTGTGCTGGTACAGGTAGGAAGCCTGTCTGACGGAGCGCTGCAGCAGGTGGCTCCTGTAGGCGCGCTGGATCACCGTGGCTGATGCTTCCTCTTGCCTGTGGCTGAGCGTAGTGGATATTGGCTCATAGGATTGTTTTGATGGATTGGCAGCCATGAATTTCTCCTCCATTTGTACTTTCAGAGTATCCAGCTCCCCAGAATCTCCCAACACCCTCTTGGTGAAAGCAAACAAGATATCCAAGCAGTGTATCTTGTCCCCACTGACCAGAGGCAGGTCCATTGCTGTGAGTTCAACTTTGTTTGGTTTTGGTACACACAAAGGCTTGGGCAGAGCATCTGCAAAGTCTGAAAGTGCAGAGAAAGTTATGAACTGAGTTGCCTCAGGATCAAACTTCTCCCATATTTCATAAAAGATATCAAAGTCATCTTCCCCTAAAGGCTCTGCACTTTCCTCAGTGGCAGCATTGAAGTTCTCCAGAATAACTGCTATATACATGTTTACAACAATGAGAAATGAAATAATGATGTAACTTACAAAATAAATAATACCTATGGCAGGTTTACCACATTCACCCACTGTACCATTTATGTTTGGATCACAGAATGGTGGCCCAGTGTTTAAAATAGGACTGAGAAGACCATCCCAGCCAGCTGACGTGGTGATTTGGAAGAGACAGAGCATGCTGTTAGCAAAGGTTTGGAAGTTGAACATATCATCAATGCCACCTTCCATCTTCACATAGGCAAAATTAGCCATGCCAAAAATGGCATAAATGAACATGACCAGAAACAGCAAGAGGCCAATGTTGAACAGAGCAGGAAGGGACATCATTAAGGCAAAGAGCAGAGTTCGAATTCCTTTGGCTCCCCGGATGAGTCTCAGGATCCGGCCAATCCGGGCCAAGCGGATGACCCTGAAGAGTGTGGGTGGTAAAAAATGTTCAAAGGCTTTGCCAATGCTGGAAAGCAGTAAGGCTGAAAAGGAGAGGATAACAACTCATTAGAACATCATATTTTTCCTTAACTAGTAAAGAGGCTGGAATGATAATATATTCACAGCTCAAAAATATCTGATGTGTGTTTACTAAGCCCTACCAGAATAACTTTTAGGAGAAGCTGAATTGAAATAATAGTTGTTGAAATCAGCAATTATGAACTACATTCTTCAACCATCAGAGGACAGTCCCTGTTGCACAAAAGATGACAAGGAACCTTCTGTGCACAGCTTCAAATATCTGTATCAGTTGACACTTGATGACTGATGGTTTTCTTTGACTCTGGTTGGATGAATATTTCAACTAATTCAAGTTACCTTCTACATTTGTCTTCAAATACACTACAAAGCTAAACTAAGAAAAATTATAATGCAATGTCATGGTTATCATTTAGATAATAAAGGCATGACATGTGGAAGCAAACAGAGTGATGAACATAGAAGATGTGCATGCCACTCTACAATGGCTTTTGGTTCATTCAGGGACAGAGCTATACATGGATGTTATCTTTTCTTTGTTTCAATGAAATAAATGACATCTAATAGCACTAGAAGAGGCTTGTCTCTTCTAAGTGCAGCTGCTTTGGATAAATTTTTCTGTATTTACAATCCAGAAATGTAATTTCTCAAGGAAGAGCCATAGTTTTACTGAAATCTTACTTACTCTAGGCACAAGTCATAGTAAAGAACTGAAATATCCTTCTTGCCCTAAATGCCTGTTGCTGGGGCAGTACTAGCCCTGGAAATAGTTAAATTGGCAGGAAGCTCAAATTTGCAACCTCTTTACCCCATTCTTCCACTGCAATCCTTTCAAGTAAAAACTGATACATTTTTGGTGATCTTTTCTATTGTGTTACAAAGTGAGAACCTTATTGTCAGTCAGCAATGCCTGAATTCTACAGGCTATAATCTAATTCCAGTCTTCCCACTTTATACATATTCCAGTATTCCTATTTTTCTATATATTTCAGTCATCTATAAAAAACACAGATGACAAAACCCAACAACTGATCTGATTGAATATTTCTTAGTTGGTACTAAATCTGTGACGATGGAAATTATCATGTAATGTGATACTGCTATGATGAGTTATTTATTCTGTATTTCAGATGAAGAAAAAAAACCTAAAGAACCATTATAAATATATACACACTTTTACTAAAGGAATTGTCTTGAATCTCATTTAATATTATTTAATATAATCTTGAGGGGACTTGCTTATTTTTTCCTTAAGACTTCACAGTATTATGACTTACATTTCAATGACTATTTGCAGTTAACAAAATTTAACTATCTTTTTGTTTCAAAAAATAATAATTTATATAGTAAAGAATTTTCAAGACAATTTTACTTACCAACAAGTGACATAATAACAACAACTAAATCAAATATGTTCCAGGCATTTGAGAAATAGTACTGCCTCAGAGCCAGTAATTTCAGCACACATTCTGCAGTAAAGATGGTAACAAAGAGTATATTGATTTTGCTGAGGATGTTTGTCTTCGTTTCACTTTGCTCATAGGTTTCCACCATCATTGTGACCATGTTGAGGCAGATGAGACCCATGATGACAACATCAAACATCTGGGATGTTACAATGTTGAAAAGGAAACCTTGGTATCTGTTCTAGAGGGAAAAAAAAAAACAAAAAAACTTCTGACATCAGTTAAGCAAGTAAGGAGTACTCATCCATACATGCTTCCAACATTTCCAATTCTTACGTTGCAAAGTCACTCAGCTACAATGATGTGGGAGAAACTGGAGAAAGGCAGAATACAAAAATGACATAAAAAATCCATTCTCATCCTGAAGTGTTATGAGTTCCAAAGGGAATATAAAACCCAATAATATTTAGGCAGAGAACTCAATAAATATTTAACCTGTAAAATAATTCAGTCATCTTTTTGGTGTGGAACTGACTTTAGAGCACCGTGTGAGTATCAATGTAAAGCCAATAAGAATATTTTATATGCAATATATAAATATATACACTTTCCAGTGAATTAAATCTCATTTTTGCAATGCATTTTTCCAGTGAAGAATTCAGTTTACCAAGGGTCTTGGAATGGGTTTTTGAGGTTTCTTGGATCCCAACTTTTTCATTGCATTGTAATATTTTTTCTGTTCTTCTGTCATAAAGATATCTTCCCCACCTAAGTATACAAAGAAATGTCACTGTTATTTGGCGAAGAGCAAAACTACTGCACTGAAAATGTCCAAAATTCTGGAAACTGACATTCCTTCCTTTTTTACACTTTGCTGTTACTGGCTCTTATTTCATATCATGTAACTGTGTCCACAAAATCAGTGGCACAAACCAGCCATTCACGGAGTATAAGTCTTGGTGTGAAACTCAGCTCACTCAAAAGGCATGCAAACAAAAAACATGGACAGGATCAAATCTTTCCCTGGGCTTGCTGAATATCCAAATCTTTCCATGGGCTTTTGTGCTGGGCTTGCTGAATATCCAAATCACATAGCAGACCACTTTCTAAATAAGGAGCCTCCTGTCATGTTGAGTTCCCCAAAAGGACTGAAATTTTAGGAGGCTTTGAAATGTTTGGGGAAGATCTAGGCATTCAGGTTACAAGGAAAAGAAAGGAGAAAGTTATTTCTTGTAACTTAATTATTAAAACTCTGGTAAATGCCAACTGAAGTTTTAGATTCCCTGTATAGGACCTTGTTCTCCAAAGCACAACAAATACACTTATCTTTTTCTTTTGCTGGTTGAAGTTGTCAATGATTACACCAACAAAGAGGTTCAGGGTGAAAAAAGACCCAAAGATGATGAAGTTCACAAAGTACAGATACATGTAGAGATTGTTCTCCATCTCTGGCTGATCATCTTTCTGAAAGAAAGAGAAGCAACTTAAGAAAAAACAATACAGCAACATGGGCCCAATCGAGAATAATCTTCATATTGAAGCTCCTCTCAAGAATGGATTCCAGGAGGAACTAAGATTTACAGCCTTACTGCTAATTGCGACAAAATTAAATTAATTAAATTTAAAACTACCAATAGTGCATAACACAAAATTTTGTTTGAATATTCTTGAAATTACTTCCACAGGCACTGCAGAAGCACTAGTTCAGTTCCTTCCAATAAGGACAGGAGCTGTAAATTTTTCAGTACATGAAAAATCAAACACACTACTTAGAAGTCAAATTCCAAGCTCTTGCCATTAAAATTCCTGGCCTAGATTTGTTCTTGTTTTTTTACTCTTTTTAGCAAAAAACTTCTATGATGGCTATTATGAATAAAAACAAAATTGGAAGAAGAAAAAATAACTTTTCAAATTGAAGAACAAAGCAGAAAAACATTAAAACACACGTATAAAAAAAATCAATATATGAAAATACTATTATTAGTATTTTCATATTTTAATATATTATTTATATTTTCAAATATTATATTGCTAATATTATAATATTAAAATACTTTTAAAATTCTTTTATTCCTTTGAACTCCTGATGAAATGAAGACATCCTCTACATTTCAATTTCTTTCCTTACTAAGTCATACCACTTTGTTCTGTTTAAGTGGGTGGATCTAGAGCTGAAACACTTTTCCCCATTGCAACAGATGAGATTTAGGATACGATGAGTCATTTGTAGATTAAATGTTTACATCATCTGACAAAAAATAATTACTGGTAGTATTTAGCACTGACAAACAGCAGATGTGAAAGTGCAAAATGAATACTGCATTTGCAGGAAGCAGCAGCATTCCCAAAAAATATGGTTTGAATGAAATGACTGACCTCTCGTGAATCTACTGCTGCATACATGATGTCCATCCAACCCTTAAATGTTGCCTGGAATGAGAGATTATGGAAAATGTGTTGAACTTCGACCTTAAAAGTCTTCACATAATTTGCTAATCCAAATGACAGTGACTGGATCAAGAGCCTTTGCTATGTTCACAGGCACAAAGCACCCAGCTCCGGCTGCTGCTGTGTGTGGCATTCTCAGCCTCATTAGGATATGAAAGCTCTCAAGGGGGAGACAGAACACTTTGTCCTAGGATTCTGACAGAGCAAACCTTCACCAGCATGCCACTAAAGGCCATACAACCCTCATGTCTGAATAAATCCACATTTTGACAGAAATCTCACTATTTGCCCCAGTATTCCTTCTGAGATGGAAGCTCTCAGAATTATGAAACTGCTGGAGCCTGCTACGGCACTTGCCCACCAGATGCTCCTTTATCACCTGGAAAGTCATGGCAGGGTCTCATCTGTCCCCCTTTCCCCATTTGTGTGCATGAACAGCCAGCTACAAGTGTGGCTGCATTTCTCTTCACAGAGAAAAGCAAGGCACAACTTGCCAAGGTTTTTATGGGATTCACATTCTCTGAACCTCAGAGAAAGAAAAAAACAACTCT
Organism: Passer montanus; assembly: GCF_014805655.1. Lineage (NCBI taxonomy): Eukaryota > Metazoa > Chordata > Aves > Passeriformes > Passeridae > Passer > Passer montanus. The sequence goes on from NW_024356505.1 coordinate 39,304,587, forward strand.
TATCTCATCTGCTGCTCCTCTTGTTGTTCACAAGTGGAATGCATTGTGGAAGATGGTTTACCTGAAGGGAATTGGTAATTGGATTCTGGTGTGAGTGTTTTGATTCATTGACCAATTGGTTGGATGTGTGTGAGTGTCTGACAGTCACAAGATTCTGTGCAGTTGAGTTGGGTGCTTGTGCAGATTCAGTGTACATAGTATAGAATAATATAGTATAATAAAGTAATTAATTAGCCTTTTGATATCAATGGAGTCTTTGTCATTTCTCCCCTTTGTTGGGGTTGCCCTGATTTACAATACAAGGGGAGAGCAAGCTGCAGGATATTTCACTCTTTGCATCACCTTCAGAGATGAGTTATGAATTAACAAAAGGTCAAGCCCATCTGATAAGAGCTGGCTACTGAGGACAAGCAGCACTTACCACCTGAAGAAGAGCCAGGTAGCCAGAGCCAACATTATCAAAATTGACTTTAACATTGACCCAGAATATTTTTCCAGTGTTGTTATACATGCCACAGTCTGTTTTGTTCTTGATGTTGTTATCTAGTATGGCATTTTCATCTGTCATATTGACACATTTTCCAAACTTCCCAGCAAAGAGGTTCACTCCCATGATGCTGAAGATGAGCCAGAAGATGAGGCAGACCAGCAGAACATTCATGATGGAGGGGATGGCTCCCAGGAGGGCATTGACCACAACCTGGGATGAAAAGGGAGAGGAAAAATATCCTTCAGAAAAAGGATGTGCCCAGATATCTGTAAGCAGCCACCTGGTCATCTCTGCAAACAAAAACCTGACGTTTTCTGTGTAAATAGTCACAGTCACAATAGTCACAGCTGGCAGGGGGACCTTGAACAGTATCTTTAGTATCTATTAGGCTTTCAAAGCAATAGTTGATATTTCTTGGTCTGCTGTGAGACCCTACCACTATTAAAATGTAAGTCCACCCTTTTTTATTATTATTTCGCTTATTTTTGGAATAGGACAGAGTCCATTTGTCTCTTTGTTTTTGATTTTATTAACATAAAACTTCTGAAGTATTCATCCATGAGCACTTGTGCAGAGGACTATTTTTAAGACTGTCAAAAGTAGTTCTTAAATGGAAGTAATAATTCTCCACTAGTAATTTGCCTCATTTATTTTGAGTGGATTATGCTTGTGTTTGGGGTCTATAAGCATAAGCCAGGTGCATTTCCTGTGCTAGGTGCTGTGCAACCACAGAAAAGTGGTCCATGCAGATTGTAAATGCATGCTAAGACATAGAAGATTGCTTTGAAAAAACTGGGGAAGGGAACGGTGGAAACATTTCTTTTGAGTTTCATAGTGAAGGCAGTGAACTCATCTGTGAGGTAGCAAAGAAAAACTTGATGGACCAGCAGAAAAATTAAAAGGCTTTGTGAAGACTTTTTTGAGACTGTGCCACACACATTCTTCATAGCAAGACAGAAAATATGACATTACCTGTTTCAGTATCAAAATTTACTCCAGACATGGAAATTTTGATACATTCTGCTGATTAATTTAATGACATTTCTCTCTGTCTTCACAGTGTCAGGATTGCAACCACAGAGTTTTCAGTCTCACTTGCAGAATAAAAAATAATAAATAAATGTGTTCTTTTGATGGGAAAAGAAAATCTAATGTTCTACAGACAAACACTTTTGTTTTCTGAAGGAACTCTATTTGAAACCATAATTTGAGCAAAGTACTCTTTAATAGGCTACAGTTTTTGTAAATCCAGTAAAATCTTTCAAAATTGAAGTGACTCTTTCCTCTGAGTTAGCTTGCTATCAGATTTCAAAAATTATAATTGCGCTCACAGTTCTTATTCTCTACTTTATTTTTGCCTATCTCAGTAAGACAGGAACACAAGAATGTCTGAGCAGCAATGGAACAAATTTCCACCTAGGCCAGATTTAATTTCAACAGCACTTGGATCAATCACTCCAGGAAAGTCTATAAGGAATGCCCAAATACAGAAGAGCACAACCAAGGGTCTCTTTAAAAATTTATTTTATAGTTCCTAAGCTGAACTCAGGGTGAATATGTGAACTTCATAAAGACACAGTGATGAGTCAAACCTGTTATGTGCTCATCAGTTCTGACAAGCTTTGCTTTGCAGTCTTACCCTCATTCCCTCAAACCTTGACAGTGCTCTCAAGGGTCTCAGAGCTCGCAGAGTCCTGAGAGATTTCATGGGGCCAAAGGTGCTGCCAAAGAGGTTTATCAGAGAGACCTGAGTGGGGAGACAAAGGAAATGTATTAACAACATTCTGTCATCCGTTTCCTTTATTTCTGTTAAAAGAAAAACCCAACTAACAAACAAAACTCTGCTTTCTGTGCCAGGAGTACAATATCCTGACACCGTTGCTACAGGGGTTAAGGTCGGAAATCTACATCCAGGAAATAATCAGGGATTCTGTGCTAATGCTCTGTAGGAACAGCAAGGGCAGAACTCACATCTACAATAAGGAAATCCAGCCAGCACCAGGCATTGGTGAAATACTTTTTGAAGCCATAAGCCACCCACTTCAGGAGCATCTCCAGAACAAAGATGAAAGTGAACATTTTGTCGAGAAATGCCAATATCGCTTGAATTCTTTCTCTCTTGTGTATATGGATATCTTCAAATGCCTGAAACCATAATAGATATAGAAAAATAGCAAAACCAAGAAATTAATCTTGCACATTTAATGTCAAGCAACACTGAGACCCCTTCATCATTAAGTTTGTTTTAATACAGATCTGAACAGCATTTGTTACTCAAATCTATGCCAGCTGATGAAAGTGTAATTCTCCCTGTGCCTTCTCTTTCTTTTTCTCTATATAATACAGCCCTGTGGATGCATCCTTCCTGCACAATGAAATCCTGGCAGGATAGGATAAAAATATATACGTATTTTTAGAAAAGTATATAATAAAGTTTATATGTTGAACAGAACTAAGTATTTTTTCCCCAAGTATTAAAAGTCATGTGTCTGTTTTAATGATATAAAATCTCCTTAATATTTCACAATTGTGACATAGCTTCCTGAGAAAAATCTAGTATACAACCAGAAGAGAAACAGCTTTTGAGATTCATGTATTCTTAGCTTAGCTTATGCTCTCTTATAATTTTTAATAATATCAATAATAGATTCGCAATCATTAAAATGGTGAATAAACAACTGCTATTTGAAAACTCTTCCCTCTTTATGAGTTGAAAGATATTCCGTTTGTTTGTTGGTAAAAACAACTTCTCTGGGTGCAAATTAAAGCAAAAAATTCCTTCATGAACACATGAAACTGTGCTACACCAACCAGGGCTCCACTGCTCAGAAGAATCATGAACACGATAAAGGATTCAAACCAAGAATGTTCCACAATCTGGTAGCAGGTTTTCCTCAGATCCCACCAGGTTTCTCCTCCTAACTTTGCAGCACCACGCAGGCAACACTGGAAGTACCTAGCACAGCCTGAAAGTGAGAGACAGCAATGAGTGCAGGGAAGGAAGGCAGGAGAATGTGAAGGCATGGCCAGGAAACTTCTGGGGATAGGAAAAAGTCAGTGGTCACAGTTGTTGCATCCTTATTGTTGGCTTTCCCTGTTTTACCGAGAGAAAAAAACAAATGGGGATACTTCTAGTTTAATTTGCCTTGCAGCTCCTATTTATATACACAGTAGGTAGAGCCCCTTTGACAACTTTCCACTATTTCAAGACATTTCTGAGACACTGGGCAGGCTCTCACTGGCCTGCTGTTGGGGCACACAAAACTTCAAGGCCATGGGAAAAAGTTTTGATGTCACAAAAGTCCTTCTCAGTTTCTGCACACTCTTTGGAAATGCTGTATGAGCTGAGGTGCTCATGAGATGAGATGCTGCAACCCCAGCAGAGAAAGCCACCAAATTTGTCAGGATTGATACAAAAGCCAGTGTTGTTACATATTAGGGTAGGAAGAAATTCTATAAGCACTGAACACACCCTAGAAAAACTTGCAAAGCTAGATATTGTTGGACAATTTGAAAAGAGTCCACAGATTATTGGATGATATTTAAGGTCCTTTTCAACCCAAGTCATTCTATGATTCCCTCTAATCACCACCCTACAGAAATTCAATTCATCTTAGCAGCTTCTTTTGCTTATTTCACTCCTTTGTTTTAGATTGCTTATGAAATGTTATTCAAGGAATACTTTTACTGCTGCAAAGTATGAATAAATCTGATGTGCCAGGTGACCATTGCCACGTGAGAGGTGATCCCACACCCTTCTCTTATGTCAAACCCCCAGAGTGGCTTGGTTGTGTCAAACTGAGTGAAATTCATCTCACAATACCATTTTTCAGAATGGGGTCTATGCCACTGCCCATATCTCACTTGGAAGCAACTGGCTTTTAGAGGAAAGGGTTTCATTTTTCAGGTGTCTCAGTCTCTGTGTTGACTAGATAGGGACAACTATTTAGCTTTTTTTTCAGATAACTAAAATTAATTGAAAATAATCTGACCCTATTGGCTCAGCATCACTAGAGAAACAAGATGAGTTTTCACTGATCTCATTTCCATTAGAGTCTTACCTTCTGGAAAACACTGTTCTGGAGTCTTGAAGTCTTCAGAAAATTCTGGAATCTGTTTTAAAAGATCTTCAGGATTCATCAGATCCACTGTACTGACTTCAGAAGAGCTGACACCATCCATCTAGCAAGCATGGTAATATCAGTTATTGATTCTCTCTAACTTGGGTCCAAATGAATAAATTAATCCATGAAAAAATAAAACTCAAAATTAAAGCTTTGGTATGCACTAATACTACAAGTATTGTTGGTAATGGAATAAAACTTTTAATTTTAAAATATATAAGCTTAGAAGTACCAATGGGTGCATTCAAATAGAGGCCAAAGCTCTATAATTACAATATCTATCTACATGAGCCAGATGTAACTGCCTAATCAGCTGGGAAACTGAAGAGCTTTTAAATTGCATATTAGTGAATGTAGCTCTCAGAGCAGGAGACATTACTTGGGTTAAAACCATGAAACATCCCACTTCAAAGAAATCAAGGGATTTATGGAAAGATGCATTTGCACAGGAGACCCAGATAAATAAATCCATTATCATGCCAGGAACTGAGCACCCATGACAGTATTTAGGAAGTAGAAATTGGAATCATACCCTGTATTCTTCAGTTACAAAGCTTTTTGCCCCCCCCATTAAACCAAAGACAATGTTATGAGTCAGCTAACAATTACTTTATGCTTTTGTTCTTTCATGGTTCCATAATGCTGCATTTTACTTCTTTGAATGTATTCTACATTCCACATTATTTTAAAATCACTGTAAACTGGTAACAACAATCTTTAATGACAGAGAAACTCATTTCCAGCATTATGTTTCTTGAATCCAAGATACTTAGGACACAAGCAGACTTGACGGAATTTCCCACATGGAAGCTTATCTCTCTTAATTCTTCTTCTTTTTTTTTTTTTAATTTTCCTTTTTCATGTAGTCAGAATTTAATAAATGGAACGTATCAGAGAATATTTTATAAATTATTCATTATTACTACCAAAGTTACATCATAGTTGTCCCATTTCTGCACACTCTCTTTCCTATACTATATTTTTTTTTTTTCTTTAAAATAAATACCTAAAAAACCTTTGATTTTGCTCACAGAATTCCAGCTCCAGTATTGGCTCTTGTCCTGCCAGACCAGGTACTGCAAGTTCAGAGCTGCTTCTGGCACTAAACTTCTCTCTGTCCCTGAACAGAAATATGCCTGTGTTTGACCAGTATTGGAAAATTAACATCACTAAAAAAATTAAAATTGTTACCTCTTTTTCTTCCGGTGATGAGAGTTCACTCTTCCTGTCCTTTCCCAGAAAAAGCACACTGAATTCTTCAGAGGAAAATCCCGATCCTTTACTCGAGCTGCCTGAATTTTTTCCTCTGTCTCCCCTTTGCCTCAGGTGATTTTCATCCTGAAATTAATCTTTGGATTAGAGGGGCTTTCTTTTGATTTTAAGGGAATGCACAAGTCAGAGGTGAAAAACCAAGAAGCTATAAATTTCATTTAAAGTGGCAATCTTCAGACAAGAGTTGTAAGGATCATTCTGAGTCTCTGATTTTACCTACAGATATAATTTTTCCCCAACAGAGCAAATGAATGCATTTTAGTGATCCATTCAAAACTTAAATGAGAATTCTTACATAGGAATTAAGGGGGAAATTTAATGTGGGAAATTGTAATACCAGAATGACAATTGTTATTGAAACAGAACTGAAAAATTCATAGAGCACAAAGAAATAGGGTAAAGATATGATGTAGTATCAAAAATATGTCCTTAGTAGAGCCACTCCATACTTAATCCCATGTACTTATAATAATTACTACATACTACACACAGCAAGGAAAAATACAAAGTAAGGATCAGAGCTATCAATTCATATTCTGAATCCATGATATGCAGAACATAATTTTTGCTCTTTTGTGCAAATAATACCAAAACAGTTGACATTATGCATAAATATTTACATTTAAAAATACAAGTTCACCAAGGACTGCCACAATTACCTGTGTGTGCACCACAGCACATCAGCTAGAAATCCTGCAAAAATCTTCTTTTAAAACTACGAAAGAATCTTGATTTGAAAAGGCTCCAAGGATTTACCCTTGCTGTAAATATTTTTACTTTTGGCTCTACTTCAGAACTTTGTAACTCTGGAAATGGATCAACATCTCCCACCTTGTTCTGGTAGAAACACTTCTCCCACCCATCCCTCCCCCTCCCCTCATCTTTCTCCACAATTCTACTGCTCCAACACAAATGAAGAAATCCATTACCTGCTTGCTGCATTCTGTGTCAGTAAATGTGCTCAGTTTATCATCATCCTCAAAACCCTCACTTGTATTCTCTGCCTCAGCAATAGGGACACAAACAAACACATTGGGACTTCTAACAAAATCTTCAAGACCTGGGCACTTGTCCCCGTTTCTCTCAATCCATTCATTGTTGTAATTCTCTTTACGAGTTTTTGGCTCTTCACTCTTGAACCCAAGTGAGTTCTGTGCAGTCAGTTTGATTTTCTTCTTGTGCACTTTCTTTATCTGCCTGAGCTTCCTACAGCAGGCGTCCCACGTCACGCTCCTGACAAAGCGGAATCCCTTGCGGATCCGAGCGAAGGCAATCCGAAGATTGTTCATCTCTCCATCATCCTCTGTTGTCTGGAGACTGTCAGCACTGAAAGAACTCAGCAGCAGTGCAATGAAAAGGTTGAGAACCTGAAAGCAATTGAAATAATAATATTAAAAAAATTAAAGTCCGGAGACTAGCATTGGAAATTCTGAATTCTAGCTTTGAAGAATACAAATGCTACCAAAGTTCTGTCTCTCCTGAGCAAACCAAAACAAGGTGATAAGGAAATGACAGTGACTGATGACATTGTGATTGGTGAAACCAACTTCTCTACCAGAAATTTCAATGTTTCCATTCCTCTCTTCTCAAAAAAAATGTAATTTAATCTACAGGAGAAAACAGAACTGTGTGCCAAATGCATTATTTGGTGAAAGCAACTTTTCAAAGGTTAAAGCAGTAACATTGACTCATGTCCTGTCAGTTTTGTAATTGTCTCTTCATTCTTCAAATTAGAATTAAATCAGGCCTCTGTGGAGCAACTTCCAAAATTCTGTGAGATCAGATTCAGACCCAGAAATTTCCTCAAATCTGCCACGTTATCACAAAAATCAAAACCAAGAGAAGCTCAAATTTTTCATTTTTAAATACCTTCAGATAAAGGAATTTTTAAATATCCTTTTTTTTTTCTTTGTTGTTGCTTGCTTTTAAGGCAATGTGAGAATTCAATTTTTTCACTAGTATTTGGGTTACTAATGGGATCTGTGTATCTTAATTTTTGTCATGGCAGAACTGGGCAGATAACACCCCCAAGCCATCCAAGGACCACAGGCAATGGAGAATCTCAGCTCTCCAGAGATCAATTCATCCCATCTGTCTTAGTTATTGACTTCAGGCTGCAATAAATCTCAGTCCCAGATACCTCTCTCTGCTTCCTTGGACCAAAAGAAAGCCTGGACAAAAAGTGAGGGCTAAACACTTCATTGCTTGACAGTTAACATTAAATTGCAATATGAATCTCCCTCACAGCATTTCATCACTGTCATCAATCCTTGCAGTGTGGAACAGACAGGACATTAAATACATTTTTAGGATTCAGCCACAGAGCAGAGATTTCCCACAAAGGTCTGCCTAGAGTTTAATATGTTCAGAATTTTTTTACAATTAAGAGGAGCTTGGCATATGAATGAAGGACATGAGGAACAAAGTTCTAAAAGAAGATATTTATGATTTGGGCATCAAGAAAGGACAGCACAGGACCAAGGAAGGCAGGCTGTCCCTTTTGTCCCAGCATAGTGTGTTGAGGCTGTGTAGGTTATGCCATTGCAAGATCTAGTTCTTGGATATAAATGTACTTTGAGATGCCTAAAAATAATCCTGATTTTTGTGGTAGCACTGTGGATTCTGCCATTTGCTAACAAAGAATTCAGTACTTGCATGAGGTCTTAATAAAATAAATAAAATTTATTTATAAAGGGACTTAAGCACTTGGCCTAATTAATTCAAGCAGGTGAGCCATAAGCCTCACTGATTATTTACATTGAAATCCCAAGATGTGGAGGAACTTAGCTGTGTATTTACTGCAAAGCTAATACACCACTTAGCTGTGGTGTATTTACTGCAAAGGTGTTTCTTGTCACATTGTCACATGGAAAGGTCAAGTGGTGCTGTGAGCAAAGCTCACAAAATGGGAAAATACAGACAATGGCTCAAAGGTGAAAGGAAAAAGAGGATTTCAGAGACTATAACATACACAGGTAACTTTCCCACCTGTTTTTAGGGGAGCTACCTTTTGTTGTCAGAACAGCCATTAACTGGAGTCCACCACAGACAGGGTGAAGAGAAGAACACATTGTGCAACTTACCACTAGATTTCCTATCACCATGACCAGCAGAAAGACAACAAGGCACAGTGATGGTTCAGCAACCACCATGCAGTCCCACATGGTCTCAATCCATTCTCCACACAGAATTCGGAAAATGACGAGGAAGGAATGGAAAAAGTCCTTCATGTGCCAGCGTGGCGTGCAGTCTTTGCTTATTTTAGTGCAGTTGAGCACATAACTTCTCCCAAAAAGTTGCACCCCTACTATAGCAAAAATGAAAATGATGATTGCCAGGACGAGGGTCAGATTACTCAGTGCTCCCAGGGAGTTACAAATTATTTTAATTAGAGTGTTTAAAGTTGGCCAGGACTTTGCCAGTTTGAAGACCCTCAGCTGCGTAGCAACATAAAACATAGTGTTAGACATTGGTAGAGATAACTCATCTTTGCACCATGCAGATCCTACAACAACCAAATTACTGATATTCTGAACTACTCCATCAATGCAACATTTGTGGCACATTAATACTTTTTAAAATATTTATAGATTTTTTTTGTCTTGGCTGGCAACACTGCACACATAAACGAATCACCTCACAGAGGACCAAACTAACTTGACACCCTGATAAATGCAGGCAGGTGTCCATGCAATTCTCTTGATGTAGATTATGGTGCTTAATTTAATGTAAAACAAAGGACCAAAAGCTCAGGGATTGCTGCCAGAGCACTATGAAAAGAGTCTATATTTTGAAAAAGCAATTTCAATCAGTCCCTGGTATATGAAGTGGATACCTTAACATAATTTCACATCTCTCTTTAAATATTGTTTATTTCTGTTGTACTCCAACACTTTTTTTTCCTAATTTCCTATGCTAGTTTTTAATTATTTGCATCAGTTTTACAACATCTCCATTCTGGAATATTTTTTCCTTTGAATATTTCTCAGTGAACTCAAAAGAAATACACTTCTTAAACTCTGACTCTAGCATCACTATGAGTTTGAGTGTGTTTCTTAAAGCCAAGACGAGGCAGTAAAATAATTGGGGTAAAAAAAAAATAATTTCTTGCCTCCTAACTGCAGAAGTATTCTCTATGAAATTCACAAGATAAAGTTTCATACAACTGAGCATGCGTGAAGCATTACCAGTCTGAAGGATCGTAAAACTGACAGGGTTCCTCCTTTCCTCCTTTCTTTCTTGCTTTTGTGTTTGGGGAAACTCAGTTCAATTAAACTCAGTGTGACAATGACACTGTCAAAAATATTCCAGGGCTGCTGAAAATAGTAATAGGGATCTAGAGCGATGATTTTTAAGATCATTTCTGCAGTGAAGATTCCTGTAAAAACCTGTGACAAGGAAACAGTAGCATCAGCCTGAAAGTAGCCAAGAATTTATCTTATCTCTAGGTCACCTTCCCTCAAATACCATTCATAGACAGGTTCATAAAACCCATATTTATAAAGTCCTGGTGCACTTTTAATGTAAATGGAAGGATTATTTTCTGGCTTTTCAGGAGCATAACAAAGTGTATAAAAAAAATCTGGGAATTGTCTGTATTAGAAACAAAGTTTATAAATGCAGGGTTAGCCATTTTTAATTTTTACTGTTACTTTTTATGTTTCAAATGAAAACACACACCAGCCAATTAATTAATCCTATAAAAAGCCACATAGCTGAGAATTTGCTTACCAAGTTTCCTATTTTAAGCATGAATTTAAAAGTAGGTGACATATTATTGTGCTCCAGTGCCATGAACAGAGTGTTCATCACAATGCAAACTGTGATGGTGAGATCAAAAAAAGGATCCTTTATGAAAGCAGCCACTTTTTCCTTGATTCTCAACCAAAGTGGGCAGCAGTCCCAAATCAGATACTTTAAAGCAAAGTTCTTCAGGCGTGGTGGGCATTTCTGCTGAGCTTCTTCATGTTCTAAATGAAAAAGAAAATCATTCTATCATTACTTATCACTGAACAAGATAGTGAAATAACAACTTGAAGCATTCAAAAGACCAGCAAAGGAAATCTCTCATCTCTCATAGAGCCTCCCTGCACATGTTACCATTCATGTGGTTCTAACATCAGCTGATAAACATGAAAATAAAAACTCAGAGAAAATTCTTTTGTGAAGCACTTCCTTCAGAAGCCTATGGAAAGGGTTTTATTTGTCTCAGATTGGTACTACAACCATCTATCACACAGATATTTGTGATTCAGGGGCCTCACCAAGAGCTTCTCATGCTCCTGCAGGACAACAGAGCAGCTACAGCACTTCCCACCTTGTCCTCACATGGGTGTCTGGGACAACAGCTGTGTCACAACCAACAACTTTTTGTCTCCCTTGACCTTCAAGGCAGTTTAAAGAATCAATGGTAGATATGAGAATTCTGACTCTGGCAAATCCAAATTTCCTGAATTTTGGCCTTTGGCCTTTTCTATGGGAAAGGTCACACCCACCACTTCCCAGCTGATGAAAGTTCAACATATCTCCATTTTCCTCAAGTAGAACTTGGGACAGAAGCTGTTTTGTCTTTGTCATTCTCATCTTTTTAATCAAATCTAAATCTCATAGCTTTTCTTTCTTCACCATTAATAATTAATTAGCCCTTCAAAATACTTTTGACCCAGCTTAATTCCTGTGCAAATTCATTGACTACCTGGAACTAGCTTTAAATACGAGCACAGTAGGAATTACTCATCTGGTTTTCAGGGACCTGGAAGCTTTTCAGAAATAGATGAGCTGGGTCTGACTCATATCCTTTTCTTAATTGGACCTATCCTTATTTCTTCCCTCTGTTTAATTTTAATTTCTATTCCCCAAGGCTCAATACCTACATCTGCACCCTACACCACTTAGTCCAGAGTGATCACTTTGACTCAATCCTCACTCCAGGCCTAGCTCTTGTCTTCCACTAGGGCTACAAGTCCTGTTCCCCCTCAGTTCACAGCTGAAACTGTGCAACAAACCCCAGATCTTTGATGAATTACACTGCAAGGCAAAGCTCAACTGGATGTGTTGCAACTGTGATTCTCCCAGGAAAAAAATCTTTTAAAAAAATTAAGGAAAGGGACCTTCCTGTCACAGATACCTCCCTGTTCAATCCCACACTTGTGTCCAAGAACTGGTGGTAGAGCTCCTCAAAAGGGCCAAAAGAAAACAAAAGTTACTCATCCTGAGTAACTTGGACTGAAATTTTTCAGCAAGATCTGCAACAAAACTACCAGTCATCAAAATAATTGTCACTGATTAACTCCCACCAAAAATTTCCTTGGGAAGGTAAATTAAAGGTATTCAATACAAGAACTGCCACAACTAATTTTAGTTTCATAATCTTATTAATTGTTGAATTCTGCATGCCTGTGAATCCTCTGAATTCTGCCACTGACACAACAGAAATCAGAAGAAAAGTGTCCCAATCCTGCAGGTCAGATGATCAGAAATATCTTCCACCCATTCTCACCCCAACCCTCTTCACTCTCTGTCCTACAAAATGAGCTTTTACAATAGGTAAAGAATGTGTTCCAAACACACAGACTGTGTAACACCTTTTTTTCTAAAATAAGTCCAAATTAACAATGAAATTCCTAAATACACACCTACAAATCTCTGCTAACCTTTAAGAAATATGTTTTTTTTCTTTCATGGCAGACTTACTTTAGGGTTGAAATAAACTTAATGAGGAACCACTTACCCTCCAAGACACTGGTAATTATGCTGACTACACTTGCTGCCCTTTGTCTCTGAAGAGCCTCATTAAAGTACTCCACTGACAGATGAGGAGGTAAATGCATCATGCTGCTCTCATCATGCACAGCTGGCTGCTCAGAGAAGTAAACACGATTAGGGAGATACCACGGGGGTGAAATGAGCCAGGATGTGATGATGGGTAACTGTGAGAGTTAATAGGAACAATGACAGGCAGCCAAATAAATGTACATTTTTACAAGATGTAATAGATGGTGAGATTGAAGGCCCTGCTCTCTTATGGGGCTGCAGTGAATGGATCCTGCAAGCATGTGACATGGGGCAAGCACAGCCTTGGAAATGAATGTATGAGGGGAAATAGGCCTAAGAATTATTAAAAAAACTAATGGAATAGGAGAGTAGTGAAGGATAAATAAAGGGAACTTACAAACAAAGCTGCTGCATGATGCTAAAGGGGCTATGAACAAAAAAAAAAAAAAAATTAAAAATCATGGGTATTATTCAAAATTACACCCCTGAGCAGCATTTGGGATGAAAAGGGTGACTTGTAATTTCAGCACTAGGAACCTTTCAAACTATGTTACTGCAATTAATGAATAGCAGAAACAAGGTTTACAACAGGAAGACCAAAATCTAATTTTCAGGAAGAATCAGACTAATTAAAAACCAGTTTCTACAGACAATTGAAAAATTCCCACGTCAGCATGTTTGAGTTCACATCACTGTTTAAAAACCCTTAAAACAACAAAAAAACCCAACCCTGCCGCTGATCGACAAAGCACCGTATAAAGCATATATTTAAAATATTATATTTTTCCTCACCAGATTCCCCTTTCCCGCATCTTCCATGACTGGTGGAAGCACGGCTCCTTCAGAGGACACAGGATCTTGGCTGTGCACCCTGCTGCTCCCTCCTCCCAGCCCAAGGTGGTCGTCCAGGCTGCCCCCCTTGCCGCTCCGCGCGCAGTTCGGGGTGGCGGGGTGGGAGCTGGGGCCCCGTTGGCTTTGCAGGCTGGGCCGTCGTCCCATCTGCGCCCCCGACAGGGACTGGCAGCGGGGTTTGTGTCCCCCAGCTCCCGGGGTGTCCTCGTCGCCCAGATCCGCTCTGGAGGCCACCTCCACCGCGGGCGTTTGGAAGTTGAAGACGCTCCCGTGGCTCAGCCGGCGCTTGGCCTGGCTGGAGCTGGGGCCGTACACCAGGCCCAGGAGAGACTGGAAGCCCAGGGAAAGCAAAACAGAGAGAGCAGGGTAACATCGTAGAGAAAATCTGGGGGAGCTGTAAATTATTAGAGCTTTGTAATGTTTACTGTCGACCACTGCAAGTCCAAAACTCCTACTTGATTTAGATTTTCTGGGAAGGATTATGTTTAGATTCTCAACGGCAGATAATAAAACTTTATGAGCTGTACCAGCTATTTTTGAGATTGCTGGTACAGCTCATAAAGTAAGTAAGTATTTATGTAAGTATTTTTGAGATAATACTTACATTTTGTACTTACATTTAAAGTATGAAATTTTATACTTACATTTTAAATATTTTTTTCACAGAGAATGACGGCATAAAAGCTAAGTTCTGGTAGTCTTTCACTTCTTTTTATTTCTTTTTGTTATAGAAAATTTATTCAACTATCTTAACTTTGCTTTCATCCTTCATTTATAACACTTCCTTTTCAAATTAATTTTTTCATCTAATTCATCTTTATCTCAACATTTGTTTATTTTAAAGACTTAAGAGTGATCTGTGTTTGTAATGGAATTTTGTTTATGCTTTCAAGCCATTAATTTTAAATTAAAATTAGAAAAGCTGTAAGGATCTCAGATTCAGATAATAGATTACCAACTTTCGTTGACTGTCTGGGAGCTGTGACTTGGGAAGTTCTTCTTCTTCATTTTCTTCTCTCCCCAATGACTTATTTCTCTTTTTCCTATTGCTCCTTTCTTTGATTTCTTTGGGTGACAGAGAAGAGGCTTCAAAGGAGCTAAGTGACAGGATATCAATCCCTTTAATACCCAGTGACTGAAATTAAAAAAAAAAAAACATGGATAATAATTTTGCTGGGTGCTTTGAGTAAAAGCAGAAAGAAAACTCTTCTATGCTCTATATTATTATTTCCTGATAACAATTTGTCTTTCACAAAACTCGTTAAAAATCTTCAAATACGTGATAATACTAAAAGAAAGAGGAGAGAATTTCCCCAACATATGGAGCACTGAACAATTTGCTATTTGTAGTGTGTTATATGATTACAAGTACTGGGCCTGCCAGAGGCAAAATAATCACATTATAGCTCCTACTCCTCCATATGGCAAATTTGCTTACAAAAAAAATGCTCAGTTTGAAAATAATGCAGTGGACTATTTCCTTTCCCCAAAAGAAATGTTCAAACTGTAATAAAAGGCTTTCTTTTCACTGGGGATCCTTGGGACTCTATTCACAGTGTGGAGGATTTTCCTTCCAATGCTGAATTTAGGGTGATATTTTTAAAACACAGGAGTGTCTTGTTCCAGAAGCTTCTATGCCATTTAAGTTACCAAGAGACTTTTCATTCAACTACAATAGCTTTTGGCTCAGATGTTAATGCAGCAGAATTACTGTATGTTTCTTTGCTCAGCAGCCCAATTGACAAAATAGAATAAAAATTAATTTTAAAAAAAGCTAAATTTTCTTTCGGAAGCTGCTGGTTGATGGAATTTTATGTTTTCCAGATTTAAAAATACTGCTTTTCTTAAAGCAACATCACTCTTTAATGCTTTTTGTGCAGAACAAGAGTCATTGTTTCACAGGAAATATTGTTCACAGCTGAACAAGGAATTGTTCTGCTGCTCCAGGAATCACTAATTTCAATAAATTTCCACTTGTTCCTGTTTCCATAAGTGGTTTTTATATACAGCCGTACACAGGGAGCAATGCTTTTTCTTGTCTGGATGGGGCTCTGAGCAACCTGGTCTAGTGGAAGGTGTCCCTGCCCATGGCAGGGGCTTGGAGTGAGATGATCTTTAAGGTCCCTTCCACAGAATTCACAAAATTCCCAGAATGACCAGGTTGGAAGAGACCAAACCTAAACCTGCCCTTCCATCCTAAACCTGACCAAAAACAGAACAATGAGACAAACACTTGCAAGTGAATAATTTACATACCTCTTGCTCCTTCTGCAGTAATTCCATAGCTTCCCGAAATTTCCTTTCCTTTGCCTCAGTTTCAGCAATGGTGGCCTTGTTCTGGTCCTCGTATGCCATTGTTACTACAGCCAGAATCAAGTTGACTAGATAAAATGAGCCCAGAAAGATGACCATCATGAAGAAGACTACATACACCTTCCCAGAAGCTCTGAGGGTCTGCAAGCAACACACCCCAGAGATAAACATTACCACAAAAAGCACCAGGCAGGCTTTCAATGTGTCTCTGAAATTCCTCAAAAGCACTGAGTTTCCTACACCCAATGCTTCAGGAAGCTTAAATGGAATTATAAATTTCTTTGCTATTCTTCCCAGTTTTCCTCCCTCCTCCGTTACCCTCAAATTGTAAATCCTATGAAGACAGTGGAGGAGGCATTTTTACATTTTTGAAGGACAATACAGAATCCTTTTAGGACTTTTTTCCAAGAGTAGAGTGAAAGAGCTGGTAAGCACTTCAGCATCCCTTTCCCAGGAGTTGCAGGCAGAAGGAAGGCACGTGAACCTACCAGAACCATGCCCTGGAAGAGTACACCATCGATTCTGGACATTCCCAAAGTTAGGGTGAGAAGAAAGGAATGATGGGAGCAGCTATGCAGATTAGGTTATTCCATATAAGGTGCTGTTATGAACCCTGCTTTCTGATTGGTTACTCTTGTGTTCTATATAAGGTATAGTTTCTGTTTCTCTTTGTTCTTTGGTTCCCTGCCCTCTAAATAAATTTGTGTTTGCCTCATTTTGTGGTCTTCTGGAGTAGCTCTCTACAGCGTACAGCTTATGTTTTTGTCGTGCATTTATTGTTAGTGCGCCTTTTATTTTCCTTTATTAAACTTTTATTTTCTAGCACTCCTGTTGTACCTGTCCCTGTTTTAGTTACTGCCATGCCCCCAGCCAACCCGGTCCTGGGATTGTGCCTGCCACTGGCATCGAGGTTTTTCCAGCAACACCCTCACAGATGAGTCATTGATTGTACATCCCATAAGACAATCAAGCAGGCATCTTTACATTTTAGAAGGACAGTACAGAAACCTTCTAGGACTTTTTTCCAAGAGCAAAAGGGCTGGGAAGCACTTCAGCATTCTTTTTTCCAGGAGTCATGGGCAGAAGGGAAGACATGGGCTCAATGACTTGCAGCTATTGCTTTTATTTGAGGTGTCTTGTTCTCTCTACACATTTTCTGCTTCAACTAATGAAGATCAGTTCTGAGCTATGCACAGAAATTGGTACCTGTTGGTACAGACGTTCCCAGTAGTCCTGGGTCATCAGGCGAAATAAGGAGAGAAAAGCCCAGCCAAATGTATCAAAACTGGTGAAACCATAATCAGGATTTGGCCCAATTTTACAGCATTTATAGCCAGGAGGACAGTCCCTAGAATTAATAGCAAAAAGTGGAACTCTTATAAATGTGCAGATTTCAAGGAAAACTTCAGCTTTATGTAAGAGTTCTGATTATGTTTCAGGTCTGCAGTTCATTAGAGTGCAAAAAATTTTCTACTCCAGGTAGTACTGGCTGGAAGGAGGGATGGAAAAAGCAGCACCCATAATCCAGAATACAGAAAAAAAAAATATACAAAGGAGCAAGACAGGCTGGAGTGGACCACCATCCCAGGACAGCCCCCTCATCACCAATCCTCATCCCCTGCCCCTCATGCAAAGCAGCCACATCTCCCTCCTTGCCCAAACCTGCCCTCCAAAATTAATGTTTTGTTTCTCCAGTTTAATGCTCATGAGCCTTCACAGAGAGGAGTGTCTGTCCTGTGCTATACCCCAGATACTTTCACATTTTCAGTTGCCTCATACATCCATGGAGAAAAGGAAGACAACACTTCAAGAAAGTCTAAAAGACTAGATCTGAATAAGCCAACTGCAAGTTCATACTTCATTCCCTGCAAGACTTAAATTGTATGACTGTTTGCTATACTTTGTTTTCTGTATTCCTGTTTCTGCATTCAAGGAAAGCTTGGAATTTCTGCTTTTGTCTCACATGACTGAGCAAATACAGGAGCACTGAGGCAGAGAAAACTTCCAAGGAAAAAATAATCTTAAATCACTCACCCAGCACCAGGACCACACAGCAAAATGTCCACAGTACCATTTTTCCTAGCAAAGTCATCTATTAAAAAAAAAAAAGGGGGGTGGGAAATTAAACCCAGAGCACTTTCTAGCCTGAATCCTCTATCATTTAATATTAGTAGTGATGAGTAACCAGTGACCTGTAAGAGCAAGTACACAGGTTTCTCATGCTCACATTAACTGCACCAGATTGCAGGATGCCCTGGCCTCATTTATAAACATGCATATGTGTATGCATGAATTTCAGACTGAAGGCACTCCTTTAATGATGAATTTTTACAGCTATTATCACTTTGGCTACGTCTCTGTAAAGGAAATTAAGAATTCTGTGGCTCAAAGAGAGTCACAGAACCCCAGAGTGGTTCAGGTTGGAAGGGACTGTAAAACTCATCTCATTCCACCCCCTGCCATGGGCAGGGACACCTTCCACTATCCCAGGTTGCCCCAAGCCCCATCCAGCCCAGCCTGAGACACTTCCAGGGATCCAGGGGCAGCCACAGCTTCTCTGGGCACCTGTGCCAGGGCCTCCCCACTCTCTGAATAGAGAATTTCTCCCTAATATCTAATTGAAATGTTAAACCAATCCAATATTTGCTAAAATATTTTCCAATATTTTAAAATGTTGGCACAAACTGGCAGAGTTCTGGCCCATACAATTACCCCTCTGAATGTGTGCAAACATTGCTAGGAGTAGAATAGACCAGTTCTGTTTCCAATGAGCAATAAAAAAGTTCAGTTCTGAGGGGGAAGAAAGAGTATTTGGTTGTGTGAATATCCACCACTGCTGAGCCTAACCCCACCTAGCTGAGAAATGCAGATTTATCCATTAGGTTGCTGGAGCTGTGCCCTCTCTGAACTCTTCTCCTATTTCTCTTAGCATTAGTTACTCTGTTATCAGCAGAATCAAAGTAAAAGCTTTAGCTAATAGCTAATTATCTCCATTAAGGTCTGGATTTATTATCCCAGATGTAAGGGAGGTCTCACATCTCCCTGATGCTTCTCAAGCCTCTCCTGTGCTCATCAGATAAGTCAGCATGATTCAGAGGCACCAGGAACCTTTGATATCAGCTCTGCCATACCATGTAAATACCCCATAAACCAATTAATCCTATCTGAGCTACTTTCCACTGGAATTTTGCTCAGCTCCACTCCTGAAAACTGGAAAAAAAAAGGTTTTTAAAAAAGATTCAGTGATTGAACTTCAGAGAATCACAATAACATATAGTTCTCCATGTGGGAGATGGGAACTTCCCACAAAATCAGGAAGAAAGCAGTCCATAAAACTATATTAAAATAGTTTTACAGAAAACTGAGCTTATAGGGCTGCACATCCTAAATCCTATAAGAAAGTCATCTACCAAGCATTAAACCTGTCTGGGCTCTCCTGTTATTTTGGCATAGGATTTGAACAACACAAAGGTTGTGAAGCAGCACAGATTTTATATTTCTCTGTTTTCTCCATATCATTTCCTTTGTACAGCTTCAATGTTTTGCATATACTAAATATAGATCCTTTTGGTTCTTGTTCTTCAGCACAGAAAATCAGCATTTTTAGCCCAGCTTTGTCTTATCCATGGTCTCTGCTATGGTGTTCTAGTCACTGATTTATTCCTGTTCAAGTTTGCTTTCAATTACAATTTTTACAGCATTCCGTACATGTAAATTATTTGGTTTTTATTTGTAGTCTTTTGGTAGGAGCAGGAAAAAAAAAAGGTTTCACTCAAAAATCTTTTCTGTACTTTCTTCCCCTGGACCGTGAAGTTGTTGAAGAAATCCTGTCTGAACAAATCTCCAGCACAGAGTGTGGACAAACAGCAATTCAATTCTGGGTGACTTTTCATGTATTTCTAGAGTTCCCCTGGGAAAATTCTTCTCTCCCTGTGCAACTGCTGTGTGTCTGAACTCAGTGGGGGAGATTTTCTTCAGTGATGAAGCTTTCTTCATATTTCTGGCTCAGACATTGATTGAGTCTGGTTTTCTCACATATATTGAGGCTTCTCCTTTAACACAAGGGTTTGCTTTGCTATTCTGAACTGCATCTTACAGTTGTTCATCTGAGAATGCTTTGATGCATTTTCAGATCTCTGCTCCATGGTTCCATCACCAGTCTCAGCCAAGGTGTAAACATGAAACATGTACTGTAGATATCTCAATATAAGACATAAAATAAGATATATTTGATGTCAAGAAGTAAGTAATTTGTCTTTTCAAAAAATTCCTCTGCTTTAAGCTGAGGAGCAGTTCTCACTGAGCAGGAAAATGAAGATGCATGGGCTCTTCAGCCTGTAGTAAAAGGTGAACTTTGGGGAATTACAACAGAGAACGAGCTAATGCATGTTTCAGTTATTGTCATATCATTCAGGGAAACAGATCTGGATGTTACTGGAAAATTTGGGAGTGCTTTTTCTTATAATGAAGGGAAGGAGAGCATTCCTGGATGCCTGTGAGCTGCTCTGGCAATCAGAAGGCCATTATCAGGTAGTTACTCATCAAAACATAAATCAAAACATCCTAATTCACAGCAGTGGTTATACATGTGTGCATGGGTGTCTATGGCATCATCTAAAGAAGAATTATTGAGAAAAAATTACCTGAATCATTAATAAACTTTTCATAACTTTCCCATGTTTTATTACAAAACTCTGTAGTGTTCCTGATACACTTTTGCCTGAGATTGCCCTTAAACAGCTGGAGGCCTATGAGGGCAAAAACACTCAGGCAGAAGACAGTCAGGATCATCACATCAGCAAGCTTCTTAACAGACTGGATAAGGGCCCCTACAATGATCTTGAGCCCTAAAAAGACAATATAAAAAGGAAAAACAAGATGAAAAACTGAGATTCAAATACCACACTTGATTAGAGTTAAAACAATGTATAAAAGCCAAAGTGTAAGAATTATGAGATAAATAAGTATAAGAATTTTGGGATATGTGCCAAATATATTTGTATTACAAGTATATTTAGGGTGAGGGTGACTAATATGAGAGAAATATTTTTCCTCCTTTCTTTGACCCTACAGTTTTAATTAATTTTAATCTCTGAAAAATATTCATGCAAAGGTGACAAACCAGAGATAGTCTAGTTTTCTTTATTCATGCATAATTCCATAATGATACTTCCAGCACTTGTTTGTGAAGATAATATCCAATCTGAACCTCTCCTGGCAGGGATTGATGATGTAAAATCATTAGTGGTGGTAAGGTCCTTTGAATATCCAGAATTATTTCTGTGGACCCGTAACACACGCATCAGCTAAAAGCACACTCTGTAAAACTGACATTATAAACTCTGAAGTATCTTGAAAAGCACAATAAAAACAAACTATATTCAATATTCTTTCTAACACTTGATTCATTCTGACTGGGACAGATGAACTGAGACACCTTTTGTGTGCACAAATTCAGCTGTGCCTGCAACTTGTGAAAGACACAGGAAAAAAAAAAGCAAAAGCCTTTTTGAATGAAGCAAAGAATGAGTTGTAAGTAGGAGAACGTACTCAGCAAGTAAGATTTCTCACCTGGGACTACTGAAATGGTTTTCAGAGCCCTGAGAACCCTGAAAGTCCGGAGGACTGACACACTCCCCAAGTCACTGAATGCTCCCACATACCTGTAAAGAGCAGATGTGAAACACCAAGTGCTTGAACAGAGTTAACAGGGCAGTTATTTCCAGTGGTCATTCTTGGATGTCAGTCTTTCCAAGCATTAAAAAGATACATATCAAGGATTTGTCTGAATAAATAGAAATGCATTTCTTCATGATTAGAGTTTCCCTCTGAGGTGGCTCCTGGCTTGTGCACAGCTGCTTTTCTGTGAGCATCTTTAAACATCATTCATTTAAAATACTAAGGTACCACTCAATATTATGAATTTACAAATGCTGGCTGAGCTGTTTTGATCTCCCTTCTGTAGCTGCATTTAACCAGTATATAGAAACTTGCTAATTACCAGAAAATCAGGCTTTAACTACAATTTTTGGAGATGGAGGTGGATTTTAATCCACTCTTCCGGTGTCTATACTCATCACCCTTACTGCAAAATTATACTTTCATTCATGGGGTCAGCAGGTCTCTCTTTACACCCAGCTCTTACATTTCACCAGTCTCACCACATCCATTCACAGATACACACCACTGGGAATATCTTGCTCTGCACAGCTCTGTTCCCTTCTTGAAAGACTAAAACATTGTCGTAATACAGGGAGTGCTAAACGAGGGGAAAAGTCAATGTTCTAGATAGTTTCAGGTGCAATTAGGAGCCATGGGCTGGTTTTTAAACCACAGACAGCCTTTTGCACCACAGCAATGAGAATTTCTAGCACAGAGAAAGAAGGCAGGTAATCCATATTTTATTTGTTCCCACTTACGCCATGACGATAACGGTGAAATCCAACCAGTTCCAGGGATCCCGAAGGAAAGTGAATTCATTTAGACAGAATCCTGTTGCCAGTATTTTTATCAATGATTCAAAAGTGTAAATGCCAGTGAAAGTAAATCTGAGGAGGGGAGAAAAGAGCCAAAGAGCAATATTAGCACTCAACAGAAGAGGCACAGTCAGACTATTTAATGTCTGGGCCAGCAAACTGAGACAGTGCTGGAGAGAACAAACAGATTTCTGCTGGATTTCAGTGTATTCCATCAGTATACACATGGACCTGGAGAAAGCAGCTGACTGCAACCTGGACATGGCTATTAATGTGCAACCCATGACACACTTATTGGAATTCAACAATTTTTTCCCAATTCTTCCATGTGAGACCCCATAATTTCAGAAACACCAGACTCCCAGTTACTAGCTAAAATAAAGATCCAAATTTCTATCTTCCTCCAGTTTCAACTGGCCTAGTGAATGTGTGATATGTTGTGTTATTTCCTTTGAGCACACAGCAACCATTTCTGTGTAGATTATTTAAAACACTTAGAGGAATACAAGAGTAGAGGGTTTTCAATTTAAGATGGCAATTATTCTTATTAGTGGAAAATTAACAGTAAAAGCTCTTCTGGACTTAACTGAGTGCACTTATAATTTCAAGGAGGCAGTGATATCCCTACAGAATTCAAAAGGCTTTCATTTGGTAGTCAGCAAATGCACTAAGAAATTATATGGATGTAATGCTTCCCTTTTTATTTGGAAAGAAGTATTCTGAAATTATTCTTGAAATGCATTTGAATGGTAGCTGATGTCAACAGCAGATACAGCTCTGATCCAGGCTTTAACTCTCTCACAGGTAGAGAAGCTCCTCAGCATCTTCTGGTGTTTTATACCACGCAGAGTCTTGTTCCTGCTTGCATGACACTTTGCCATTCCAAGCTGTTTCAGTGCCATTTAACATGATATAGTAAAAAATACTTTAAAACCTGTTTTTAATACTAAGTATTTAGGAATCTTCTCCTTTGTGTTAGGTGTTAGAATTATCAGTATTCATATTCTAGCATTTTTACCAAAGTGAAAAAGTGACAGCTGAAATAGTCTCTTAAAAAAACCCCAAACCAGCAAACTCATGGCATTATATGTTTCAAGACTGACTGCAAAACATGGGTTTATTGTGATTTAACATTGCAGGTGTTGGCAGCACTGAAGATAAAAGCTTTCCATTCTAACAGCACTCTGCAGGCCAAGTGCTTCTGACAGAACATTTTATTAGAGCAAAACTCAGCATTTCAATATAATTAGCCATAATTTTGAAAGACAGCAACTCTCATGTTCTAAATCAGCATCAGTAACAACAGGAAATACATCTTGATAGAGAGTTAATAATTACTGAATAACTTCAGAAAGTGGGAAAACTGGAGCAGCAGAACAGACATGAAGCCAGTTCAACAGTGGAATTTAATCTGCACTTACTCTCTCCTATAACATCAAAATTATTGTATATATTGGGCTTAAAGACAAAACTTCCTCAAATAAAATCTAAATTTAAAAAAAACCCTTAAGACCAGGAACTTTCCTTTTTAATCTCCCACAAATTATCTCAAGTGAAAGAGGCAAGTCTCAATAACTCAATACAACTACATAAATAAAAAAAATATACATACCCACAGATACTTACTCAACATATGTGTTCCATGAAGGCGATGAAGACTTGGATGACTCACTCAGGGCCATGAATACACAATTAGTTATAATGGTGCACATGATAAACCAGGTGAACAATGTAAGGCATGGGAGTGAAGGCAAAGAATATGACATGGATTCAGAAATGTAACTAAATATTGCATCAGTCACTGGCTGACAGTATCTGGCTTTTTGTTTAAAGCACATGCAAGAACAGCATGCACAGGTATTCAGTGATTTTGAGCCATGCTAGATGACAACACACTACTGCTGTTATTCAGGGATTTCTGTATTGATTACAGATCTGCTGCTCTAAGTGTTTCTAGCCTGGAAAAAGTCCCCTCAACCACTTTAGGATTGGGTGGAAGGATGCAATTTTAGTTTCATTTTATGGCTTACAAGTTAAACACTTGCCCAATCACACAGGTGGAGCCCAAACCTACCTCAGACCTGGCAATGCTCTTCTCTTCCAAAGGACAGCACTAAATCTGACAAGGTGATTGCAGGAGTCTCAAACAACTCTAGACCATAGAATCACAGGATATGCTGAGTTTGAGGGGACCCATCAGGTTCATCAAGGCCAGCTCCTGGCCCTTTTCAGGACATCCCAAACGTCACATCATGTGCTGGAGCATTGCTTCAGGCTGGTGCTGTGACCACTCTCTTGGGCAGCCTGTGCAGTGCCCAGCCACCCCTGGGTGAAGAACCTTTTCCTGATATCCAGCCTAAACCTCCTCTGGCTTGGCTCCAGCTGCTTCCTCAAGTCATGTTACTGGTCACCAAAGCAAAGGGATCAGGGCCTGCCCCTCCACTGTGTCTCACAATGAAGCTGAAGACCACAGTGAGTCTCCCCTCAATCACACATGTGGGCAATCCATAGGGTAGAGGAGTTTGGGAAAGACATCCATCCTTGCCATTATCCATCATCTCCATCCTCACAAAAAAAAATAAATCCTGGCTTTAGCTCTAGGCATGGTCCAGCTGTTAGAAGGAGCTGAGCCACTCATGGAAGTGCCAATGTCAGCCAAATTCTGCCCAGAGAAAGCCCCAGATGAGAGGCATTGCTGTTCCAGGGATGTCTGCACACTGCTGTGATGACAACCTCGAGCTATTGAAGTTACCTCCCACCACAGGGCCAGGAGATGGCTGGAAATCTGAAATCCACACAGGGACATCACAGACTCCACTCTGGGTCTGATTCAGTCTGAAGCCACAGCTCAGGTGTCCTTCCCCAGTGCCAAACTGGAGTAATACACTTGTGATTCCCATCCCCTAAATTTGATATATGATGTGGGATCTATATTACCTTTATATTCCCAAGGCATTCCCTGCAACAGAATTCCTGGAAAGATTTACTTTCATATACCTCAGGTACACTTTTTGAATCTTATTTCCCAGAGAAACTAAGTTTACATGAGTTTCTTTCTATGTGTTTTCCTGTGTGTGCTTGCCTATCTCAACCTTTTCTCTCAAAACTGGCCAATGGTTGATCAGCTTTGGCACATGAGCTGAATTTAATTCCC
The DNA here is from genome assembly GCF_014805655.1 of Passer montanus. Classification (NCBI taxonomy): domain Eukaryota; kingdom Metazoa; phylum Chordata; class Aves; order Passeriformes; family Passeridae; genus Passer; species Passer montanus. The sequence goes on from NW_024356505.1 coordinate 39,330,042, forward strand.
ACATTTGGCTAAGCAGAAGATGAAAAAGAGGATGGAAATCTTAGCAATCTTCTTGCTTGGGAGAGGCATCAGAATGAGATACTTGTTTATGACACATCAAGAAATCAATATAGAGATCTTATCAATCTTCTCACTGGCAAAGGCTTCAGAATGAGACACTTGTTTATGACACATCAAGAAATCAATATCAGAGCTCAAAATACAAACCTGTAGAAAATCAGGCTTAATAAGCAAAATACTCACAAAACTTATTTCCAAATATCACAAGAGCACCAAAACACTAATAATTAGAATCTGTTTGTAGTGAAGAAAAGACCAGACTAACTCAAAGCTATAAAATACAAAAACACAGGATTATGTAGGGTTTTATAATCAAAAAGAGTGAATAAAGCTGATAAACAAAACACTAATAATATCTAAGGTGATTCATAATTAGAATCTCTCTGTATTGAAGAAAAGACCAGACTGACTCAATGCTGTAAAATACAAAAATACGGGATTATGTAGGGTTTTATAATCAAAAAGAGTGAATAAAGCTGATAAAAGGATATGAATGTACCAAAATTTTAATTGCTCTTCTTCGTATTGGGTGGAAGGGACTGAAGATCCACAGGGCACGTGTAGCAGTAAATCTGTAGATTGTTTTCTGCTTGTTTAGCACTATGAAAACCTTTTAAAAATAAACAAACAAGAATTTATCAGGAAGTTGAACACAAAACTTATTTTTGTGCTATATCCTCTTGCGTCAGTCATAAGCAAGAGCTTGAATTTCACTTTAGCCTGGTTAACTGGAAAGGCTGAATAAATTTTCTATCCTTTCATCAGAAACTTTAACTCTCAGGCTGCAAAATATTCCTTAGAACAAACTTCTTTTTTCAACCCTGTGATTTGCAAAGAGCTGTGCACATTACTAATCTTGCCTATGATTATTCTCTTAAAATAGAACAAACCCCTCATTGAGTCAAGATATACAAGAGGTGCAAGGAAGAACTGCAGCTTTTTCCTTTGTTTGCTGTTGTTGACAGTGATCCTCTAGCTCTTAGACTGTAGAAGTTAGTTCAATGTCTAACCTCCTCTCAAGCAAAAAATCTTAATTCCCAATGGATTAGTTTCCATTTCTCTGTTTGTTATTGAAAATCATATTCTTCAATATGTCACAACTGGAATATGGAGCTTGAGTTAGAAGATTGTAAGGATTCATCAGCAATCATTTTAAAATAATCTTTGTACTTAAGTATCATTTATTGTATATGTAAGGGGAACATAAGCATTGAGATGGAGTGAAACACGTTGTTCAAAAGTGTGGAATTTACGAAAATGTACAAAATTACTATAACTCCTAATTATTATAATTTCTTTCTAAACTCCCCTTTTCTTCCTTTATCCAGTTTATTTTTTCTGCTTCTTTTCTGCTTCAAATCTTAATTGATTTCATATGATTCATTATTAAAATTTAAAGTTAAGCTTTTTTAAAAAAGATTACAGCACAAAAGATTACAGCTGTGCCAACTGCATGCATTGTTTAACCTAGAAAGGGATGAGGGTTTGTATAAAGGGATGGAAGCAAAACTCTTTGACAGATTGCCCACAGAAACTTTTGGCAATGCAATAAATTAAATTAAATTAATTAAAAATAAAATCCAAGTATCTTGGTTGGCTCTAACCTTGTGATCTTTGTAGTAGGGGTCGAGATCCTCCAGTGGTTCCCCAATGAGCTCTGGAGGAGGATTTCCATAGAGAGCTGGCAGCTTCTGGAAAGCTTTTAGGTCAAGCTGGGGACGTGTCTTCTCCTCAGGTTTCTGCTCTGTGGTATTTTTTTGACATTTCTTTTTGGCAGCAATTCTCTTTTTGATTGCTGCCAAGGATTCCTGAGTGAACCTGTGGAAGTTGTTGGTTCCAGGTAGCAAGAATTCAGCCATTTTTTCATTCTTCTCTTCCTGTCACTGATTCTGTCCAAACAATAGAAACAAGTAGGAAGGAAGTCAAGTAAGTCCAAAACAGACAAGTTATGGAAATGAAACAACTGTTAGCTCATGTATGGCTAAGAACATCAACTTTCTAAGCCATCAGCTTCTACAAAAGTAAATTTAAAAAAAAAAATTAAAAGGAAGAAAATATATGATAAATACTTTTTTCAGTGAGATGTCATCTCCGTATTTTTTGAATTATATGCACAGATAGGATGTGAGCAAACCTCTGTAAACTTAGGAGTGTATTTGGAGCACTTCATGTAAGATACACATTATCCTAAATGCTCTTCAGCTGCTCAGGAAAAAAAAAAAAACCAAACAACAAAACCCTACTCTTCTGGTTCAGCCCAATATTTGGAAATGTGACAGTAAAATTCATCCAACTGCAACATCAAACGTGGGGAAGTTGTCAGCAACAGGAGGATCAAGTATTGAATTAAATAATGCAATGGGAATACTCAGACAGAAAGTCCATCCTGGTGGAGCCAGCACAGGAACAAGTAGCATCCAAGAGGATTTAATTTGTGACCCACAGAGCATGGAGCACAGAAATGCTTGATCTGACAGAGTTTATATTTTATGCCTTCCTCTCAGAACAAAAATATTGAGAATAAGCTAGAAAAACATTTTGCATTTTTGATTGAGAAATCTGGCCAGGTTTTGGATAGAATTCATCCACACACAACCTGAGTGCATGCTCTGCAAGGAGATTTCTCCAAAATATTTTCTTTGCTTATGATCTCTGGGAAGATAGCGTTAATTCAGTAAGGGGTCAGGGAACTCCTGAGCCAGTGCAGCTCCACCTGCACCCTGTGCAATGACCCCACCTGGTCAAGGGCTCTCCCTGTGCTGAGCAGGCACAGAAGATCACCTTAGAGGCACAGTCAGAATTTTTCATTCAGGAGCTGCCATCACCCCTTCAAGTGTGCTTCAAATTTCACTCCATAACAGCAGTGAGAGCTTAATCTTGAAATTTAAGTCCTGCTGCCAGACAACCTGTTCTTCCACCTTTCCTTTCCATCACTACATGGAACACCCCAGGAAAACACAGCCTGAGCCAAGAGGCTTTGTTTTACTTTGTAAACAATTTTTCTGTATGTGCTGACTGCCTGTGTCTTCCTTTTCATTTCTCCCCAGATACAACATGATTTCAGTTGACCTCACATTGCTGAGCTGTAGGAAACCATTGCTGTGAGAACAACAGCTGGAGGCCAGTGACAAACTAACTGCAGTGAAATTGCTCCATTTTTGCAGTCTGCCTGCCTCTCCCATTAAAGCAGCACAAGAAATTATGAATATGAGAAGTAACCCTTGCTCCCAGCACAAATTAACATCATTTCTGGAAGAGAAATAGGACAGTCAGGCAAGAATATTCATTATTCCATACTTTTCAATATCAGGTTAACAGTCTGGAAGCTGTGTGTAGTGTTACAGCAAAAGCAAAAACTACAACATCAAAACAAAACTACAAAACAACAAAAACTACAACTGACAAGATTTCAAGCCTTCATCTGGACAAAGCAGTGTTTGTCTTGTTGATGTTCAGAGTAATTCAGATGTTGTGGTATCAGTAATGGGGGCTGTGAATGATGCATGAAAAGATGCAATTTCTGTGCAATGCACAGAGGGAATACAATAATTACTTTATTAGGTTTTGTGCCAAATTTTCCAAACATACCCATCCCTCCACTTCCATAAAAGTTTACCTGATCTCAAAAGTTGACCATTAAAATTCTGTGTTTGTTGCAGATTTCATTGTGGTTTTATGTCTTCCCTTCCAAGAAACCATCTTGTAACCTTCCAGAAAATAAACTTTGATTCTCCCACCATTTTCCCTCAAGACCATTTCTGGGCAGAGGAGATTCTAGGAAAACAAGAGGTTGCTGGCTAAGGACGGGGAATTAGAAGGAAGCACGAGGGCACATAGAGCCTGGAGTCCTTTGCCAGAGCTGGAGAGCAGGCAGGGAGATCTTTCCTGGTGGTTTTATAAATTGCTTCAAACAATTATGGAAAAATTAATTTTTCAAACATTAAGGGAAAGAAACCAAGCCTTGAGCTTGTTGTCTCACATGTCAGCAGCAAAATTTCCATGAGAACAGCTGCAAGCCATGGAGCAAAAGGCTAAAACTACACTTTTCAGCCATGGGCAATTCTGAACAAATCAGCCTAATGCTGAATAAAATCTAACAATTGTTAGAAATTGAGTAATTGGGGAAAAAATGTCCCTGATCCATTCAAGCATCTTTAAAAATATCCCCAAAATAATTTCTGTTACACATAGTCTCAGGGAGGGTGGCACACCAAAGACAGTTGAGATGTGTTTAATTTTTATGTGAGCAGGTGTCAATGGAGCAATTTGACCTAAAGTAGAAAAAAATGTTAATTCAAAACCATTTTTCTCCTTCATGTCACAGAGGAAATAAAGTACCATTTTGGCCTTTTCTCAAGACTTGAAATACCTACAAAACAGTGTGACATTTAATATCTCTTGAAAATGAAAATTTTTCTTATCCTTGGAATTCCTGAAGACCAAACACCGATAATGAAATCATCATGATCAAAGAATAATTATTTAAATTTAAAAAAACAAAGAAACAAACAAAAAAAACCCTTTCATGATTTTTTCTATCAGCTATCAAACATACTTTATAATCATTATTTCTCAAATACCAAAATATGTAGCTGTATATATTTCCAAAGTGAATAAAGATGCCTTCTTCCAAATTTGTTTTCCTCTTTAGGAATACTCTTTGTGAATAAACTGGGAAACATGGTTACTGTCAAAGATGTTTTCTCTCCTTTAATTGTGATAACAGTCACCCCAATTCAATCCTAGTTAATGAACAAAATTGTTCTCAATTACTTGCTTTTATGGCTTCATCATCTGTTATAAAAGAGGTAAAAAATGTTGATTATTCCTGTGTTCAGCATGACCAAAATAATTAGTATGATCAGAGTGGCCAGGATTACCCTATTTCTTTTTGTTTGTTTGGTTTTATAACTTGGCAGATGTTACTATGCTTCACTTGGGCTGTGTTGCATCTTTCTACACCTGAATTTCTAGAGGAGAAGTCAAATTTTTCTAGAACTAAATAAATAAAAATGTAAATTATAGGAGATCAAAGTTTCTGTAGAACTGTTCTACTCTTCCTCCAAAAACATTTCTGTGTTTGGAGGCAGATGATTTAATCAAACCAAGCTGACATTTTCTTAATGGCTCTTAAGATACATATTAAAATACACTTGTATCTTAACAGGTGTAACTTTTTAATCAGAGAATAATTTGAGTTGAAAGGGAACTTAGGAGGTTCCTCCAAATGGGTAAATAATGTGGTCAGGGCTTTACCCAGACAAATCTCCAGGAACAGAGTTGGCACAACCTCTCTGAGTAGCCTGTTTCAATACTTGACTGTCCCAACCCATTTGGATCCCCCTTGTTTTGATTTGTACCTCTTCCCTCTTGTCTTCCCACTACACAAAACTGTCACAATAAAAAGGAAAGAAAATATTGTATTCATAGAAAAACTGAGTGGTTTGGCTTGGAAGGGATCCTTAAGATCATCCAGTTCCAATCCCCTGCCACGGGCAGGGACACCTTCCCCTATCCCAGATTGCTCCAAGCCCCATCCAGCCTGGCCTTGGACACTTGGGCAGCCACAGCTTCTCTGGGCACCCTGTGCCAGGCCCTCACCACCCTCACAGGAAAGAATTTCTCCCTCCTTTACAGTTTAAATCACTTTCAGTTTAAATCCATTGTCCTGTCACTCCATTCTCTTGTCCCCAGTCCCTCTCCAGCTCTCTTGGAGCCCCTTTAGGCACTGGAAGGAGCTCTAAGATCTCCCTGGAGCCTTCTCTTTTCCAGGCTGAGCAGCCTCAGCTCTCTCAGTCTGTCTCTTATTTGAAAGGTAAAAGGCACCCCCCAAAATGCCTCTCCATAAGGAGAGCACACATTACCCCTTCTTCAGCCCATTTAGTTACTCCTCCATTGCAGCCTTCAAGGAACTTCTCCCAGCTCTGATTTCCACCACCCTGTGCAGCTCCACTGAGATTGCCAAGGGAGGCAGACCCTACACCCTCCTTGAGATCAGCAAAACTGTGAATTCAGAGCAGCTAATGATGACTAAACTCAGAGACTAACATAGACACATCGAGAATATCAAAAATAAATGAAACAGATTTTTCTCGCTAGTATGAGATAAATCCCCACTCTTCAAACTGGGATTTACAGTTTACTGTTCTGGGCTGGGGAATGAAGGTAGCAAACAGTGTGGAGATTCACAAAATAATTCACCTGGTAAAGCCAGTTAGCATTCATCCAGAAAGCCCCTCTGGGTGGGTTTCATTTCACCTCAGTGCAGACATCTTGGAGTTACACAGCTACAGCTCCATGAGCTCCCAAGCTGCCTGCTGAGACCCCTTTTCACATTTATTTCAGGAAAGAAATGCCAGCTGACTACAACTGATGACCTGAGATGTCTCAAGTGAGACGAGATAAATTAAACTCTTTGCATCCATTACACCTACTCTTCTCACTGCCCCTACTAATGGACACCTGCTAAACTTCCAAAGATTGGTGATTCTACAGTCAGTGGTGGGACTGGGCAAACATCATTAGTCACCAGCACACTGTGAACACATAAAAATTCTATGATTGCCTAATATTGAATTGTCTCATTAATGATTACTTCCAGCACAAGCCTTCTTAGCAATTAGTGAAGCGTTAAGTCACATTTTCTTTTGCCTGGTAAGGGGGCACTAATTTTCAGCTACTTTGCCATCATAAATAATTTAAATCTGTGCAGAGATCACTTTCTGTAAGTGCTTGAGCAGTCAATTGACAAGTTGTCAAATGGCCAGTTGCAAGCACTGAGGAAGCAGGGAAACTCAGTGGCAGGACAGGAGTGAACCTGAGAGAAAAGAGCTGAAAAGCTGTTAATGCCCATGGGTGAGTCCATTGCTGCTGGAGTTAGGATGAGTTAGGTGTAATCACCTGGCCATTAACATCAGCCCATGAACTCTAACTGGTAGCCTTGGTGTCCCCAAGGAAATAACCAAAGCATGGAAACAATCTGTTGGTCATCGAGAAGCACAAAAGCTTCCAAAAGTGGCCAGAACAAAATTGTAAAAGCCAACAGCAAATGTGACAATGTGATTTGCACTGAATCATCATCATCCAGGCATTCCCTGCCCATCCCTGTCCCTAAGGATAGTGGGTGTAATCAGAAGACAAGGAAAGAAAATCCATGAGCCAACAGCAGGATTTGGAATTATCTCTCCAACCTCTGAGGAGCCCGGGGAGTGGAGAAGAACCCAAGGAATCCCCACAGCTCAGGGCTACGGTTGGTGCTGTCCTAAAGGAAAGTTAATTTATAAAATTGCATGTATTTGTGGTTAAAATGTGATAATATCTGAATCCACTCATCCTCCACACTGTGGCTTTATATGGTGGCAACTGCACAAAGAATTGAGATAATCTCTTATTGAGGTTAATTGAGATAGTCTCTTTCCTCTGCTGTTATCGAGGAAACTGGTCAGGTGCTGGTGAGATGGCAGGGAGGTAAACCTCAGGTGTGAGGTTTTACAGAACAAAGAGAAGAAACAAGTCAGGACCCAGCCCTCTCAACTTGAATAAGAAATAGAATATATATTGATTTAAGAAGTGTGACCAGACAGTGTGAATCACTCATTTTCATCACTCTGAAGTGGGGAAGAGAAGGAGAAAGGGAAATTCATTCATTTCACCAAGCTTGGCAGGCAGGGTCCTGCCCAAGGATGACAGTGGGAGGAAGGAGAACGTGCTGCAGGTTACACTTGGCTGCCAGGAGAGGGGCAAGCTCTGATTTTTAACCATATATTTTCTACTGAACCATCTGCAGATTTTATGGATACCCAAGCTTTGAAGCAAACAGGGGAACTCTGAGTTGTCTTCACCTCTAAGGAATGAGAGCTATGCTCTTGCTGCCTCTGACATCCATGAGCTAAAGCACATCCATGTGAGAACTGCAGATGTTAACTTAAGGGTTTTTTTGCTTTTGAGATTTAGGTTTTTATAGGTCAGGCTGACAATAAGTCAGATTTTTTTGTGTTTCCACATGTAAGCAGTGTTTCAAAAGTGATTAATGGTTCTATAAACTTATAACTCATATTAAGATGACTTGATTACTACAAACAAAAGTTTAGAAAGTCATGGTTTGATTTTGGTCTGTTACCATTAACAGAAAGTGGTAAATGCACCAGAAGTATCACAGACTTGCCATTTTGTCATTTTGAAGATTCCTTTAATTGTGTACATTTTCATATAGAAAGGTCTCTCAGCAGCTAAATATATCGAGGAAAAAACTTAGGAACAAGTGCAAGAGAAATATTTCTCCCAAGACCATAACAAAATTTAGCTGGTCCATGAAAGAAAACCTGAAAGAAAATCCCTCATCCATCACAAAAACACAGTGGAAAAAATGCTTTTAACTATAAGTTTTGAAAACAGTTATTTTGAATGCACAATCTCAATTCTAACTTGGATTGACAAAGGTCAATAATTTAGTTCCATAATTTAATGAAATATTCAAATTACATGGTCTTTTGTCTGACAGTTTTCTAAATATATTAAAGAAGCATCTAATCAGAAGTAAGTTCTGAACAAACCATTTGCATTAGGTGTGTCATTTAATAGTGTCACTTAATAAGGACATACATAATGTCACTCAGTTCCTCACTTTTCCTTATTAAATTCACTATTTGCCCTTTTGAAATTTTGAAATCTCAAATTTTCAAAAAAAATTTTTTTGTGGATATGGAAAATAATCTCAGATCAAGTCAAATGATTACAAAGAAACACAAACAACTAAAAAATTGAAACCTTTGAGACATGGAAGAGGAGCAGCACCTGTACCACAGGAAGAGCCTCCAGAGCATCTAGTTTTCCCAGGTCTCACTTATTAGTTTATTTTGCCCCACAGTTTATCATGATAAAAGCATTCACAAGGCACAGTACAGCATATTCCACAAATAAAACAGATGCAATTCTGCCTTATTCACACACACACACACACACAAAAATCTATTTAAAATAAGTCTCAAAAAGTCTTAAAATCAGTCTCTCATTCTTAAGTCTCAAAAACCCAAATGTTAGTTTGTATCAGAACAATATTACTAAGCATAAACCTATGTAAGAGAGAATAATGTTATAAAACTTAAGGTTATTGAAATTTTTCTGTCTTTGCTTTGAAATAAATATTATAACTAGAAAATCTGATGTTTGTAGATTAAATATACATATCTGCAATTTTCATGCTCAGAAAAAAACTTTCTTATATGCCTATTCACTTTTGTAGGATTCTGTTTTTTACCCTAGTTAACTTATTTCAGCAAAGTAACAAGTCAAAAACACTGGGGAAACGCCTGTGCAAAGGAATAAATAAATACTCACTCCTCCCCAGTTCCACTTTTTTTCATGCCACTCAGGAAGAAAAATTTGCTGCTCAGGTTTTTAAATGATTTTTAGGCAAGTAAAAGGTGACTGAATCCTATAGAAGAGCCTACCACAAACCACCTTTTTTTTTTCCTACGAAGAGAAAGTGCAGTAAACCACAGGACTTACATTATTTTCCATCCCTCTAAGTGAAGGTTCAAGGAGTCACTTCTTTCTGTGCAAGAGGAGCATGATCTCAGCCCAGCTGGAAAAACCTCCCCACTGGCTTTGCCATCCCCTTGTAGTGATCCCTCACCACTCTGGAGATGCTGCTCCTCCAGGAACTCTGCTATTTGTACATGGGGGAGTTGAGGGAGGTGTCTGTGTGAGCCAGGGAAGGAGCTGAAGTGATTGCACAGGGTCTCCTGGGAGAGGCAGAAGCCTCAGCTGGGGAGGCTCCAGGCTGAGCGTTTCTCCCTGCTCTTGTTTCATCCCTGGGTTTCTGAGAGTCTTTCGCAGAAAATCAGGAGTGAGGCTGGACAAAGTGGGTGGGAAACACGGAGGAGGATGTGTTTGTCAGCCTCACAGTGGGGGATGTCTGCACTCTAACACACTGTCTGTTAAAGGTGTTGGCCTTTGTATTTTCTTTGATTATCTCTGTTTCAATTCTCTGCTTTAGTCCAAAAATATACAAGGGTGGATCTCTAAAGTGGATGAAACAACTATGACTGGAGCTGAGTGGAAGACTGGAAAACTGGTGGCTGTTACCTTTCTGTGTGTGTGTAAATGTATGTGTGTGTGCATGAACATTTACACATATATAAAGAAAATGTCAGTATATATGTAGGATTTATATATATGGGTTGTTCAGGGTGTAAATGGTTGTTCTGGGGTTGATCAGCCTGGAGAAGAGAAGACTCCAGGAAGATTTAGAGCCTCTCCCAGTGCTTAAAGAGAGCTGGAGAGGGACTTGGGACAAGGGCATGGAGAGATGGGACACGGGGAAATGGCTTCACACTGAGAAGGGACAGGTTTAGGTGAGATATGAGGATGAAATTCTTTACTGTGAGGGTGATAAGGAGCTGGAACAGATTATCCAGAGAAGCTGTGGCTGCCCCATCCCTGGAAGTGTTCAAGACCAGCTGGATGGAGCTCTGAGCAACCTGGCTAAACCATACTATGATTCTGAGATTCATGCTAATTTTATGCAGATGAGGATTTTAACAAGATGTAGGACAGAAGCCTGGGAAAATTCACTCACTCCTGGGACCTGCAACTCCTCCTGGCTGAAGCCCCTGTTGGGTAGGATGGGAGAGATCTTTGTCTTTACAGCTGTACCTGCTCTCCTAGAAAAATGGGACAGGGCTCATGCCCTGGCCCTGGAGTTAATAGCATAGTAAATTTCTGCCCATAAAACTAAGTTTTCTTATCCCTCAAAAACAGGGGGAAAGCAAGAGCCCACCTCTCTAAGGAGGAACTCCAGCAATTTTAGAGGGTCCTCCCTCTCCTGCAGGGGAACCAGGGTTTCTCTTTTTGTTTCTCCATGTGGTTTGCTTAGGGACAGAGAGTGTGATCTCATGGTTAGTCTGGTCCAAAGGATCAGTATTTCTGAATTACCCTGGCTGATGAACTTTTGAGACAGAAAAATGTTGTCTCTGCATTAAGCATTGGCTGCACAAGAAAAGGATTAATTATTAGACACTACAGAGAGAAGCTAAGAATGATACAATCATTACAGATAGTACTTCCCTTTCAGGATGTCAACACTAGTTAAAATGAGGTGAATCCAAGGAAAGCCAGCTGACCTCTGGGTGGAATTTGTGATGCTGCCTCTCCAGCAAGAGAATGCATTAAAAATGTGAGCACAGTTCTGAAAAAGAAGGTCATGGTGCTGGATCCTTCCCTATAACAAACACTCTCAGGATCAATAAAATAATTTGTTAATTCTTTCTTATTTAATCCTTGGCAGCTTTGAAGTAGAGGTTGAGGTAGAAGGGAAACTTTCAAAGGAAGAAGTAGTTCTGGAATATCCTGAGAAAAATTCTATTTTTTTTCTGTTGAATTTTGGCTTGTTGCTGAATCTTTAAAGTTACCTTATTTCAAAACACCCAGGGCTGTGAGGAAGGGGGGAAAGAACTCATGGTGAAACACCAGATCTCTACCTTTAATGTGCTGTGGAAAATTGCTGTCTTTTGTGCAGAGCTTTGCTTCATTAGGCTCTAAATTTAATGAGTGTTGCTGTAGAAAGTTAAACTCTGTTTAGGAGGCTTTGGGCAGGGCACTGCACAGAAAGTTTGATTTCATTGGAAGATGCACGTGTGAGATGGTGAGGAAGACTATCCACAAATGAAATTAGGAAATTTTGTGGCAGGTTAAAGAGATAAAACACTTACTAATCCTGCTGACTTCCAAATTGGCACCACTACCCCACTTCAAAGTGAGATTTCAGGTACAGAACAAATTCAACTCATATCATCTCTTGTTCCCTCCAAGCTGTCATAGCTCTAATATAGCTTTTAAACCATCTGACATTAATTTTATGAAGTGTGAGCTGCTTGAAGCTTAGATATCAAGGAAGGTGGGTTAAGTTCACCTCCTTTGTACAAATATCTGCACCCTCCATTCATAGGAAAAGAACAGACAATAAGGGTAGATTTTAAAATATATTTATGCCCCCCAAAGAAATACATAGATGCCAAACTGGATTTTCAGTGAGAATGGCATTGCAATCAATGTGACCTAAGCTCCTAAACACTTTTGAGAATGAGACTATAAAGTGTCTCTAGCACCAGTTACATAGACAGCTTTCCTATCCGTCTCCAGTGCTAATTTCAAATTACACTTAACATAAATTTAGAGATTTCCCCTGAAGTCCCTTACATTTCATCCAAAGTTAGAGATGAATAGAAGACTTGAAGCAGCAGCTGGACTTGGCCTCCTCCCTGTGAGTTAATCTCCTGTACTTGAGGGGGAAACAGAACCTGCACTTTCAAGAGGCAAGAAATAATTATTGTCACCCATGGGTGAAGAAAGCAGGAAGGCTTCTCATGTTTATCTCTGGCTTCCCCAGGTCCTTGTGCTAACCTCGAGATGGCCCAGACTGAATCAGGGATAAGATTAGCTCTCAGTAATTAAAAACATCCCAGGGTGTTTGTGAACTGAACTTTCTTTTTCAGGTTCCTTTACAGGTACATCCTTGTGTGCACTGAGCTGTCCAAGCCCACTGACTGCTCGTGGTGAGGAGGTCACTAAATCCTCTCTGCCTGGTTTATCCCAGGGGCTCCCTGGAAAAGCAGGTTTTTTGTGTTCTCTGTCAGGTAAAGTAGCTCTGGGTCACAGCTCCCTGAAAAAGGCAGCAAATGCATGAAAAATGCAGAGTTGTTGAACTGCAGGAGCTGAAAAAAATTTAGTGGAAGGTGAGAGAAGCAGAATTCTGAGCTCCCCTGGCTGTGCTGGTGAAATCTGCCTTGGGAATAAACTGGAATTTAGAAGTGTCCCATCTCCTCTTAAATGTGTGGAGAGAAAAGAGACAATCCCTGCTGGACAGGGAAGGGTGAGGAACCTTTGGCATTGACTTTTCCTTCCCTGTTCAAAATTAAATCCTTATTTTTTTCCCACTGGACTCAGGGCAAAGCTGTTTGAGTCCCCTCTACCCCATTAATAGGAAAAGTGAAGAATCTCCACCCCCAGCAAATTCAAGTCCAGAGAGCAGCTGGAGGGAAATAAACCTCAAGCTAAAAGAAACTTTAAAAAGTAGAAATGTGAATGCTGCCATCACAAAATCTAAACCTTGCTAAATGAAGAAGAAAACCAAAATGCATTCCCCATTTGTGAAGAATAAATATGGAAATAGTCCATTAAAAAATAAGGTGTTTAGAGGGAAAATATGGAGAGGTATTTACAGAGCTGAGAGATATCTGCATTCACAAATGATACAGAAATGGCTTAATGGAAGAGGGCAAATATTTGATAATGGATATTTGAACTTAAGAAAAATAATACTTAAAGACAAGTGAAATATTGATGTGGTGTGTGCTTGCTATTAGAAAAGAATATTCATTAAGTGTAAAGAAGATTAAACTAAAATAAAGCTGCTCAGCTTCAAGTGAGAGTCAAATTTTCCTTCAGTTTTACCCTCCACAGCTTAGCAATAACTTTGAGGTAGGGAATGGTTACTTGAAACCAACACAAAATAATTTCATTTCTTGGTTCTTTTAAAAATAACTGCCAGTTTATTTCTGTGTGATTCCTGACAATGCTGTAATTGATATGTGTGTACACACCCATCTGTTATGATAAATGGTGCTGTTTTATGGCCATTTAGGAAGTAAGGAATGGAAGGTAGATTGTGAAAAATTATACATGAAAAGCAGCAATCAGTATCTCTCCAGGTTTCTACAGAGATTTCATCACTATAGTAACAAACACAATGGTGAATATAATGGCAGCTTTAATTGGGAGAAAGAGGATAAGTTTCATGAGTGAAATATATTTAATATATTTCTGAACTCTCACAACATCACCAGATTTGGTAAAGATTAATTTTTGGCTTTTCCTGAGAAGTTAGACATGATTTGGAAATCTCAGCTGTAAAATCCTTTTACATTTCACATTCCCCTTCTTTTAAGGATACAGTGTGGGGTTTTGTTTGGTAGCTGACCCTCATTTTTCATGGCATAAGGATTCATCAATCAGAGCCATTTCAACTGCATGATGTGGGAGAAAGGTGATGAAAACCAAATAAGAAGTGTTAATATCTAGTTTGTAAAAACAGGCCTGAATTCTGATCATCTGGAAAAGGAAAAATATCAGTGTTGTGATGTCCTGCCTTCCCTTTTGGCTATTTGGGATATTCAATGTAGAATTACATAGTCCTTAATCAAGAGGAATCTTTCACATTCTGAACAGCGTCCTTCTAACTAAAATAATAAATTATAGCTTTTTAATTGAAAGCATTGTAATTTCCAGTGCCAACCAGCACAGACTGGAACAAATTATTTTGCAACTTTGGTGCAAGTAATATTTCAGTATAAAAATTATGGTAAAGTTAGAATTGCTTAACTGACACAGTAATGATCACCTTATGCTTTTTTTTCCCCTTACTAGGATGAGGTTTTTATGATAAATTTCCCATTTTTTGGAGATGTATTGTTGATTTTATTTGGTTAATGAAATCATGGTATGAAAACTCCCGAATGCTGCCTGTCAGCTCAGGAGTTATATTCAGCTGTGCATGTTGAAGCTTTTCCATGTTTTGAGATTTTTTTATAGCACAAGAGAAACTGAGACCTCCTGGCCAAGAGGGGAAATCCCCATAAATTGCTGTTTATGGGATGAGTATTAACATATGTGGGATTTGTGGCCCAGTGAGAACTGAGGGAATGATGCTGCAGAGAGCTTCCAGTGATTTATGGAGGCTGTTTACTGCACAGAGATTAGAATAGCTTTTATCATACATTACATTGCTATTTTGCTTCAAAAGAATAGCTGAAGCCATTTTCTGACCCACATAATAGTGAAGTCTTAAATGGTATAAAGTAGCTAATTGGCATTTTTGTCAAAATAAAAGACCTAGGATAAAGGAATCTCATTTCCTTTTGTCAGAGGATGAAATTATATTTTTAAAAAAATTCATGCTGATGTAAAATTCAGACTCTTTTGTATGGATAATTGTTATTACAGAGTAACAGGAAATTGCTTTCTCTGTAAGTGTGTATTAAAATCATTCTGTTACACACAGTAATCTCCAGCTTGCTAAATGGTCCAGTGCACGTTTCCATCAGGGAAATTTGCTTATCACCTACTCAGATGGAAAAATATGGATTGCTCTTCTCTCTCTCCTCAGTGGCCTATCAGAATAATACGAAGAGAATTAGAGTAGTGAAGGAAATAAAGTTGTAATATTAATATTCCTAATATTGCTTCATCAAGGAGCATTAAGTGTCTCTGGAAATTTCCCTCAATCCCTCAATGTCCCAGACATTGGATATTTACATGTTGAAAAACCTTCTTTTTTTTTTTATACCCAATATATCTTTTTTTTTAGGTTTTTTTTTTTTTTTTTTTAATGAAGAAGAAAAACACAAAAATTTGATTATCTGAGGTAAACCAGAGGCAGCTTTAGGTACTTGAAGACATCACACCCTGAAATTAAGGTCCAGATGAGTGAGAATAAACCACAGCCTTCAGGAGAGGCAGATTTTAAGGACCTAAACACAGAGTACAGTGGATGAGCTATTTAATACATAATAAGATGATGGACTAAAGCATCTGTTTGGCAGAGTGTGGTTTTTCAGAGACTGTATTATTTATCAGACAGGAAGAGCTGAAAAAAACCTGAGTGTCAAGCACTGTCTAGAAAAGAGGTCTCCTCTTTTACAACACAGAACAATTGTAAAGGAAAATCTAAACTGCACAACCTCCAATAGATCACCCTTTATTCTTTCCACCTTACCTGGAACAGAAGAGTTTCTCCCTGCCTGCTCTTTTCAACAGTTTTCTGCAGGAATTTTCACTTTTTTCTTAGTAATCTTGATATTGTAATTCTGCACCTATGACGTGTTTCTGTGAGGCCTTTTTTTTCAGCTTCTCCACCTCTGGTTTTGTGGTTTCTTGTCCAATTGTGACCTCGCTGGCTCTTGTAGTCTGTGGTAGAACAGAAGTGAGTGTGCATATATTTTTTAAAGTTTTTTTTTTCAATTTTTGTACATTTTCAGTCTGTCTTTAAACTTCTTGAGTAACAGGAGTGTGAAAAGAAGCCAAATTCATGTTCAAGGCATCAGTTCATTACCACAAATCTTTCCAGTGTCTCAAAACAGCTGAAGAGCCCCAGCCAGTGCTGCTGGGTTGGATTCAGCAGGTTCATTCCAGGTGGGATGTGTAAATCCTCTAAATGAGAGCCCAAATACCTGCTGTGCATAATCTACCATTAAATCTGGGAACAGCAGCATAAATGCTTTGGGAAAGGAGAAAAGTTTTGTGTACCAGAAGACACCCTAATCAAAGGATAATTCTCTGGGTATCTGCAAACTGTTATGTCCTTTGAGCCACAAAGTTTAATTTGCTATATTAAAAATAATTAATTACCTTTTAAAATATATGAGAATGTTTCCTGTCTTTGTTTTTCTTTTTTTTGAAGTTATGCTTCTGTGGAAATTAAGACCTTTTAAACATCAGTTATCAAGAACTTTCTTTAAAGAACAGCAGGAAATGACTAATACAAATATACAGTGAAACCATCCAGCCATTTGCACAAAGGAATCTTCCTCCAGCTCTTTAATGGACTAATGCAGGCTGGATTGTAATGGGGCTAATTTGCTCAACACCTACTTAAGGAGAAGATGCTGGGGTGCCTGATTTTTCCCCTCTCTTGGGTCTGAAAAAGCAATATATTGCCTACATGAAAGCATCTGTGACACTTTGATAGATGAAGTGAGCTGCAGCCAATGCATAATTGGATGATGCTAAGAGAAGTGTCTGAAATTGCCTCTCAGAAGCCAGGCTTTAAAAGTCTATCAAATTCAGCAAACAGAGTGGGAAAAATGTCTGGAATTTGTTTCATTACTCATCTCACTCTCACCTTTTCAAGCTGAAACTGGAGCTTTGAGTCTGTGGCAACAGGAAGACACAGCTTGAGGGTCAAAGGGATTTTCTCCTACAATGAAATATGTAATGTTCAAATCACCTGCCACAAGTGATTTTGTGTCAAAATAATATAAAAGCAGGAGGAAGCAATAATCTGAAATAGCATCAGTGCCTCAGCTGTGTAAGTCATCCTAACATTTCTTCCAAGATTTGAACTTCACTGTCCTATAGAAGAGAAAGTTCAAGGCTCCTGTTGTCAGTAGCTGGTATAACATACTATGGACACATGAGCCTATTTACACCTATAAATGCCAAAACTGGGTTTTTTCTTCCCAAATAAATCAAAGGCTGTGTAGTTGTGAGCACACTTTTATGTTATTAGTATTTTTATTCTTATATACTTCAATAATGCAAGCAAGGGTGCCAGAAATGAAACACATTCAACAAAAGATTTGTAGAGGTTGGTTTAATTCTCATATATTGTCCATCAGGTTTTCATCATGAAATTTCTTGCAACACATAAAATATAAAGAAATTAAGGTTGGTAAAAGGGAAAACTATGGAAAAAGGTGAAAGGGAAAGGGAAGGAAATGCCTGTACTTATCCACAAGCTTCATACAACATCCCACTCACTGACCCTACTCAGTTCTGCTGAAACTGGATTCAGTTTCTTTTTCTCTGAGTGTGAGGTTGACTTTTGATATAAAGGATCTTTTTATCCACAAGCTTCGTACAACATCCCACTCAGTTACTGACCCTACTCAGTTCTGCTGAAACTGGATTCAGTTTCTTTTTCTCTGAGTGTGAGATTGACTTTTGATATAAAGGATCTTTTCCTTTGCAAAATATCATCAGTTCACAATGCCAGAGCTGGTGCATCAGGGATTACTTTTTAAGGTAGTAAAATCCCACGGTTTTCATACACACACACAAAGGGTCCATAGGAATCCTTACAGCAATGTTATCTCAGTAGATAAAAACTTTTATTTGTGAGATGTTGAGGCCATCAAAAGTCTTTGGTTTAAAATTCAAGCAAAAGCTAAAGGTATGGTCTTAATAGCTGGGTTTGATCACATGCAAAAATCTCAAAATTATTGGGATTTATGGGAACATGCAAGCATGCTCCCACCTTTCACTTACAGTGCTGGGCAACTTAAGGACTCTCTTTATTCGTTTTTGGGGTACATGATATATAATCATGTGGTTCCTAAG
This sequence comes from Passer montanus, assembly GCF_014805655.1. NCBI lineage: Eukaryota > Metazoa > Chordata > Aves > Passeriformes > Passeridae > Passer > Passer montanus. The sequence continues at coordinate 39,348,216 of NW_024356505.1, forward strand.
TGTTTGGGAAGGACAGACTTGACAAGATTCCTGGGGATTTACTTTGCTGCCTGGAGTCTGAGGCCATTCAAAGCCTTTCTGCTCTACTGGGGTAAAGGACATGAAAATTCAACTTTGAATTTAGGAGAACTGGCCCTAGAAAAAGGTCACCAGCCTTACAAACCCAGTAAATTCCTCTATGCTCTTCCACACCATAGAAAGATAGAATAACACTTGATTATGCAGGGAAGCAGGTTTTCTAAATCAGCTTCAGAAATCCAGAAAGTGTTTTGTGAGAAAATGGCTTTTGCTCCTCACTTACCATTTACAGCCATTCTCTGCTTTAACCCAGGAGAGATGGGCACTGTGGCCACAAAGCCAGATTTGAAAATGTGAATTTTCCACTGGGCACTGAGCACTGGCATGAGAGGAGTGGGGCAATGAGGTGGCACCAGGAAATGAAAGCCTCAGCCAACCCAGCCCACTGTTTCCCCTTTAATACAGCTGAGTGTGGCATTCAAATCCATTAATTCTCATCACCAAACCTGGAAATATGGAGACAGGTTTCAATTTACTTCTTATCTATTATTCATGGCGTGCTATGAAATGTTATGGAGTTAATTTAATTGCACTGCAATTAAAATACCTGTTTCTGTGTACATAAGTAAACATGCAAAATTTAAAATCTTAAATGATTGTTGTCACTGTTTCTATAAGCATTGAGATGAGGAAATAGGTTCTAAAATAATAATTTCTGCTTTTACCATTGCCCTGTCTTTAACAAATAGAAAAGCTTTCCTCTAAATGTTTGCTCATTTGTACTCTTGACCCTGGATAATTTCAGAAAGAAGAACAGCCATGCCTTGTTCCTATCTCTAAATGTTTGTTTAGAGTTCCTTTCCTCTAAATGTTTGCTCATTTGTACTCTTGACCCTGGATAATTTCAGAGAGAAGAACAGCCATGCCTGGTTCTCAGAGTCCAATAATCCAAACAGATTCTTTCAGCTGTTCCAAGCAAGGAGCATGAGATGTTTAATGTCAAATTGATTTATTTCAATATATTTGATTTTACTTGGGATTTTGATTCACCTGAATGATACAAAATATGCTGAAATCTGTTCCCCTCCCACTCCCTCAGGCTGCACTGAGATCTCAGAAATGCTCATTAGGGCTCAGCCTTGATGAAGAGCTCCTGGGCTGAGCTTGTCAGGAGCACTGTTGGGCTCCCAGAACTTGGGCTGTCTAATGAGCTCCTGCTTTTTAACCAACAGCCTTGGAAACTTATTTACCTTGCCTGGATAACAGCCCAAGTGGAACAACATGTTTGCTATTGAACTTTCCAAGAAAGTTACCAACCCAATTTTGTCCAGGACAGAAAATCATTATGACTGAGGGTAAAACTTTTGCAACCCTCTAAGCAGCATCCAAAGTGAGACCCTTTGGGCTCTCCTGGTCACAGAGGGCTGTGACCAGGATCTCCCTGTGTAGCTTGTGGACTCTCAAGGTTGCTGTGCTCAGAGGATCACTGCTGAAAGCTGATGATGGAGACTGGGCTGACACCCCCACTCCTCAAGGCTCAACAATTCATCCTCTGAGAAGATGCAAAGGCTTCTGCCCTGAGCACTTCACTGAACCAGAGTGGGAATTTTCAGCTTGTACAGACTCCTTTAGGTTTGTGTGTGTGTGACTGTGAATATGATACACAAATGTACCAAGAATGGAGCTCTCTTGGATTCAGCAGAGTCCTGAGTAGGCCCATAAATGAGTTACTGTTGTGCTTAGAGAAAATTCTATAATCTTTTGTTAAATTGTTTAAATTAGGTTATCAGTTAAACCCTGCTAAATTCAAATATTGTTGAAACCTTTAGGCCTAAACTGTTGGTCAAGTCCTGGGCTGAGTTTGGCAGGATGAGCCATTATGAACCTTGTGACTCAGTGGGAGGATTTCCCTTATTCCTTTTTATCCTTATGCTTTCCCAGCCTTACTCTCTTCCATCCCCAGCCTTCACACTGGTCATTTAAGACTGATTTTAGTTTTAGACTGGTTGATTTTAGATTTTAGCCTGATTTTTCTCTGTGTGCTTTAACCACCTACTAAGTAGTAGAGAGAACCTTGCTAATGAACTTCATCACGCTTTCACTCTCATATTGAACCTGCTTTTGCCAGTGATTCTTTGAGCAGCCTAAAACACTCATTTATGGCAAAATCACAGTGCAAATATAAGGTTACACTTAGCAAAATACAGCGACATAAGACTTCAGTCACAATACCTGTGTGAGCTCCATTGCCCCCTTGTTGGTGGATTCCCAGGTGTATTAGAAACTGCAGCTTTCACTCATTTTACCCAATCTTGTGCCAAATTTTACCCAATCTTTACCCAGTTCTCTCTTTCCTATCTGGATTTTTGGGGGTCTGTATTATTGGCTGTTTGTTAAGGGGTAAGCCCCCAATTAGGAGAGTAAGGAACATTAACTACTACCTATCATATTTAATATTCTGGCAGCCATGGGATTTGTCTTGTGCAGAGCTGAAAGACAAAACAATTCATAGAAGGAAGCTGAAGATAAGTGCAATGGACATAATGGACATAAGCACAAGTGTTTTATTGAATGGGATGTCAGAGAGCCTGAGAAATGAGTGATGGGCACCAGGTATGTTTAGGAAGGAAATGTCATTCTCTGAAGATGCTGTGGTGGAATCCTGTTGCTGCTGTTTTTATTGAAGCTTACTGTTACCTCATTGAAAGGGGGAGAAGTTTTCTGTACTCTCCGTTCAGGATGGGATTGGGGGGAAGGAACAGCTGGAAATATTTTGGTGAATTTCTGTGCACAGATGTTGGAGAAACTGTCTTCTCATGCAAACACAGATTTCTGGCTGCAGCAGTTACAGGCTTCACTGGTAGCAACAGCAAAAAATATCCCAGGTGAAGAACACAGGGATGGCTTTATATTTGCCTCATCATGTCTGTGTTATTACTTCAGCCACAAGCACAAAAAAATAGATAATTTGAGTTAGGGTATGAAATCTTTGCTGATGAATTCTGCTGGGACTGGTAGCATTACTAAAACACTGCCTCCAGTTCTTCCCTCTGCATTTCAAGAAAGGTATGAATATATAAAGGAAAACTTAGAAAAGAGCTGCTCTTTCTGGTGACCACTTTAAATTATCCCAAAGGACAAATTCTACCCAATGTCTGGGCAGCAAGGTAGGGTGGCTGTTGTCTGTAATCTAACCTATGGATGACTAACTTTGGAATGCTCCTTCACAAACCCAACTTCCCTGGAAACTGGAGAGGAAACTTCAATTGCTCTCAGTCTGCCCAGAACTAGAACAGCTCTGCATTAAGGTAAGGACTGTCATTAAAATCAGCTTGGCCTGCCTTACCTTAACTCCATGGAACCACAAAGCAGATAACTGCAACAGATTTGCCCAAACAGCTATTTTTTCCTGAGGAGTTGCCAAAACGTCTCTATTGTTCTTTCAAAAGTCTCTGAAGATCAATAAAATCACTTACTAAGTTGATGCCTTCACACATTTTCCCTGGAACTGGCAGAGAAAAGAGTAACAACTTGTGCCACCACATTCAGCTCTGACACTGCTCAGTACCTTCATCCAAATATATTTAATGGATGAGGGTACTGAAGAAACTTGCAGAAAGAAATCTGATGTGCTGTAGATGTCACAAAGACTCATAATTTAGTTTCCAGGGGTGGGCAGGTGAGAAATCTCTTGGTAATTTGCCTTAGACTAGAGAATACAAGTGCATGTCCAAACAGTATCAATTGATGGACTCACAGGTTGTTAATTAAAGTGTCTATTTAGCCATAATATTCAAGTTTGAAAAGCATCTGGCTGCTGTCAGGCTTGCTTTTAGCTGGTGGTAGCTGATGAAAGTATTTAAATACAGTTCCTGCATCTTTGAAACTTTTATCATAAATATTGAATAATTTGTTTTACTTCCAACACAACAGATCCATGTCTAGCCATGACCCTGACCTCTGCCTAAATGTCTCAGGTTGCTTGGTGTGCTCTTCTTATGGGAATAGTCACTCTAAACATGAATTATAAAAGCATATTTTGGGATGTCTTCCTGCACCACCTAAGTTGTGAGGATTTCTCATGTTGAGAGAGAATGTTCAGCTCCCTGATGGCTTTGGGCAGTGACATTGCAGATGACACACTTGTCAAGCACAATAACCTCTGGTATGTTCAGGGATAAGATGAAATTATGATGTTCTCTTTCTGGTACCTTTCGTAGAATCACAGAATGATTTGGGTTGAAAGGGACTTTAAAGATCATCTAGTTCCCACCTCCCTGCAAGGAGCCTTCCATTAGAGGTTATTTCTTGTCAAATAACTTATTTATTTACACATGGGGTCTCTTTTGAGCCCTGAGGAAAGAGTGGGTAGTGCAAACATTGCAAGGTGAGCAATAACTGAGGAACTACAGAAAGTAAAAGGACAATTTCCACAAAACCTTGGGGGATCCTGCTCTGAGGATTACAGTGCTACCACAAAAGTGGAAAAAACTCTTATTTCCCAGGGGTTTGTTTCATTCTGTTTCCACACAAGGACAGTGACACATGGAGATGTAAAACAGAAATCTGCACGATCAGTAAGGAGGCAGTGCTGGTTTGTACTCTACAGCTGACCCTCAGAAATTCCCCGGGAGCTCCACATTCACAGTATTTGCTCACTGGACAGATCCAATATTCCTTTGTTTCTGCTGTTCTCTGATTTAAGTATCAAACTTCACAGACAGAAAGGAATATTCTTCCTCTGTGTTCCAAGCATTCCTGAATTTCTCACAGAGTTCACAGAAATCCAGGGAGTTTTACCTGGAGGAATTCACAGTTCCAGATTAACAGAATTGTTAAAAGCTCCCACCTGTTCACTGCTTTAACTCATCACCACTTACAGACTTATTAAAGGAACTCTGCATTCCCTCAGGAGCTGAACTGGCTTTTGGACAAATCCAGCAGGAAGAAGCTGCAGCAGCTGGATGTCACCATTCTCCCTCCAACCCTGCAACAGCCTGCTAAGGCAATTTTAATCCTTAAGCAATACTAAAGAATTAGTCAGACTTTTAAATTATCCCTATGGAGAATTCAGGTGGTTTTGTATGCTGCTGAGGTGACATAATCACCAAGGATGTGTTCAGGCCAGGTGTGATTTTGCCAAAATTTCTGCCTCTGCAAGAGAAACTAAGTGTTCATCTTTGAAGTATTTCTAGGTATGGACAGAGAACCCGGTGTTGCATTCAAAGATTTTTTAATTGCAAAGATCAGAGTGATTAACGTTTAAAATTCTCTTACATGGCTTTTGCAGTCTTTCCTTCCTTTCCAATATATTTTATTATTATTAATAATATATTTAATATTATTATTAATATATTTTTATTTTTATCCTATTTCTAATTATTCTATTACAGTATATTTTATTTTGCAAGAACAAAGCAGTCTTACCTCTTCTCTAAAAAACATTTCATTTTACAGTGCTATAGAGAAATGCTTGAACTACCCCTCTGGAAACTCCAAGCACAGGAGAACAATATTTTATTTTTTTTTCCCCCACAACAATTAAGGTCTGTCAGACAGCATAACAGTCAGCAAACAACCACTTACTGAGACCTCTGGCTAACTTGAAAGCCCAGGACGGGAAAAAAAGACTTGTGACACTTTTCTTCTGAACAATTTGGAATGAATGTAGTACCTGTGTGCTGACGTGGGCGAGTTTTACCTGCTCCACTGAAGAGTGGCCACATCCCAAACCACAGTAAATGCTGCCATCTAATGGAGCCTGATCACTCAACAAAAGCTGTTGGCTCCTTCCAGAGCTCACTCCATCTCACACTGAATAAAATTTATAGTTTCACCTGACCAGCATCACTGTGCATGGAACAATCCAGGCTGGACAGGAGACAGACCCTCCTGGTGTCCCTGCATCCCACTGAGCCCCGAGTCCTCCTGAGAGCTCTGCAGATTTTATTTTTTTTTTATGAACAGAAGCTGGTTCTGAAAGCAACCACAGAATCATTTAGATTGGAAAAGACCCCCAAGATCATCAAGTCCACCCTTTGATTGAACACGTCCATGCCCACCACGTGCCACATTCACTCATTTTTTGAGCTCTTCCAGGGGCAGGAACTTGACCACTTCCCTGGAAAGGTTGTTCCAATGTTGGACCATAATAAATCTAGTTCAGGTTATACTATATCTGAGCTCTTTAACTCTTAGCTTGCCTGTGCCTTTATTTGTCCCAAAAATAGCTTCATTATGACTAAATCTGTCCTATTTTAGGAGTATTTAAGAAGCTAAATGACAGCAAAAATTCATTATCTTATTGTTCTTTATATTCTTGGCCTGAAAATGATAAATCTTTTCTGCCTCCCTGTGAACAGCAAAATATTTTCAGTTTTCTTGTGCTAATAGGTGGCTACTTTGGGGAAATTATATTACTGTTGTTCTGCCCCTCAATAATAGGTTATCTTGTAATAAATGAAATTGAAGATACTTCTTAGAAAATAGACAAAAACATGTTAAGCATCTGAAGTCTTTATTGGAGAATCTAAACCGGTCATATTCCAAATTGAAAAAAAAACCCAGTAAAATATTATTACACATTGTTCATACTTTTTTTTTCAGAATCAATGAAATAAATGCTTTCTCTAAATTTAATAAATGCTACCTCACAAGATACACCATGAACTTCTTTTCAGATTAGTAAGTAGTGCTTTCTAGGGATAAAGTATAATGATGGAAGTTTACGTACAATTATTCCTTTCTGGAAACAATATCTCCTGCACAATGCTCTTTGATTTTAATTGTGATTACAACAATTTTCATACACTGAATGATACAAAGAACAAATCATGTACAACTTTCAGGCACAGGCAACTGAGGATGATCTGTTAAATCCCTTAAGGTGCACCTCAAAAATTCTTAGAAATAAACAAATCTATTCAAAGATATGAGGAAGAGGATGGTACCAAAACCATCAAAATTAGCGGCTGATTATACCCAAGTGTCTTCAGTGAGCTCTTTTACAGAAGTGCAGTTCTTACTTAATTTTGCTACAATAAAGCCTTTTTGGAAATTTGGTTTTCCTTAAAAACATATACCTTATTCTATATCCTTGTGCGTTTATAAATAAGTGCCTACAACTGATCTTTTACAGACTTCTTCTGTAAGCACATGAACTAATATAAAAATGACAGCTGAAAAAATTAACTCACCAGATCCAGTGTGTGAGGAAAAAAATTCCTGTGGTTTGAGATTTTCCTCTAATATTTATGACATAGTTGTTCAAGGTTTAAGTGCTTTAAGGAGCATTTGCAAATCTGAACAATTACAATACTTGAAGGATGCTAGTATTATCCTAAATGTAGAGTATTTGTAGGATCAAAATATAGTCTCCATCTGAAAATAAGTGACACTGGTTTAATTGGAAATGCTGCAGCCAGGGGTGACCTCATGTCATTGCTTATTGCTGTTTGCCTCAGCAAAGCCATCATAACATAAAGGGAGGGATATGGAAGAAGCAGGACGTAATTTATCTGCCTTCCTGCCATGATTTTCATTCAGCAGTGATTCAAGAAGACTTTGCTTGTCCTGTATTTCCCGTTCAAAGACAGCACTGTTGTGTTTACAATGGTATAAGGACATATTTTGAAGAGAACGTTGTCTCAAGTACCTCCTGAAGGCCCTTTGAATAACAGAAGCTGACACTTCCTCTTGTTTTCTTTTAAGGGTAGAAGAAATTGGGCTGTAAGAACTTTTAGATGGATTTTCAGCTGCAATCTTTTCTTCCATGTTTAATTCAAGACTCTCCAGATCTCCAGATTCTCCCAAGACCCTTTTAGTGAAAGCCAGCAAGATATCCAAGCAGTGGATCTTATCTCCACTGACTATGGGGATGTCCATGGCTATGAGCTGGATTTTGTTGGGCTTTGGGATGCGCAAGGGGTCTGCCAGAGCATCTGCAAAGTCTGAGAGAGCAGAATAATCTATAAACTGCGTTGCCAGAGGGTCAAACTTTGCCCATGTCTCATAAAACATATCAAAGTCATCCTCACAAAGAGGATCTGTGCTCTCCTCAGTGGCAACACTGAAGTTCTCTAAAATGACTGCTATGTACATATTTACAACAATGAGAAATGATATGATGACATAGCTTACAAAATATAAAATACCAAAGCCCTTATTTACACAATTTTTTTTGTCTGTCACTGTTCCATTTAATTGGAGAGCACAATTATCAGATTCCTTTAGCACAGGGGCCAGAAGAGCATCCCAGCCAGCTGATGTGGTAATCTGGAAGAGGCAGAGAATGCTACCACAAAATGTCTGGAAGTTGAAAATATCATCAATCCCACCCTCCGAGGGGAGACAGGCAAAGTTTGCCATGCCCACGATGGCATAAATGAACATAATGAGGAAAAGCAAGAGGCCGATGTTGACCAGGGCAGGAAGGGACATCAGCAGTGCAAAAAGAAGAGTTCGAATCCCTTTGGCTCTGCGAACTATTCTCAGGATTCGGCCAACCCGCGCCAAACGAAGGGTTCTCAAAACCGTGGGGGAGAAGAAAGACTTAAACGCTTCAGAAACTCCAAGGCCTTGGAAAGGAAAAAGAAAACAAAGTGCTGTCAGGTCAAGTTGGTCAAATTAATGTCTGTTTTGTTACACTCTGTGTTTAGGTGTCGGCAGTAACGCTGATCGCATTACACTGGTCTCAATATAAACGTCATCAATTCTGAAACTGCTCAGATAAAAGCATAGGTAAAGAAAGAAAGATTGTAATATATTTCAAGATAAAATTGTAAATATTTTAATATCAAGATTTCTGCATAGCTTGGAAGCTGCATTCTTCCAAGTTTCTCTAATTTGGGGAGTGAATTTATGCATTCATTGCCCAAGTACCTAAAAAATCCTTTAAAATCCATTCAGATCTTGTGCTGGAAGCTCTGTGACTGCCTCTGAGCCACTGTCTGAGTGCTGCTTCTTCTTTAGGCTAAAGCCTAAATGTGAGACTTTGACTAATACTTGGCACTCAAATGAGATCAGAGAAGAGCAAGAAGGAAATAAGGAAAATTGTCTTTCAGTGTGTATCCCCCACAACACCTCATTCTATGACCTTGCTATCACAGCAATGACACGGTAACAATGCAAATTATTACAAACAGAAGAGTTAAGAAGTCATAATTTTTCTGGATTGTACAGGATGGCAAAAGGCTGCCATGCTTAGGCAAGAAGCAGAGAACTTAGCAGTTTCTCTTTCCCATCCTTTATTATATGATATGACCTGAGCCTGAGTAGGAAGAACAGACAAAATGAACTTTACAAGAAACTAGAGCTGTATATGACCCTTTGCAGGGTAAATGATAAGTATCTGGTCATATTTAAAGAGCCAAAAAAAATACAAGCCAGTTTTAATAATTTTTCTCAGTCACAAATAGTGGTCTGGGTTTAGTATGGTGTTGAGGAACCAAATTTTCCTGGGCTTTCCAAATCTGTAACTGGGCTCTGCCTTCTTAAGGGGAAATCCTGGAAAATCAAATTAATCCCCATTTTTGAGGCAAATTTATTTTTAACCTGGATTTTCTCTTCCTGTGAAAACAACAGCTAACATGACAACATATAAATTGAAAGCATAAAATGTTAGACAAGAGTTTAAGCACAATAACTTTAGAAAGATGTTACTGAATTAAATTAATATTCTGTTAATTCCTCAATAAAAATTATACTTTAAAAAATTGAACACTCTGTTTACCTTTTAGTACTCTGTAAGAATATAAGGGAAAACAAAAATGCATCGTTTTAGAAGGAATCACTTAGCAGATAGTCTGAAATAGTAAAATGGATCTGGAATTTGTTTATCAAACATATGTAGGTGGTTACTTCAAACTGGAATTTGGCTTAATATTGGTAAGACACATTACTTGACCTAGTGTTTGATACTTACTCACTATTGAAAGGATCACAACACTGAAATCAAACACGTTCCAGCCACTTCCAAAGTAGTAGTGCCTTAAGGCCAGTATTTTTAAGACACATTCTGCAGTGAATACAGCCACAAAAAAATAGTTGATTTTATTTAGAACATTCTTGGTGCCTTTGTCGTTGCTTTCTGCCATCATAACAATCATATTTAGACAGATGAAAATCACAATGGTGATGTCAAAAGCTTTGTGAGATACGATGTCAAACAGCAATCCTAAGAATGCATTCTGTGGAGAGAAGAAGAACTACTTAATGCCACTTCTGGGATCCAGCCTGCATTAAAATATTAATCAGTAATTTGTGCTTAGAAAAGAAATTTAAGATAACATAAATTAACAACAAGCTACTAGAAGCATTTTTTGGTGATTTCTTTAGACTCTCAAAGAAAACTCACCATATTTTCAGTATTTTCAGGCACTGTGCAAGCACATTGGCTTAGAAAAAAATATACAGCAGGAAAACATTCAGAGTACATTGTGATTGCTCTTTTAATAGAAATACTTATTGAAGCAGATATTTCAGTATAAGCAATTCTAATTAAAATGTCATAAGCAGGAAAAACTCTGAGTAGTTACTGTGCAAAGACAGGCCTGGAATTTAATTTAAGAAAATGTAAGAAATAAAGCACAAGATTATTTAAAAGCAAATAAGAGCCATGGGGCATGTACTGCTCTCTATTCATTCTAACCTGCAATAATCCAATCTAGCTGCAGAAGCAACATCATGCAAATTAAATAACCAAGATCATGTTATGAATATCAAATACTTTAATATGAACTGGTTTAAAAAGTTTGTACATTTGAGTAGGTGATAAATAAGTGGTAAATTTCCTTAATTAACACCCTCAAAGATGACTGTGTTGGATGGAAATTTTAAATAAAAGAGAGTAAAATCTAAATACTGTATTGACGGAGGAAGATGAGGGGCTCTAATGCAAGGTTTATTTCTTAATTCCTGGCTACTGAGTTTAAATATAATGCTCTTTATATCCTCTGTCATATTCTTCTTAAGGTGGTCTCACCGATGGTCTTGGGATGGGTTTTTGAGGTTTCTTGGATCCCAGTTTTTTTAGGGCATTATAGTACTTTTTCTGTTCCTCAGTCAAAAATAGATCTTTCCCACCTAAGTAAAGAGAAAAAATGTTGTTCAGATGAAGTCAAATAAATACCAACAAATTTATGTTAAAGACAGCAAGTGACAGTTGTCATCAGTGGGACCGAAGAGAGCACAGAGACCAAATGTATCTTCACCATTTCTCCTTTTCCCCTTGATCTTTGATCTGATCTGGGTTGATCATGGAAGTCAAGTCCAGGCAGTGATCCCAAGTCAGTTCCCTCAAGTGTGAGAGCCTTTTCAAAGTTTTGCAAATCTATTTACTATTTTTAAAATTACATAAGATTCATCAAGAAGTAGAATATTTTATATTTTTGGGAAAGGCAGAAGCAGAAGTAGATTGATGGACAAGCAAGTAAATAAAGGATGATGAATACGAATTTTGGGACCAAGTTCTATGGGAAGTTCCTGGCATTGAATTTCTTATTATCATCCACACCACCTGTATTACTGAGCAATCACTTGGAACCCAGTAATCAGAAATCACTCATCATAAAAGCACTTAGTGATCACAATTTTTTCAACAAATCCATAACAATGTTCAGCAGGGCATCTGCAACTGGAATCACTGCAGCAAAACCTCTCAAAATTCTGCTTAACTTGACTACATGGAATCTCAGTGAAACACCCAAAGAAGCAAAAAAGAAATGAAAGAGAAAACTGAAAAATAAAAAATATCAGTTACAGCATGTACTAAGAAAAGTAAAAAAGTGCTACATCCACATAAACTTCTATCAAATGTTCAAACTTATAAACTACTTAACCGTTTTATCTATTGGGATTATTGTAACTGGGACTTCTTACAGTGAAGTTGTACTGCTGTTACTCAGTCCCTACACATCCTTTCTCTGTCCAAATTCAGAGAACAGAAGAATTTCTTGTGGATTTTATTTCTATTTTTCTCTACTAAAGTCAGTAATGCTTGACACTTGGTTTATAAATCAGCCTATGGAAATAATAAACTATTCCAGTAGAAATTCTGTCTTCCAGTGGGAACCTTGAAATTGGGGTCTGCTTTTCCGGTATTTCTTCAATGAGCAAGATGCTTATTTGTTGTAAGACTTCCAAGTGGATTAATTGATCCAATTTCCCTCTTTGTTCTGGACACTTTAAAGCCTTAAATGAATCAGGAAAGAACTCAATTGATAAACAAGCTTGGCACCAGGAAGGTGAAGTATTCCAGGGAGGGATGACTGTTGCTTTTCTTTGCTGCGTTTTCCATTCTAAGATTTTGCCTTCCAGTTCTTACTGAATAACAAGGACACGGAATATAACAAGTAGGAGGAGAAAAGTGGAAGCAGTCATTGCTTCATGGGCTTTAAGCAGCCTTTAAATTTCTACACAGCTTCTTCTTGGGGTCATGGCCTGGATCCCAGTGCAGAATCTTTTTAAAACCTCACTAAATTAATCTGTAGGTTTATTTTATAGATGACTGACTTTTTAAAGTGCAGCTAGTTTTAGAAGTTCTGTTGACAGGCCTTTTCAAGGTTCTTTACCAGGAAAGCAGAGGTGACTTCTTCCATGACTGTTTCTTCCATGATTCCCTGCTCACATTTGTGAGGTGTTTACTCTCAGCAAAAAGGGTTTTTCTGTTACCCAAAGCAAATCTTCAAAGCAGAAGAAAAGAATTCCACTCTCCTGTAGCAAAGTCTTGGTAACTTTTTTGACTTCTCGTTATTTCTAATGCTACTCACTCCTTCCTCGTCCTCTACTCAGAGCAAATTCAGGACTCAGGAAAATAGAATTCACAGGTAAAAACCTTAAGGAAGAGGGGATTCCTGTTTTCAAAACTTGGTTTGAAATGTTATTATTTTAAATTTATCTAGTCAAACACTTATTTCAAAATGTCAGACCTCTAGATGTCAAATCAGCATTTACTTAATCAAATTGGGAATACAGGAGACCATGAGTTAGCTCATGTAGTACTTATCTTTTTCCTTTGCTGGTTAAAATTGCTGATAACCACTCCAATGAAAAGGTTCAGCATGAAGAAAGATCCAAAAATAATGAAAACCACAAAGAACACATACATGCGTAAGCGTGCTTCAAACTTGGGCTGTTGATCAATCTGTTAAAAAAAAAAAAATCAAACCAGAAAAATAATATTGGTAAAAATGAGATAATCTCAGCTTCAGCATTTCCAATTTATTATAGCAGATAGTTTTATTGTCATGAGGGATAAATTATTTCTGCACATTTATACCTTTATCTAGATGTACAAGTAGAACTGTACTTGTTCTACTTTATACTGTTTGTAAAGATAATTAAAAACAAAGCCAAATCCTGCTCTAGCAATTTTTTTAGTAACAAATAAACAGGTCCAATTAGAAGGGATCCTATGAGCCCTGATTAGAAAAACAGCTCAGATTAAACCTAATGGTGAATTCCCTCCTTTGGGATGCTATCCCAGGCAAGAAGCAATTTAAACCATCCATACAAGGAACAATACTGTTATTTAGCAGCTATATAACTACAGTCAAGAGTGATGGAATGAGTAAAAAAAATGCAAAGTCAACTAAATACAGAAAAGTTAAAACTCACTGCTAGTATGAGAGTGAGAAACATGACATGCAAATGGGGAAGAAATAGCGAGGGTGTCAAATGTAGGGAAGAAAACTTTCTCAAATCACTGATAAAGCTGCAGGCTGTTTCAGTTCTTCTGCACGTGTTCAAAAAGGAAGAGAATTTGCTTCAGAGGCACAGCCATATTCAGTTTCCAAATCAGACTTGTAAAAAATTACATATTAGCTTGCCCTCTTTTTGTGTGGTATCACTCTATTGTGACCAGTTTCTTTTATCTAAGTTTCAGATACTTGGTACTCCAAGGATTATTGTTTGACCTTGTAGCTGGATGCACTCATCCACTTGCATTTTTGACCTGGTGTTGCAAGCAAAGCTGAAAAATTAACTTTATAGATAGAAAAGGGAAGAAGGAAAGGGAAAATAACTAAAATTTCATTTCAGTGACATACCTCACGTGAATCTACTGCTGCATACATAATATCCATCCAACCTTTAAAAGTTGCCTGAAAGAAAATGCATTGTTTGTTACAACTAAGAGAAAGAATAGCTATTGCTAATATAAATGTGATAATAGTTGTGAAAAAAATGAGAAGTGTGCTATAAAAATATGCATCAATTCTAAGACATGCTTGGAAGTATGATTCACTGGAGTTTATTACAGAGAATAAATTTTCCTGAAAAGAAAACAAATCTCATGATTCATGTCAAATGCTTTAATGCTAACTCTTGTTAACTTGAAATTTTTGTAAAAACAAAAGAACACTAAAAGTTTCAGCTTAACTAGCAAACACAACTTAAAAGGAAAAAAAAACAATTTCTAAAAAAACAGCAAATGGCTTCATCCTGCAATTTTTGTCATAGAACATTCTGGATCCAGAGCAAAGAACATCTAGAAAATATACAGGGATAATGGAGACTTTTTTAAAATGCCTTTCTCTGCTTTGTTGTGGTACTAGGGAGCTCAGTGAATTAGCACCCCAACACTTCAGGATTTTTACAACAGAAGAAGACACAGAATTCTAAATAAATTGGTCCACGAGTATTCTTTCTTATCCACTCTGAACTAGAAAAAACAAGAATAAATTTAAATACAGTAACAGGCAGACTATTTCAGGCTTAGTTTGTTAATCAAAATTAAAACAGAAGTGAAACTTAAAACAAAATTGAAAAGCTGTGAAAGAGTTCTTGATTTTAACTAAAGGCTGCATGTGCCCAAGTGTTCTTTAGGAGGAGGCGAGCAGCTCTTAGATGAGGAAAATAATAATGGAAGCTAAAAAATCCCAAGTTTCAGTGAGATAAACAGAAGCATAGTGGTGTGCCTTGGTTGGCCTGATCAACCCATTCTTTGAGGAAAACAAAAAGAGCGTGTTTTTATAGAACTTACCACTTGGAGAAGAGCCAAGTATCCCATGCCAACATTGTCAAAATTTACAACACTATTTGTCCATGTCCCATTGTTGGAAATACAATCATTTTTGCCACTAATGAAATCAGTGCTATTTTTTTTGAGTGTGCATTTCCAAAATCTGCTTCCAAGCCATTTGACTCCTAGAACATTAAAGAGGAGCCAAAAGACAACGCAGACGAGTAGAACGTTGAAGATGGAGGGGATGGCTCCAAAGAGTGCATTCACAACAACCTGAATGAAATTAATGAAAATAATTCATTAATTGAATTCAATAGATCACTTTTCCCAGAAAGCCACTGATTTTTACTTCTTCTGTATTTATTGAAATCTCTCATCCATATAAAAACCCTCCCTATATCTTTACCTTTATCCCTTCAAATCTTGACAAAGCTCGTAGAGGCCGCAGTGCTCTGAAAGTCCTGAGAGATTTCAGGCTGGTCCCAGAGGAACAAGGTGAGGAATCTTCAGAAACAGAATTTTGTCCCCAGGAAACAAAGGACAGCTGTGTTCATTGAATTGGAACTGGGATCATTAAATGGCATACAAAATTTTATTTTATCTATATTAGTAGACAATCCTAAGATGAAAGTTAGAGTATATTTCACCACTAAGTCAAATGAAGAAAATACACATTTAACGTTATCACAATATAATTTTACCTCATTCTTTTCTAACATATGAAAAAATGGAATTAATTCTAATTTGATTTTTTAAACAGTCCATATAATTTTGTTTAATGTTGGTATAACAATCAAATTGGTAACTATGATACTTCCATATAGTACCAGACCAGAAAGGTTTATTCAGATTAAATACTCCCATTTTCTACATAGTTATTCTCAAAAGTGTATACAGGGATTTGTTATCATAACTGAGTATAGGAGTGTCCATCTGGTTCATTTTAGATAATTTAAATAATTAGGTTTTTTCACTGTTCATGATTTGTCTCTTCCTTCTTGTTTGAATTTGCTGCCTCACTGTTCAGCCATTGGATATTTCCATGCTTATCCTCTGGTTTGGACAGCTATTTACATTACAAAACTGTAACAGCTCAAGTATTCTTCACAAATAGTCACAATATTAGATCTTTCTGTTGAAATTTCCTAGTGCTTCATGACTTTCAATGCTGACTATCCTGAGTCTATCAAAAGCTACTCTGATGTCACAAGTCAGCAGTTTAGACATCCTTATTTTAAAACATTTAATTTCAGAACAGGCCCAGTGTGATGTTGACAAGAAAAATATTTCATTTTTACACAGCAAGTTTATAATATTTAACATTTTCTACATTCGGAGCAAATGTATATGAATTGAACACTGCACTTATCTCACTCTTGGTGATTCCAGCATTTCTCTTTAAGGCTGTGCAAAGCAAAAGATACCTTTAATTCCCTGGTAAATTAAATTCTCTGATTTTTCCAACCACGCTTTTCAACTGTCTTTAAATTTCTTCTCCTTCAAGGAAGGAACTCTTTACTTTTTTCTCTTTCTAAATGCCAAAATCACAGATTTGGTTTGGGTTGGAAGGAGACTTTAAGATCACCTAATCCAGAATTGTCAGTAGCTTCACATTTTCTACTGTCCTAATCAATTTATTTTAATTTTATTTCTGATCCCTAATTGAACTCTGTCTCTACAACTGAAAAAGGTTTTAGAACCATCATGGTCCTCAATGATGGTGATACCTAATAAAATTTCCATCACCAACTTCTTGATTATTGGTGACAATTTCCATTTAAAGTCCTAGGCGCTTTTGGATTGAAGTTTTTTTAGCTTTTGGAAACTGTCTTTAAGACTTGTATTAATTCATAATCACAATTTACAGGTATTTCTCCATATAAAAAATACCAAAAATTTAAATGTAGGACAAGCTGAGTATAATACTTACACACACAATGATGAAGTCAAGCAAACACCAAGAATTTGTGAAATAACTGTGCAGACCAAAAGCTACCCATTTCAGAAGCATCTCCGTAAAAAAGGTGTAGGTAAATATGATATCAGCATAATCTAGGATAATTTTCACTTTTTTCCTCTTCTGCAGGTGAACATCTTCAAATGCCTGGAATTTCAGAATGCAGTTTTAAAACAGGTTAATAGTTTTACACAAGATTATTTTTGAATTCCACAAGAATAAACAGTTTGGCTTGTTATAACCATTCCATATTAAATTATGGATGACCACCACTTATTTTTACACTTAAAAGTAAAAAGGTAAAATGTAAAATAAGTACAATCTCATTTTCACACTGATTGAAAAAATCTCATACTTTCAAGTTTTTATGTTCAACACTTCAAAAAATGTCTGACCAGGGTCAGTGGTGCCTAAAAAATTTTGGTTTCCCAAGGTAGTTGACAGTTTTGAAGGGGTTGATCAAAAATTCTTCACAATAAAGCCTGAATTGAATACATTAACCAGTGACTTAAGAATTAACCAGTGTCTGTCAGACTCTGACCTTCCAAACCAAGGCACCAGGGAGTTCCCCTGGAGGTTTT
The DNA here is from genome assembly GCF_014805655.1 of Passer montanus. Lineage (NCBI taxonomy): Eukaryota > Metazoa > Chordata > Aves > Passeriformes > Passeridae > Passer > Passer montanus. The sequence continues at coordinate 39,365,734 of NW_024356505.1, forward strand.
GTCAGGAGAATTTTAAAGCAGACAGTTAAAATCTACAGTTCAGGGAACAACCTGAATGTAAAGTACAGAGAACTGACTTTAGTTGGCAATTCTGACATCTGCCACATAGATCACCTTCAGACTATTTGGTTATGTTCTTTCTGCATTATATAATATTTTATTTAACAAGTTACTCTCAGTAGACAGTGAATATACTTTCAAATAAAATAATTCTTCCCTTAGTCTTCAGTAGAAATTGAATATGATCAGAGTAAAAATGAAACATTACCTCACCTACCAATTTACATCCACCTTCACTTTTAGCTTCTGATCATAATGTTTGGATGATTTTCAATCTACATTTTTACTGAGTAGCTAGTTTGTTTTACAAATTTAGAAATGCTAGTTATTTTTTCAAGCTTTCCCAAGTAATATCAGACTCTGGTTTAGCTTTGTAATTAACACAAAAGTATAAAGAACTATTTTCAATGAAGAGCTGTGATTCCATATGCTTAAATCCATCTATTTAAATATTTTATCCAAGTGGAGGAAAGCATTATAATTTCTAAAGGTTACATTTATTACACTCTTGTCTCTCCCTGGGGAAAGGAATGTCAGAGCAGAAGAAATCAATTCAATACTATTCCTTTACTTACAACAATTAATTCAGAAATGGAGAAATTAAATTAAATTTACCAGTGCTGCGCTGCTCAATACAATCATAAAAACCATAAAATATTCAAACCCGCTATGGTTCACGATTCTGTAGCAGGTTTTTCTAAAGTTCCACCAAGTTCTGCCTGGAAACTTTGTGATATTCACTACACAACATGGGAAACACTCAACACAACCTGAAAAGAGAGAGAACAGCATTTTGGTTCAATGGAAAATGTTGAGATATGGATTTAAAAAGTATGAAACATCTAAAAAAGGCCTTTTGCATATTATAGGAAGAATCTGCTCTTTTATCTATGAAGTGATGCTGTTATTGAAATGATCTGAAGCTAAAGAAAAGTTTTTATGCCAAAAAAAATCTCTTTTAAAAAAGCAACACATACCTGGACTAACAGACTTTTATAACTTATAAAAGATGGAATAACATCTTTTTATGTCCTCCTGCAGAAAGGCTTGTGGGCACAAAAGAAGCCTTTACTTCTATCTAAAAATGTGTTTATTTTCTGCATTTTTTAATCTTTTCTTTTTAATTTTGAAAAGAGATGTTGCCTTACTAGAGGTCAGTAAATTATTTTTACTAATTATTTCACTTTATTGCACTGCAGAGACATTGTATCTGGACTCTGTTTACTGCCCTGTGCCAGAAACACTCTTTATTAATCTGGAAAGGCAGCAAGATTGAACCAACAGAGTCTAAGGAGAAGCTGAGGTGATCAAAGGCAGATATCCAAACTGGAATGAGCAGGCAAACAGTTCCTGCTAATCTGGACATGCTCCAAATGGATATTTTTGAACACTGGTTCATTTGGCATTAGTGCAATACCAAAAAAAAAAAAAAAGGATTCCTACTTTCTACAAAGCAGTCCTTAGGCAGCTGGGAGTTTTTAGTCTGGGAAAACATCTCCAGAAGAACCACTGGATCCACAGTGCTGGCTTCAGAAAAGCTACGAACAGAATGATATTTCTGCAAAGGAGAAGAATTTAAGAATTAAAGAATTTAGGAATTTAAGAAAAGAATTTATTTGCTTTTCATTAATAGAGTTAATAAACCTAAAATAAATGAAAACAATCATCTTCTCTCCCTCCCCCTCTTTTGGGCATTTCTTCCCCAAAAGAAATTTGCAGTATATAAATTATCTTTCTGTTGCTGAACTACCAAAATAAATTATAAATACTAGGACAGAAATAGCCAATCCCATGGATTTTTGTTTCCATCACTTTATTTTAACAAGTTTCTTGGTTTCTTTTAGTTATCTACAGTGGACTTGAAGGAAGGGAACTGTTAATAAAGGATTATATTACACCGCAGTTTTAGAGAAAACTGATTTCTTCAGGCCAGTCCATTTTTAGAGATACAAATCATGTCTCAAAAGGCTTGAAGAGGGGAAGGAAGGCCCAGCATATTAATACAAAATGATAAAAGTTATAATTACCTCTTTTTCATCTTTCTTTGGGTTTGTTACTGTGAAAGCATTTGCAGTTTCAGAAGTCCCAGAACTCTGATTGAAGCTGTTTGAATTCCGCCACTGTTCTCTGTGTCTTAATTTGTCTCCCTGCATGAAATGATGCAAATCAGTTGATTTTCCATTTATTTTATTTTCCTGACAGTCATTCTTGAAAGGCAAAATGATTTAACAGATTGTAAAACATCCATGAAGTTTAGACTCATATAATCACAGAATTATTTGGGTGTTTGGTTTGGAAGGGGCCTTAAAGATCATGTAGGTTCAATGAGAAGACATCTTTCACTAGCAAGTTTTGCTTTTTACAAATAATTAAATAGTTTTCCTAAAATGCTTGTAAAAGATTTATGCTTCCAGTTATAGGCAGAAGGTCTAAGTGATCAGAATCAGTCCTCAGTCCTTCTGACACTACAAATTCCTAGAAATACCAGATTCCACTGCAGCAGGGAATGAATTTCTGACATCAAATGCTTATGGGCAAGACATTTGAAACAGCCACAGATAAATCTAAGGTGATCAGCAATTTCTGCTTCTTTGAGAATAGGTCCTAAGAGACTGCACTGATAATGCTTCTTACTATGATCAAAACCATACAAAATGGATCCTGGCAGTCCACCTAGACACTGACCATGTGCTAATCCATCCAAAAAAAGATCCCTCCAACCCTAACAATTCTATGATTCTGTGAAAAGAGTTCCTATAGCTCCTGCTCCGTATATGACAATCCTGAGTGGATGTGACAGACACCTGAAATATCTCCAGTATCCCTAAATGCCTCTGTACAGCTGTCATGGCAGAAAGACTTGAGCAGAAAGACTTGAGCTTTATCTCACTCACATGCAGAAAGACTTAAGTTTATCTTGCCTAACACAACAAAATCAAGAGATATTGTGGAATCAAAAGTAAAGAGGAGTCAAAAGTACCATGGAGGTGAACATGTGATTAAAACCCAGCCCCAAAATACTAAGAATTTATTTTTTAAGGTATAGCTTTTGTTTACATTCCCTTTGGGTTCCATGCAATTGAGAAGCAACATATAATCAACACAAGAGGCCTGCCTTACAAAAAATCCAGGTGTAAGGCAAAGGAGACAAAAAGAAAGAATGTCTTGATTGAACTTTATCAATTGACAGAAATAAATGGAAACAAAACAATCAGAAGCAGAATTTTGGCTGTCATTGAGGAGAATGATGAAAAAGTGAATATTCAACATATATTCAACACCGAATAACCAAGAATATTTGGTAGCCCTTGTACTAGAAGAAGAAAGTAAAATAAGAGAAATTACAGAAAGGATAATATTTACTGTTGAGTCTTTGAGATTGCATTTACAGATGTAAGTCACAATAATTTTTCAAATATCAGTATTCCTTACCTGTTTCCTGTATTCTACAGCTGTGTGCAAAATGTGCCCATCATCACCTTCCTTGGGGTAAGCCTCTGCTGCTGTAACGGGAACACAGGTACTGTGGCTGGTCAAAATGTCTTCATATTTCCTTGCTAGAGAGGAGTTCTCTTCCATATGGCAACACTCTATATCAAAGGAGCTGTTGTCTATGTATTTCCTGACATCTGTCATGGCATAATTAGTAACCTCTATGCCCTTCCCAGAAACTTCTGCCAAAGCCTTCTTTTTGTCTGTTCTTCTGAGGCTTCCCCTCATTCTTTTGCAGCAGTGATCCCAAATTCTGTCTTTCACAGTCTTCAGGCTCTTGTGAATCTGTGCAATGGCAATCTGGTATTTAGTCCCTTCTCGAGGCTCCTCTTGTCCCTCTGGGCCATCAATGTTGAATGAACTCAGCAGCAAAGCAATGAACAGGTTGAGCACCTTAAAACAGAGCAAGTTGGAGACACTATTGCTAACAGAAGAGATACCTCAGAGAGCCTCAAACTTGCTTTCATTAACCACTAATAAAGAATGAAATTCTTTACTATTACTCTGGAATATTGTTGTGTCATGATATAGCTCCTTCTAGAAGGATTGGCAGGAGAATAAAGGAGGGAGGTGAGAGTTTGGGTATATCAAATATATTTTCACATGCTTTGATGTCCATAGGGTATGAGGAGGCAGACATGTAGAAAAACAGTATGCAAAGATGAATTTTAATTACATCACCATCAAAAAGGATCTGGTATAGACCAACAAACCAAGCAGATCAAAAATATTTTGTCTGCCAGTAAATTTACATTAGATCTAATATAAACCCACAAATCTGGGAACTGTAAACTTTTGATAATATAGGGGCAATGTGTTAAGCATTAAAAGCACTCAGGAGTTTGGTGATTTGATCCCAAGATTAAGACATCTGACACGAAATTATGATAAGCTCTGCACTTCTATACTCTGGATAGAAGGAATAATTTTATTTTGCTTCTATGTCTTGTGTGAGAAAGAGAAAGAAAGGGGAAAAGGGAAGAAAGGAGACAGAACAAAACCATATGTCAAGTGACACCCAGAAAAGAGAATAAAGTGAATAGTTTTCAAACAGTTGAGTTTTCCTCCTAAGAAAAAAGTAGCTGGATGCATTCAGTAGGGACTGAAAATTGACTTGAAACTCACCACCAGGTTTCCTAGCACCAGGACGAGCAAGAAAATGGTGAGACATTTCCTTTTTCCAGCCACTTCCATGCATTCCCACATAGTTTCAATCCATTCTCCACATAATATTCGGAATATAATGAGGATTGAATGACTAAAATCTTTCATATGCCAGCGTAATTTGCCAGTGGGGCTTATTTTAGTGGAATTTGTAGTATAATCACCGCCCAAAATCTGCATTCCTACTACAGCAAAAATAAACACAGTGATTGCCAAAACCAGGGTGAGGTTACTCAGTGCACCAAATGAATGTAGAATTATTTTCATAAGAGTATTTAAGGCTGGCCAGGACTTTGCCAATTTGAAGATCCTGAGCTGTAAATAAAACACAAGGAAAAAAGAAAGTTAAAACAGCCCAGATAGCACAGCACACAAGAAAGCCAGACCCCACATTTACCATGATGTCTTTACTACAGTAGTATCACTATTTTTTCCCCAAAGAAAGCCTTTTAATTGTTTTGATGCAATTAAAATCACTCCAATTAAAAGCTCATGTTGCTTTACTACTTATCAATAAAGATAACAGATTTAACATATTCATCAGTAAAATCATATGAGGATATTTCACTGTACAACACATGCACTTTTAAAAAATAAGTGATTTTTTTTATTTTAATAAATAATTACCAGCCTGAAAGGTGACAGATTTGTTCCAAAGCTTGCTAGGCCAATCAAAACAACCAAGCTATCAAAAACATTCCACTTTTCCTGGAAATAGTAGTAAGGATCTAGAGCAATGATTTTCAAGATCATTTCTACAGTAAAAATCAGGGTGAAGACCTGGAAAGATAAACATGAAATTCAGAAAAAATGTCACTGAAAAAGTCTGTCTCCCTATGGAAGTGCCCCAGTATAAATACAGGGTTATAACTCAATTTTTAATCTAATATAGCTTAACTTACCTGGTCACTTCGAGAAATCAGTCGTTGGTATACTGGATCCATGCCAGGGTACTCCATAGCCAGGAACAAGGTATTCAAGATAATGCAAACCATGATCAGGAGATCAACAAATGGATTCAAAATTACCAATTTCATCTTCTCTTTGACTGCTCTCCAGAATGGACAACAATTCCAAATTAGATACTTCTGAGGGAAATTTTTCCAAAATGTAGGGCAGTTCACTTTCGACTCTGTCAGGCAAAGAGGGAAAGAAACATGAATAATCCTTTGTAGAATATCACGGAATGAAGAAAAAGACAATAATTAATTGAAAAGATTGAAAAGTCAATCTCACATGAGCAGAATGGCATCATTGAAAAAAATTGTTTAGCTCATTCTGCACAAACTAATCACAGACTAATAAAGGTCAGGCAAAATTTACCCTTGGTAATTGCAAGTTATAGGAGATATGAGAATATTTATTTTACTGAAATTCACATTTGGCAGCATAATTTCCCCTTTTAAAATAATGGTGCTTGTGGCAGTTTGATCTCCCAGGTTGAGTCACACAATCACCACAGGAAAGAGAGGAAAGAATGGCTTACTTGAATTATCTGTAAGAATTGTGGCTGCACTCATTAACCTCTGTCTTCGGACAGGATCATTGATAGCATCCATTGAGACCTCATAGTCCAGCAGGATCTGCCTCTTTGGTTAGAAAGGCAGAAGATAATATAACAGGGAAACATGAAGATATAATAATTGCAATACAAATATTACAATACTTGCAGTACAAAAATTATATCCAGCATGAGATAAATAATGTCTTTTCAAATATACATTATAGTGAAGCTTTAACTTGCTGAGACAACATAAAACAAACAAAAAAAAATCAGGTGTTTGAAGACAACATTTCATCAAAATCAGTACAATATTTCAAGAATTTTTTTTTCTTTCTGAAGATATTTAATTAGCAGTTATATTTCCATTATAAAAGAATAATAGAAACATTAACAGGAGGCAAATGAAATGAATCAATCTGTCTTTCCAGTGATTGATAAAAACAACAGATAAAAAGAACACTGACCATCAGTTTGAATAAACTATTGGCTATTAAACTATGAATTCCTAATTATTAATAAATAATCATGTATAAATATGAAAAATAGTCACATAGTTAATACAAATTATTGGGATTTTTATCCCTATTAATCCTATCAAGATCTAACTAATATTGAACTACCTAAAACCAGGAATGAGATTACTTTTGTTTTCATTAGAACTACCAGATGACGAGGAATCTGACAGACTGGGAGTGGACAGACTGACCACATCATAATGCACTGTACTTTAGTATTCCCTCTCAGCACAACTGAATTTGCATAATTTTCTTTTTTGGGAAGGATAAATCATGACAAGGAACCTGACTGGCTGGGAGTGGACACATCATAATGCACTGTACTTTAGTATTCCCTCTCAGCACAACTGAATTTGCATAATTTTCTTTTTTGGGAAGGATAAATGAATAAAAATATATCATAATGTTACCTCAAACTCTTACGATATTATGATTTTTACAAACTTACTCTGTAAAACTGTTATTCAGGGAATGAAACTGATAATCCTTGTCCTTAAAAGTTTAATAACAATTATTTCTCTTTGTCACTCTGATATTTTAATGAAAATCTAAGCAAAACTTAGCTGATAGAGCTGTCAGAGAACAAACCTATGAAATTAATTGATACTACAGTGCTAAAATGCTCATTTTCCCCTCTGCTTTTTTCCTGAATCCAAAAGGCTCCAAAGACTCTTGTATTCATGGCCAGTGTAAGTCAAGTCACCCTTAATTCTTTTCTCTAAGATCTGGTGTTTCAGAAAACCCTGAATAATTTGTGTTCCAGCCTGACTAAAGCTCTCAGACTTCATGCTGAAATTCACAGCTGTTAGGGAACCTTCAGTGTTGTTTCTGGAAAGGACAAGGACGTTGACCCACCCTGAACTGGTCACTGCTGCTCATTGATCTTCAGCTGAGGGAAATAACTGGGCATGAGAAATTGTCTGACAAATTGGGATTTAAAATAGGGATGTGCACTAGAGAAATAATGTTTATAAACTCATTCTGTCCTACCAAAAAACTTCTACCCAATATGCTTTTCTCTTTGACTTAGCACCTTTAGCCTCTTTTTGTGATGAAAGTAGAGAGGACATTGTTTGGGGAGTCCTCAAACAGCAGAGTTTGTACTGCCAGTAGTTGTCAGAACATGGAATAAACTGCTACATTTGCTGCAGATTATTCTTATTTGACTAAAGGTAAAAATCTGCATTGGAGAAGCTCACACTGCTTGGATCATGCTTTAGGTTGTCCTAGAGATCTTCAGAACTTTGTCATTCCCTGGACACAGAGAGGGGAAGGGGCCTTGGAAAGGTCTGAAGATGTTATTTCTGAGATATAAAAATCCATTACATTTGGCATCCACCAGTGCAGACTTTGTAGCCTTGCAGAAGTAAGGTCTAGAAAATAATCCAAATTTATTTCCTGTCTCATACATCTTCTGCAGCACAGTTACAGACTTAGAAGAATAAAGTTAAATAGGAATAGACAGACATAAAAAATTATTTTTGTACTTACAAAAGATATGACACCTATTATGAAAATACTTTTTTTTCCTGAATAGGTGCAATAAAACACTACCATGGGCTGTGACACAGCATTTCCTTTAAGTGCAGCAGAACCAAACTAGGTCACAAAATTGAATTATATTCTTAACACAGCAGGGGAAACATTACTGACTCTACAAGAAGCAAATGCTTTACTAAAGGAGATGACAGGTGGCTGCCAAGTGGGTGATTTGGATTCCTTCAGCTCAAATATAGAATTTATTATACCTAGGATTATGGAATTTAGAAGAAAATCTGACCATGATGACTGTCAGAATGAGAATTGAATCAATTTTAGCTAGGATTATGTGTCTGAGAAAGACTCCCCTTCAAGGATACTTTTCAAACAGATGGAAGTTGGAACATTATTTATCTTAGTTCTGCTATGGGAAAATTTTCATTTTCAGTGAGATGGGTGGAACAATTCTGGTGTTCTCTCAGAAGCAAAAGAGAATCTGTCACAGGATGAAACCAGTATAAGAACATGAGAAGCTTTCTTTTTAGATATTGTTGAAAATAATTAAGCAATATGGATAATTGTCTGAGAATTATTTTGAAAGAAGATTCAGCTCAAGGTTAAAATATCTAAATATAGGTATCTAAATGAAGATGTTGACACAGAGCCAGAGAAAGAATCAAGTTGGGATGGTCTTCTAGAAGACACAGTATTTTGTCAGTGCCAAAGGTACTGTGGAAAAAAAATCTCCAAAAGCAAAGAATGAATAATGAGTCTTAATAGAAGTTTATTAATGGACTTAAAAATGAGTGGTGAGCAGAGGAGCCCGAAATCACTGCAGCAAACAAGATGTGAAACAATATGTGTGTGATCCAGCTTAACCTTTTAGATATCCATATTTAATTTATCCATCTGTGCAATGCATTTAAAATCCCAGTATATAGGAGATATATGTTTCTGGTAAGTTTGATTCACATAAATAAATGTTTCTGAAGCCATTTGAGATGGTCTATTGAGACATTTGGTAGTTGAGACATCCACAGTGGCGGACATGGCACATAACATCTGTGCCCTTCCATAAAGGAGGTGAAAGCCAAGACACTAGAAGAGCTCTAATGTCACTAGGTATCAATTTGTGACCTAAAAAATTAAATCTCCATTTGACTCTGGGAGTTTAGAACCTAAAACATATGTACAAACCTTAAAACCCCCAAAATTTCAAACCCTGGACACAATCTAGTTGCCTAAATGTAGGAATTTAGCAATATTTGAGGTGCTGTAAGGTTTATGAGATACCTGCAAAGTGCTGGAAGGTGTGCCACAGATATTAAAGATATTTAGAACATCCACCATATGCAAGAGCATGTAAACTGGCACCAGATGCTTAAACTCAGCAAGTGAATCACACCCCATGCTGTAAGGTTTATGAGATATCCACTAAGTGCTGGAAGGTGTGCCACAGGTATCAAAGATATCTAGAACATCCACCATGTGCAAGAGATCTAAACTGGCACCAGATGCTTAAACTCAGCAAGTGAATCACACCCCTAAGACCAGAAATCTTCATACTGAACTAGACCCTATCCTAAATATTTAAGTCAGAGAATGAGCTGTGTGTAGAAAAGAATAATAATTAAAAAATAAAATTTAAAAAAATAGTCTTTAGGAAAACTCTTAAACTTAAGAATTTTATACATTTATTTCTGCTGTACAGAGATGTTGACAGATCTTACCACAGCTCTCAGAGCACAGGTCTGTGATGTGCCATAAGTGTACCACTGACAGCCACTTCCACCTTCCCTTTCAGGTGCAGGTAATGCTGGCTCCCTCTGCTCCCAAAATCTCATCCTTGAATTGTCATATCACCTGCAAATCTAATGAATGTATTTTCTATTTCAAACACTTACAAGCTTCTTGTGGCAGCGATCAGGCTGGGAACGAAATATTTGCTCCTCATTTTCCTGGTCATTTGAAATTAAGTTTTGCCTTGAAGTAGGTGTTTCTTTATTACTTTCTTTTCCTTCTGAATTTTTCAAGTCAGCAACTGACATTTCAGATCTAGCATGCATGGCCTTAGTGCTTTCTTCCACAGCCAACATCTGTAACAGGAAAAGCAGAACATCTGTCTGTTAATTCAAGGCAAATACCAATGCATGGACTAGGATAATATACAGGTAATTATTATGCTATCTGAATTATTTGCACTGACAATTCCTAGGTTTCAAATGTTAAACTGCCATCAGAAGACAGGAGTATAAAATGCTATTCATAATTCTGAAAGACAAAGAAGGGTTACCTGTGAGCTACTTTAATTAAAGTCTTCCCTTGTCACTTTAAAAATTGTATTTTGTATCTGATTTACAAAGTATTATGGCTTATCCTTTCACTTTCCTTTCCTTGATTTGAAAAGGACCTTGAGTCCAAGACAGCAGAAGACTAAGGCCCGAAATTAAATCCTAAAATGTTAAATTCTCCTAAATCCTAATCCTGTTGAAAGAAAAATAGAAAGAAGAAAAACAGAAGGAAGAAAAGCCTAAGCAAAGCCTGGCTAGGTGGAATGTCAGGCACAGAAACATTACAGAGCTGTCAACAACTGTAGAGGAGGAACTTGGTAAAATGGTGATGCCTAACACTTTAAAGATGAAATTTGATCATTGCTAGAGAATTTGTTTGTCTTTTTACAAGCCTGACCTTTCTGACTGCTAGCAGTAAATCAGAGATATTTTTCATTTAAGGTAGAAGATAAAATGTATCCACTCATGCTTTCTTCCTGCAGTAATATCAGGAAGGGATACCCACAGAAAGGAATTTTTGGGCACAGCAATAATGGTACTGTACAAGAACAGGGCAAACTATGGAGTGCAGCATTCATACAATGCCATGAAAGTTACTTTCTTGCCAGAAAGCCATTCCTCTACAATGTCAGGTCTGCAGATCCTAAAACTTCGTATATTTTAACTTGGATTCATGATGAGTTTTTGTATCATAGGAACCTTTATGTATGTAAACATATATATACATGCATATATGCATTTGTAAAGACATAAAGAGAAATGAAGTGTCAGAAAGTATTGTGTGAAGCGCATGTTTAATTCCAAGCATTATTTCCATAATTCACAAACAGCAGAAAACAAAAGGAACTACAGATAATATATGATAATTTACAAACCTGTTCCTTCTCTATAATTTGTCTGGCATCCCGAAGCAGTTTTTCCTTTGCCTCTGTTTCAGCACGGGTTGCTCTGTTTTCCTCTTCATATGCCATAGTTACCACAGCCAAGATCAGATTGAAGAGGTAAAATGAGCAGAAGAAGATGACTGCCATAAAAAAAAAGATGCACGACACTCCAGAGGTACGGATGGTCTGTGAGGAAAAGTTAAAAGTGGTAATAAATTCCAAACAAACTCATATTTACAAAGCAATTTCAAAATAACATTAAACAATTTGTTTTTCTGTGCAATACAAAAGGTTAATACACTGCAGTGTTGTCAATGAACAACAGCAGGATCTGCTTCTGGTCTAAGTTATACATAATAATGTCATGTACTGCAGAAAAGAATTAACAAATACATTCTTAAATAAATCAAATGTCTTCCAGCAAATCAGGCAAATGATCATCAGAGTTTAAGCTATGAGAACACAAATTCATCTGCTAAGACATAAACAGGTGACTGTGGAAGAAATTAATTAAACTCGGCAATAAAGATGAAAGCTAGGATTATCTATACAATTATGAAAGATGTTTTAATTACAGAATCAGAGACAACATTTAGACTGATCATCTGATTCTTATATTTTTTTAAAAGGTAGCAGAAGAGATGGTTCAAAATTAAGCTCTGAGACATTAAAATGAAAAGTCATGTGATGTTCAAATGGCACAAGGCGTTGCCTCCATTTTAAAAAGTCACAGTTAATAAAGGCTGATGGAAAAAAGATTTAAAATCTGCCAATATGAAAGGTACAGAACAAGACAGAGGATATTGTTCCTGTCTGGCAAAGGCACTGTATAGATGTAAGGGATCCAGGAAGTTCTCCACAGGTATTTTTACATCATTTTTCAAAAAAATCACAGAATTGAGAAGTTACATTCAACTCTCAGAATCAAAACATAAAGTCCCCAATTTTTTTAGTACCATGTTGTCAAAAATGAAAGTGTGTACATTGAGCCGAAAGGTTTGGTGAGGTGTCAGCACTTAAAAGGAAGACGAACAGAGAATGTGACAAATCCTCACATTCCCTGCAGTAGCAGGGAGCTCCCTGGCTGGATCTGCTCTATATCCCAATCCTTGGGTGGTTACATACAAATATTTAACTCTTATTTAGCTCTTAACCACTGACCTGAGTGTGTTCTCCAATAAAACTATGAGCATCCACAGCAGGGTTGCTCCCACCCAACATCACTTTGCAGAAGGTGCTACAGCTCAGTCACTTGACTCTACTTCCTTAATATTTACATTAATTTTAGAAGAAAATTGATGTCAATAATGTTAAAACTAATACAGACTTTTCTATTGGACATAAAGCTCTGAATTGCACATCTGAAGTCATTCCAGCAGGTAAAAAAGTACCCACTTGTCTGTAGAGACGCTCCCAGCTGTCCTGGGTCATCAGCCGGAACACAGAGAGGAAGGCCCAGCCAAAATGATCAAAACTTGTGTAACCAAAATCAGGATTGTTCCCAATCTTCTCACAGGTATAGTTTTCTGGGCACTCACTTCAAACCATAAAAGAAATGTTAAACGATACTTATGTGGAGATTCAATTGAATCTGAAAGCATCCAATACACAGTGACAAATAAAGATTCATTCAGTTTGTCTGAAAAGAGGTTTCATTATTCCCAAAAACATTCCTGCCAGAAGGGCTGATTCATATCTCATCATTCCAGAAAACCATTTATCTAGTAAAGAAAACTAGACAGAAACCTTAGTTTGAGATGAGACAAAAACTCTCACTGGTGTAGGATATGTCTTAACAGAGTGGGGAAAAATGGAAACACCTTTACTTTTAAATAATTCACCAAGATGAGGAGAGGAGAATTTATTAATATCTAAAAAGTCTTTAGTGATCTGTTCCCCTTCTCATTTATGTCATTCTACCTTATCATTATACTCCCAGTAATTAGCAACAAAGTACAAATAAAATTGGCTGCATTCTTGTACTTCATTCCTTTTCTGGTGTGAAATTTGTGGTTTTTAATTTAATAACACACCCACAGATCCATTTCTCCCTCCTGAATAATCATCACCATTCCTTTAGACCAGAAATAAAACCACCATTCATCTGGAGGAAAAAATTAAGAAACTGCTAAAACTGCTTTGTCCACTTACTTGGGATCTGCAGTGTACCCACACAGCAATATTTCAGAAGAGTCTTTCAATCTGTAGCACTGCTCTAATGAAAAAAAAAAAAATCAAATAATCATAAAATCAGAAGTTTTAATTTTCTATAGTTTTCTGTCACTAAACCAAACATTACTGCATTTTATAAATACTCTGATGGATCAAACCTCTGTGAAAGATCCTTTCCCAGCAAAGGGCATACAGGACTGATTCTCAGCAGATCTCTCTCTCTGGCAATTTAAAATAAATAGTAACAATTTGCTGCACAACTAACAATGTAATATTTTATTTGATCTTTAGTAAAAATAAGAATCTCTATGAGGAGTAGACAAAATCCATGTAATACAGAGTAAGTGATGGAAAAAAGTCATTCCCTGTGCAGTACCCCTAAAATTAGTATCCCTGTGCAATGCAGAGATAAAGAAGAAAATGCTTATAGAAAACTCAGTCCCTTCTATCTCACAGATTGCTGATCTTTCTCCATATCCAAGATTCTCTAATCTCATATTCAGTTGTCCCAGAGACTTCATACTACTACTTGTGCAAATGGAGGGACAAACTTTCTTAACAGAAATACATGCAACTATACATTAATATCCCTGTGAAAAATTAATACATACATAGGAAGACACACAGATTATGTAAAGGGAGAAAAGAAAAACATTTACCTTCCTCATTTGGTACATATATCTTGGGATCCTTACATAATGAGTCACTGTACATAGTTTTGTTGAGGACACATTTGGATTTTAAGTTGCCCATAAAGAGCTGGAGGCCTATTAGTGCAAATACACTCAAGCAAAACACAGTCAGGATCAGCACATCCAAGAGCTTCTTCACAGACTCAACAAGAGAATTTACAATGACTTTCAGACCTAGGAAAATAAGATCCAATAACATGGAAAGTGAGAAAAGGAATGTAATGATGTTCCTCTATGACAAGATATGACAGCTTCAAGTTTGTTAAAGACAAATTATTGATGTGTGGCTTTTACACTAAAATTAAACACCTTCAATGTTTCATTAATGCTATAATTTCATCAAAAGATCAAAATATATTTGCAATTAGATGGAAATTATAAACTTAATATATATTATAATCAAGAGATACATAGTAATTTATAGATTTTCAAGTCAATTTTTGCAGCTGGACTCTGAAATCATTCTTTGGTACCCTAATTAAGGACACAACTTACAAAAATATTGAGTATCTGGATGGTATATGCAACACACTGTTGAATGTGTTACACCCAATCCAGACAGTGGCTGTGGTCAGTAAGGAAACAAATGAAAGTGTCTTAAATTGTGAAATCAGCATTCTGGGAAATAAACCAGACAAGGATTAGCTAATGAGGTAGAACATGAAACCAGAAATATGGTGGTTCAGAAATATTATGTTAAGAAAACATATTACAGACAGTGGGCTCTTCCAGGAAGACAAATTAAAGAGACAAAGGCACTGGGCTGAATAAAAGTGTACATCAGTGATGAGACAAAAAAAAAAAAAAAAAAAAAAAAAAAAAAAAAAAAAAAAATAAAAATGTACGTTAGTGATGAGACCAAAAAAAAAAAAGCATAATACAAATTTGCTTTTGTCAAAACCATTTGAAGGAAAGATGATTTTTTAAAATTGTGTTAGGGTGGTGCTGCTGAGGGTGCAAAACAGTCACACCTTGGGATCACAGAAAGTGACCAGAGGACTGGAAGACAAGAACAGGAGTGGAATTAGAATTTACATTCTGGTGAAGCAGATTTGTCAAAATCATTTGAAGGAAAGATGATTTTTAAAATCTGTGTTAGGTGGTGCTGCTGAGGGTGCAAAACAGCCACACCTTGGGATCACAGAAAAAAAGTGACCAGAAAATTGGAAGACAAGAACAGGAGTGGAATTAGAATTCATGTTCTGGCGAAGCAGAGAGAAAATCAGTAAGATGTGTTATTCCTTACCTGGTATTACTGAAATAGCCTTCAAAGTCCTCAGTACTCTGAAAGTTCGAAGAACTGAAACATTGCCAACACTATGAAATGCAGTAATGTACCTGCAAAATTAACCCACACTCAACTGAATGACAAAGATGGAGCTTTTCAAAGCATTTGCTTATGGAGCAGGCAGTAATGAATACACTGCAGAAAATATATCCTAAGATACATGCCTAAAATTAGGAATTTAAGTCCATTTCTAGGCATGGATATAATGTAAAGGGGCTTTGGAGCAGTGCAAAAAGAAATACAGGAAGCTCCTACTTAGTGTGGATTTGGAGGCTTTAGCTTTGGAAGAGTTTATCCATCAAAATGTCAAATAAATATAAAGCTGCCACTGTCATAACCATACTCTTACACTGAGACTTCTCTCATGAAAGTACATGTTGCTGCTATCTCAAAACAAAATACACACTTCAGGAGAAGGAAGTTGAGCAACAGTAGATTTATAATGTGATTATTCTGCACCACATGGGTCTTCCTAACCTTAAACAGTCAGTGGGAACTTGAGTATTGCAACTTGTTTCAAATTTTACATTTCAACAATTAGAAAATTTCATCAAATCAGTATTTCAAAGTATTTCGTAGTCTATACAGATTTTAACAGGTTACTCCAAATTTTCTAAGACTTCTTTCATGTCAGAAAGGACATGAATTGTGACTCACCTCATGACAAGCTCATAACTGGTAACAGAATTCCTTAAAAAGTAGTCTCAATAAAAAAATCCAAGACAGCAATGGTTGAAAAGGCAACCTCCCCCTCAGAGTATGACTTTGCCAGCAGCAGATCAGAGCACATTGGCTTTGCCTAGTCTGTAACTCTGAATAATTATCAAGTACCCTAAGTAATAACTACACTTGAGTTAGCAGTTGAGCTAATTTCTAAATAGTTTTCTTCGTTCTACTATAAGACATGGAAAAAACCAGATAGAGGTACTATATTATAAAGCTGACCACTAATTAACTAGGGGTGCAGACAGGGAAAAAGGACCATAAATGAATTTTTTCATGCAGCTCTTGGACTGTCTTGTGATAGTTGTAAGTATCAGTAACTATCTGGTGATAGATGCTGATGCTCAACAGTATTCAAGCTCCTTAGTAGGTCATTGTTACCCATAAGAATAATTGTTCATATATATATAGATGTGTGTGATGACATCTGTGTACATATAGCCTATTATTTACAAATGAGGAAAAACCTACATGTAGTGTTAGAAACTGCTCCCTTCTTTTTTATTCTGCCACCTGACAACTTCATTTGGTGCCTTTAGCTCTCATTGTAGGAAGAAAAATATTATTTATTCTCTTTTTGTCTCTGTGGTGTACACTTCAACTGTGCTCCTGCTCTGCAATTGTCTTTTCATGCGAGATTTTCTCTATGTAGTTTTTTGATATGTGGAATTACAGATATACATATTCACTGTAGCTTTTTTAATTCTGACATATTTTGACATGTGAGGTGCAAAACTACACAAAGTCCTGAATTTAAACACAGGCTACACAGAGAAATAATGTATGTTCTGCTTCTTTACTTCTTACCCACAATGTCTTCATTTTCTACCTCCTTCTCTAAGCATGACTGCATGCTGGAGTGGTGTTTTTACAAAACAATCTGTTTAAACTCCAACAGCATCTTCCCAACAAGTGGAGGCTATTCCAGAGCCCATGAATTTGTTAAAACAAGGTGTGTTCTTCCTTGAGCATCATTTGAGCATCATTTGAGCCTGGAATTTCATCAGCTATTTACCAAGTAATTCAACACCTTGTGACCCATTTTGGACCCTTCTCAAATTAATTTCATCTGATCCAGAGTACAGCTAAGACAACATAAAGAGGCAGGCTTGGCTTGGGCTGTTTATGCAATTACCTCTTGACAAAATTCAAATAAAGACTAAATTGAGAACAATCACACAGTTCTAAGATGAGTTTTTAATTTAGGCCTTATTTTGAAGTATGTTTTTCTCATTGCAGACATGCAAAATGTGATTCAAGCACAGTTTAGCAGGGAGGATGCCAACAACTGTAAGGACTTTCAGCAACACCAAATGTTATTTTCTCTTATTTGTCCCCTGAGTGTAAAAGAAAAACTGAATTTTACTTACATTACAATAATAATAGAAAAATCCAAGCAGTTCCATGGATCTCGAAGAAAAGTAAATTCATTCCAAACAAATCCTCTTGCTACTACTTTAATCAATATTTCAGCAGTATATACAGCAGTGAAAACATGTCTGAGAAGGAAAGTATATATTAAAGTTACAGAAATAAAAATACCAATGAGACTGATACACATTCAGGCACATTTTTATCTTTTCTCTGATTTAGTCCCTGCATGGAGATAAAGGTGGAAAATGTGAAGCAAAATAGGACAGGTTGCATTACTTTCAGAAGCATCGTGGGGACAAGATGTCCTCCTGAATTTTAGTAAATTTTCCATCTATATCTACAAACAAAAACACTCACATAAGCATATGATGTTATTTCTGGATGAAAGATAGCTAACATTTCCCTAGGAAACATTTTCAAGACTGTGTTTATGTTCTAAAGCAGGTTAGGAAATTTCAAAGCCTCACCATTCTGGCAGAACAAGAACAACAAAGATTTATTTCAGCCTGTAAAATTTGCACATTTTATAAATTTATTCTGACAAATACACTAGAACTGAAAGAAATCCTACAGAAAATTAAGTTATCACCATGCTTACCCCGAAATAAAAGGAATTAAAATTACAGAACTTCTGAGGCTCCAGGCACATTTTCCAGATTTAATTCTGGAATATGTACTCAAGTTACACTGGATACAGTGCACAAGTACCAAAAGAAGCAAGACATTACAAATAATTGGCTTCTTAGTGGGAACAACTGACTTAGGAGAGTCACCAGGAAACAGAGGAAAGCACAGAATGAATATTTACTCCTTTATAGCTTTTACATGAGGCAACATTCAAGTTGTTACTATAGAATGAGAGATATTAAGTTAAAATCTTGATGCACAGTCTCTCAAAAAGATTTAATCCTCAAAAGGAAAAATGGGCCAACCTCCTCTGTTACACCAGATGGCAAAATTAGGCAAGACATAAAAAAGGGCACATGGTGAGAGCCTCTAAGAAAAGGCACTGAATCTCCACAAAAGACTGGTTGATATAATAACAATCCTCAGCCTTCCTCAGGGGTCTATCTGAGCATTTTCAAGCCCCAGAATTAGACCACCACATAATTTATTTAAATTTTTCAGTCCTGCGTGTTAGTATCCTTGGAAAAATAGTGAGGTACTTACTCAGTCCAGCCGGCTTTTACAGGAAGGTGAGGGATAGTCATGGCCATACAATTGAGTAGCACAGTGCATGTAATAATGCCAAGAAAAACTGTGAATAGTAAGTCAAGGAAAAAACCTCTGTATTGTACAAAATGAGGTTCATGCAAGCTGCTGATTTTCACACCCAAAAACCTCACAAGCATTCAAATAATAACTTTTCATTTGAATATGCTCAGAACTTATGATGTGTTTTCCAAAGAAACTTATAACAGAATCACAAATTTTCCTGAGTTGGAAGGGACCCACAAGGATCACCAAAATCCAATTCCTATCCACAGGACCATCCCAAGAATCCCCCATCAAGATCAGACCTTCTCAACTGGGTAAAATTCATGTTTTAAATATAAAAATGAATTCTCTGCATGTGGAGATGGTTTTGGGAGTTAGGACACTAGTGGGACATAACATGTTTGACATGTTCAGACATGTTCACCTTAAAAGACCAATTTCCACTAATTAATAATTCCAAATAAAAGCAAAAAAAGCAGGAACAGAATGACAGAAAATGGCACAGAATATTTTAAGATTCACATCATGAAACCAATGAAAGGATATGAATGGATCAGAATTTTAATTGCTTTTTTTCTGACTGGATTAAAAGGACCAAATATAAACAAGGCAGGTGTGGCAGTAAACCGGAAAATAGTCCTCCTTTTATTTAACACCATAAAAGTCTATGAAAAAAAAAATTCATAGTACATGAAACATTTAAATGAATTAAAAATTACATGTTCAGTTTTTCAAGACTGCATCTAGAGCTGTATGTAACTGCAGTTAGGAGCACAGTTTTCCTTTATTCTTACTTGGAGCTGTGACCTGATTATACACATTTTGAAGGAAAGCAGCTCTACTGAAGTTCATTATTGCCTGAGAGGAAGAAGCCATAATGGGAATGAATATGAAGAGCAAGTAATCATATTCATTTGGTCAAAGTAATTAAATTACTACTCTGGGACTGTAACAATGGTCTTAATACCTTACTCTTAGACAGTTTTACAGGCTACAAGAGATTATTTACAAGATGCAGATTGTGTAGCACTGCCAAAATCCTGGACAGCCCGTCAAAGCAAAAATTTTAATTTTGAAATATCTCTATGTTGTCACATAACACTGTAAATTGCCTCTAAGCTACCATGCAGCTCAGCACATTTGCCATATAGTAAAAATGAAATCTCTTGAATGAAAAACACAGTTTCCTGACTTTAATATAAATTTCTTCAACTCAATCAACCTCAGTTCTACTCAATAGTATCACTTTGATTACTTTGAGAAAAAAGTATCTGGAAGATCAAAGTCTAAAGCACGCTCTCTGATAAAATTATTAAATTCCAATACCACACATTGAAACAGCAACAAGGACTGGATGGAACCTTCTGCTCTTCAGATCAAGTCTTCCTCGACAGTAGTAATAATTTAATTTAAGTATTTAATTTATAAGGGATTCCTAGACTATCTACTTTATACACTGTTATAGTCAGCATCACCATCCACTTTGGAATAGCATGATGTATGTGCAATATAAATATGAAATAATAAAAAAAGCCAGTGAGACATAAAGTTACAGAAAATTAATTTAAGACAATGAAAATACATAGGTTTGCTACACAAAGTAATGCAAATATCTAAATGGCCTCCCTTAATTTGTATAGTATTTGTATTTCAGTGAAAGCATCTGCAATTCCAGCATAACCGACTGTTGGGCAGGCTCTGTTTATGCAACAGGGAGCTCAGCCCCACAGCCATCAGAGAAACTGCTCTGGAAAACCAAGCATCACTCATCCCAGAATGTATTTACTAATAAAGTGCACAAAACACATATCATGTTTTCATAATTAATTTTGATTCTTGACAGAACTTAAAATACCTCTTCATTCTGTAATGAAGAGCATACCTTAGAACTCCCACACAAAAGTTGTCAATAATGTTAAAATTCTATCTACAGAGCAATCAAACCCCAGCACCTCCTGAATAGAGTTTTTACTATCCCTTAAGAGCTCAGCAGGCAAAAATTAAAAAAAAAAAAAAAGCTTTGGGAAGTTTAAACCTTGTGATCACTGTAGTACGGATCAAAATCCTCCAGGGGTTCCCCAACCAGCTCTTCAGGAATGTCCCCATACAGAGATGGCAACGTTTTGCAGATTTTCAGGTCAAGCTGAGGAGTAAGTTTATCTTCTTCAGCTCCTTGTTCCTTAACTTTGTTCTTTTTAACTCCTTTGTTCTCTTTAACTTTGACTTGCTCCTTTTTTTTGTTGGCAATCCTTTCCTCGATTGCTGCCAGGGACTCGGGGGTGAATCGTCGAAATCTGTGAGCTTCTGATGGCCAAAACAAGGGATCCATTTTTCCTTCTGAGTGTTTATTTCCAGTACTACAGGTAACCTAAGAAAGAAAGTTCTTGACGATTACAGAATACCAGAAATTACACACAGCATTAATATATATTAGAAAAATAATTTTTTACTTCTCTGAAACTCTGTGTCAAAATAGAATAAGACAGAATAAAATAGAGTAGAATATGAACAGACTATTTCAATCGAAAAGAATCTACAATGACCATGCAGCCCAACTGCCTGACCAGTTCAGGGCTGACCATTGTAAGGCCTTGGGCACTGCCCAAGTGCCTCTTAAACACTGACAAGCTTGGGGCATCAACCATCCATCTAGGAAGCCTGTTCCAGTGTTTGACCACCCTTTTGGCAAAGAAATGCCTCTTCATGTCCCATGTAAACCCCCTGCAGTGTGGCTCTGGACCATTCCCACATGTCTTATCACTGGATCCCAGGCAGAAGAGCTCAGCACCTAATTCTCCACTTCCCCTCCTCAGGAAGCTGTAGATGAGGTCACTGACAGCCATGAGGTCACTCCTCAGCCTCCTTTTCCCAAAAGCAGACAAGCCCAAAGCCCTCAGCAGCTCCTCTCAGGGCATTCCTTCCAGCCCTTCCACCAGCTTTGGTGCCCTCCTCTGGACACACTCAAGGACCTTCTCATCCTTACTAAATAGCAGGGCCCAGAACTGCCCACAGTGCTCCAGATGAGGCCACACCAACACTGGACACAGCAGGACAATCACCTCTTCTGACCCGCTGGTCCTGCTGTGTTTGAGGCACACAGGATGTAAGGCAAAACCAAGTAGAAGTACATGGATTTAGAAGAATGAGTAATGAAAAAAAGACCAAATAAAATCAACTACTTAATCTGGATCTACCCTGTGTGATTCAGGTTACAGAAGAAATACTTTCTTCCTTTGCCTTTCAAGCTTGGAAGCATCAAAATCACAGCTCTATCACAACCCTGACAATCATCTAATTGTTTCTCACTGTACATTAAATTATCAGCAGCCTTGCGCCTCAGCTACTGCTCCTCTGTACTTCCTGAAAACAGAATTTAGTTCCACATGTCCCATCTCTAAGGCTCATCAGATCCATCCCCTCCACAGAGCAAGGCCAACACCAAATTCAGTTCAAGGCTTCGTCCAGTTGCATTTTCAATTATTCTGCTTGAGGTTTAAATCCCTGACAAAGAGGAAGGGTGGCAATGAGAAGCATTGAGGTGACAAGGCAAATACTGCAATTATTCAGTTACTAATGCCCAAATTTACCACACTACTGTAGATGACAGCAATTTACATGACACCAGTCCTCATCCACAGATGAAGAACATTTTGACCCATTACAGAATGATTTGTCCTTTGTAACTTACATCAAAACCAATTACTTCCATTTATTAAACCATTTTGGTCACTGCCAAGTCTTTAAAACACTCTGCAGTTTTGATTGCTGAGGTCCATCTATGCTTCTTGTGAGCTCACATATGGACCATGTTGGAGAATCAATACTCTCTTGCAATTACAGCTCTCATCTTTAGATGCAGATATATTTATTTTAAAAGAATATGAAAGCAAGAATGATTGTGCAATGATTTTATTGGGGTATATGGGACTTGGGAGCAGTTTTTTCCCTCCTCTGGGACTTTCCAAGGATGTTGAGGATCTGGATCAGGAACCACAACTCAGAGAACAGAATTTACCATGGTAACAAAATGCAAGTATATAACCAAAGAACTGTTACTTTGCCAAACCACACAGACCCATTTCCAATCAAAAGCTCAAAAGATAAATTGAAAATCAATATTTTTTTTTAATTTGCAATAATTCTAAGATCAATTTTATCGTCAAAGCAGTTTTAAGGACAACGGAGAACCTCGGCTTTTAGGGAACTACATCAACTGAAATAAATCAAGCAAAGAAAATGGTTTTAGCAAATACAAATATCGTTTTTGTATTAAGGATTTCAGAGCTGAATTTAAAAAAAAGAATGAGACAGAAGTATTGATCAAGAGATCAAGAGCAAAAAGATGCGACACATTCCTTTCAGCAACTGTGACCAGAAGTCATAATTGGACAAACTTTCATGGATATTTCTGAGAGGATTTCTTCAGCAGACCTGTACCAGAAATGCACTGTGCTCACATGGAACAACAGACTTCCTGGCTTTTGATCAACTGCCAAGTATTTCTGGATTGTGACTTGGGTTAGGAGAAAGGAAGCTAAGAACATGTGACTGAAAAATCCTTCTAATACAAAGGACTAAAATTATATTAAAAAGACAGAGTGACTACCTGGAATTCCTGAAGCTAAGCTAACTCAGCCACTGCTGAATTAGTTGAATTTTTAAGGCAAGACACTGAGGTAAAGTGTTATTCTGAGAAATAATTTCAATTTTGGCATGGGACACAAAAGCTTCCCTAGTAACCAGTTCTGGGAGGGACGATACAGAACAAGTTTTCTTAGTTTTAGGCTAAGCACAAGATTTATTCTAGAAACTGAGAGAGGAAACTTGGGTGTGTGACTACAAGTTAGTGCAAAGAAATTGTAGGTCAATATGCACTATGCTAACATGCTGCTGAGGCAGATCCAAGACTACAGATCTGTTAATTTCCAGTATAGCAAATGAAAGAAATTTGCATTTAAATTAAATTAAGAGTTGGAAATCCTACAACAGGTTTTGATATCTCTGCTCCTGCAGTAGAGACCAGTCCATCAGCAACAGATACAAATGCACTGGTACCTTCAGTTGCTAAAGTACCGCTTTCTACAGGATCAGGGATGCATTAACTCACAGGATCAGGGATGCATTAACACATTTTTCTTTTCAATTAAAGTGGAAATGACTTGGTTTTCTTATCTTGAGAGGAATTGTATTCAGTGTACAAAGCTAGGCATTGTTTGAGGTTAGTCTCATTGGCTTAAAGGTGCTGCAAAAATGACACAGAATATTTTTATGTCAAAACCCAAGGAATTCCAGATATACTGATGAAATTTTTTGAACAAATAACCTGCAAGATACTAGAAGGGGATGAACAAAGAGACATTAAGTGAAACAGACACTGGACATTACTAGAAAACAATTTGCTTCTAAAATTGTTTAAGATAAAGGGCTTTTCTAGAATAGTAAGGCAGTGCCAAAAATGAGTCTATTAACACAATATTTCAGAGACATGAATTACAAAATGTTTTCTGGGATGCTGACACTGAACAAATGACCTGCAAGGTACTAGAAGGGAATGAACAAAGAGTCATTAAGTGAAGCAGACACTGGGTACTACTAGAAAACAATTTGCTACTAAAATTTCTTAAGATAAAGGGCTTTTCTAGAATAGCAAAGCAATGCCAAAAAAATGAGTCTATTAATACAATATTTCAGAGACATGAATTACAAAATGTTTTCTGGGGTACTGACTAATCAGTAGAGATGATAACTAACAAATTTAGACTTTTGGATTGAAAAGCAAAATACAAATTCAAGCCTTATATACAACTCCTTGATTTGTCTCCATTTGTATGAATTTCAGAACTCTTTCCAGCTCCCTAAAAGCACAGAGTTCCTTTTAAATGCAGCCATCAAACTATTGACCATAAGATATCAACAGTCCACAAAAGTAGAATTGAAACTGATGAAACTGCTCAGTAAAATACTATAAAAGTTAGTAAGGGGCATTTACGAGATGTTTCTCAAAATAGGAAAACTAGTAGGAAGGTAAATATAAAAGTGTCCTTATTTGTGTTTCAATCTAGTTTTAGCAAGAATTATAGCAATTCTGAGTGCCAAAGTAATCATATCAACTCCCTGTCAAGGGCCACCAGCTGAATATTTCCTGTGAGCACTTGGATCTGGAAAAAAATAAAGGGTAAGCTAACTGTAGTTTGGTTTTAGTGTGCATTTACTATAGCCTTTCACACGGGAATAAAGAATAAACATGTGTTCACCTCTTCACCTGAAACAAGAAAAAAGAAAAAAAGAGAATTATAGCAATTCTGAGTGCCAAAGTAATCATATCAACTCCCTGTCAAGGGCCACCAGCTGAATATTTCCTGTGAGCACTTGGATCTGGAAAAAAATAAAGGGTAAGCTAACTGTAGTTTGGTTTTAGTGTGCATTTACTATAGCCTTTCACACGGGAATAAAGAATAAACATGTGTTCACCTCTTCACCTGAAACAAGAAAAAAGAAAAAAAGAGAAAGCAGTTCACAGCAACACGTTATGAAACAGGACAGGAATTCCTTGTTTTCTGTTCTGATACCTTCTGCTATCACCTACTGTTTCAATAAGCAGAAAATATTTCTGTTTCTGATCACCATTTTCTTCTTTAACTGCCAGTGATGGTGAACAGATCTAACAGATTTTAGTCCTTAGTAAAATCCAATATGGACATTTTAGAGGACTACTGCTGTTTCTAAAATACAAGGCCATTTTTTCCACCCAGCACTTTGTTCCCCATTCTCCACTTCTCACTTGTCTCAAGGAAAAGTTTGTGTTGGATGGGTTGGATAAATATCTACCAGTAGCAGTTTTCTGGGGGTTTGTTTTCCTACCAGTGCAGTTTTTCAGTGGGTTTTTTTTGTTTTGTTTTGGTTTGGTTTTTTTTGGGATTTATTTGGTTTTTATTTGGTGATGTTTGGTTTGATTTTTTTACACATGTAATAGAAAAAGTTATTCACAATATCAATATAATTCATATAGTCACTCATTACTTCAAAATATTTATTTGGTTTTTATTTGGTGATGTTTGGTTTGATTTTTTAACGTATGTAATAGACAAAGTTATTCACAATATCAATATAATATAATTCATATAGTCACTCATTACTTCAAAATTCACAAATCTATGCAATGGGCTAGTCTGTGAATTACTTAAACATCCTGAAAAAAATCACTCACCAGTATTTTCGTGAGAGAAACATTCCAGACTTGTGTAGGTAAAGAAATTTTAATATGTCAAGTTCAGTGTAACTAAGATTAGATAATGCTAAAGCAAATTTGAGGAATACTCTGCATGAGATGATATAACAAAACAGTAATTAAAATGATAATAATTAATAGGTCAATAATTAATAGTAATTAATATGACAAATATATAAATGTTCAGTAAAATCTTTCACTGACACATGTAAATTATAGGAAGAGCTACATGTTTACAGCAATTAGTGGTTTTAAATAAATGATTTTCTTACATAGATGCTCCCTGTACCTAAATAAAAGCACATCTAATACTTGTAAACATGTCTGCACATATTTTATTCATATACAGACACACACACTTGTATACATATATCCCCAAATATTTTGATCGAATAGACATAGAATTAAATTAAGATAATCAGCAATTGAGTTTTCTCTAGTATACAAATATTTAGCAAAACCAAAATACTTACAATATCCCCTTCCGAATATAAAAGCCTTCACACAGATTTCTGAGGGTAAAGCTGGCTGGTTGTTATCTCCAAAGAGACAGAAACTCTTGGTTTTCTCACCTTCACCTTTCCATTCCCAACAACATCATTTCTCCTGAGCCAGCTCCCATGCAGAAAGTTTTCTTTGTAGTGGGATGCCTGTGGGAGGGATGGAGGGAGGAGCTTGGTTGCATTTCTGAAAACAGTAAATGAAATTTTGTGCTCTCACTGACAATACTGTAAGAAAGGGAAAAGTGCTTGGGTGATACTTTTGAAGAATAATCAACTAATTATTAATCAATTATTTTATTTCTGCTGAAATCATAACTACATTTATTAAAAGCAAAGATTTTTTTTTCAATAAATATAAAATGTATCTGTAAAATGGTAAGAAAGCAAAAGGTTTCCTATTTCACATTTCCTTCCAAGCTTTTAACCATGCAGACATGCATTAAATATTGGCACAAAATTTGCCTTTCATTAAAAGCTTTTGGTTAGAAATTAGAGCATATATTACTATTTTTCATCCATTAATTTCCGCTTTTTATTATTCCCAGGCTCTGATGTACGTTCATTATATTTTATGCAGACAAAATCCGAAATTCAAATATACTATCTGTCATACACAAGGCCAGAGCCCAAAATACATTCAATGTCATGTCATAACCTCCAATAAAACATACAAACCTTGTTTGAGCAAAATGAAAATCACAGCATCTATCCTCATATCTGAAATTATTTAATTTTTAAAAAGTGATGTATAAAGCCTGCTAGCAACAGGTACTGCACAGTAACACACACCCACATTCATGGTAAGCCCTAATGGTAAGTACAGTTATTTCTCTTAATTACATCAACAGAACCCATTATTGTCTGAAATTTCTTTTCTTCTTTATTAAGTAGAATAGAAACCTTTCCTATCATCTTTCCTGATGATAAGGGAGTTACTCTGGGTTTGCTGGAAGGATTCTACTGAAGGAACTACGCTGTCCTTAAAAGCCAGGCAGCACTAATGCACACAAAGAAACAAACAGTGATTAAACATTTTTCTGGCTAGGTACAACTGCAGATGGTTTTAAAAGAAATAAAACGCTAAGTGTTCTGTGGTGCAAGCACCAAAAGGAATATTAAGATCCAGTGTAAGTTATTTTTCTAGAAAGCAAGATTATGTTCTCAAGACAAGTTCAATTAAGAGAGCAGAATTTGAAAGATCACTCAAGCATCACTCTATAAAGGCACTATAGCTGCTACATTTACAATGCTGTACCAGCTAATACCATTAAATGCAATAAAAATCCCTACCTGCATGTATTTATTCTGCTGTATCTTCTCCATCCATCTGCCCCTGTGAAAAATGGGACACAGGGGATCAACACAGAAAAAAAAGAATTGCACTCCTTCTGGACACTGTAATGTTTAAAATCCAAAAATCTAGAGCTCAGAGAACAAGGTTTTTTATCTGCAGCAGCTTAGGACTTGCAGCTAACCACAAAACACTCACACAAGTTACTTCTCTTGTGCTACGGTGGAAAATTTCCTTTCTCCCATTGGGAAGACAGTTTCTTACAGCAGGAAGGGGACAGAAAACCAGCCTCAGAGTAACAACACTCTCTTCTTCCCTTTTTCATTCATTATTCCTGTGGAAATAGGAGGAGGAAAATTGAGGAAATAAAAAAGCTGACGTTTCACAAGAAAAGGATAATGTTTGTTATATAAGTTACTAAAATTAAATTCATTACAGAAATTACTGTTAATTTATTCACCATGCTCTTGACGTGGATCTGTTTCCTCCATTAACTGCAAAGTACAGCACTTTTCTTTTTCCTTTTTATTGCCAGAGCACAAGACAAATATTTCTTGTTGGTAGCATTAGCACACCACCATTAGCTTAATGACTAAGAGTGTACAGATGTCAAGAGCTGAAAAAACCAGATTTTTGCATAATTAAATGTATCTTGTAACTGTGCCATAACTCTAAACATTAGTTGCTACTTTAAATTATGGATCAGAAATGCAGTCATGAAAGATTTTCAAGATTTCATGCACACTGCGTGACCCTCTCATCCTCAGGTTCCACCCAGTCACTTCCATCCTTTTCCTGTGTGACTGAGACTTTCCCTCAGTAACTTGCCAGCCATGGAACCCCTGCTGTGGGACACCTGAAATTAAGATAATGAAAAATCTCTTTCTCACAACATTATCCTCCAATATACATCTGTATTATTAAGATGCTGTGTCTCAAACTGGCTAAAATCACAAGCTGGACACAAGATCCCAAATGGATACAAGAGGGAATGGAACAAGAATTTCAAACAAACAAGTCATTACCATCAGTTGATGTATCTGTAAATCCAGTCCTGAAATTTGTGCACTGACCTCTCCAATAGTCTCTCTGTATGATTCATACAAGCACAGAAAGTTTGAGTAAAGTGTTTTACAGAGACAAAAGAAATATATTTACCAAAAATTTAATGGAGAAATCAACATTCCTTTACTTACAAGTTAAAAACATACAGTAACTTTGACCATAACAGTTGGAAGGAAAATTACTTGAGCCTGAGAAAGATATTTCAAATTTTCAAGAAATGGCTCCTGCAAAACAAAATCATAAAATCTGTAACTAGATCATTTCATCCACTGAAAAGAATGCTATTGAATTTGATATAAAGTATCATTTTGAGTGTTTTAATTTAGGTCAAGATTCTCACAGAGGCAAATCACGACTGTTAATTACAGAGTTTATAGTTATGGTTCATTGTCCATTAGCCAGAACCAACCACAAGTGAGTCTGAGACAAACACAACGATGCCAATGATCTCCATTAGAACCAGCAAATGCAAATCATCCTTCACACAGAAAACCCCAAAAACACAAAAATTACAGCTGTGCACATAACAGCAAAGAGGTGTGAACACAGACATCAAAATTGTCTCCTGAAAGCAAAATCTCAGACTCTGGAGAGCAGGGAATGGAAATCATGTCAGAGGGAGCATAGGCAGGTTTTGAGTTTTGTTAAAGATAGATCCACCACAGGAACAGAGGTTGTCTCTTTTGGACATAATAAAAATAATCACAAATCAAATCATAGCAAAAAGCTTTTATTAAGAAAAATCGAATATTATTTTTGTCTCCTTACAAAATGCAAGGAAAAAATGTTACCAAGTAACTTTAGAGGTAAAAATCAGAAAGTTCCACTAATGAGGAGGAACTGTTTAAACGTTGTAAACCTGAACACGTGATTGCATGACAGGCAGAATTTTTCAACATAAAATCATAAAGACTTGCAGATGAATGAGAGCTTTAATACAGGATGGCTCTTCAAGTTGAAGTTCAAACTAGTCAAATGTAGACCAACAGAATAGCACCAGTATTTAACTGCATGGATCGTTGCCTATTGAAACAGCTTGTAAGCACCTGTGGCCTTCTCAAATACTCAAAATCATTGGTGTCTCATAGTGGCAGTAGACCTTTGTTTTTGCATCCCCACCTTGCTTTACTTACACAAGAAATTCACAGCAGATTTTCGTAGGGCAATAATTCATTATAACACAGATCTTGAACAGGGTGATACCTTAAGTTTTAGCTTTCATATTTTCCAGATTCTGTACTGCATTAGTATATAACTCTGAACTTCATATAAAGTGTTAACAAGTTCTCCTCACAGATAGTCAGACAAAGCTACCCTTTTCCAGCCCCAGAACCAAAAAAGTACAAACAGGCCCGAAAAGTACAAACAGCAGTGAATTGAGAAGAGCAAACTGGGAGGATGGGACTGCATAACCTGAAGCCATAATTGGACAATTAACCCCAATATAAAAATGGACCAAAATTTATAAAAGTGTAAAAATTCGTGACTCAGAGTCCATCTTGGGTCCATCCTGCGTAGAGCCATGGCCAGGCTCTTGTACTGCCCAAGGTGTATCCTTTGAAGGCCTTTTAATAAATCTCTACTTTATTCCTTTAGCTCTCTCTAGCCTCTGTTCTAGGTAGCCTCTTTAGGCATCAAGTGCAACAGTTGCTAACTCTGATGCTAACAGCTCATAAATTATATTTCTTACAAATTTATGTTTGAAAGGTCCTTCACTGCTCAGCAATAAAATTTCATACTCCTTGGTAATTCAAGGAATATGAAAGAGAGAGTGCATTGGAGACACTTGCAATGAAAATTATCTGCAGAGATTTCTGTTTACTCTGGCTGCAGCTTCAGAGAATTTGCAATCCTCCTTCCTGTCTGTAGCCAAAACTGGCACACAGGGAATGCAGTGTCCACAATTTGGGAAGCACTATAACCACTGAAATATCACATTAAGAGTGATCTCTAAGTAATGCCCACACATTTATTACAATGCAAACTCAAATGCATCCTTCATGGGCTGAACTAATTCAGCTGCTGGCCAGAAGCTTCAGGATTCCCCTTAATTTCGAGGGTGACTAATTGCAAGATGTAGAGGAGGTTCCTGGAATGTCTTATAAAGGATCATAACCCTGAAACAAGAACAAAAGTGAGAGGGGACATCAGGAAAGAAACAAAAGGGGGTGGGAAAATACAGAAATACATCTGCTTTGTTACACTTGAACACAGAATAACTAAATATTACATACACAGTAAAACCAAAACAATACATAGAGAAAGTAATATACAAAATCTCCAAAGGCACAAGTCTGGAAAAAAGGAGGGGCTTTGGCAAATTATCTGTGAGATAAACAAAATGTGCAACTCAATCTTTCTTAGAAAATAATTTAAGAGTGTAAAGGACATGCTGCATTTATCAAGACAATAATTTGCATGATTGCCATTTCCCTTTTTTCATACTGCACAATGAAATAAGAAATTGACAGACATGAAATTTGGTATTTGGTAAATAGCTAATTGACTTTACAGAACAAGAGGAAATAGCTTTTATGGTAAGTACACATTAAAGGCATTGTTACACAAAATAGCTTTCTGCCTAATGACCTAATGTACACTGAAGAAGCCTGAAAATTATCTCAGTGCCTGAAGTTCAAGTTATTCCATCTGTTTCTTCTTAGTGTTCTGAAAAACAGTATTAGTATCTTTGAAACATTTTACATTTCTCCAGAGTCAGATGCTAAGAGCAAAATACTGCTGTTACAACCTCTGAAAGGTTTCCAGCATTTCTGATGCAGTCTCGTTAACACAGTTTATGAAGTCTCCCCTTCCATGGCATGGGCCTCCAAACACAGCCATGAAATGAGAAATGCCAAGAGCACAGCAAAGGTTGAGATATTTGGTTTCACACCTATTTCTTACTGTACCTCCCTGATGATTAAAGTCTAAACTTCAACATGTCAAGAATGCAACTTGTAAAGAAACTAATATGGAGATGTTTTTGTGATTGCTGTGCAAGGCTTACACTGAGCCTGCTTGTCCTGCTGCCACACTGGCCAAAGAGGCTGGGGGTGCACGGGAGGTTGGGAGGACACACAGCCAGGACAGGTGACCCAAACTGACCAAAGGGATACTCCAGACCATGTGACATCACGATCAGGAAAAAGCAGAGGGAAGAAGGAGGAAGCGGGGAACATTCGGAGTAGTGGCATTTGTCCTCCCAAGTCACTGTTCCACATGATGTGGCCCCTCTCCCTTGGAGATGGCTGAACAACTGCCCAACCATGGGAAGCAGGGAATTAATCCTTTGGTTTTCCTTGCTTATGTGCATGGCTTTTGCCTTCCCTGTTAGACTGTCTTTAACTCAACCCTAGAGTTTTCCAGCTTTTACCCTTCTGATTCTCTCCCTGATCCCACAGGTGGGGGAGTGAATGAGTAGCTCTGAGGGGCTTTGGGAGCTGGCTGGGGTGAAAACCACAATTCCTTATTCACCAAACACTCCACCCACTGAATCCATCTCTCTCCAGTTCAGGTGATGCCTTGTGAAGGCTGACCTAGGACAGAGGCTAGATGGAGCTAAAGAATAAAGCAGGGATTTATAAGGAGGTCTCCATGGATCCACCTTGGGCAGTGCAAGAGCCCAGCCAGGCCTACACCCAAGAGGAACCAAAATGGTCACAAAATGGACGACCACTCACGGGATCTCTCACTTTTATAAGTTCTGGTCCTTTTGCATATTGGAGTTAATTGTCCAGTTACAGCTGTAGCCCATCAAGTCCCATCCTTCTTGTTTTTCTCTCTTCAGCCCATGTTGTTTATGCTTTTGGGCCTGAAATTTGGATAATTTCTCCTTGGTGCCCAGGTAGAGAAGGAATTGTTTTGTCTCTCTGCTCTGTGCAGAGAGCTCACCATCCCCTAATACGAGGCTCAGAACTACACACTAAAGCAGCACAGAATCTGAAAAATAAAAAAACTAAAAGCTGAGGCATAACAGAGAGAAGGATGTTGTGAGGACCAGGTCAAGGGCTTTACAGAAATGACATCCAGAACCTTTCCCTTGGTCACTCCATCACAGAAAACCACTGGGGTGTTCAGGCAGAACTTGCCCTTGGTGAAGCCGTGCTGGCTGTCCTGAGTCACCTTCCTGTCCTCTGTGTGCCTCATTGCAGCTTCCAGGAGGATCTGTTCTGTGATCTCCCAGCCACAGAGGGAAGGCGGACAGGGTGGGAGTTCCAGCACTCTCCACCCTCTTTAAAGATGGGCAAAAATGTTTCCTTTCCCAGTTACCTGGGACTTGCCCTGACTGCCAGGACTTTTCAAATACTTAGAGAGAGGCTTGGCAACTACAGACAAATCCCTCAGGATGTATCCCATCAGTTCCCTTAGACTTATGTACATTCAGGTGTCATGAATCTGATTGTTACTCACTCTGGGAAGCATTTTTGTTACAGCAGTGGGAAGATTATGATTTAAGCTATCTCCTAAGACAAATATTAAATATATTTATTGTTTTTTGGCTTTTTTTTAATATAAAATGAAGGCTTGGTTTTTTTCAGTTTAGACGTGCTGGGTTCAGGCTAATGGTAATTGCCAAAGTGTTTCAGATGCTTCTCATGCACAAAGTATGGAGATTAATTGGATTCTGGGTTGGAAAAGAATGAGGCAAAGTGAAGTTTTCCCTGTAAGTAAATACTGAGCAAAGTGCCTGACTACATTTCACTATACATTAGTCCATTAAGAAGCAGATTATTTCTTCTCATAACAGTCATTTTCATGCATACACTTAAGTGACTTTTAGTCTTGTCTTAGAGGTAGTGAAATTCTGATGTTAATTTTGTGCTGTTGTTTGAAGAAATGAAGCACTAATTGAATTCATAAACCCCAACCATAATTTCATTATCCATAATCACCAACGGATTATTCATTTAATAAAGATAACACTGTGTCTTTAAGAGCAGTCAGCATCTTTTGTACATTTGATTTGAAATTGACTTTGTTTATAGACAGAGAAGTTTGATTTTTACATTTCTATGCAATTTAAAAATGGGGTTTCTTTTTAAGTATATTGTGGCTGCTATTAGTGCATATAATGCAGTGTTTGTTCAACTTGTCAGGCCATTAAATTTAAGGTGAAAAAAATGTACAGTGATGCCTTTGTATCACAGAACCATTGTGGTCAGAGGAAATCTCTGGAGATTGCCTGGTCCAACAAAGATCACATTTACTAAGGGTAGCTAAAAATATAAATATCATAATAATGGTAATTTTCTGGTTTCTCTTGTGTATTTTTACCAAACCTGAACTAAAGGCAATGTTATATAAAAAGCACGGTGGGTAATGATTTTTTTGTTATGCAGGAAACCTTCCAGCCTTTCATCATGTTTGTGTCATTTCCTAGTAGGAAAGTGGTAAGATGAGCTGGTTTATAACATTAACTGTTTGCTTTAGGTTTTGGAAGAGAAAGAATATGATGTTTATATGAGTCTAGGGATTATTTTTCGATTTCCGTGAAAATCTGATCTTCTTAAGCTAGATTGTGAATTTCTGAGAACACAGCAGTGAGCAAACTGCTGCTGAGTCAAAAAGGAAGTGGTGAAGAGCCAAACAGGTCTCAGGAGTGAAGCCAGGATGTTGAGATAGGGAGAGAAGGAAGAATGGAAATGCCTAGAATGTAAGCATTGAGTGAACAAACCTTGTAATGAAGAGCAAGTAACGTAAGTAAGAGTAGAGAGATTAGATTTCCTTAATAATAGTGACTTCTAGAATGCTGTGGAATTTCCCAGCTTCCTCTGTGTGCTGCTGCATTCTCTCTCATAAGGCTTGACAGTCACAGAACTAAAATGTTAAAAAATTTTAGAAATAGACTGTAAGAATGATTTGGAGCCTGAGAAGTATGATTTTGTCCAGTGGAGAGAAGATGGAAGGAAAGACGACAGCGTGACAAATAATTAAGGAGAAATGTGGAACAAACTCATCTTCATGTCCACGAGGAGTGAACCAAGCAGTAACAGGCTGAGTCTGCAGCTCAGGAAATTCAGATGAAGCACAAGAAAACCCTTTTTTGGCAGTGAGAACAGTGAAGGAATAGAATATGTCGCAGATGAAGGTATTGGAATCACCATCTGTTGCAACTAGGGACTAAACAGATATCTCCAGGAATTACATCAGTGGGGTTGATGCTGTTTTGGGATAAATGAACTAACTGGTTTTAGGACATCACTCCCAAACATATTTTTCAAAGATATAATTATACAACTACAAGTAGAAAATGTTTTGTATAAAAAAAGGCCTCTCAAATCCTCCAGGAAAAGCTGTAATAGGTTCTCTACTTGGGATAAGAGCTACACAAATTCAAGATATAAAGACATGCATTTTAAGATCAGATAATCATGGAAAAATTACCCAAAGGAATGGTAGATTCTACATAGCTTGAAACCAAAAGCGTTGTAGGTTATATATAATTTATGGCATGACTCAGATGCAACTGTTTGAAAATACTGTATTTAGGCTGTGCTTTATGGGATGTGAAACTTGGTGATCTAAAATACAATCTAAATGTTTTGTGTGACTAAAATCTCCTGAGATATCATATTCTACGTCTGCATAAGCAAGGCATTCGAGTAAAAAACTCCACAGTTTTAGACTCCATCATGACCAAAATCTACTGTAAAAGCCACAAAAATACATTAACATGACAATGTACAATGAGCCCAGTGTTTGCAGTGGTTCTCCAGAAGTGGTGTGTCTGTAACAGCAACTCTTGCTGCTGGATTAAAGGAGATAAATTACTATTGCAACATTAATTTTGTCTTAAATTTGCTTAACCTAACCAGTAAACACTGGATTCTAGTTCGGTTCTTAGGAATAAATTCTTCCCTGTGAGGATGGTGAGGCCCTGGCACAAGGTGCCTGGAGAAGCTGTGGCTACTCCTGGATTCCTGGATTTGTCCAAGGTCAGGCTGGATGGGGCTTGGAGCACCCTTAAAGCTGGATGAGCTTTAAGGTCTTTTCCAACCCAAACCATTCCATTATTCTGTGAAACACTGCAGTGAAGGAAGGGTTTTGGCCAAGGCAGATCTCATTTCACAAACTCCACCTGCAGCTGCGATGAGGACATACAGTTCTTCACTGCTAGAAAAACTGATCTATATCAAAACAAGCAAAGCTTCAATCAGCAGAAGTAATAAATACCCTTACCTTCTACTTAGCCTTGCAGCCAGCACTGAAGAATAGGAACACATGAATGCATAATTTCCTCCCTAACCCTTATATTTCATCTCTCACAGCATTCTTCTTTCACTGATTAACTATTTACTATTTTGCTATTAACTATTTTACTGATCTACCACAAAGAAGTAATCTAAGAAGTCTAAGAAATGGTGTGCTGTCGCCCTGATTTTTTAAGATTTTCTAAGCCTTCTGATGTTTAGCACTTTTACTCTCTCACAGCATTCTTCTTTCACTGATTAACTATTAAACCTTTACTGATCTACCACAAAGAAGTAATCTAAGAAGTCTAAGAAATGGTGTGCTGTCGCCCTGATTTTTTAAGATTTTCTAAGCCTTCTGATGTTTACATTCTTGTAGCAAACTTTCTCACACACTTTCCGTGAATAACTTATTGTTTTGCATTCTTTTCTGGAGGAGGAGAAATTTGATGGACTGTTGGTCAGTCCAGTGTCATTGGAGAGGTGGCACTGTCACCCCCCAATCCACTGTCACTTTTGGAAATCTATAAATGTTGGAGTCAGAAAATAAACGTCCCTTTTAACCTTGAGAACAGCAGCGTGTTCATGTGGTGGTTTTTTGTGTCCTGTAGTGACAGTGTGCTGAGAATAGTTTTGCATACAACTTCAAACAGAAGATATAGAAGGAGATACAAAATATTCTGAGTTGGCAGAGACCCACAAAGGTGATGGAGGCCAACTTTTAACACAGTGCCTCGCATGGGGATCAAACCCATGGCGAGTTATCAGCACCATGCTCTAACCAGCATCCCCACTTCTTAATCAACAAGAATATCCCACACAGATTTTTTTGCGTCCTGTAGTGACAGTGTGCTGAGAACAGTCTTGCATACAACTTCAAACAGAAGATATAGAAGGAGATAGAAAATATTGTGAGTTGGCAGAGACCCACAAGGATGATCGAGTCCAACTTTTAACAGAGTGCCCCACATGGGGATCAAACCCATGGCAAGTTATCAGCACCATGCTCTAACCAGCACCCCCACTTCTTAATCAACAAGAATATCCCACACAGAGAAATCTCTGGCTATTATTAATTATTAATGAAGTACAGAACCGTCTGATTATTACTGGCAGCTAAAACGGCTGATTTTGTTTATTTGGTTGGGCCCTTTATTTCAACGTAATCCTTTCACCACCACTCGAGACGAAGCAAAGCGGGACGAACACACCGCAGGAGCACCAGGAGGCGAACAGGGACGAAGAAGGAGCAGCGGGACAGACCCGACCCGCCCCGGGGCCGGGCTGAGGCGGCGCCTCATGAGGCGGCAACATGGCGGGCACTGCGTGAGGGCGGGCACGGCAGCCACGCCCCCATTGGCCGCGCCCCCTTTGGCCACGCCCACCCCTGCCACTCGCCTATAAAAGCCTCGCGCGGGCCGGGTGAGGGGGCCGGCACTTCCGGTCGGACATGACGCCACAGTGTCAACATGCAAGATGGCGGCGCATCACCGGCAGAACACGGCGGGGCGGCGGAAAGTGCAGGTGAGGGCGCGGCGGGGCCGGCACGGCTCGAGGGGCGCCCGGAGCCTCGCGGGCCACGCCAGCGGCCGCAGGGTGTCGGCCTTTGGGCGTTTCTATGGCAGCGCCGTCGCCGCGCTGAGGGGAGGCAGCGCCGCGCGCCCCCGGGGTCTCTCCCGGCCCCGCTGGCCGCCGTGGCGGGGGCGAGCGGCCGCCGGAGGCAGCGCGGGGCTGAGCTGGCCCCGCTGCCCAACGGGGCCGGGGTCTGCCGCCCGCGGGAGGCAGAGCGGGAGCAGCTCGGAGCGAACGCGGCGGGAGGTGAGCCGAGAGCGGGGCAGCGGGAATGGCCAGCCAGGGCTGCGGGCTCCTGTCTCGGCTGTGCCCGTTGCCAGATCAGATATTGGGAAGAAATTCTTTGCTGCGAACGTGGTGAGACGCTGAAATAGTTTTCCCAGTGAAGCTGTGGGTGCTCCATCCCTGGAATTGATTTCAAGGCCGGCTTGGACTGGGCTCTGAGAACCTGGTCCAGAGGAAGCTGGAAGGTTGGAACGGGGTGATGTTCAAGGTCCCTTCCAACCCAAACCATTCCATGATTCTGTGGTCTGCTTTGCATCGTATTTCTGCTCAGTTTCTGTAAAACACTCTGTGCCTTGGCACAGAGCAAGGAGCAGGGTTTTTTCTTCTCAGATTTCAGAAGGGTTCCTTGCCAGCTCCAGGCAGCATTTGTTGAAGGAAACCCATGGCACAGGCAGTCAGGTGGGTGTAGACTTTCTCAGCACACTTGAGGAACAATTAAATTAATTAAACCCTGTGGTTTGGACTCATGTGTACCTGCAAGTGGATTGTTGTAGCCTTGGTGGAGACTGGAGTTACCAAAGTACGTATAAATTGTCAAGACTCTAACAGTTAAACTCATAAAAATGGTTTTATTTTATGGTTCTCAATGCTTTTTTAATTTGTGATACTGCCTGCCCTTTAGATGTTTTTACAGCTTTCACTATGGAAAAGATTTAGTGCTTTATCAATGTGCAAAGCAAGTGGCAAGTGCCAGTTTCAGCTGTACCTATCCACTGGGATCAAATTAAATATTGTTAGGTTTGAAATAGCATTAGGAGCTTTAAAAACAGAGGTGGGTTTGGTTTTTGGATGCATTGTTTATCATGCAGAGGAAATGGGCATCTTACAGAGCATTTAGTGTTTTCTGTGGTTAGGGAAGCACTCTTTCAATTCTGCATAAAGAATTCCCTTGTCTTGACAGAAAAAGATTGGATGTACTTTAAAATATAAAGAATGCCAATGCTGTGAACAAGTTTTTGCAGTTTACACCCCAAAGGAGGGGAATTTTATTATGCCTTGATATTTGTTTGATGCACTCCTATTTATGAACTGTTTCCCTGGCAGCAGCATGCATCAAAGAGCTCCCTGTTTCCTTTTGTCACTACTACTTTTTGTTCTCCAAGCATTGCTTAGCTCAAAAGTTTGTTTCTGCAGGTGGTTTTGTGCTGGTTTTTCATGTTTTGTCTGTTCTCATTGTGCTGTGTGGTACTTTTTCACCTCATGTACTAATGACATGTGATGTACATGACACTGCTCTGTGTCTCAGCAGTGCTCTGTGAGTTCAGATCCAGACTGGTTGTGTTCCCAGAGAAGCTCCCAGCCCTGGAAGTGTTCAAGACCAGCTTGGATGGGGCTTGGAGCAGCCTGGCATTGTGGGAGGTGTCCCTGCCAATGGCAGGGGGTGGAATGAGAGCATCTGTAAGGTCCCTTCCCACCCAAACCATTCCATGATAAACATTTATAAAGTTTGACTAGAAGCTGGATTTTTTTTTTTTGACTCTTATTATTTCACCTGCTTGGTTAGTGACAGGACTTTGTTCAGGTAAAGGAGTTTTAAGTGGCTGTTTCATCCATCAGCTGCAAATGGAAAAATAAAACCACTCATGATTTATTTTAATTCCCAATGGCTGAGCATTTAGGGTGCATCTGCAGAGAGTTTTTGAGAGAGAGACAGAGTTGGAGAAATTTGTTCCAAACCTCTGAGGACGGAGGAAGAGGGTTTTACAAAAGACACCTCTCAGGCATGAAGGAACTTGATTCCTTACATGGCAGGAGAGCTGCTGGAAGTTTATGGAAATCAGAACTATTATGAGCTTGGATGCACCTGTTCTACTGGTAAGCAAAGCCGTCCAAAATAGTCAGTTTAGGTGCTTCTGCATGTAATTTTAGTTTCTAATGGTTTAATCAGGGTTTTAGGCCTCAAAATAAATTCTATGAATAGAGAAAGAAAGGAATTTAAATTCTTTAAATGGGAGTCAGGCATTTGAAGTGTTCAGTGGCTCATGTTTGTGAAGCTTAGCCCTGCCTTTCTGAAGGTTGCAGGAGTGAGGTTGAGTGATTTGGAGAGGCAGTGAGGATGCAGGGGGGTGTCACACCCTGATTTGGGGAGGCAGAGAGGATGCAGGGGTGTGTC
Organism: Passer montanus; assembly: GCF_014805655.1. NCBI lineage: Eukaryota > Metazoa > Chordata > Aves > Passeriformes > Passeridae > Passer > Passer montanus. Next base: position 39,405,837 of record NW_024356505.1, read on the forward strand.
ACACCCTGATTTGGGAAGGAGGGAGGATGCAGGGGTGTGTCAGACCCTGAATTGGGAAGGAGGGAGGATGCAGGGGTCTGTCACACCCTGATTTGGGGAGGCAGTGAGGATGCAGGGGTGTGTCACACCCTGATTTGGGAAGGAGGGAGGATGCAGGGGTGTGTCAGACACTGATTTGGGAAGGAGGGAGGATGCAGGGGTGTGTCAGACGCTGCTGTTGGCCGTGTGCTGCAGCTTTCAGATGTTGTCCTGGCAGTCAGGTCAAGGTGAAGCATTCCCAGCAGGGGCCTTGGAGGAGCTGCCTTGCAGGGGTTGCATTGTAACTGCTCTCCCAAACTTGCTCCCTGGCCAGAATAAATTTACCCCCAAACTCAAAAAACACATGAAAACTTTGCCATGTAAGGATCAGCATCCTTATACGATTGCATGAATTTTAAGCACTTTTTATCTTTAAGTCATGTACAGAACAAGAATCTCATTCTCCATCCCTGGGAGTGTTCAAGGCCAGGCTGGATGGGGGTTTGAGCACCTTGGTCTAGTGGAAGGTGTCGCTGCCTGTGGCAGTGGTTGGAATGAGATGGTCCCTTCCAACCCAAACCATTGTGATCTTTTTGAACTGATTTGTCACATTTGTGCACTAATTTTTGCAGCTTACTAGATGTGATACCTTTGTTAATTTTATATTTTATATATAATAAATGTAAAAATTATCATTACAAATATATTTATTTCATATATAATGCTTAAGCAAACAAATAGCCAGTATGTTGATTCCACTGTAAAAGGATAAAATGAGCTTCTTAATGCCTTCCATTACTTTTCTTCTGGAGCCTTGATAAAAATTCAAATAGTCTTCTTAATTAAAAGCCATGTTTTAGGGATACATGTGCTCCGCCAAGATAGTAAAACAATGTTGGTTTTTTTTTCTTGGTATTTCACTGCTGCTTATCTCATTCTTGATGCAATCCAGATCTCATAGGACCCTTCCATGATTTTGAGAAATATATTTTTTTAATTGCTCACTTAGAAACAAGGAATGAGTGTTCTCAGAGCTCAGCTGGTTACTATTTCCTCCGTGTGGTTTGGTGGGCTGTTTTAAAAGCAGATTTTACCCATCTGTGAAGATAAAGTCTGTTATAATGCATGTAATATAACAAGGGTAACGTGATCCCATGTCAACTGATACAAGTGTTTCCTGCATGGATAAGTGTAAGTCCTGCAAGAAATTCATTTGGCTTTGTGTGCCAAAATATATCTGTGGGCAGTAGCTTTATGTCTGGAGCTCTTAGGTAGTCATTAAAATGATTACTCCTGATCCATTTAGGCTCCTGAATCCCATAAACTCCTTATAATGAGTGGTTGTTTGTGCTGTTCCACTGCTGCTGTGGAAGATTCTTATTCTGGGAGCTTAGAAAAGCTGCAGCAGTGTCGATGGCAAAGCTTTGGTTGTCAGTAGAATATTTCACATGCCACAAGCCCTGCTCCTCCCAGCCCATGTGGCATAAAGCCACGCTGATCTAGATCCCAATTTTTGTGTCTGTGCTGTGCCCTGGCTCTGTGCTCTGCTGGAGAGGGCACAGCAGGGATGTGCTCCAGCCTGTCCTGCATGGAGCAGATGGCACTGAGGTGGCAGAGCCCTCACTTCTGGGGGTCTGCACACCCCTTTCCAGGCAGAACCCAGTGCTTTATCTTCAGTGATAAGGTCTGTGTGCTTCAGGAGCAGAGGTGAATTTTATCACAGCAATTTCTCCTCAACCACAACTTCTCTGCATTTATATTGTTTAGATATGTTTGTGTACACACAGGCTTGAAAATATTCTTTGTTTTTATTTTTGTTTTGTATACTTACTAAATCTTCTAATATTTCTTAAGTCTGTGCTAACTGTCACTCAAAAACCCAGCCAAACAAAAAAGCACTTTCTCACCCTTTTTTCCCCCCAAATAAGAACATAATGGAGAAACACGTGTGGGTTCTCAGCAGTCTTCCTCTGTTCTTATTAGTGAATGTTTTGGTTTTGTGGGCTTGGCTGCATGTCCACCACTCTTACACAAATTTCAGCTCTTTTACCCAACTTGCTGTTGCTTTTATTGATACACTTTAAGTTCCCCATGCATTTCAGCTGCCTTTCAACAAATAGATTTTGTGGAGCCCTTAATTTTTCCCTCTATGTTAGTATGGAATAAATGCATTTAAGTACAAGCCTGGATGCTTCTGGTGTTACACCTCCCTTTCCAAAGGGTTCCATGTGGTGTGCAGCAAATGTCTCATGGGGTTGTTTTTAGTTCAGCCACATGTGCTGTGTGTCTTGTTCTAGTTTTGTTAATATACAAGATGTTTATTTCAGCCTCAATGACTGATTAGCAGGAGTGGGCCAATATTTTTTTTTTATTTTGGCTGAGCAAATAAATTTATTAAGTATTTTCAGTGTATGCTTATTTCAGCCTCAATGACTGGTTAGCAGGAGTGGGCCAGTCAATATTTTTTTTTATTTTGGCTGAGCAAATAAATTTATTAAGTATTTTCAGTGTAAACAGCTGACAGTTAGTTGGATATCATTAGATCTCCAAAATGAGTTGGAGAGTCCATTTTTTGCTGTAGCCCTTTTCAGCTCCTACTGTTTTCAGGACAGATGGTTTTCTTTGTCCTTAGCCAGCTGCTCAAATTGCAGTGTTCATGTGAAGTGTTGATATTGTGTCCCATCAACTTGCTGACCACAGAATAATTTTCCCTCATTTTGATTTTCTTTGTTTGTCCTTATAGTATTAGAAATTTTTAAAAAGTTAACTAAGGAGTCCATGTTTAATTTGGACTAGAATTACTTTTATGATTGAAAAATATCTGTCACAGTTTCTCCATGTCACATGGAGGAAGTTACTATTACCTAATAAAATAAGGATTTCTTTTTCTTCTTACTGCTACTCCTTCAATTTTTAAGACAGTTTATCAGGACTAGTATACTATTCCTTCTGTGGACAGTAAATAACACTTTGTAAAATTCTGAGGAGAGTCAAAAATAGTTTGTTGAATTCTGTCCACAGTAGCAGTCACTGATGGGAAATTTTGTATCAAGATCTTTTTGTTGTTTTGTCATATTTTTTTACATCAAAGATCTCCTGTATTTACACCACGAAGAGGAACACAAGATTTTTATCTTGTTTGATTCAGTTGTTACAGCAGTTATTTTCTCAAGTTTGTCACAGGGAGAAAGAAGGATGATGTTGGGTTTTCTGCTCAACTTCTGCTGAGATCTGGTTCAGATCTACCAGGGAAAAATAACACTGGAACAATATAACCCCTCTCTTTATCCCAGTTCTTTTAAAATAAAAACAATACTTGCCAAGAGATGTTTGACTAAATTAACATTTGGAAGTCATTAAAGGCAATGGAGGACAAATTAACTTTGACTATTTCAGTACTGGTAATAATGAGAAATGGTTGTCAGCCTCCTCTGATTCTGTCTTTTTGTGAGGGAAAAACAGCATTTGGTTGAGCTGACTTTAATTTCATCAAGATTAATGTAGAATTATGACTCAATTTCCAAAGTCCTGTGAAAGTTTTAATCATATATGACAAGTACCTTATTTACTAAAATAAGCCATCATTTGGGGATTTTTTTGCACTTTTAAATATTTATGGCTGTGTTTTTCTTGACTTCCTTTAAACTAAAAAGAAGTAACATCATTATGTGCAAAAAGCATCAGCATTATCATGCTTAAGTGACTAACATAGTTTGACATTCTAACTTAAGAGTGGAATGAAGAACTCTCAAATCATACCTGAAAATATAACAAATATGGGAGATGACTGACAGAGGAGGAACAAATCCAAAAATTGGGGATTTCTCAAAGAATATCCTGGTAGCATTTGGGAAAACAGGTGAAATGCCCTGCTGATCTTGAGCCTGATACTGTACCAGGAAAATACTGTTCTCTCTAATGAATAACATTCAATTTGATCTACTGATCTCTAGGTTTGTGTCTTAGCTGTTCACATTTAGTATTTTTAACTGAGTGTTTTCATTGGTTTTATTCAGAGAGTTTGACAGCAACGTGAATTTCATGGGCATTCCTTTGCCTTGTGTTTGAATAATTTTAAACCTTAACTTTTGTACACGTAACCTGTGTGGGTCTTTCAGCAATGCAGCCATGATATGATTAAGGCCAGGTAAGGAGTGGCACATGGATCTTGCTCTCTGCATCTCATAAAGAAATAATGCTTGAAGTGCTTTAACATGACACTTCTGCGTGGTTGATGGTGTCTCCTTTCAGCAGCGTCTCTGGAGCTGTGTGTAGGTGGAAACTTGAGCATGGATAGTGAGAATGCTATGGATGAGTCTGGAATGGGTGAGAGAAGCTGAAAGCATTGGAAATGAGGGCAATCTAAAACTGGGAGGAAGAGCTGTGGTAGTAAAAGGGCTGAGAGTGGCTGACAGAAGGTCTTAAGAGCATTTGGGATATAATAATACACTTATGTAAATGTATTGTAGATATACAATTATGTATTATGTACATCACATTAATAATTGTAGTGAAGGACTTGTGGAATGATAAGGGAGAGTGTTGAGACAAAGCTTCAGGAGGCTCTTAATTGTGATCCTTCAGTGTTGGTCTGTAGAGCTGCTGCAGCTGTTTCTCAACCAGAGAATAGCACTGGATGTGTGTTTTCTGGAAGCAGCAGTGCTCTGGCTCCTCAGTGCTGCCTGAGGATGGGATAATTTGGTGGAGGTGTTTCCCATGTTCACAAATGGACCTTGCAGCTCTCATGGTATCTGAGCTGCAAATATACTTGTGTAAAATACTTCTTCTGTGATAAGGACCACTGAGCATCTTAATTTGTTGGATCTATTTTGTGTCACTGAGATCTGATCTGGAAAACATTTTCTTTATACTGCTTTAACACAGTTACTGGTGTGAAAAATTGCTTTCAGATCTCTAGACCAAGACTATTCCTTATAAGCATTTTCAAAACATGGGTGCTTGTGTATCCAGAAGATTCCTGTTTTGAGCAGCTTTGATTACACCAAGCATGAATCTTTACCTTGTTCTGATTATATTTTATAGAATCTGGGAAGCTGCATATCTAGCATCTTTCCCTACTTTTTGCTCAGCTTTGAGCTTTTTTTCTGAGGGCTTTCCTCAGAGTAGTGTGTAAATCCAGAGATCAGGAAAGTCAGTGCAGTAGATCTGAAGAAACTGCAGTGTTTTAGAATTGTATTTACTGAACACTAATAATGGGGACTGCTGTGGCCTTTCAGGTTCTCCTGAAATTTCCTTTTAGTTTTTCTGAGCAAATACATGAAATAACCTTTACACACAATACTGTCAAACGTGGAAGGAAAGAAACTAATGGAACAATTTATCTGAAAGAGCACTAAGAGTTTGAGTTTCTTATTATATTGGTAGGTAGGTAGTTCTTAAAAAATTGGTTTAAAAATAATAGTGACACCTGTTGAATTTGAATCTGCAGTCTGTCAGTACTTTGTAAGCCATGGTGAACATATCCTCTCCTTTGTGAGGCTGGGAAGTGCTGGCATTGCAGCTATGGAAACTGTGGAACCCACTCGGGAAGTGACACACAGACTTAGTGTGTTCTAAGATCACCCAGAATGTGCACACACAGCAGGGAATTGAGGAATTGAACTGAGGATTCTCTGGGTCTAACTCAGCTTAAGTTGCAATGATTGAAAGAATTTTCTGGGCTCCAGTTCTATCACTGCTGAATCTTCTCTGCGACTCTTCCCCATTTTTGGGGACAAAAATGACTTTGGTGGTGCTGATAACTCTCAACTGAAAAAGCAATGCTTGTAAAACTCTTCATATTTTCTACTCAAGAACCATACAAAGATGAAATTAGATGTTCAGATTTTATGGCCATGTCAATATCTTAATACCATAATTGGATTTATGCAAATGTGTTTCAGGTTTCCTATGTGATTAGAGATGAAGTGGAGAAGTACAACCGGAACGGGGTAAATGCACTTCAGCTGGACCCAGCATTAAACAGACTCTTCACAGCAGGGCGGGACTCCATCATACGGATATGGAGTGTCAATCAGCACAAGGTCAGTCAGCACAGCCTTCCTGGCTCTAAACCTACTTTTTTTCCCCAAGTTTTCCTGCTGGTAAGCTGCCTATAGGGTTGTACCTGATGCTGTTTTTTAGCAGCTGCCAATTAGTGTGATCACAGAATCCTTTTGATGTTGGTTGTACTGTGGTATTGTATGTGGCATTCACATTCCCTGAAAAATCCCTTCGCCCAGGATTTTTCTCCTGGGAAGCTGAGAAGCCTCAGAAAAGGAAAACATTTCTTATTTCATTTGCTTCCCCTGTGTTTTGCTCATGTGGAATGTGTTTGGAGATTGTTTACCCACAGGTGATTGTTTCATTGGATTCTGGTGTGAGTTGTTTTGACTCTTTGGCCAATCAGGGCCAGGCTGTGTCAGGACTCTGGAAAGAGTCATGAGTTTCATTATTATCTTTTTAGCATTCAGTATTATTCATTATTATCTTTTTAGCATTCCTTTCTGTGTTCTTTAGTATAATTTAGTATAGTGTTCTTTAATATAATATAGTATTATAAAGTAATAAATTAGCCTTCTGAGGACATGGAGTCATTTGCATCATTCCTTCCTGCCATGGGGATCTCTGCAAATACAGTCATCATACATAACTGTGTAGTTCTCACAAAAAGGGTTCTGGGGGAGTGATTTCAAACAACTCTGCACTAGGAAACTTTGAATCCATATGCAGGTTAAAGAAGGTACCACGACAGGATGTTGTAGTCACAATCTTCTCTATTGGTGATGAGCTTATTTTTTCTTAATTTGCAGCAAGACCCTTATATAGCATCTATGGAACATCACACAGATTGGGTAAATGACATTGTGCTCTGCTGCAATGGCAAAACATGTAAGTACTTAAAAGTTTCAGAACTGCAGTATTCAGAAACTGCATAGAAGTAAATTATCTGCTGCTTTAATTATTTTGCATATTTTCTTAGCATGTAAAATTAATTTGTGATGTATATTTTAATTTTGGTAAATAGTGTAAGCAGCTGTTTTAATGAAAATGGAAATGTTATATAAATTGTTTTAATCTCTTTTGAAAAACAAATTAGAGTAGTACAAATATGCTCTAAAGTAATATATAAGCCATTAAAATTTAGTCTTTATTCTTTCCAATTTAGTGATATCTGCTTCTTCAGATACTACTGTTAAAGTGTGGAATGCACATAAGGGATTTTGCATGTCAACACTAAGGACGCATAAGGTGAAAAACATTATCTGTAAATACTGTGTGTGATCAGTGCCCTTCTTAAAATTATTAAGATGTAGACTTCAAAAGCATAACATTGATTCATATTGTTACATTTATTTTATTGTAGGACTATGTGAAAGCCTTAGCATATGCAAAAGATAAAGAGCTGGTAGCATCTGCTGGGCTGGACAGACAGATATTCCTCTGGGATGTAAATACTCTCACAGCACTGACTGCCTCAAATAATACTGTCACAAGTAGGTACCTGGGGAGGGGAGGCAAATGCAATGCATTTTATTGAGTAGCATAATCTGTGAGGTCAGTTTAAAACTATGGATGCCTTTTTCTATCTGTACATAAAAAATGGACAAGAAATTTGAAGGGGGGAGGTTGTATGCATTTAGTCTATTTGTTGTGTTATGTAATAGCTGGAAATCTAGAGCAGCCAACAGTCATGGCATTTAGAATAGAGGACAAGTTCTCTTTTGAACTGTTCCTCCTGAACTGTGACATACTGGTTTCTCTGAAACTTGACAGAACTTTAACTTGAGAAGATTTTAACCTCTAAACCAGCCTTTTATCAAAATGTTCTGTTAGCTTGTTTGTTCCTACATTTTCTGTGATTTGGGGTTGGTTTTTTGTTTGTATAGATGCTGAAAAAAACAGGAAGTACAGCTCCTAAAGCAGGATTTGATACATTTGTCAAATCTGTCAGAAGAATAGTTACTAGATAAGCTAGACTAAAAAGCACACAGAGAAACACAAAGCACTGATTACACATGAGGATAACAGACTGGTGAGATCTGACTGACTAGAGATTGGAAGGCAAGGAGAAACTGGAGATTAATTCTCAATGTCACCCACATCTTTTAGGAAGTCACCTGTCCTGCTTCTCTCTCCCAGAAATGCATTACATAAATTGTGAGATCTTTCCTTTATACAGCAATTCCAACACTGCCTTGTTTAGACTGGTCAGGGTAGAGCTGGTTAAGTTGCTCTTCTGGGAAGTGTCACACCAGTCTTTAGGCTCAGTTGGGTTTGAGTGAATGAAATAGATATGGGTTGTGGCATCCTGGTTTGTATTGGCTGTTTTACAGTTGATTTTTTGAGAAAAATCTAGTGTGACCCCAGTGTACATTGCTGCCTGTTAGGTAGGTTGGAAAAATTGTGTTCCCAGTGATTGATCTTTCATTTTTTAGTTAGTTTAATGGACATTTAAACAACAACACTGGGAAAGAACAGAACCATTTTGCACACTGCCACACTTTAATTTCCTAAATAAGCCTATTGCTTCCTCAGTCATGGGTTAGTAATGACTCCAGGAAAATCTGCAAAGCTAAAACTTGGAATTGACACACATATTCCTAAGACATTTCAGGAATATGTAATTCTGTAAGTAAGAAGCAGTTGGTGTGGAGGTTTTTATTTGCTGTATTGGGCTGATTTCAAAAGGTGTGTTTAATTTTATAGATTTGGTAGCTTCTGAAGCCAGAGGTGCATCTGCTGGGCAGAACTGTCAGTCTTTCATTTGTTGTCTAAAGAACTTTTTAATTCAAGCATAGCCTTGTGCTGACATGTCTGAGTAGTTTTGGAGGAGACATGGCTTTAGAGAGCTGTGTTGCACTGCAGAATGCTATTGGGATAGCACATGACTAAAGAGATCTACTTTATATTTCCCAGAAATATAAAATCCTTCTATTTCTTCCTTTTTTACTGAAAATAGAATTATTTTATAGCCAAACTTTGCTGATAACTCTAAGTTTTGCTGTCTTCTACTTCAACAAAGTGTTTTTGAAGGAAGAGTTTATTTGTGAGCTCACAGGAAAACTGAGTTGTGTGGTAATAAAGAAACATAAAAACATTTCTTATACACTGTAACAGTGATACAGAACCTAAATGGTTGAAGTGAATCAGAAATGGGGAGTACTGAGGAGCTGGTGCTTGTTTTGAACCCAGGATTAAATGGAAGTGGAGATATTGCCTCTAAGGTGACAGGGAGAAATTTGCATTTCTGGAGTAGGAGCACAAATATTTTGTAAAGGAGAGGAAGAGGAAGCAGAGGAGTTTTTTTCTTTCATTGTAGTGCTCTCCAGTAAGTGTTTCTGTTGGAAAGAACACAATGTCCTCACAGAACCTGTTTTCCTGAGTCCTTTCAAGCAGTATGGATTTTTCAGAGTACAAATGAATATTGTGCCTGTGCATTAGTTTTCTATCTGATTACCTGCAAGCAGTGTGCACAAACCAGCATTAATAGGAAGCCTATTTCTAAAGAGTCTCTCAGTCAGCAGAGATGTAATTTAAATTAAGGGGAGAGATTTAGCTTTTGAGAGGTAGTCCCTCCCAGAAGGCAGTGGAGTTGAGCTTCATTTTTCTTCTGGCATAAATTCTGCTCTGTACATTTAAGATTCTCCTATTCTTGCTATTCAGCTTCTGATAATTCTGTATATTGTCCTTTCCTAAATTATTGTGATTGTTGAACAGTGTGCCAACCTTCAAGAGTTTTCAGTTCTGTATCTTGCTTTCAGCTGCTCTCTAGGGACAGTGGAAAACTCACTTTATTTTAGCTCCAAATAATAGATTTCATTTGACACTTTGCATTTGGATGCTATAACCAGTGGCTAAGAGGACTCTGAAGTAAAGCTGCATAATTCTATAACAGGGTTGAAGAATATCCTGAATTGTAAGGGACCCTCAAGGATTATTGAGTCCCAATTCCTAGCCCTACATTTTGGACAACCCCAAAAATGTCACCCTGTGCCTGAGACTGTTGTCCAAATGCTCCTGGGGCTTTGGCAGCCTTGGGACCATGACAAAGCCCTGGGGTTCAGTGTCCCACCACCCTCTGGGGGAAGAACCTCTTCATGATTTCCAGCCTAAACCTCCACAACACAGGTTTCTCCATTGTGACAAAATGTGATATTAAGTTATGATATTAGGTTACAAATCCTGTGTTGGAAACTTAGCTCCATCATAGAAATAAATCATTGTGTGAAGTTTCACATTTTTACTGGCCATACAGTTTGTTGCTATTCTCAGCTTTCTTGGTGTACTGATGGTATGGATTTGAGGCTTGATGAAATGCCTGATTGTGCTCTCCAAATAGATGATTTTCATTTGCTGTGTCTGTGCTTTTCTGAGTTGAGGGACTGGTACTTCAATCTCCAAAAGAGGGTTAGGTTGGTTGGTGTAGAATTCCTCAGCTCTGATGGTAGGTGTGATGCTAAGGAGCTGCCATATGGTTTTCACAAGTGCAGAGGTAGCATCCCTGCTCAAATAACACATTTCAGTGCTGCAATGTAACTTCTCTGCACTTCTGCTGAGCTAGAAGAGCCTTTAATACAAAATGTAGAATTTTACTGTTATTCAGCTTGGAAAAAAATCTACACTTAAATCCAAATGCTGTGTGTTACAAGATCACAAAGAAGTGTCATATTCCAATGACATGTTGAGCAAGAGTAGTTTGATGGCCCTGGCACAGAACTGTGGTGCCAATGGTCACCAAAATTGTAATCATCATAAATCTGAGGGGTTACTTTGTTTTTATGCAACAGTAGATTAAGAATTGGAATGGGGTTTTCCCAGCATTATACTGACTATAGCCTTTCTTAAAGCAATTCTGTATATGGGGCAGAGTGGCACTATTTTCATGAGTCAAAGAGTATTAAAATACCAATTTTGAGTCAATGAGTATGTTTTTCAAATAACAGCATTAAAATTATAAATGTGAATTTTGTTTTGAAATAGCTTCTTCCCTGAGTGGGAACAAAGACTCAATCTACAGCCTTGCAATGAATCAAATGGGAACAGTTATTGTATCAGGGTCCACTGAAAAGGTAAGCAAAATTTGGTGGGGTTCATTTCACTTCAGTTTGATTTCAGTATAAAGAGACAATTTTATTCATTTTCAATGTCATGTCTGTAGCATCTTTTGTGTTTTCAATAGTGAGGGCAGACACTTCTGTTAAGTGGGAGTGCAAGTGTAGGATACAAATCCTGCCTCAGACTGAAGATGTGATGTATCCATAGAGCTTTAATACATAGGGGAGACAATCAGATCATCTTGTGTAACCCTCTTTGTCAGGGATCATTACATTTCCCCACAAGAGCTCTGATTTTGAGGGCACATGACTCAGATGATTATCAAAACTGAAGCAGTTGCTGCAGGTAGGAGAGAAGGTGCCAGCAGTTTGCAAGATGCCTGCAGGAGGTGGGAAATGAAGTGAGCTAATGAAGCTCAAGTGCTCCCAAGAGACAGCCCTTGCTCTTTGTTAAGGAAGTTAAAACAGGCTTAAGTCTCTGAGTTGGTTTCTTTTGTCTAATCTAACCTTGAGAGAATTTTATTTCCGAGACAATGTAAACCAGAAAACAGGATACACCAATGAAGCGTCTGAGAGGACTCTCAGAAGCACATTTTATGCCCACATCACACTGTCCTGTTTCCAGTCACTTCCATCCTTTAATTTCTTTAAGACAGGAGAAGCCAGAGCAAATTCAATTAAAATCAGGAGAAGATCACATCTGAATACTAGAGCTGCATGAGATGAGATATAGTTATATCTGTCTTGTTCAAAAATATATTTTCAGTGATGGTTGTCCAAATGTTTGGAATAAGGGCTGATTAATTTGGAAAGCCTTAATTTCTGCAGAGGTAGCACATTGGTGGGAAGAATGCTGTTAATGTCATTTATCCACTGCCTGTTTCCATAGGTTCTAAGGGTGTGGGATCCAAGGACTTGTGCAAAACTGATGAAACTCAAAGGGCACACAGACAATGTCAAAGCTTTGTTGTTGAACAGAGATGGCACCCAGGTATGTGCTTTAACCTGAAAGGCAGTTTACAGAGAGCAGAAATTTCAATCCATTTCAATGTAATTATTTAATGTCATAGATTACAGATATTTAGTGGTTAAGGGGGGGAGGCTGATGGGTGAAAGTTTTAATTACATGTTCATCTAGGTGTGCAGTAGGTTTACATAAAATACTGGAAATCCTTACTAGAGTTGTTACCCATTTAGCACCATTTTAGAGGAAAAATATAAATATATAAATCCTTTTTATGGGGAAAAATATTTTGAAATACTTCAGTAGCTGTTTGATTGAAGTGTGCTGGTCGTTGCTCAGTGTCTTTCAGGCAGCTCTGACGGGACGATCCGCCTGTGGTCCCTGGGCCAGCAGAGGTGCATAGCCACGTACAGAGTCCACGATGAGGGTGTTTGGGCTCTGCAGGTCAATGAAGCCTTCACTCATGTTTATTCAGGAGGGAGAGACAGGAAGATTTATTGTACAGATCTACGAAATCCGGATATCCGGGTGCTGATCTGTGAAGAAAAGGCACCAGTTCTTAAGGTAATTGAGTTTAATTCAGGGAATCATACAATGTCTGGGGTTAGGAATGATGGCTGAAGATCATCTGGTCCACTCCTCTCCCTTGCCCAAGAGCACTGGAACTTGGAACCTACATCAAGATGGGTTTTGAGTATCTCCAATAATAGAGAATCTACAACTTGGGCCAGTGTTCTGTCACCCTCACAGTATAAAAAGATAATTTTATGTTTTCTCATGAAACGCTGGCTTGAGGTATTAATTGATTAAAGAATTCACATTTGGCTAACAAGTGTTTACGGTACCACACCTTCAGCAGATTGGCTCTGTCTCATAAATTACATTTAGGTCTAATTGCCTGAAGAAGACGGATGCCTGGCAGCTACTGAAAATGTGCAGATTGGAATATTACTGAAATTGAAAGTGCTTTACACGCAGGAAGTTGGGTTTATCAGGCTCTAGTACATTTTTAAGAAATTGAGCTGGCGTTGCCAAGGTTTTGTGCAAAAGTGGATTTTTCTTAGCAGCAGCATATGTGCACAGGACTGTTTTAGAATATTTACATACTCATGGGAACCAGGAGTAAAGTTGTTGTGGGTTTTTTTTGAACATATAAACATGATATTTGTATGCACAAGTCTGACTCTTTCTGAGAGGCTGTTTTTTGAATGTTTTTGCTGTCTCTAATGACATGACTTTGGAACCTGCAGGTGTGTAAAGAGTGTGCAATTGAAACATATACAAATAGATATGAGCAGTCTGGTTTTCCTTAGGAGTGAATTCTAGCTTAGAGTGTTAAGATAAAATCCTGGATATGTTAATTTAGTTCTGGAAAAGTCAGGATGTGAGATTTCAGTTCACAGTAGAAAATGAATGTGCTGGTCAGCTGTACAGAGGTCAGGAGGAGCTTCTAATCTTGGCTACATTGATCTGAGAAATGTAATGTCAGAGCCAAATGTATAGAATTCTGCTTTTTCATTATTATAGAACTTCTTACATTTTCATATTAACCATAGGAAGTGTCTGAATACAAAGTAATTGAGAAAATAGTGTACTTAGGAAACTGTCCATTAGGCAAGATTGCATCATGCTGGAAGCAACTCTGTGTTAATACACACTGCATCTATTATTGCCCATGTCTAGAATTCATTTGTTGAATATTTGTAATAATTCCTGTGGATTTTTGGAAGTTTCATCTTAGCTACTTTTTGTTTAAACTTTGTGTTTCTACAGTAAACTGAAATTAGTGCTGTTTCTGAGGTACTTGCAATTATAGGAGTGGATCAATACAAGACAACACTAATTATCAAAGGGAAACTAAGTTAAGCATGACTGAAATTTTGTTTCATTATTTAGATGGAACTGGATAGATCAGCTGATCCTCCTCCAGCACTTTGGGTAGCAACAACTAAATCCTCTGTGAATAAATGGGTAAGTGATACATTTTACAGTCTGTGAATACAGTGGAGTAGTCATGGGATTTGCAGTCTTTGTGGGAACTGTTGGGCTGTTTCTTTCAATTTGACTGGGATGTGCTGTGATTTGTAAGCTTTCTTTAGAATAAATCATAAAATACTACTATTAAATTTGCTCAAAATGTGTGAAGCTTTGAATTACTGTCTTTGCTCTGTATTTATGATGCACTTAGAAATTATATTCCTTGGAGCTGGATAGTTAACATCTAAATAGCAACATGGGCTGGCAGTTGTTACTCACAGATAAAAGCAAAGTTTATAGATAATTATGAATGTGTCATTTTTCTTTCTTTAGACTTTGAAGGGAATCCATAATTTTAGAGCATCAGGAGATTATGATAATGATTGTACCAATCCCATACCACCCCTGTGTACACAGCCTGACCAAGTTATAAAAGGTAAACAGCTCTTTTGCAGAGGACCTTGTAAAATCTGTTCTCTTTAGCACAAGTGATGGAGCATAAAGATGTACTCAGTTTGTTAAAAACTTGATACTATGATTTCAACCAGAACAATGTGGTTATTGTTTGTCCACTGTTAGTTACAGTTAAAATAGTGTTTAAACCTTGATGGTATCCAAGGTTTACACAAAAAAGTGAAACCAAAGAACAGCATATGTCCTGCAATTTAATTTAATGTGATATTAGAAAAAAATAATGACAGTAGTAACCTTAATTCTTGTTTGTTTGCCAGGGGGTGCTAGTATTATTCAGTGCCACATTCTTAATGACAAGAGGCACATATTAACCAAAGACACAAATAATAATGTGGCATACTGGGATGTCTTAAAGGTAAGGATGTAATTTCAGATTTTCTACTGTTGGATGATGAATTATTTTGTGCCACTTTTTTATGTATAAATTTTTAGTGTTTAAGATTTCTGTGGTAGAAAGTCAATCAACTTTTTGTCTCAGGATATGATGCAAGGTTTGCCTTTAGAAAAAGGAGGGGACATTTCTGAGCTTTTCTGTAGCTTTCCCTGATGTGAGGTTGATATCTGCATTCACCTGAATTCAATCCAGTATTGACATCTGCATTCTCCTGATGTTCACACCCTTGAATTTTTTCCAGGAAATAGTAATGTGTGTTTTGATGGGGTTTTGTTGCAAAGAGGGGTTGTGTTTGCTGGTAACTCAGGAAGGCAGGAAAATGAACAGAGGGAAGCCTGGCTCCTGCCTGGTGTTGCCTGGGGAGACTTGGTGTGACATTTCTTTATTTTGGTTTACCCAATGATTGCTCAGAGGAGAGGGGAAAGAGTGCAGAGAGAAAGGACTCAAATCCCACATCAGTGAGATGATCAGCAATTTCTTCTCTGGCAAAAGCCTGTTAAATTCTAAATATTTTCTTCTTGAGCTATGGAGTGCAGCAGCCAAGATCAGTAATGAGGTAAAGCATGCTCAGCCAACTGAGTTGTTGAATGAAGCAATAGATAAATTAAGTTGGAGGATGTAGATTTATACTAAAAATTATCTAGATTATTTTTGGAAAAGTTTTCTTTATTTCAGTCTGTATTTAAGTGTTCAATGTTAGATGTCAGGACCAAAATCAAATGCTAATGGTAATTTTTACTTTCATTCAGGTTTTTTTTTTCAGTAAGGCTGTGAGAAGTGTCACTTGATATATGTTTAAATACATACTCACTGTAGAGGTGAGATGCTTTGTCAGGTCAGAGTGTTGCTCCCTGCACTTGAAAGCTGAGACTTTATTGAAGATGCTGGAAGACTTGAGGGAGGTTTTCCTGAAGCTGCACCCTTCAGTCTTTGCTTCCTGTAACTTTTCCTGGATTTTGAGGGGAAAAATGCAGTCCTTAGTGTTTGCCTAAAACAAGTATTTCAGAATGACTCTGCAAGTGGATTATAATAATTTGGATTTTAACAGAATTACTTAAAGAACTTTTAAAGTAAAAGTATGAAAAAACCAGAAATAAAGCATCTGCACAGAAATTCACTCACTGCTGTTCCCATTGCAGTAGTTGAACTGAATTGGTTGCTTGATGTGCTGGACATACTGGTGTTTGATGGAGTACTGAATATTGGTGCTGATGGGGAGAGAAATGACAGGGGCTATTAGAAGACAGCAGTCTACTCTGTGTAGGGAAAATATTTTCCAGCAATCTGAAGTAATATTTCCAGACTTCTCTACTGGCTTGATGCCACTACCTCAGAGATAAATGAAGACTAACAATTACTTACCATATAACTCACTGTTTGACTTTTTAAAAGAGATTTAACCTTTAACTTGGAGGGTTTTGGACTGCAGTGCTCAGGGAGAGATCATCAGTCACAATCATTCCAAGTGTGTATGAAAATCAAGGAAGTCTTGAGGTGTTGATATGACTCAGTATTGTGCATTTTCTTTGGTGAACAGGCGTGTAAAGTTGAAGACCTTGGGAAGGTAGATTTTGAAGAAGAAATTAAGAAGAGATTTAAAATGGTTTATGTGCCAAACTGGTTCTCAGTGGACTTGAAAACCGGGGTGAGATACAACTCCTACATCTTATGGCTTTAATGTCATATTTCACGTTTTTTCATATATTGTTTGTTCAAAAAAGGTTTAGTTTGTTACCTTCAGAAGAACATTCATTGCTTATTTAGTGGATTAAATTTATTTTCAATTAAAACAGCAAATTTTACCTCTTTTTAATAATCAGAATAACAGATTTTTAAATTAATTTTTTACTTGAGGTATAGTCCACCAATACCAATTATGAATTAATACAGTTTGGTAAAGAAAGTGTGCTGTCATGCTTTCAGAAATTCTTTGGTTTGTAACCAAATTCTTTGGTTTCCCAGCTAAGTAGGAGTAAAGTTAGAAATCCATAGACTTAGTTAATCCCAAATAACTATTACATTCCTTGTGGTCTTTTGCCAACAGATGTTGACAATTACTTTGGATGAAAGTGACTGCTTTGCAGCCTGGGTTTCAGCAAAGGATGCTGGATTTAGCAGTCCTGATGGTTCTGATCCAAAATGTAAGTTTTAACTAATAAGTGTTTTATTTTAACAAAGGAATCAGAGTAAATTCCATTATATTTGTTTTCAAGTATTCCATTGCCACCTATGTCAGTATCTGGTTGGATTTTGAGGCTTATTTTCTTAATACTAAATTCTGTAGCATATTCTCCAAAGAAAGTATTTCCTTTTTTTCTGAAACAGTCATGTTCAGGGTTTACATTTAATTGTTTTAAACCTTTAAGATGAAAAAGTGAATAAGTAATTATAACCTAATGTAGAATGCTAAAGCACAAGAGTTATCCAACATCAGGGATTCTAAAATCAGCTTTTCCTGAAAGATTGAAACATGCAGCTCTCAGATTGTGGCAGGCAGATTTCTGTGCCCATAAATAGTTTGCTTTGGGAACAGACCTGCTCAAACTTGTGGGGAATTTTCAGCTGTAGATCAAATGAACAATATTACGTTGCCCATTTTTTTGTGTGATTGAAGTTCTGCCTCCCTGTGTGTTGACAGTAAACCTTGGAGGGCTTCTGCTGCAAGCACTTCTGGAGTATTGGCCTAGAACACATATCAATCCAATGGATGAAGAAGAAAATGAGATAAACCATGGTTAGTGTTTTAATATTTTCCTTTTATATTACTCGTCCATGCATTGTTTGTTTATATGTTTCTTAAACAGATACATTTGTTGTTCTTACACCTATCTTTTTGTGGATTATAGACTTCATGTTTTCTAGCACTTCTAAATTTGCTTTGCACCAGGAAGTGTGTTGTACTTCCAAAAGTATCAACAAAAATCTTAGGTCTGTCTGTAAAAAAAGTAGGTGAATAAATTATTCTGAAGTTACAGAAATATGTTGAAAAATAATGATGAAACACAATTCCTGGCAAACTGAGGCTTGACTTGGAAAAGAAACACTAGATAATGACAGCAAATAGCAATAATTGAGTTATCCAACACTAGCAAGTATTCTCTTGACATAATTCCAGTTTTCTTCTAGGTATTGTGAACAAAATAAAAGCTTTATTGGAAAAAATACAGTCAGTGCAATAATACATGAAGTAGCACCTTAGAAAAACTCCTTAAAGTGGTGTTTAAGGTAATAATGCTAAGTCTAATCAGGCCTTAGATGCAAGCCATGTAAAATATAAGGTAGAGGCTGAATTTGGCAAAATAAGAGACTCTAATCCTGAGTTGGAAATCAATTCAACCCAGGTCAGAGTTAACTGAAGTCTCATTTTTGGTGATTAAGAAATTACTTTGTATAGCTAGATGATGCAATTAACAAAACTGTGCATTCAGCATATCTCACTGCTTTGTGACAAGACTGTGCCAAGAACTAGTTGCTTTCTTCTTTCTAAACTGGCCTCCAAGGAGGTTCAGAGCTCTTGGCAGACTTTTCTGGATCCAGCTGCTGATTCTCAGACTGTTGTGCATTGGCAGTTTGCAGCTTAGAGCCAGACAAGGCTTGAGAAGTGTCACTCACAGCTTCTGTGCTGTTGGATTGTTGATGCTACACTCCTTATTCCTGTGTAGAGTTGTGGATTAGTGAAATGTTTGGGGTACTCCCAACAGAATGTTTTCATTGCCCTTCTAAAAGTAAAAAATCAGGAGACTGCCACTGAGCAGTGACTTGAGAAGGTGGAATGTAGCTGTTGGACACTGGCATTTTTGTAGAGATACAAATTTTAATAAACACAAACTATGTGCAGTGTTGTTCCTTTCAGTTATTCAGAGAAGTGTTAGGAAAAAATGTTTCAAGCTACAGGATTTTTCACTTGCTGTAACTTTAGTATCATGTTTACCCTTGCAATATAGATTTTCTTTTTTTGTTTCTTTGCTTGCTACAATTTCTGACCTTTCTTTGCCTACATAAGTTTCTGGTTAGAAAGCTGAGCAATCATTCATCTCATCAAGTCTGTGCCATTTCAATTTCTTAATGTTGCTTGAATTCAACACCTCTTCAAGCAGTAATGAGGTGCTACAGTGTAATGGAGATGATTTTTCCCAAGTGCAAGTCAGGCATCCAAATTCTACATTGTTTCAAGACACCTACTGATTAGAAGCTGCACTGTTCAAGAGGTGTATAAATAATGCTGATTTTTCTTTAATCTTATGCTATATGGAATCAGGTTCTTCTGGTCTTCTTCTTTGAAGACCATACTGCTGTAATTAGCTATAATGAATTGAATTTGTAACAAAGGAAGTTCAAGGCACTTTGAGTCTGAACTTTCCTAGTACATTGTTTTGATATCTGGCAAATCCAGGTAGAAGAGCAGTGCAAACAACCCTTCAGAGTTCTGAAGTACTGTCACTCTAGAGGGAAGAATAGTCTCTTCTCAGCAGAGTCTCTCTTTAGTTGATTCCTAATTTTAGTATTGTTCAGTTTGACAAAAGAAATGGGGAATAAAACTCATATTTGG
The DNA here is from genome assembly GCF_014805655.1 of Passer montanus. Lineage (NCBI taxonomy): Eukaryota > Metazoa > Chordata > Aves > Passeriformes > Passeridae > Passer > Passer montanus. Next base: position 39,425,270 of record NW_024356505.1, read on the forward strand.
GTTTTGACTCCTGGGCATTATTTTCTGTTTTTCACAGGCTTTTTAAATAGTCCCTCCACAAACCTGTATTGATCTTGTTACTCTCCAGTGTTTTTTTATATACTTGCTGTATCTTGGAAATGGGGATTTTCTTCGTCTTCATGATCTTATTAATTTACAAAACGTATCTGCTGTAGATGGCATGGGTGCCCACTTTTAAGGCCTAGTGCAGATTCACCACTGTTTTATGTGTTTTTTTCCAACAGTGAATGGAGAGCAGGAGAACAGAGTCCAGAAAGGAAATGGATACTTCCAAGTGCCACCACATACACCAGTTATTTTTGGTGAGGCTGGAGGACGCACTTTGTTCAGGTATAAAAACTTAAAAATACAACCACAGTGGCTGAACAATCCTTTTCTTAGTGCACGCAGGAATGTTATTAGAAATGTTCTTTGGATCTGTTCTGTGCATTTAAGACATGCCCTTGAAAGGCAAAATAAGCAGCTGTTGATGATGATTTTATGATGATTTGTCCAACTGAGCATGTGAGTTTGAGCATCAGCAAGGTGTGGGGTTTTAAAGCAGTAGGAGTTGTGTATAGTCCTTAGTTGTGTGTGAGATTTCTGGATGCCCTCTTTCTGCAAACTGATAAATTAAACTGTTCTAAAATGAAATTGTGCTACTTCAGACTCTTGTGTGTTGTGCTGACCTCTGAGAATGAATTACTCAAGAGCTGCTACTCACTAGAGAATTGGCTTCTGCTCCCAGAATTAGTTGATAAATCCAGTAGAAGGTCCTAATCCCTGCCATACAGGTTCTGTATTGCAACGTGTGTAATGGTTACCCTTCTGTGTCTTATGTTACATTGAAAAACCCAACTGTAATATGTGATACATCAGAGACAGTTTAATAGTGCTGCAAAACAGGTGCTGAGCTTGCAAACACTGAATTGTTTGATATTTACTGATATAGTGGATTTTAAATTTAAGGGGTGGGGCACGTTTGATTTGTTGGTTTTGTTTCCCAGGCTGAACAGGCCCCAAAATGCTGTATCTTTTGGTCAGTGAAACAGGAAACCATTTTCTGCTTGGAAAATTGACTTTTTCTCCTACAGTATCCATGTATTTATGTTGTACCTGGGGCTTAATATTTGCCTGCATTCTGTTCTGGTGCATCTTCCCTCTTATGCTGCTGCTCCCCAAGAGAACACTGGAGAGACCCCATTGAAGGGAGCAAGCCATGTTTGTGGGACCTAAAAGGTGGCTTGCAGGACTATGACAAAATACCTCATTGCGATTTATAAAATGAAATGTGGCTTTTTTGCATCATTGCATGGGCACATTTCCTAAAACTAGTTTTATTCTTTTCTTCAAGTGAGGGCTTAGCAGATGCTTTATATGCAGAACTCACTTTTGTCAAGGAGAGAATTGCTTTATGCCAGGTGCCTTTCCCCTTCTCCTGACAGTTCTGTATTTCAACACAGACATAACACAATCCAGAGCAAAGCACTTTATATATTTTCTGTGTCAAAGCTGTAGTCTGAGATCCTACTCTCTGTTTCTGGGGTCTGTCTTCCTACAGCTCCTTCTGCTCTTTACAGAAAATAGGATCATGAACTTACTGGGAAAGAGATTATCTAACAGTGCAGGCTCCCTGCCCATTAAAACTTCCCTTGAAAGCTTTTTAATGCAAATGGCAATAATTGTTATTACAATAAAGGTTATTTCTTTGTGTCTCAGGTTGTTATGTCGGGATTCAGGTGGTGAAACTGAATCCATGCTTCTTAATGAAACAGTGCCACAATGGGTAATTGACATCACTGTGGATGTGAGTATTGGGTGTAAAAGTTTGGCCTTTTTTTAAGGTTTTTTTTACGATGTACTACAATTAACTTCACAGTATCTGAAATGACATTTTAAATTTTTGCTGTGTTTGTATTTAAAATAAGTGGTTTCAAGGTCTGTAATCAAGACCCTTTGAGATGCATCATTTTTGATGTGTCTAGTTAAAATACTTCTTGCTCAATTTCTTTTGACAGACTGTCTTAGATAAAGAATTCAAAGTCCTGTGCATAATTGATATCCTTTCCTAGTGAGGAACTCAGGAATAGAGAATTCACTTCATATTGCTGCTGTCTTTTGATACTATCTAATTGCCTTTGAAATAAATGATAATTTATATTCAAAAGCTAGATGATCTGTGCATCATGTAAATTGAAGTGTCTCAGGAGTATGAGTAATTTGGAAGTTGGCTGTGGTGGGAATGCTGATTAGGAATCTCTCATGAGTTTTGATAATTAGGAGCTGAATATACTTCACATAGCACATGCTGCTGCAAATAGGAGCTGATAATGGTTCATCCTAAATTAACACTTCTGAAACTTGTTTTCTTCTAGAAAAATATGCCCAAGTTCAATAAGATTCCCTTCTACCTCCAACCTCATTCATCATCAGGGGCAAAAACTCTAAAAAAGTAAGTAATGCAAATATGACTATCAACACTGAATATCCAAATTGCAGGAAAAAACCTGCAAACTTAAGGAAGAAAAACCAATAACCAAAAAAAAACCCCAACAAAGCAATTCACTGATCTTTCCAGAGAATTTTTCTGTGCTTGATGAATTTGTAGAAGCTCTTAGTCATTTAGCAGCATTGCTCTGAAACAACAAGTTCTATCAGAATACTTAAAAGAACTGTGGATGTGGGTTCAACAGACAGTTGTACAAGTTTATGCTAAGAAATGTCTAAGAACTAACTAGTGAAATGGGACTTTGTCTTTTGTGGTATTTAATCAGAAAGCAGATTAATTTATAGATTGATAGATTGTTACTCTGTTCAGAACCACAGCTTTGTTTCCTGTTGCCAGCTGAGATGAATAATTGCTTTTTGAAAGGAAAAGGGATAAGTAGGGAATGCAAATTAATTTGCCAGTCACATGAGCTGTAACTGGGAGCTGGGTTGGTTAGAAATCAATGTAGATTTTTATTTAATTAATTTAATTTAATTAATTTAATTAAAAATGAGCTGTAACTGGGAGCTGGGTTGGTTAGAAATCAATGTAGATTTTTATCTGGTCTTTTGAATATCTCAGCTTATTTTCTGAGTTTTTTGCTGAGTGACTCTTTGGATAAATTGCTGTTGTGATCATGGCATTCTGGATGGTCCTGATAATTTACTACTAGACAATATAGAGATGATCTCTGTATAGTTGCATAGTTTACTACAGCTAAGGAAGGTGGTGTGAAGATAAGAAATGCAGTTTGTTTCTGAAGTTTTTCCTGATTAAACTTCTCTAACTCCTGTAGAGACCGGCTGTCAGCCAGTGACATGCTTCAGGTGAGGAAGGTGATGGAACACGTGTATGAGAAAATCATCAACTTGGACAATGAGTCTCAGACAACGAGCTCCTCAAACAATGAGAAAGCAGGAGAACAAGAAAAGGAGGAGGACATTGCTGTGCTAGCAGAGGAGAAGATTGAACTTCTGTGCCAGGACCAGGTAAGTTCTCTGTGATCAAAACCAGGCTCTAGCAGTGAATTAGTTGTGAATTTTTGACTTTTGAGCTTGAAATATGTTATAGATTATCTGTTACCTTTAAAACTAAGTAAATGTTTTGACATTGTTAACTTAGTGCTGACACAAGTTTCTGACAGTTGCAGTTAGGCAGATGAAGGAATTTTCATAATAAACCTGTTTAATTTGGTCTGGCATGGGGCCCTTACAGGGTCACTTGCTCATAGTCAACAAATGGGCTTAACACAATTCCATAGAGTTGTATTTTTAGCATTTTTGGAATGTTTTGACTTCTGCATTTTTGGCAGTTTTCAAAATTGGTCCAAAACCTAATAAGTATAATGGAGATTAGGCACTGAATAGGTGGTCATAATCTGAAGTTACATGTTACTCTGCTAAAATCCTTCAGTAATGCATCGGGCTCAGTTGCTAATCGAAAAATCTGAGCCTTTGCATGGCTCCTCTTGGTATCAGTTTTCAGTTTGGTTTTTTTAAATTTCTGTCAGCAGACTTGTGGAGTAAAAGCTGCCTTTTTGCTGTGTAGGTTTTGGACCCCAACATGGACCTTCGAACTGTAAAGCACTTCATCTGGAAGAGTGGCGGGGACCTGACGCTTCACTACCGCCAGAAATCGACGTGAGGGCAGCGCGGACCCAGAGCGGTCACTACTGACTTGACCTTGCTGTGCTGGTTCCAAGAGTAGTTCTAGAGCAGCCCTGAACCCCTAAGGTAGAATGAGACTTCTAATGCCTCAGTATGGACAGGAAGCAAACATTTAATTGAAGTGACTAATAGACCTGTAATATAGAGGAAAAAAAAATTCTATATGACTTAAACTAAAGTCTGTCCTAGTCTCAGTCAATGAGATGGGAGGTCCCTGAGTGGTTTGTGTTGTGTGAGGTGTACAGAGAGTGGATGATAACCCAGTGCAGACTTTTGCTTCCTCCTTTTTGCTTTTGGTTTTTTTTCCAGAACATAATCCCCTCATCTGCTCATGCTCGGTATCAAACAGGTTTGGCCGTATTAGTCACTGTTCACAATGTAATTAAGAACTGCACACAAGGTATTTTTAGTACATTCCATTCATAAAGTTCCAGCAATGATTTCTCACAGATTACTCAAGCATTTCTACCACTAAAAGAAATTTGGAAAACACCAGAAAATAGTTATTGAATACTTGAATCAATGGGCCCATTTAATTGCAAACCAAGGGTTAACATGAGAATTGTTTTAATTGCTTTAGAGAGCTGTTGACATGCAAGAAAAGAACACTAGAAAGATATCAGAGCAATGTGAGTCCAGTGATGCTGTGCATCATAATAGAGTGAACGTGCTTTGCAGCAACTTAGAGATTTTTTTTTTTTTCTAAATATATATAACTTGGTCCTGCACTGTGTCCTAGGTGTTCTAAAGACACACCAGTCTAATTTTTGGTAACTGTGCTCCAAAAGTATGTGACATTTTGTTAAAACTTCAAACCATTCTGATTATAACTTCATATGTTTAATGTTAAACTTAAACTTCTCAGCAGATTTCATATTCATGGCATAAAAATACTGATTCTTCTTTTCTGAGGTTTTATATGCAATTGTTCTTTTGTTAGAGATTTATGCAGATCTTGTTTTCACTGCTATTTCTAAAAATCTGTGACTGTCCTAGGCTCATGGTAATCTTTTATAGAAGTTTAACTTATTGGGGGGAGGGAGGGTAAGGGCCTTTCAGCTTTTTGTGAGGAAAATGTGGGGATATCCCAGAAAACCATTTGTAGCCAGAGCAAATTAGAAGTCCTCGTAGAGAAATGGTTTAAAAATTACTCTTGTCTGAAGCAGAAGCACAAGTGCCTTCAAGGGGCAGTATATTATTGGAGTTTCTTCAGGAGACAGCCCTTCCTGTATCTTGTGATCAAGATTTAGGTTGAGGCCTAAGGAAAGTCCCAATAAATTATATTACTGGGATTGTATTGGTCAGACAAAAAGTAAAGTATTTTTCATCATGTTTTATTTGAAAAAATAGTCAAAATATAGTCAAAATAGTCATTCCCTTCTGCACTTTAAACCCAGCAAAACAAGTTCATTGCTTAGACAAAACCATGGTTCAAAATTCAGCTAGCATGTCTTTTCCCATCTTTTGAGAATCAGGTTCAGTTTTCTATCCCCATTTCTGTGTATGCTTCGTTTGACACAATTGTGCTTTAACTGCACATTTTTAGTGCTGTTTGTGAATTAAATGGTTAAACAGAACTGTAACTTTTATTGGTAATCTGTCCTGACTTGTATTTATTACTAGCAAGGGTCTTTGTCTGTTCCAATAGGCACTGTTTGGGTTATGTTTTGTTTCCTGGTTGTCTTCCTGTCCTATTGTATACATTGGAGTTGCTCACAGTAATTTTTTGTTTGAAATCAGCCCAAGGTTGTAACTTTCCTTCTGTTCTTTCTTTCTAACCATCCCAAAACACAGTAACAGGAAAGATTAATGGAAGAGTCTGCAATGCCAGAAGGGTAAATGATGTTTCACAGTTGTATAGAATAAAAGGCTTTAGTTAAAATATTTTCAAGTTGTTTTGTGTACTAGATAAATTGTGCAATTTTGGAGCTTGAATTTAACAAAGGGCTTCAGAGTGCTTTGAAGCCTCAAGTAATGCAATGGCTGAAGAAATGGCAATGCCTTAGCAGAATCCTGTGAAGGTAATCTTGTAATGTGGTTGGATGTAAGAATTTCTGAGGTGAGCAGACCTTCAGATGTGAGCTCTGAGTCCTGTTGAGGCGAGAATGTCACATGGGCAGTGCTGCTTTTGTACCATGAAAGTATTTTGTGCTAACAAGTGACTTGTGCCAGTTGCTTCTGAGCTGTCTGGGTGTGGAAACGTTGTAAGAGGCACATGGGAAACCAAGCTGGGTTTCCTGATGTTGAAAATGCCAGGACAGAATGCTCAGAGCTTTTGCAATGGGAATTGTGAGCTGAGCTGCTCTCTCTGAGCACACAGTAATTCAGTGCCCAGGTGTGCTCCCAGATTCCTAGCTCTGACTTACTTGGTGTATAAAGTGAGAGAAGGGTTTTTTTGCTACTACCTTTTAAATTCTGTCACCTTTTCTGGAGTTGTGCTTTCTGTAAGAGTCCTGAAGGCAGAAGGAGGAGAGCTTTGAGTTAATTTGAGAGTCACATACCCTGGGAATGTTGTGAGCAGAGAGTTTAAGATTGCCAGAATCATAGAGAAGGCAGCAGGTTTGCAAAAGTTATTTAATTTTAAAGTTCATAATGGGAAGGAGTTGTAAATCTGGTGTTTAGTAGTGCAGCCTGTCTTCTAGAAAAGCATTTAAATTTTGTATGACAGGTAATTTTTTATTCTCTGTAGATGGGGTGGGACTGAGAACAGGAGAGCTTGGCTCAGAACTTGTAGCTGAAGTGTAAGTATCATTTTAGGATGAGGAGAACTGCTTGAAGGACTTACCAGTTACTTTAAGAAACACTTAAAAATATTCAAGATAAGCTCTAGGCAGAAAGGTTGTGGACTCACCTTCCCTGGAAATGTTCTAGGCCAGGCTACATGGGGCTCTGAGCATCCTGTTCTAGTGGAAAGTGTCCCTGCCCATGGCAGGGGATTGGAACTGGATGAGCTTTATTACAGAATAATAAATGGTTTGGGTTGGAAGGGACCTTAGTGTGATTCTACCTCTTGGTCTTGGGACTTATTAGTTGGATTGTCCAGGTATTCCCCAGGAGAGGGGCAGCCAGGGGCTGGCAGGGCAGTTACTGGTATACAGACATTACACCAAGGTAAGATTTTTCCTTTCACAGAGGTCCTGTTTGATTCCAACTTTATCCCTAGAAATGTATTGAACTTGACATTTGGAATCAATCTTGAAGCACATGATCTTACACTGTGGATGTGGTGCTGGCTCCTGAACAGAGCCAGGTAGAGTCCCCTCCCAGCTGGATAACAGAGCTGTTGGGAGCACACACACACTTACCAGGAAAGTGGTTGATTGAAAGAGTTCCCTGTACTACATGGAGGTTTTTCTGTAGAGCTGTGCAAACACCAGCAGAGCAGAGGTGCTGACTGGAGCCTGGGTGGGACGTGTCTGATCTCTCTCTGAGGACATTATGACACTTATTCCAAATGTATTTTTCAGGGGACTCTGAATGTTTAATTATATATTACACATGTAATAGGCTGACTAGAGCCTGGGTGGGACGTGCCTGATCTCTCTCTGAGGACATTGTGACACTATTCTAAATGTATTTTTCAGGGGACTCTGAATGTTTAATTATATATTACACATGTAATATGTATGTAATATGTAATAATGACATATTAATTACATATTGTAGCTTAGAAATGTAACTTTGAGCAAACAGTTGAAATTTTGCTACAGCAGAAGCAATGCCAGTTAAGTGTTTCATTAAGGCAAAAGCCAAGAAGGAGGTTGTGTGGGCAGTGCTCAGGAAATGGAGCATGCTAATCAATGCAATTAGTAATCTGTAGCTGCTTTCTCTTAAGAGCCTGTTCTTGTGTTACTGCTTGGAGGTGAAAATACTTGTCCAGTTTTGGGACAAGATGGAGAATGCATGTGGAAGTACATGAATTTACCAGTACGTGTGAGTGATGTGATCTCTGCTCAGCATTGCAGAGATCCATTTTCCTGCTTTTCTGCAGCTAAGTGTTTCTGAGCAGCCACTGCACAGAGCCTAGAGCAGTACAGCAGGAGCTTCAGGAGACCTGCTGTGGAAGTTTAAGAGGGAAAATTAAATCATCACTGCCTCAATTTGTTGTTAAAATAGTTCTGCTAGTAGGTGCTCAACATCCACATTCACTCACTCAAGTTCAGCTAGAATAAGTCCAGCATCCATATTGCTGTTAATAATGAGATTTGCATGTTTATCTCTATTTCCTTATCATGATCTTGGGGCTTTACCATCATTCCCAGTACAGGGTTATGCTGTATGGAAGGTTCCCATGGATCAAATTAGCCTCTCCTGGCTCAGCCCCATCGGCCCTGGGTGCTGTGGCCTTGGCAGGAGCAGGGCTCAGTGCAGATGGGCTTTGCCCAATCCTCACTCTAAAGCTTGAGCTGCTGGGAGCCTCTGTGGATTGAACGTCGGCCAGACCTGTGTCCTCAGGCTCAACTGGTAATTCCAGGGAGCAGCTCAGCTCTGGCAGCTCATCCTGTTGTGTCTGGCCATACAAATCACCCTGCTGCTGTAATGTCTGAGGTGACCTCCTTCTCCTCCTGCCTTTCCTCTACCCTTCTCCTGATGCTGCCCAGATAATCCTGCTTGTGTCTGCTGCTCTCAGGTTTAGAGAGTGGAGAAAGGTCACATCCAGCTGCTGCTTACCTGGAAACATGTTTGGGACAGCAGCAGGCTGCGTGGCTGTTTAGTATTGGCTCTGAGTCCAGCCACCCTCAGGTGTTTCTCCTCCTCTATTTAGATTTTATTTTGAAATTAAAATTTCAGTCATTTTTCTCACTTTGCACCCACAAACAGGAGTACTCCCCACTTGCTGGGCTGCAGCTGTGATGGAGTATCCAAGGGTAAGAGAAAGGAAATTTGATGAGGAGGTCCAACTCTTCACCTCATTTAGCATTTGAATGATCAGGTTTCAGGTTTGGAGAACACATTCTCTGGCTCAAGGTTTAAGTACTTGGCTTTCCAAACCCCTTCCCAGAGCCAGTTAACATAACACACAGGCTGGACACAGACTGAAGGAAGTTTAACCCATTTATTATGGTGACATTTGAAATCTAACATGATTTTTGACATTCCCTGCTCTTAGATTTCTAAAAGGTGTTTATGGTACAGAGTCACTTAAATTACCCTCTCATGGCCATTTTTGAGAAAGGTAAAGGACTAGAAACAGTCTTAAATAAACAACATGAATAAAACACTACCTAGGTGTCTTCAGGCATCAGGCTCCAAGATCAAACAAACCTAGGAAGTTTAAATTACATTTAGTTTTAGTGTTTGGCTGTTCTCCCTTGTAACAGTCAGCTGGGGGAACAAAATAGGAAATTTATTTTAGCAACATAGGAAATAAAACAGGCCCACAATTAACAGACCCTTTAGCAGACTAGAATCCAGTCAATTCTACTGCCTTTAGTTAAAGCTTGGTACATTCTTTAAAGCAACAGGTGCTTTGACAGTCCTGTTCAGAACTACTGTACTTGCAGTATTTCAGACTAACAACAGATCAAGGACAGGTTTCTTTGTCAGGGTGGACTCATCTGAAGTCCTCATGTGCTGTGACCTTGCCTGCACCCTTTGGCTGAAGCTGAGCTGTCACAGGCAGACCTGTGGGAGCCTGAGTCCCCCCTGCATCAGTACCAGATTTCAGCCCAGTCAGCTGAAAATGCAGTGACAGTGCACAAACAGAGCAGGAGCCAGGGCAAAGGAAATCAGGCAATATTGTGCTAAGTAAGTGAACTTTAGTTAATAACCTTGTACCCCATTCTCTTCACTTACAAAGGGTTTTCACTGCAGTAGCTCTATTATTGCCTATCAGCAGCTTTGAAACTCCATGATAAATCACTGCCCTGAGGATTGTAAAACCATCCATGTCTTCCATTGTTTATGTCATGCTTTCCATTACATTCAGAAGTGATTTGGAGACAAATGCAAACAAAAATAAGCTACAAAAACCAATTGCTGGTGCTGCACAACAGTCCTGTTTTATACTTAAAACAATTTGTATAAAAATAGTAATGAGTAAATAGAAAAGCACAAGCAAAGGCAAACTATTTCTTGGTCACTACAGGAGCCAGGACATTCAATCTTCACCAAAAAGATTCATCACCCCTACTTTAAAATCATCTTCAGCTTATTTCATGTAACCACCATCGTTCCCTCCCCCCTCACTGTTTATAAAACTGCAAGGCCAGCACCTGGTCCACTCAAGAGCAGAAGAGAATGACAGGACCCACCACCATGGCTTTGTCCCATCTGAGGCTGCAATTTCAAGCCCCATTGTATTTCTTTCCTAAAGAAGATACATAAAGGACTGTTGCAGAGAAGGGAATTAAACTAAGAAAAGTAAGAGTCTAGTAAGAGTACTAGAGCAGTAAGTAAAAGTATCTTAGTGTAAGAAATGCCTTGCAAGTCACAAGAACAGTCTAACCAAGGTGTACCATTAGAAAAGCTTCCTAACAATTCAAAACTATAAATATTTTTTTAATGCCATCAAACATATTGATAAAAATCATCACTAAGTCTCACTGTTCAGGCACAGTGCCTTTGTAAATACATTCAGGAGCACTTCTAGGCAAATGTGAATTCCAGAACTTGACATTCTGCCAGTGTCCAACTTGTTTCTGCATCAATTTCTCTATTGATTGGGTGATTTTGGACAGCATTCAAATTCTGAGCATAGATCAATCCATTAAACAGTGATTGGAAAAGACAACAGGATATGTACTTCATGTGATTTCTTTTCTAGTATTGTCTACACTAACAAAATAGAGTAACTGTAATTCTTTCAAGATCAGAAAAATATTCCAAGCTGTAGCACTGCAGCATTGAGCAGTCTGTAAACAGCAGCAGGGTCCATTTCACTCAGGATCTTGTGCAGCTGCTTCTCCTTTCTGCTCACTTGCTGCTTTGTGCTCTGGGGTCTCTGGAGCAGTGGTTAATGAGCCCTCAATGCTGCTCACAAGCAGCTGGGACTCCTGGTTATCAGCATCAGTTCCTAGTGTTGGTTTTGAAGAAATGTCATGAGGAAGATCAAGAGAAGGTAAAGATGGAATTGATGGCAGGAGGTCATCCAGTGTGGGCTGCTTGCCTGATCCTTCAGGATATGGGGTTAAACCTTTGGGGTCCAAAGCTGAGGCATTTTCTGGGAAATTGAGAGAGTTTGTAAAAAAACAAAACAGATCAGGTAACAGACAGTGCCTCAGCATTTCTGTTTAAAGACACCCACATGCTATAAACTTAAGGAAAAGCACATTAGATTTTCCATTTCTAAACCTGATTTCTGCTGCTTTTTCCATCCCATTTTTGCCATTCTTTCTGATTTGTATTAAAATTTGCCAGTTTCCAAAAACTGTGATGATGTTAAGTAAGCATGAGTTGGTGCCATTCCAGAAATAAGACCCAAAGGAAATCTTGACTGCACTTACCAAAATAAGCAGAGGCTTCACTATTTGGCATTGTTTCAGAGCCTCCAGAAGCCCCTGCTGCTGGCACGTTGAAGGAGGCAGATGGGGGCAGGCTGGACACTTCTGTTAAGCTTGTGAACTCAGAAACTGAAATTCCAGACATATCTAGAAATCCTGAAGGAGAAAGCAAGCATTAGTTAGATGCAACACAAAATTCTAGATTCAAAAGGACATGCTCTATCCAGACTGAAGTCAGTGAAATCCCCTTCCTACTAAATGCAATTGAATTTAACTTCCCTGGTACCCAAATTCTACAGCTCTGAAATGCAGGAAAGTAAAAAACCTCGAAGGAAAGCACCACCAGTGCTCACAGTTCTGAATTTAAACCTCTAGCTTGTTTAAGACCATATTAGTTTATTTAGATGTACTCTAAAAGGATTGGTGAAAAAAAGCACCCAAGAAAACATACCTGGATCCATAACCCTCTGGAGAGGGGGAGGAGGAGACAGGGAGCTTTCTGGTGAGTAACCACTCATTTCCTGCTCTGTGGAATGATCCAAGTTCATAACTGTTTCAGAGCTGTCATTCTGAGACGTAGGTGCCAACAGTGGAGTCTGGAATAAGACAGCAAGAAGTAAAAACACTGTTTTACATCAAAAGCTTCACCTGTAGCCAAACCTCCCATGAAAGCATCCTGCCTGTCTCCACATGCACCAGTTCAGAGAAAAGCTGTGGTGCTGAAACTGAAAGACAAATACACTTAGGACATGTTCCAGCTCAGCCTTTTAAAGCCAGTCTGTTCTCAGAACTTGGTTCTTGGAGGTGTATCTATCTATCTTTCTCCTAGTGAAGTAGGTGTTCCAACGTGATCCTCATTGACTGGCACAGCTGTAGGATGCAAGACTTGAAAATAGGGAGAAAATACCTGGCAAAAATTTGTATCAGCTGACACTGGTGATGTTGCACCTGCTCAGCAGCATCAGCTCCTCCCCTTCACCCAACTCCATTTCATTCAGCAAAATTGAATGCTGTACTCAAACATTCTGTATTACCACTGTCCCAAACAGCAGAAATTTTTGAAACTCCAGAGAACGTCGCAGAGATTGGAATTTTTTTTTCCCCTACCTCCGTGTAACCATTAGTGGATGGCACAGGAGTTCCAGCTTCTGGTGAGGGTGAAGGTGATTTGTTTTCTGGCTTTTTCTTTGATGTCATGGACTGTGTTGGAATTCTGTGCAAATAGCCATATCCAATACCACATCCTAAACTGTACAAGAGAAAAAAATCAAGACACAAAAAAGGTGTTCTTAAGAAAGCTAACATTTTAAATTTTGACTTTTAAAAACAAGAATAGTTTGTGTCTTTTATCTATACCAGGAAATACCTACCTGCAAGAATTTCACTTAAAGAGTACTCAAGGAACACTCTGCAATCAATTTTAAGAAATGCTGACAGCTTAGCTTTCAGTGAATTATTTTATATCTTTATAAAATATTTAATCTGACCTGATGTGGGTTTTGTTCTTGCTTTAGCTGAATGTTTTGACTATGAGAATGCAGATAATGAATCTGCTAGTGGGGAACTCAAGACAGGAGTTCTGCCATTTGACTCAACTTGAGCAGGATTAGATCTTGAATGTGCCCAATTCCTAGTTCTAAGCTGGTTTTTTTAACATAAAGATTAACAGTTTTGGGTGACAAGTGTGAGGAAACAAGGCTTAACTTGGAAACACCAATAACTGATAGCAGTAATACTCCTAACATGAGTTAATTTACAGCAAGTGTAAAACCTGTCATCAAGAGAGATCAGTACCTTCCTTCTCCACCCCAAGCTCCATTGGGAGTCACAACTACCTCTCGGATGGAATCTGCCTCAGTGTTATAAACCATCAGCTTCAGCGGCTTCCCCTCGTGGGATTCAATCAGGGAAAAGAAATCCTCTGACTAGGAAAAGAAAATATAGAAAGTAGTAGTTAATAAACCCATATGTGCAAGTCAACATTTTACATAGTTACTCAGTGTGAGATATTAAACACTGAGAGAGAGAAAAAGCACCAATGTAGTTTGATCTTTAGTGGCAAATTCTTTTTATTGTCAGATTAAAAGAAACATAACATTTACCTTAACAATAAAGCTTCTGTCATAAACATCAACCCTCCAAAATCCCTCAATGCCACCCCCATGTGTTTGATGAGATTTATACCAAACCCCAATCCTACAGTTAACACCTGGCAGGCACAAAGACAATCAGTGCCTGCTGGGAGAACGTGCACCCTACCTCCTGCAGAATCTGATCAGATCCAACGACGTAGTCAGTGTACGGCTGCAGACCGGCCAGAGCCGCGGGAGACGAAGGCTCCACGTCCTGTGAGAGAATGACAGAGTCATCTGCACCCCCAGCAGGACAAACTCCCAAGAGCAAAAAGAACTAACTCCCAGAGCAAGGAAGGAAGGAACAATTTGTTAATGGGGTAAAAAAAGTTCTCGAATAGTCTATGTCTACCTGTGACATGCTGTAAAACATGCTGAGTAAGAAAGATGTAGAACGTGATGAGTAAGAAAATGTTACCACTTTAAAATTACATCCTCTGAAGATGCTGAGAAATTACATTTGCTTAAACAACCAGAAAGATAAACGTTCTTTCCTATTCAGTTCTACTCTTTCAGCTCTTCCTCTTAATTTTAAAATAAATTGTTGGTGCCTTTTGTAACATTAATGTTACTTCAGTGTAGCTTAGCCAACACAGAGACACCAGTCAGGGCAGAATCTTTTTACTTTTGCCATTGATTCTTCAACATAAAAGGAAAAAAACCCTTTCCATCTATACTGTTTGGTCTGGTTGGGATGGAGTTATTTTTGTCACTGGGAGCCCTGACAGCCACCCACTCCTTGTCCCTCCTCAGCTCAGACAAAACTTCAAGACTGTGTTCCCTTCCTCTGTGTGGCTGCATCACTGTGCTTCACATTTCTGCTAAACACCACACAGCAGAACAAGGTTACACAGCCAAGAACGAGCCAGGCAGAGCTGCTGCTCACCAGAACGTGCCAGACGTGCTCGTTGGCTCCCTGGAAGCTGCAGAACCTCACGCTGGCTCCAAGGAGGCCTTGTCCTCCCCACATGTTACTGGGGATCACCTCCACCTCTCGGATTTTCATCGTTTTGATGTTGTACACCTCCAGCTTCACTGCTTTCTCAGCATTTGCCTTCAGCAGGTCTTTCAACATGTTGTTTTCCTTGTTCTGTAAAGCAGATGCAAGATTAACATTATTTCCAGTTGCACCTGTAACATATGTGGCAGAATTTGAATACAAAGAACCAAAACTATCAAAGTGCAGGCTCCATGGCTCACAAACAATCCCAGCAATTTCCAATTCAATTTTCTTTTACTAGAAGGCAGTCAGTACTATCAACACACATCCCTTTACATAAGTACTTCCTGTTAGTCCATTTCATCACTGGCATTCCTGTCCTTCACAACTGCTATTAAATAATACCAGCAGTATCAGATGCCAACTGTAATCTACAACGAGCAGCAACATTTCACTTCATGTCTCTGAGCCCCATCCCTCTTCAACAGCCCTTCAAAGTCACTGCACACTGACTGGGAAAGAATAGCTTCATTTCTGTCACGTTAGAAGATTAATGATCTTCCCCCAAAATCTGCCCTTATAATGATCACTTACAAAAAAGACATCTCCTCTCATAAATCCAAGACAAACTTAATTTGAATTGGTTGAGTGTGGTTAGAGTGGAGCACACAAGGCAAAGCTTTGAGCCTTTTAAGTAAACTAGCAAAACCCCAATCAAACCCCCAAAAAACCCATCAAACCAAAACTCAACTCTTCTCTCATAACACACAGGAACTGTGTTCTTGGTCTCAGAAGTAGACACACTGATTCTTTTCCACGTTTTATCAAATGTTGAAACAAGTTTGTTTAAACAAGTGTTGAGCTCTGACTACTGACTCACCAGTTCAGTATTCACCTTGTGGTAAATATGTACAAATGAGCAATAACAAAAACATTGTGTTAACCTGCTAAGAAGTTAAGGTGAATAAAGGCATAAACCAAACTTCACCTTCAAACTTGGATCTAGCCAAAGAGACTTGGAACCCCTGCAAGTTCTACTTTACTTTTAATGTCCAATGTGAAAAGTTTCTCTGCTTGTGACAGTTTATGGTTTTACCTTTCATCATCACCCACAGTTCATGCAGGGTGGAAAACAACACTGAAATCATCTGAGACTTACGAGCCTCGTGTGTCCTATGGCAATGATGAAATCAAAGAAAGGCTCCAGTCCTCCTTGTTGGGCTGGGGAGTTCTCCTGAACCTGCAGAACACAGATTTTATTGTTATTCTACATTTCCAGTTACATAAGTGAAAGTGTTAATCTTTACACTTGATTCAATATTTACTTTTGAGGTGAGCCAGAGATAAGGCACCAAATGACCCCCCTCAAGCAGCAGTGCATAATTAGGCTCTTACTTTTATGTGACTATGAACAGATATCCAAACCAAGCTGTAAAAAGCAGGTTTTGAACCCCATACAAGAAACAAATGTTCTAATTCAGAGTGCACAGCCTGCAATTATTAAATACTGAATACTTTGCAGAAAGGCTTGGTTTTCAACATGCTGCTGCAGGATTTTCTGCTATGGTTCTAACAACCTGAGCACAGTGAGAGTCCCCACTTGCACCAGAGCCATTTTTCCATGAACACAAGTGACAGCTGGCTTCCCACATTTCCAGCCCACTGGAACAGGAATATTTACACCAGCACACACCTGCCCACAAGTTCTGGTCAAGAAAACTGCCAGCACTTACAAAAGATTCCTAAGAAGTAAAAGCTGGGACATCTCAATTTCATCAGAACCAAAGCTGTCATAGAAGAGATGCCATCACTAGAGAGAATGCTCATAAAACACATTCATACCAGGAAAAACCCCTCCAAAAGTCTGCAACTACATTAAATCCACCCACTTCAAGGTGCACTGACAAAGCAAGATGGTGTTAAGGAATCACTGCAAACCTACTGAGTTTGCTCTTGACTTATGATATATCTGACTCCTGAGGGCCACCTCACAATTTAAGCACAAAATAAAAACCCAGGCATCACCTAAACTGAGTCCATTGCTAGGAAAGTTAAATCTTCTATTTAGCCTGGTGTTACCAAAATGCTGGATACATATTTTTACTCTTTTTTTAACAGATAAAGTTGTATTGATATTGGGGCTTTTGCTTGCAGAACTGTCTACAATAGTTATAAAATATATTTAATGGCATAGTTACTTCAGTAAAAGCTTCTAAAGCAAGAATAAGAATAAAAATCATGCTTTATTTTTAAATAGTCAAGACTGAGCACTGTAACCACAGCTGGAGTGGAAGCATTAACTTTCATCACAGCCCTGAACTGCATCAAAAGCAAACGGGCAGCTTTATAATGCTGCTGAGAAACACAGAATGCAGATGAAATGGAAACAGCACGTGGCAGCAACGCTGCCATTCTTATTCCTGGGAGGGAAAATGCCACTAAAAGAAACGATAACTCATGCAAACAGCTGCTGCCTGCCCATCCTTAAACTTCCAGAAATGCATTCACACCGCTGTACGTGCGGACAATCTGCTGAAGAGAGGAGTTACAGCAGAACTTGCACCTGGGAGAGGCAAACACGGGGGAAACACGGCTGGAAACGGAATTAAGCCTTTAATTAACAGGGCGCTGTGGAGATCCACAGGGAAGGAGCAGGGAAAGGAGGGAAGAGAGAAGAACGGAGAGAAGGAGAAGAGCAGAGAAACAGAGAGAGATGGAGGGGAGCAGGAAGAGAAGGGAAACAGGGAGGGGAGCCGGGAGAAAAGGAGGGGAACAGGGAGAGGAGCCGGGAGAAAAGGAGGGGCACAGCGAGGGCAGAAGCGCTGCTGTATTTTCGAACTACTTGCAGCCCCCCGAGGCCAGCCCCACGGGCTCCCCCAGGCTGCTCGGCACCCGCAGGTACCGGGAGCGGCGCAGCGGAGCCGGCCCTCAGGCGGCCGCGGCCCCGAGCAGCGCCCGCAGGCCCGCGCAGCCGAGCGCCGAGCGCAGCGCCGGGACACGGCGGAGCGATGCGGGAGAGCGGCTCGACTCGGCGCCCTGGCGCGTGACGGGCGGGGAACGCCCCCTAGCGACGGGGGCGGGGCGGGAGAAGCGAGGCGTTGCTGCGGGGGGCGGGGGCGTGGCTATCGAGGAGAGGCGTGGCTATTGCTGAGGGGCGTGGTCTGTGCTGAGGGGCGTGGCTATTGCTGAGGGGCGGGGTCTGTGCTGAGGGGCGTGGCTATTGCTGAGGGCCGTGGCCGGCGCTGGAGTCCCCGAATCACAAAATCGCGGAATTACGGAATTTTTTAGGTTGGGAAAAAGCTCTGAGGTCATTGAGTCCAACCTGTCAATGAACACTACTGTGGGACAGCCCATGGCAGTTCAATCTTCCCTCAAGCACCTCCAGAGATGGAGGCTCCACCGCCTCCCTGGGCAGCCCCTTCTATTGCTGAGGGCCGTGGCCGGCGCTGGAGTCCCCGAATCACAAAATCGCGGAATTACGGAATTTTTTAGGTTGGGAAAAAGCTCTGAGGTCATTGAGTCCAACCTGTCAATGAACACTACTGTGGGGACAGCCCATGGCAGTTCAATCTTCCCTCAAGCACCTCCAGAGATGGAGGCTCCACCGCCTCCCTGGGCAGCCCCTTCTGGGAAGAAATTCCTCCAGATGTCCAACCTAAACCTCCCCTGGCATGGCTTAAGACTGTGAAAAAAATCCCAAACTCGCCCACTGCTGTTCTCATTCTAACAGTCTTTAAAAATCATCCTGTTAATATAATCCAAAAACAGATTATTGCTAATTTTTTACCCATATTGTGTTTCTATTCCTTTCCCTCAACAGAGAATTGTGCTCAAGAACAGTGTTTCTACCAGCTGAGACAACTTTTAGGATTAATTAATACTACTAAATCAATAGTCCAATGTTGCTGTTTTACGAGTGGTAGGCTGTGGTATTTCTAAGTAGGTAGGTATTAATATTTCTAAGAGGTTCTGGTATTTCCACCCCTCTGAAATTTCATGTCAGCCCCACTGAGTTCTACTTAGGATGGATCCTTCTGATTCCGGCGTTAACTCATGAATGGAAAAGTTCTGAACGCTTTCAAAGTAGCAGAATTAATTGGAAGTGGTTTTTTATTAATATTGTTGAAATGTTAGTTGTATTTCCTGCATGAACATTTTCATTTCAGTATAAAAGTACTAATTTCATTAAAACTCCTTGCTAGTACTGCTGTCACCTCCAAGATCTCATTTTTCAAAGGACCCATCCACATAATCTCAGTGGCTCAAGTCTGATGCATAAAAACAGAAAAAAAAAGGATTAAAAAAAGAGCTCCTTTTTCCATTCTGTGCCTTTGCTTCCAAGTGAAATCTTACATTCCCTGTCACCTCAGGAGCTATTTATGCTTGAAAATCCACACACTTTGGTTCATATTTATCCAAAGAAAGCACAGGATATTCTTAGGGGCCTTTTAAAGTCACTTTTCCCTGGAGTTGTCTCTAAGCTGTGGCTGCAGATCTGTGCATCACATTTACTGAGCAGATGGGAAATAAAAGTATTGAGAAAAAAAAATTATGCCAAATGTTTATCTGTGGGATTTTTATGCTGTGTATATTTGGGAACCTTATCTCATGGCTGTATTTTGTATTAAACTGCTTTATTTCAGTGTCTTTTGTAACAGGTGAGCCAATGAGGAGCTGCAGCGTTGGCCGTGTAATTGCATTTTTACAAAGAGAAATGAGAAACATTTATTCAGATTTACCAAAAGTAGATGCCAGAGGAGAGAGTCTGATTCCAGCACTAAATTAGTATTTAGGAGATAAAAGACCATCACAAAAAGAAAAAAAAAACAAAAACAAAACAACAAAAAAATAAAACAAGAGGAATTCTTTGCATTTGTGTTTATCACGGAAGGCAGTGAAGATGTTCCCATCCCCAGCCTTTCTTTGCATTGTCTTGTGTTTAAGGTGGAGGTGAAAGAGCCCATGAAGGGAGAAAATAAGCAGGAAATTTTCAAGAATAGGTAGCACTTATCCCATGTTTCTGGAGGAGCAGAGGAATGAGCTGGCACACCACAAGCAGATGTTTTGTACTTCTTGCTACAAGGGCTGCAGGGGACTGGGAAGTGCTAAACATCCAAATTTTTAACAAGGTGTCCTGGTTTGGAAAGCCAGGTGTCTGATAAGGAAAGCAGGAGCCTCCCTTGAAATGGAAAATGTAAACCCCCTCCCTCTGAATTATTGTAATTTTGAAATTAAGGGGCTCTCAGGCAAAGGTATGGGAGCAGGAATAACAGTTCTTTACTAGGGAAGAAAATACATTTTTAAAAAATGCAGTGATACAGAACACCACTGCCAGAGTCAGAGCAGGAGCTGAGCCCTGTGGGTCAGGGTGGTGGCACAGTCCCATCCCATGGGGGCTCAGCCCTCCTGCAGTGCCAGCTGTGCTTCTGCTGGAGCAGGGATCCCAGAGATCTGAAGGGGTGATCTGCAAGCCTTAATAAAGTAAGAGAAACTTCAATAATTAATATTTTTATTGGGTACCTGAGTATTATATTCTTGGGAAGAGCCAACATGGCTCTGATAAAGGAATACCCTGTCTCACACATCTGGAAATACACAGAAAGGAACAATCTGCTGGCTTGGATTTGAAAAACTCTCTCATCAAAGCTTTACCAAAGTTTTTTTGAGGAAACTAAGCAGCAATGCTTTGAGTTATATTTATATCAATGGGTGGGTAAAAGATAAATAGATTATGAGAGTGAATGATCACTGAAAGATCATTCAAAGCATTATCAAAAAACCCAAACACTGGTTTTCCTCATAATCTAAAAGCCTGGAAAGAGAGATACACACTGAGATGACAAAAGGTGTAAAAATATGGATAAGCTTGTCTTTTTTTTAACTTCTGCTTTTAGATTTTGCTTGTCACAAGTTCCAGCAGTCTGAAATTTGATGATCCATTAGCCCAGTGTTTCATCCACCTCTGCAGGTTAAATGAGGAGCTGTAGAACAAAAGAAATCTGGGGGTGATTTGGTAAATGTAGGCATGTTTTAAATAGTGTTTTATCTAATTTACTAAAGAAACCAGCACCAAAAATAGTGCTTCGGTCAAAAAATTACTGAAAAAACCCTAATCTGCCCCGTGCCACTCTTTTGCAGCAGTTTTGTTTATTTGGAAAAATTCTTAGCTCATGTTTATTCAACACTTGAGCAGCACTTCCATATTAAATTTGTCAGCTTAGCCAGGGCCCAGAGACTCCAATAAATTATTAAAGAGCAACATTGCATAGCAGGATTTCTACTGACACATTGTGTCTTCTCACAGAGAAAAATCAAGTTTTATTTTCACGTGGCTCCCTCAAGGATGATTCTGTGCTGCTCTAAGGATTTAATTTAAATGGCTGCATGGGTGTTTCTGGAACATCAGCACAAGAGTGTTTCAGATGCTAGAGAAGAAAG
Source organism: Passer montanus (assembly GCF_014805655.1). Lineage (NCBI taxonomy): Eukaryota > Metazoa > Chordata > Aves > Passeriformes > Passeridae > Passer > Passer montanus. The sequence goes on from NW_024356505.1 coordinate 39,446,377, forward strand.
TTATTTATTCAATTAGAAATAAGAAATTTTAGGAAAACAAAGATCTGTCAGTGGAGAATTATATATATATAATATGTGTGTGAATATATATGTTGTATATTCAGTGTGACTTTTTTTTTTGCAAAAAATATTTAATTTTTTTAAAATATACTTTCTAAAGGAGAAAACTTACTGCTTTACTTTCCCATCTGGAAAATTATGAACAATTTTGCTTTCAGCACCAGAATCTGAAAAGCCTTGCACGTGTGTTTCAAGCATTAGGAGGATTTTCTTTCTTTGTTTGAGTGTTGTTGCTGTTTCATCACTTTTAATAATTGTACACATTTAGCAAATTTTTGGTTTAGTCTTGGAATTTGAATATTTCGGTTTTTAGATTTTGAGGCTGGCTTAGAGGTGGAGAATCAAAGAAACGGGAAGAATGTGGGATAATTAATTATATTATACAATAATGCTTTTATAGCTAATGGATAAAAATGATGAAGGACTTGACAGAAGGCTGAAAATGTCTCCTGGATCTTGAGGGAGGGAGTGTATCAATGGTATTTCACCCATAGCAAGGCAGAAGGCCTCACTATTTAAAAAGTAAAATGAGATCATTAGACTTTTAGCCCAATATGAATAAGTGTTAATATGCAAAATGAAATGTATACTGTACCTTAGTTTGTAATTATCTAGATTACATTTCTTGTTTACTATGAAATTTGGGATAATTTTTTTTAAGTAGATATTTCTATATTATTCCAAAACTTTTTCAGACAGGGAATAAAGTTTATTTGTTTCTACAGAGGAAAATAAAATAATGGTTGGCTGTAACACTGTTTCATCATGTCTACTTACATATGGTTGTAAATTTGGAATTACTTTGATGTAATTATATGCCAGAGGCAAGGAAGCTGGAATTAAAGAGCTTTCTGAACAGGTTTTACTGAGTGTTCCACTAAGAGGCAAATCCTGACCTAGTGACAAAAAGGTATAAGGACTTTAAGATTTTCCACTTCTCCCTGTGTTTTGTTTTTGTTGTTGTTTTGGTGGGGGTTTTTTTTCTTTTTTTGGTGTGTAATTATTTTTTCCTCATTGGTTGTCTTGTACAGGTAACAGTCTGCTCAAGTTTTTGCATCTAAAAGAGTTTCTGAAAACAGGCAAAGGAGATTTTTTGGTCCCATGTGACACTGAACAAAGTGGCATATTCATGTAATAAAAACTGGTAAATCCTTAACTGGTGGGTAAAAATTATCAAATTTCTTAGCAAACTCTTTTTGAAATTCAAATTTTAAAATTTTTATTCTGTTAATTGTGTATTAGACAGTGAAAATAGGATTGTATTATTGGTAATAAATAGCTAAGATTAATATTTTAGGCATTCTCCAAAACAGTTTGTCCACAGAAGATTTTCCTTTTATAATAAAATCAGTCCATGATAAAAAACCGGGTAATTGATAATGAGAGGTTAAATCCATAACAACTGGCAGGAAGTCAAAAATATACTGTGGTTGTTACAGGGCTTTAAGCCACTACAAATAGTTCAGTGTTGTGGCATTTCCACACAATGATATCTACATCAGGTCTTTGCTTTTGCAGATACTGAATTTTGAAAGAAATGTCATTTATCATTCATGGCAATGCAACTAAAACAATGTCACACAGAGCTGGCAGATCCTGCAGAGAACTGTACACTTCAAATGCTTATTTTCCAAAGCTCTTTGTGTGCTTAGCACTTACAGCTTGCCTGCAATATCAATCTTTTCTAAAGGTTCCTGTGTAAATGTGAGATGTGTGCTGACTGCTCTACATTTAGATCTGTAGATACAGTATAAAAAACTGCAACTGAGCTAGGTTTCTTTTTTCAGTCAGTGGAGAAAAACAGGCAATTCTTGACTGTAGCTGTTATTAAAGATTTCTCAAGCCTGTTGTTCAAGTAATTTTTCAGTATGGCTGAAGGATTGTGTAGTAGAACGATTTTGGCTTCTTTCAGAACTCTTTTACTGTAGAACTCACCAGAAATTATAAAGGAATAACAAATCTCAAAGGATTCATGTTTTCAAATATTTTCAAATATATACTAAAACCAGTAAGCTTCAGAAGTAAGCTTGCAATACAGAGAAAATTCTGTGAATGAGTTTCATTAGTTAAGAATGATGAAAAATATTAATAGAATATTAGTTCTTCATTATCGATGCAAAATATTTATGCAGTAATACACCTATAATAAATTTTAGGATTATGAAATAAGTTGACCCTAAGCAATGTTGTGGTCAAAATACTTGGGACTAAGAACTCAACGTGACAGAGAACAATAGTGTTTACAGGAAGTCATTATTTAAAATTAAAAGGAAGAGCACTTTGTACATCAAACCAGTTTAAACTGAATTTTCTTAAGGAGATTTATTTCATCTTCCACTTGTGCAGATATTTTGCAGAACCTTTATCATGTGAACAAGTGAATTTTGTCTTGAACAATTATGTATCTGATGGAATTATCCACTTCACTGGCAAATATTAATAAATCTGTCATGATCTTCAATGACAGTTAGTTATACCTCTTGGAAGGCATGCACAGGATGCTCATAAATGGGAATTCTGACTGAACAATTATGTATCTGATGGAGTTATCCACTTCACTGGCAAATATTATTAAATCTGTCACGATCTTCAATGATATTTATACCTCTTGGAAGGCATGCACAGGATGCTCATAAATGGGAATTCTGACAGTGATTAGACAACATTTTCATATATGCATCATACATAAAGAATTTAAATCATCATCACCTTGTTAACAATATTACCTCGTTAACAATATCTCCTCTTCAGAACCTGTAAAACATTGAATCTTTTAACCTTGGAGAAGCATAAAGAAAGATATTTCTACATTTAAGAGTTGCCAGAGACAAGGTCCAGTTTTGCGGATTTTGTTGTTCTGGTGTGTTTCAAGCTCCCTCTTGTATTCACAAAAGAGAATTTCCATTTCACAGAGATAAGATGTTGATGGTAAAGGAAGCTGTGGTTCTTCCAAATGCAGAGCAGCTATATTCATTACAGTTGTACAGAGCATTATATGAGTTTAACATCTGATTTTTCTCATGGCAAAGCCTTGCAGAGACTCCCCAGCTTATTCTTTAGTCTCCTTTACTGTCCCGGTGCTATCAGAGCTGCTTGGGTTGGTAGGCAAAGGTATTTCCTGAGCAAACAGAACCCTTGGAAATGTTCCAGTATTTAAGATGGATGCAGGAGCTGCTCAGCTGGGTTGGCAGCAGTCAGTAAAGCAGCCATCAGCACGCTGGGGTAGCTGGGATTTTGGGAGAAGTCACCTCAGAGCTTTGGGAGTGAAGGTGAAGTTTTGAGTTGTTGAATTGAGTGCTCTGGTTTGGACCAGGAAAAGGAGATTTCAAAGTATTCTTCCTTTCACACAGATACAAGTGAAACTGCTCTGAAAAACTTCCAGGAATTGTTGTGGTTGTTGCTTCATTTTCTTGCGCTTTTCATCATTACTGCAGGTTTTTGAGACACAGCAGAGGACACAGAACCCTGACCTTTCAAGCATCCAGGACCAATTTTTTTCCACCAGAATTTGGCAACACTGATTAATGTCCAGCACCATCAGCACCAGGACTGAGTACAAGCTGCTGAAAGTTATAAAGATACATAAATCTCTACTCCAACAGATAGTAAAGAAAGTATTTCTAAAAATCTCAATCATTATCTCACTATACAAGGTGAGAGAAATTGTTCTTTTGGTGTCACAGCCTCAAAAATATAAGAAAGGAAATACTGCCTAATTTTTTCAAAACCATGGAATTATCATGAGGGCATTCTTAAATGGTATTTCTGGTATTGAAATGGAATAACAACCAAAAAGGAACAAGAATTTAAAAAGGAAATCTAGCCACGTTAGCAATTTTTGTACTTATTTATCCATTAAATAAAATGTATCAAATTGAAAAATACTTTAAACTTCACATGTAATACAATAAATCATCAGAAGAGAGCATCATATTACAAATATAAAAATCAGGTCACACTCAAGAAAAGGGAAAATTGCTCGGGTATAGTTTTCTACTCACAGTAAAAGCCAGTTCTTAAAGCCCATAAAGTATTGGTATGGAACAACTCCCATTTACATTTGTGAATGTTTGATTCTCAGGGCCATTAACTGGCAGAAAATTGCATTGAATTAAGTATGAATTCCATCTACACTTTCACTGAGAATTAATGATATGCAACACATCACAAGCTTTAATGTCTTGCAGCTTCATTTAAATAGAACAGTCATTAACATTTTGCAGGATTGCTCTGATTTTCAAAGAGAGGCCATCTCCTTGTTATTTGTACTTGACTTCCTCTGTGTTTCCTCTACTTGTTTATTCATGATAGAAATTATGTTAGGCCTGTCACTTCAGATAATTAATGATGCACAAAGAAAATCAGTAAAAAATACCCTTGGCTGATTATTCATAATTACTCTGATACTGCAATAGTTGTGCTAATGGGGAAATCTATCTTTGATTTAATTATAAAACTAGATTGAAATTGTTTTGGAAAAAAAATTGATCTGCTCTGTTTCTGTCTTTTATGATAGAACTCAATAGAGAGAAAATAAGAGGCTCTTGATACTTATTACAATTGTTATCTAAATACTTCATTTTTAATTACTTCTTATTTTCTCAGACAATAATGAAGTTGGCTTATTTTTAATTTGGGTGATTGATTGTCAAGATGCAATAACTGTTTCTCCAGTCTACACACCAGCACACTGTTTTTACATAAAAGCACCAAGCAGGAAATTGCTCCATGAGAATGGTTTGCATCACTAATTTTTTTTCCAGAGAAAATCATAGAAAAGGAGTAAAGAAATAAAATTATGAAAATAAGAGATCTGCATCCCCTAAATACTGTCTCTGTAGGATAGAAAATGTATTCACTCAATACACACATCTAAAAAGAGAAGAAATTTTGGGTTTTGCAGGTTATTGCCACCAAAGTGGTGACACTGATCCATCCATCCATTACAGTGTGACACCTGAGATGGGTTTGGAACTCTTCCAGAAGAGGGGAAATGTCCTACACACTTTTTGGGATGGTAATATTAGTTCATTTATTATCTATTCTGAGAGAATTTAAAGTAAACAAATTTGGAATATTTTTTAATGGCAATGCATGTGTAGGGCTTTATATTTGTTCATCTCCTTTCCTTTTCACAAGTTTTTGTATTCTAGATGAGGAGAGATCTCATGTTTAAGAAACAGAAATACGAACGGGCAATAATCCTTTACCAGAAAGTTGTATAGAAATGATAAATATATAACATTAAATAAGCTTGAAGATTGTTATTTTAGTCAGATTTACACTCCAAGTTAAAAAAAAGCCCAAAAAGTTATGAAAAGATAAAAACTCTGTTTTCTTAATTTCACCTAAAAAATTTTCCCTTTCTGGGTAAAATCCAGGATTTCACAGGCATTTTTGTAGTGTGACATGGAGAATTAATAGATTTGACAGTTTTGGAAGAGCTTTCTACTTCTAGGAGCTGGAGATGTCAGCAGCATTTAAATTCCTCTTGGCTCTGTAGCTCTGCCATTATTTCTTTTAAAAACCTTACTCTTTTCCCAAGAGAAAAGAAGTATTGCTCTATCTGATTAGTTACAGACACAAAACAAAACAAAATTAAGTCTGCATGATTTAAGTCAATATTTAAGTTTTTTCAGATCTGGTATAATCTGAGTTTTTGTAAGGTAGCAATAAAATGTGCTTCAATGCCTTATAATTTTTAGGCAACTTTTCAGCCCTGAAAATATTAAATTGTCTGAGAAGTAGTAACCTTAATACAACTAGAAAATAATTACATTTTTTTAAAAGCTTTGGAATGTTGAAGAAAAAATAAATTTTGGAATCTGGCTATAACTACTTCAAAGGACTCTAGTGCTGGTAAGGCATGTGAGGGAATGTTTGTGGATTTGGGATTTTCAGAGCTACACCTCTGTGCAGTTTGTGTGATGGCTCTAAGGCGCAGTTTCTAACCCAGATTGTAACTGGAATCTCTTCCCATCTTTAGTGATTTCCTCGTGTTTGCCCGGGGTAGCTCCCTACAGGCTGGGATTTGTGTGAGAGTGGATGGCACAGATCTTTTATCCTGCATGGGACTGGCAGCACTGGATGAAAAGCACAGTAAAATGTTCATTATTTAGATGCACATCTTTTATTACTTCTGTAAACATTGATGTCCAACCAAAAAGGCCCTCAAGAACTTGCTGTGCTGAAATGGGGAGGTCCTGCTCCTCCTCCAGCCTTAATTCTCTCACAGGTTCTCACCTGCCTCTAATTCTGCACCTGATTCAGCTTTCTAAAACAACCAGCAAAAACAGAAATACGTTTTCCCTGGCTTAGTGAATCAAATCCTTTCACCCCCTGAGAGGAAAGGATCCAGAGCTCAAGGCAAGTGAGGGATCTGCTGCCAGGAATAGAGTGATAACAAGTCACTCCTTTTTGCAGCAACAAGCTGTTGGAGGAGCTCAGCCATGCCTGTAACATCACCCCTGGCACAGCTGATCATCACTTGTGAGCTGTGTCAGTACCTGGAAATGGAGAGCCATGAGCCACTGCCCTAAAGATCCTCTGATAAATAAATTATCCTCCCCAGCTGCTTCGTGGGATTGCTCCTTCCAGTCGTTAAAGGAAACGTCGTTCTTTATCAACACCGAGCTGGATTTTGTTTGTCATCATCACAGCCGTGCAGGTGTCTCTTTGTGGATGGTGTTAAACAGCTCAGTTAACCCATAAAATCCCATGCTCAACAAAGGGGGCTTTGTGCACTTAGCAGAGTGCAGGGGTGTGCTGCAATTTCAGGGTGAGAGTGGGAGCATCAGCTCGGAGATTCAAGGGAGAAGTTTGGAGAAATGCAGGCATCTGTGTCCCAGGGAGAGATTTGGATTGGCAGCTTTCCAGCAACACATGCCATTGACAGAGTTTAAATTTATTTAGTGCCTGACAGCAGTACTTCATTAATTGCAGAAGCACTCCTTGTCTAAGCATATAATCAGAAACAAGGTACTTAAGCTGTCATGATTCGATGGAAGAGTTGTGGTACTTGGGGAAAAGTAAACAAACTAATTTTCCTCTGAGGCTGACTTCTTCCTTGGCAGAGTTTATATGCTTAGTGCCTGATTTGTCTCTTTTTTAAGTGGTTGATTTTCCATTAATCTGTGCATCAGAACTGGCAAGCACATGATCTGTAAAACTGTAAGAACTGTGAAGCTATAAATGGCATGTGAAGGATGGCATATGTATGAGAAAACCTGTACATTCATCAATATATTGTAAAAAGTTAGACATCTATCTGAAAGAAAACTATGCACTTATTGTTTATAAATTTACGTGCAGATCTATGCTTACTGCAAATATTTCCAAATTCTCTTTTTTGTAAAATAACTTTTCTATTTCATGGTGCTTTATATAGATAAATATGGAAACTTCATGTTGAGAAGATTGGTCAGCCTCTGGTTTTTTTCCAAATAGGCTCATGGACAATCTAATCAAGCTCTGGGATAATTTGGGGAAGCTGGAAAGGACAGAGAGCTATGAACAGTGTGCTTCAGATTTGTCCAGATCCTCTGGGGCTTTGGCTCTTCATGTGGAACAGGACCACAGCTTCTCTGACAGATTGTTTATAACTTCTGGAAGTGATTTTTCTGCTCTGGTGAACTTCACCACTCCTTCCATTGTTTGGGATAAGGCTCCATTCCCAAGCTTTGCCTCTATCAAATCCAACATTTGTACATGCAGGGCTGTCTATAAGGAAGGTTGGCTTCTATCCTGAAGTTTTCCTGTGCATTTTCATTTAACTCTCAAGTGCAGAACTAATTTGTCCAGTCCTTTTTCAGTGCTTGAAGCAAGTTCTGACCCTTTGAAAAGGACTAATTTGGTTCATCACTTCCAAGGAGTTATCCTGTTATTCTCCAGGGAGAGAACAATGTGCCACTGTGTCCTCAGCTGCTTTAAACTCACAATGTTCTCTGCTTCAGTCACTGTGAGCTCTTCAAGAACAGCATGAACCTGGCAGTACTGACAGTACCCTGTGCTTTGTGCTTGAGGACCTTGGCATGGCCTTTAACACCAAAACAGGCATTTGGAGTTTGTGTTCCAGGTGTCAAAGCCATTTTCTCTTTCCTTTCCATTCCCACCTTTGTGCATCAGCACATGTTCAGTGCAGAGCTGTCAGCTCTGTTACCCCAGAGCCATAAGTGTTCAGCATCCTACCCTGGAGTTGCACAGCTCAGTTCTCCTGCAATCCTTTTCCTTGGATTTCTCAGGGCAGGAAGGAGATCCCAGTCAGGACCTGCCACTGCTGCAGGTGAACAACTTACCCTAAAACACCAAAACCCATCTAAAAATATTTTAAGGGCAGAGTTCCTCATAGCTGTTTGCTACTATTAAAGAATAGAGGAGCTGGGAAACCACTGAGGGTTTGAGGAACTTGAACACAGTAATTCAAACACTGTTATTAAAGTTTGCCATTGAAAATCCTCATTAGGATATTGGTTTACTGTCTTCTGGCCTCAGTCAGGTTGAATTATGTTGTTTACCATGGGGCAGAACCATGACCATGAGTAGAGAACTCTGTTGCTCAACTGCTTTGCAGCATCCAGATTTTTTTAAAATGTGATATTGCTCATCACACACTTGAGGGTGAAAAGATTAATTGCAACACTTTGCATCAGCGTCAGGCTTACAAAGGAGGCATCTGAACAGGGTTTCAGCTGATGAATAAATAATTATGAGTCTATTAGTAACCAAATGGGTGGCACACATTATTTATTCCTGAGTCCAGCTGGCAACAGACATCTCACGTCCATGTGGTTAAACTCTTTTATCTCTAAACAAGAGTGTGGGCAGCCCAGTTGCCCACTGGAATAATTCCCAGCCCATATTATGCTCTAAAATGTAACCAAGTATTGTCTGGGACTGTGGTGGCTGACATGGGGCAAAACCACACCAGGAACTGTGCAAACAGTTTCACAAGAGGCAGCAGAAGGAAATGTCAAGCCTTGGGCTCTGGTGCAGTTTAGTTCTCAATGTAGAAAGAGATCTGAGTCTGAAGATATGTGTGAAAAGGTTTCCTTGGAGCCAACTGAACCTCTGGATTAAACCTTTGGTTTGGGATTGGTCATCTTGAAAATGCTGAGCATGGAGTTGGTCAGTGCACCAACTCTCCTGAGCACTTCATCAGTTCATCAGCATGAATGTCCCTCTTTGTACCAAGTCCTGGGCTTTTACTTCTCCATGGCAAACACGGAGAAAGGATCTATCAGGATGCCTTTCATGTTATCTTTGCTGCTCTAGTTAACAGTCAGGTTTGCCTCTCTGCCTGGTTGGAAGGCTCACCCCTTTCAGTGATCTGAAAGTTCAAAATTTGTCATGTTCGGGAATATCCCAAGGGCCTACATAGACAAAATCCATCAACTCCACACAGTAACAGGGAATTCCATGTCTGTGACATCAACAGATAAGATACTGCAAGGTTCCCATCTCCTTTGCCAGCAAGCACTTATCATCAAGTTTAACAGCAAGGAACTCATTTTCCACGAGCTCCAAACACACCAGTGAAAGTGTTGAATTAAAGTGCTGGCCATGAAATGGGGGGTGGGGGAAGAAGGAATGAGGAGCTGCACCCTAAACAACACAGCTCAAGCAGGACCAAGTGCAAGGACCAGAGCAGCTCTCCTAGGGTACATCCCCAGATGAGGCTTCTCAGGTGCTTTTCCTTCTCACTTAGCATTTCCTCCAACTGAGCAATTTCCAGAGCAGCTTGACCCAAGCTCTCAGCTCCACTGTACCAGAGCTGGCCCTGAGCACAGACAGCTGAGTGCCCAGGGCTGGGAGGGCAGGGCTGCAGCACTGGCTGGTGCAAACACACCCCTTGCCAAGTGGGGTTTGCTCCCAGGGATTCAGCTGGTCCTAGTCTGGCCACGGATTTCCTGGTTTGGAGGTACCCAGTCAGTCTAAGAGTCCTGTCCTTCCTTCCAGCCCTTCTTGTACTCATTTCAGGCCAGGCCTGCCATCCCTGGCTCTGCCATCCCTGATGTTGGTTTTCCTGCTGGATAAGAGCATGTCTGCAACTTCCCTCCTTGAGCACATCCAGAGGGGGCAATAGGGCTGAAGAGGGGCTGGGAACACAAACCCTGAGAGGAACCCCTGAGGGAGCTGGGGGTGCTCAGCCTGGAGAAAAGGAGACTCAGGGCTGCCCTCATCACTCTGCACAGCTCCTGAAAGGTGCCTGTGCTCAGCTGGGGCTGGGCTCTGTCTGCAGCAGCACTGACACAACCAGAGCACACAGCCTCCAGCTGCACCAAGGGAAATACAGGCTGGGTATCAGGAAAAAGTTTTTCACAGAAAGGGTGCTAAAGTTCTGTGGCAGCAGCTCTCTGCTCACAGAGAGCAACACACAAATTTCCCAGGCATTGCCCTGGGGAAGGCTGTAAGAACAGAGAAAAGAATGATAAATAATTCTTATCTTCACTTGCTGCACCTGTTGTTGTGCACATGTAGAATGTGTTATGGAGATTTGTTTACCAAAGGGTGGTTTCTTTATTGGTCAATGGTGATGGTGATTAGATTGAAGGACCAATTGGGCCCCCTGTATTGTGACTGTCGGTAAGGGCAATGGGTTTTTTAATAAGTATAGTGTAATAAAGTGATTGATCAGCCTTCTGGAATGATGGAGTCAATGCTAATTATTACCCAGCTGGGGACCTGCAGCAACAAAGTTCTGGAATGGCTGCCTGGGGAGGTGGTGGAGTCACCATCCCTGGGTGTGTTTAACAAAGCCTGGATGTGGCACTGGGTGCCAGGGTTTAGTTGAGCTGTTGGGGCTGGATTGGACTTGATGATCTTTAAGTCTTTTCCAACCTGGTAATTCTGTGAATTCCTAGCAATGGAAATCCTGATCCTCAGGCAAAAATAACTTTGCTGTGCATCCAGGTACACGTGTTCTTCAGCTGCAGTCTTCTCAGGGACTCTTGTTGCTTTGGCTGGAAATGTGGCACTGCAAACAGAGAGAAACTGCAGCTAAACTCCTTCAGCCAGAGACGACAGAACCCCATCCACATGTGGAAGCACTCAGCCTTTTTTCTGCTCTTTATGTTGAACTTCCTGTTATTGGCTGAAATCCTGTTGTCTCAGATATGTTTTTGTGAGTATATTCCTGCATCCACCCATTGCTTTGAGGCCACAAGTTGGTTTGGTTTTTTTTTTTTCCAGAAATTCTGATGTTGAGAAGAACGGGTATGGCAGAGTGTGTGCTCTTGTATTTGTGAGGTGCTCCATGGCAGGAAGGAATGATTAATCTGACTCCATGTTCTCAGAAGGCTAATTTATTATTTTATGATCTAGATTATATTAAATACTAAACTGAACTATACTAAGGAATACAGAAAGGATACTTACAGAAGGCTAAAAGATACTAAAGAAAACTTGTGACATTTTCGAATGCCTTGACACAGCTTGGCTGTAATTGGCCATTGAGTCAAAACAATTCACAGCAGAAGCCAATGAAACAATCACCTGTTGGTAAACAATGTTCAAACATATTCCAAAGTAGCAAAACACAGGAGAAGCAAATCAGATAATTATTGTTTTCATTTTTCTCTGAGGCTTCTCAGCTTCCCAAGAGAAGAACCCTGGGCAAAGAGGTTTTTCAGAAAATATGACGGTGATATTGTGCCTTTCTTTTTTACACCAGCAAATGTGATGTCAGAAAGACGAAAGGAGGGAAGAGAAAGGTGCCTTGATGCTATTCCCTGAGCATACAACTGAGATAAAAATTTGTCAGTCTTGAGTGCATGAATACACACTCAGGAAAAGCACAAATGTACATACTGACAACCCACTTAGATACAGAATATTAATTTCTAGACATTCTTTTTTTAAACACCTTTTCATTAAAAAAATGAAATTGCAGAATTTCTAAAAACCTCCATGCTGCAAGAGTAGGATGGCATCAGCTACAGAGCAGGTTGTAGCAGTTTAAGGTGATGAATTTCTAGTCTGGGGCAAGGTGTGATTTATGAGATGATTAGAAAAGTAAATGAGTAACCACCTTGTTTACACATGGGGAAGTCAGGATTTATAGACAAAAAAATGCATTTTGCTTTTTATTACTCACTATTTGTGAAACTGGGAAATGCCAGTGTGAATTTAATGTTGTTGTAATTGAGACGAATAGAAAGAAGAGGGGCAGCAGGGTGTAAGAGAAAAGTGATTAAAGGAGTTTTGTCCTTGTTTGCAAGAGGGCTCATATCATCTAAAGACATTACAGGAATATTATGTAATGGCTACTACAGACAGAGGAGATGTTGAAAAAGCTCTCAGTCTACTTGTAGAATTATTTTTTTTAATTAGTTTAAATAGTCTTTAGTTCTTTTCGTGTACATTTGTTCCTTTTACAAATTGCACATAAGCTCCTGATTTGCTTTTCCACCTTTTTTAATTCACAGTGAATAACGTATTCTTTTTCACCTTAAACAAAAAACACTGACATTAAATTAATAAGCATATTGAAATACTATATATGAATGTTTTTACTGCTTTTTCCATGTTGAGTAAGGACTCAGAATGTAAGCTGTTTATCTTGTACTTTTTCCTTTTTACTTAAAGTCAAAGTGAGCTTTTCCAGTAAGCACAGTGGGTGAGATTCTGATGTCATAAATACTAAACTTTTCCTTTCATTTCAGTGGAGTTAGGAGTGTTTATAATGTTCCACAGACTAATTTTTCTAAAGCATACAATTTATTTGCTTGTAGAAAAATCACACCCGTAACTCTTAAGGGTTATGAAAACTGTGGATTTCAATAAACTACTTTCTAGTGCAATGGTTACTTAAATACTGGAATGGGAGATTGAGTTATACACTGAAGGTTCTGCAGAATTTGGAGCAAGCTACTCTGCTATTAGAAGTAAATAAATAAGACATTATTTCTCAAGACTTTTCAGTACTGTGTGGTGCTTAAACAATTTGAATTATTGATGTTTTGCTCCTCTCCTTAGAATTTTCAATGTAATCAAATCGATATTGAGAAATAACAGTGTGAAATTACAATTAACTGAGCACTTTGGTCTGACCCAACAAAACATTTCATTATGAGCTGCAAATGAACAGTTAATGACTTCAATGGAGCTTTATGAATGCTCGAAATTAATCATCAATCATTAAACATATTAAAGCAGGTAGCAAGTTTTGCTGCCTAAAGGAGCCCTTTGACCTTGATTTGATGAGCAGTGTTTTGGATAATTAAGAGTCTAACCATCCTAATTCTTCATACAGCACCCAGCTGTAAAATGTTATTCCTGGAAATTGTATCATTGCCTGTACCAGGGGAGATGGTTTTCTTTTTGTATCTTCTACTCTCAGGAAAGCTGAAATCGTTTGTGGAGTTTTAATGGTAAGAATGTTTGATTCATCTAGTTTGCCAATAATAATAATATGTTCCCCTAATATAAAGATTTAATATGTAGCTTTTACATTTAATATATAAATTCATTTTTATGAGATTCTGTCTGTAGGAATTCAGGTGCACAGCTGTGCCACTGCCTCACCACCCTCAGGGGGAAGAATTTCTTTCTAAATATCTAATCCAAACCTCCCCTCTGTCAGTTTGAAGCCATTTCCCCATGCCCTTGTCAGAAGTCCCTCTCCAGCTCACTTGCAGCTCCATTAGGTGCTGGAAGGTGCTCTAAGCTGCTCTTTTTTTGCAAAGAAAACATTCCAATTATTTTCACAGTGACCCAAGTCTGTGTGATACTTAAAATACAGTTCCAAGGCCAGAATTCAACTCAAACAATTAGCAAAAGTAAACTGGGTATTGTCAGATGCTGCTGATGAAAAAGTGGGGTGTTAGTTGTTATTCATCTCCCCACTCACTGAGCCTTAGGCACTGGTTTACTCTCTCAGTAGAACATGTGCCAGAGCAGTTCTGAATCCATCACATCCCCAGAATGGTGCACAAAGGCTTTAAATAAAACCAGTAACTCTGCAGCAGTCTGTGTTAAGAACATTCTATAAGGCCTGACACCTCCAGCAACCTCCAGAACCTGGGATTTCTCCTGCCCAGCTGCTGGAACCCCCAGTGGGAACACCAGAACACCTGCTGGGTGATCTCTCCTTGCCTCCAAGTCACAGAATCAAGGAATTATTAAGGTTGGAAAAGATCTCTAAGATCCCCAAGTCCAACCATCTGTCCTGCATAGCCCCCTTGAGTACCCCAAATCCTCAAGTTCACTTTCTTTTTTCCTTGTTATCAGTTGCACCTTCCCAATTAGCTCCCTCCAAAAAAGCTCTGCCTGTAGTTAGTTCTTTAATGGCCCATCAGTGCTTTTTTAGACACTTGTTCTTCATCCTCACCCTGTTCATTCCTTGTCTGTCAGACCTGTATCCCCGTGTTTTGTTTATCCCTTTCACTTGTGTGAACTAAAAATCCCTTGATCTTTTAACTTTATTGAGTCAGACACTCATGTCCCATTGTCTTCAAAAGTCTGTCCCTCAAAAAATCACTCTCAGAGCAGTGTCTGTGTGCATTAAAACTTCTCTGCACCTGAGCTGCCCTATAAATTTATCAGGCAGCAGTTCTGAACCTCAGCTGCCCAATAAATTGATCAGGTGGCATTTCTCCTGAATGTGTGTGCCCAGGGTGTGCTGAAGTGGGATGTTACTCAGCCGATTGCCCTCTCCATCAGACATCACCTTGTGAAACAGCAGTAAATATGGATTAAGTGTCTGTATTTCCTGAGAGCAACTTTAAATCTGATAAATGTTTTAAACATTAAAGTGAATATATATTTATATTTATATCTGGAATTCAGTTTGTGCTTTAAGGCCTCCCTGAAGGATGATTTCATTGTTATTTCTGTGCTCAATGACTCGCACTGGATCTCATCAAGTCCACCCAAATATCCTCATTTGCTTGTACAGTCCTGGAATCTTTCCCCACAACCCTTCCTATCCCCCACAACCCCCTTATGTTTCCTATCCCTCCTAAAATAATCTGCTCACCTAGGAAATGATTCTGTCATCAAAATATTTAATCCTGATCCTCTGTGAATAAGGACAAAAGGCTGTATAGTAATTAAAGAGTGCTAGATCACTAATTATTGAAACAATTCCAGAGCTCCAATTAATTAAGCAGTGTTAGAGCACCAGCTCAGATATTCTGCTTTTTCTGGACAGAAAACTGTTAACACACTGGCATAACACAGGTTTGCACCAGCCTGTGCTCCTCATAGCAACTTTTACACATGGTTTGGAAAGCCAGTATGGACAAGGGCCCAGAGGCAACATGGATGAGACCTTTCTGTTGCAGAGATAAAAGGGTTTTGCCATATGGACACAAACAGGGCTGCTTGAGTTGGTTTTGTGGTGTTGGAGCTGGACGCGATGATCGCTGGGGGTCCCGGGGGAAATGCTGACATCCCTCAAGAGCTCTGCACTGAAACAATGCCTGGAGAGGAGGAATTCTGAAAACAGCTGTAATTCATCATTCCCAGTGTAATTTATTTCTCCTTTGGGCATTACAACACAGCCCAGCATCAAAGGCACAGTGAGGATGGCGTGTGCATGGCTGTGGAGGACAGATTATGGACAAACAACTGCTCAAGATAAATGCCTGATGTCCAAAAGGAGAATAAACAAGTGCATTCTTCAACATGTAGGGAACACATAAAGCCTTTGGAAAAATTGATTAGTGGTAGGAAATGAGTGAGTTGGCCAGGCCTAAGGGATGATGAATGCAGTGAAGGTGAGGGAAGAAACAGCTTGGGTAAGAGGCCACTTTCTGACCTCCTACCAAAACTGACTGGGAGCTAAAAATTACCTGTGATGTAAGGGAGAAAATGTGCTCAAGGACTAAAAAAGGGGTCTCAGTGCTGAAATATCACACTGAACTTTTTATGGCTCCCACTAAAATAAAATGATTTCTGAAAGAGGACTGTAGGGACTATATGGAAAAGGTCCTGGATCATGCATCCCATGGAGAGTGGATCCCATTAGCACTTGCTGTCTTCTCCAGTTCATTTTCTTAACTCTCCCTTTTTTACTTGACAGCTGCTCTCTGACTGCAGCTCAAGGTGAGATTTACTTCCCACTCACTGATGGCCTCTGTATCTCAAGAGGATTTCCCTTGACCATGGAAACCAGTCTCTGGATTTCCATCAGCTGCAGGCATTTCTTGTTTCCTTTCTCTCTGGAAACAAAAAGTAGGGCTGTGTTTATTTTTATATATTATCTATATCTGTATCTATATCTATTTATATCTATATTTAACTGCAGAACTAATGCATCCACTATGCTCCCTGATTGCACCTTTAACCATTCCATGGATATAAATCATGACATTCCACAAGCACAAAAAATAAGGGGCTGCAGTTAATGGGGATATAAAAAAAGCTGTAGTTTCTGACAAAGATCAGTTCATGTCACATGGAGCAGCAGAAAGCTGGACTGGGAAATAAATCTCTTACAAGAGAGATGACACAACATGTGCACAATAATACAACATGTGCACCCACAGCCTCTCGAGCCTGGGGCTGCCCTGCCTTGTTTTTGACTTGATCTGAGAGAACTCCAAATTTCTCAGGATTTTTCTGCCTCGTGTCTCTGTGGGAACCATACAGTGTGGAGGTGTTTGTGTAGCCTTGGGCTCTACATTGAGCAGTTGGGTTTTTTCCACTGAGAGAACATTTTTGATCAGTTTAATGAGTTATGGGTATAGATAACTCCATCTATCCCAGATTTAGACACAGCTTCTTGGCAGATATTTTAGTATAAAAAGACATTTTCTTGGAAAAAAAATGCAACCATTTCATTACAGATGTTTCGGTTTCTGGTTCTTCTCAGTTGCCTGGGTAAGTTGCAATTTATTTGAGCTGGGAAAGGGTGAAGCTCTCAACCTCTAAGTGGTGATGATTAGAGCATATCAAATTTTTTTTCTTTTCAGTTTCTGTGCTAGGCCAAAGCCTAATGTGGAAGGGTTTTCCTCTATTGTGGGAGCATTATCTCCCTGGGAAAGGTTTGGGAATTTTCTGAGGGAGCAAAAACCTGCAACCCAAAAGAAAAGGGGATGTAGCATGGTGCAAAAAGGTGCAGTTGGAGTGTGGGAAACAATTTGTATGAGAGCTTTGTATCTTGAAGACCTTTTATGGTCTTTTTCACTCAGGGAGGATGAAAAATTCACTCCAGGTTGGAGAGTGGCCACAGTGTCACCATGTGCAAGCCTCAACCACTCCACCTTCCAAACCTGGCTGGCTGTGGTGACTCTTGCTGTTTAGGAATCTACACAACAAACTGCTCTCCTTGCTTTATTGTGTTAGGGGCAATCTCTGGGACTGCCCTGAGGAATGTGCTGGCAGGGTGAGTGACTGGAGCCCAACCAAACAGCTGGAAGTGGCAGGTAATGCTGGAGTCTAATACTTGAAAACAAGCCTTAAATTTAAAATAAATTTTTTTAAAAAGTGAGAAAATAGCAGTTTCCACTGTCCAAAGCCACACAGTTTCTGCAGAGGCATGGCATGGCTTGGCTGTAAAATATGTTGTTGTTTGATCCAGGTATCACTTCAGATTTCCTACCCCAACGAGCTGGGGTCCTACACCCACATTTGTGGTGGAACCCTCAGCAGCAGCAAATGGGTCGTGACTGCAGCACTGCCTCGGTGTGTGGGGAGGATAAAAACTGTTCAAATTCCTGTTCTGCTCCTCATTCTTGCTGCAGGTGGGAGCCAGGCCCTTTTCCTCCTCAGAGCTCCCCACTGGTGCCTGCGTTGCACAGCTGGACATCTCCCTGCTCACTTAATCAGGGGAGCTGGAAAACTGCTGGCTTCAGCCTTGATTTTACATATTAATCGCTGACTTCCTGGGAGTGGAAATCAAGCTGATTGCTGATTTGCATAAGAGGAGGACATTTGCATGAGTGCGAGCATTCCTCATGGGTTTGCATCCCAAGAGACCTGCACAGAGATGGAAAGATGGAACAAAAGGGATGGATTTTTCTTGCTCTCAAGCCCTGACACCAGACACCAGCAAGCCAACACTCCCCTTTAATTGTTCCTGCCTTTAGTGATTGCACTTAAAATAAAGTGTAACTAGCTGGTCCTTCACACTCTGCTCCAGAATTGTGCAGAAATGGAAAATGAACCTTCCTGTTCAAGACCAAGCTCAGCACTGCAGTAGCTGATGCTGCACCTTCAGTTTCTTCACCAGCAAACTGCAGGCAGCATGTGCCTGATTCATAAAACTGCTTAGAAACAGAATTTAGGTTTGAAAAGCCTTCTAAAATTATTGAGCCAGTCATTACCCAGCACTGCCAAGCCCACCACTAAACCCTGTCCCCAAGTGCCACATATACACATTTTTTAAACACCTCCAGGGGTGGTGGCTCCACCACTGCCCTGGACAGCCTGATCCAATGCCTGACCACCCTTTCAGTGAAGAAATTTTTCCCAATACCCATTGGCCATTTCCTCTCATTCTGTGCTTGTTACCTGGGAGAAGAGAGCAACTCCTGCCTTGCTAGAACTCTCTTTTCGTGCAGTTGCAGAGAGCAACAAGGTCCCCTCTGAGCCTCTTTTTTTCCAGGGAAAACACCCCCAGCTCCCTCAGCTGCTAATTCACCAGCTTCCTTGCCCTTCTCCAGACCCACTCACAGCAAATTTGGCTACAGTGTACTGAAAATCCTGTGGTCAAGGGTGCTTTGGAAATGATGACACTGTTGGAAGGTCTGTGTCGTGAAGGAATTGCACTGCAAAGCACTCAGTGGGGAGTAGATTTTGCACCAATTACTCTGTGATTCATTTCCAGGCCCCCAGGAGCATCCTACCAGGTGGCTCTGGGTGAGCACAACCTCCTGGAGGGGGGTGGCACTATTGCATTTGGGAGTGACCCCTGTGGCAGAGAGGAAGGATGAATCTGACTCCATGTACTCAGAAGGCTAATTTATTACTTTATAATACTGTATTATATTAAAGAATGCTATACTATACTAAAGAATACAGCAAAGATAATTACAGAAGGCTAAAAAGATAATAATGAAAACTCGTGACTCTTTCCAGAGTCCCCACACAGCTTGGCACTGATTGGCCAAAGAGTGAAAAAAACTCACACCAGAATCCAATGAAACAATCACCTGTGGGTAAACAATCTCCAAACACATTCCAGATGAGCAAAACACAGGAGAAGCAACTGAGATAAGAATTGTTTTCCTTTTCTCTGAGGCCTCACGCTGCCTTTCAGCTTCCCAGCAGCAAAAAGGGCAAAGGAATCACGTTCAGAGAATGTGGATGCCACACTCAGCCCCTGGAGCTGCTGGGCCAAAGTGTGCCACTCTCTCGTGTCCCCTCTCCTGTGCAGGAGTGGCACAGCACAAGCTGCAGGAGGGGATGCTGCCAGTGCTGGACCACAAGATCTGCTCCCAGGAGGGGATCCAGGCAGAGGACACCGTGCTCTGTGCAGGTGGAGATGGTGTGAGGGCAGGATGCAGTGTAAGAGCTCTTATAATCAGAGGGGTTTCAAGCTGCCCTTTTTCCTTTCTCTCTCACCTTGCTGTGCCTCACGTTCTGGTTTTGCCAGAACTGAAGTTCTGGTTTTGAAAACCAGAAGAAAACCAGAATTGGAGTTCTGGTTTTGCCATTTCTCCACCTGCAATAGCTCTCCTGCAAATCCTGGCCCCTTTGCTGCTTTCTGCTGAATATCTTCTGAACCAGGCCTTCTCCACATTCCTCCAGAGACCAGTGAGCAGAGAGAAAAACCTCCAGACCCTCAGGATGCACCCCTCCCCTCTGATTTTGGAGTAGATTGGCCCTCTCTCAGCAGCATGTCCCAAGGACCAGATCCTGGGGACAAGGGTGAAACTTTGGCACTTGCCTCTGTCCTGACCCAAAGGGTGAAGCTACAAGGGGGTTTGTCCTCTCTTCCAATGCTGCTGTGCTGCTGCACCTGAGCCAGGCTTTGCTGCCTTCTGCTTGTCACCCTCCTCCTTTCCATCCACTCTGTTTACAGCTGAGCTAGCTGCAAGTTTGGACTATGTCCCACACCTCCCTCTGGCCCAGCTTAGGTGGAAAAAGAAGATATTGTGAGGTTTCCATTATCCCAGAGGATCCAGGTGGCCTCAGCATCAAGGCAAGGAGGTTTGGCATGTGAAGTCAAGAAATACTTGTTACCTCCTCCTGTATTCCCTTCACTGCAAAGGTGGCTTCTAATAAAAGCAGCCAGGCAAAACCCTTAAAAATTGTGGGAAATATATATGATTATGTAAATATAGGAATATAATATAGAAACATATAGAAATAAAGCAGGTTGTACAATTATACCTAATACAGTTACAGATAATTATAGGTCTGTAGATGTTCAGTGTAATTTTTTGTGTGTGTGTGGCAGGTTGTGAGCCCAGGAAGAGCCTTTATCTTCTCACATATTTTTTGTCTCTAGTGCTCCTTAATCCTATCCAGATAATTTGGCTGAATATTTCCTTTCCTTCCTCCAGTCCAGGGGGACTCTGGGGGTCCTCTCTACTGCTACAGGGATGGTCACTGGGAAGTCCAAGGGATGGTGAGTTTTGGGTTAGTTCCCTACTTTAACACCTCCCAGAAACCCACAGTTTCTACACGTGTCAGCCTACATGGACTGGATCTACAGCATGAGTTGCTTCATGCCTGTGCATCCCCCCTGAAAGCAAGGAGTTGGCCAGAGGAATTTTTCATTTATTTTTCATCCAGGGTAATATTTTTTTGTTTATTAAACCATTAGAAGTGGAACAGGGAGATCTGGGGAAGTCTAAAACCAGGATATTTGATGCTGCTTTTGGTGTAGTCAAACAATTTTAAGGAAGCAGCTGCTGCCTCAGAGCTGAAATGCTCTGCTGAGGGCCACAGACAAAATTCAAACCACGCAGGAACTGGGCTCCATGTCCAAAAAATTATCATCACCATTCACCCAGACAAAACCTTGCTGCAGGAAGCCATGGGAGGAATTAGTTGGATGGGAAATGCAGCAAACATAAAGCATCTCTGAAAGTGCAAATCCTGCAGTGCTGCACTATCCACACTCAGCTTTTACATTTGGGAATGAATAGCGAGTTCTTTTCTCCGTAAATAATGACTGGCACAAGAACCAGCCTTTTCCCAGGCACAGGGGATGGTTTTGTGGAAAAGCCTCTGTAAATTGTGGGTTCTGCTGGAAAGAAAAGTGAGGAGAGGTATTTTAAATCAGTGTGGGGTACAGGGAGGCCACTGTTGTCCATAAACCTTTTTGGGTGGGAACAGGTTGTTAGAGCATTCCTCTGGCTCAGCTGGGAACAAACCCCTCTTCAGACCATTCCCTGGGATGGAGACATGCCTTATTCTGCCTCTCTGCTGAGTTAATCTGCTTTTTTGATTTCCAGGCAATGCAGAACAATGGAGGTTTCTAGAGAAGGATCACTTGGTGCATGAATACATGAAATAAAATTAAGTACCTGTGCTCTTTAACCCTCCTCTCATCCCTTCTGCACCTCTCTGGGTTATTAGCAGCAAGATTTGGCTAATACTGGTGTGATAAAGTCTCAGTGAGTGCAGCCAGTGACATGTTGGTGTGTTTGCTCTGCCTTAGGCTCCAGGTCCAACCCTGTCAGCAGGGAAGGAGGCTCAGGGAATTCCCAGCCTGTGACAGTGACCTTGACCTGGGGCTGGGCAGGGCTGTCATTTTTGCACCAAACCTGCAGAAAATTGTCATGATGGATTGTTCTCCTTGAGGGGCTGCCTTAGGTTGGAAATGGGGATGTGTGTTCTATTCCTGTCTGTCAGAGCTGGGGCAGTTAGGGGTTCCTTAGGGATAACCACACCAGAGGCAGGGGTGGTCAGCTCAGTGCTCCAGGTCAGTGGGAGCAGAGCAGTGTGTGATGCTGCTGGCACCAGTAAAATGCTCCTGTCCTGACCTGTTCTCACAGCAGCCAGCAGAGGTTTTGCTTGCAGAACTGGGTTCTCTTCATATCCCCAAACAGCTTCAATCATAAAGATACTCCTAAAGAGAGCACTTTCCTCAAGTGTATTGGCAAACTCAGCCCATAGGAAGCAAATCCATCCAGCTTGTTCTTAAATTCACTCTGTGCAGGATGATTTTTTAAGACTGAGTACATAGAAAAGGGCATTTCTGGTGCATGTTCTCCTAGGCAGGAAGCAATAAATTCTGTGTAAAACAATCCCCTGTGCTGTTAGGTGTGCAGAGGCCCTTATTCAGTCAGCTGGGCAAGCCTGTCTGCAGTGGATCATATTTCCAAATATTAAACACACAGCAGAGCTGGTAAAGGGGGGGAAGGGAGAAGACAAAGGAAAACAGGTATGTGAACAATAAGGCAAGATTTGTCTTTTGATGATCTGCAAAACCATCCCTGGAAGAGTTCAAGGCCAGGTTGGCTGGGGCTTGGAGCAACCTGAGAGAGTGGCAGGGGTCCCTGCCCATGGCAGGGGGTAGGAATGAGGTGAGCTTTTTGGTGTCTTCCAAGTCATTTTATGATTCTATTAACTACAAAACCATCCTCTTGGAAAACACAGGGAATCCCACAGCCTCCCCTCTCTCCCTTTTGCTGTGTGAGATGCACATTTATGGATGAAGGATTTTGATTTAGCTCTTTAACAATTTTAAACCACCTATGTCCTATCTCTCCTAAAACCTGCACACACCTGGGGCACAGCACTATTTTAGCAAAATCCTCTCTCTTTGGGGAATGCACTGTTCTCCTCTCCAGAAGCCACTAGAGGGCATTGGCCAACCAAGGGAATGTCACACACGGTTATCACCGACTGCTAAAGGAGTTTTTTGGGCCAAGAGTGATAACGTGCCATGTCTCAGCCCTGAACTCTGCCCTCTGTGTTTGCTTGCAGACCCACAGATAAGCAATGACACACAGGAGCTGCTTTTCACCCCTGTTTCCCAGAGCTTTGCTCTGCAAACAGTTAAATCTTCCTTATTATGGCAAATGAAAATGAAACCAGGGGTGTTTTCTGAAGGAGCAAAGTCCTGGCTGTATTCTTGGCTCCCAACTTTATTACACTGCACTTGGCAGTGTCTCCTGGGTGCTCAGTAGTTTGGCAGTTCCCCTCTTCTCTGACAAATTAAAAAACCCTGAATCTCATTTTTCCCACCCCTTAATGGTGCTGAATGGCTCTCGCTCCTTTTAAGACAGCATGTGTGATTTCTGCTGCTACACCATAGAATCACAGAATGGTTTGGGTTGGAAAGGGTCTTAAAGTTATCATCTAATTCCAGCCTCCCTGCCATGGACAGGGACACTTCTGAAAGAGCCTGGGTGTGCTCTGTCCCAGGAATGTCCCTTCTAAGAACACTCAGCAGCCAAATGGCAGGAGCTCGCTGGCACCTGAGACCTTGCCTGACTGTATTCAAGTTTCTCCTTCAAAAATAAGGAATTAAAAAGACACAAGGTCAAAGATTTTTTGAGAAATGACAGCTTACAAAAGGAGCCTCCCAAACAACTTCCAGAAATTACTCGGATGCTGAGAAGTGAACTATTTCTGTGCCTGATGCCTGGGCTGGGGGTCTAACCCTGTGTGCTTGGTGTGAGGGGGGTTGGGATGTCACAGGGGGTCCCAATTGCTCATCAGCCTCTGTCCCTGGCCAGGGCTGAGCAGAGCTGGGAATCACTGGGGATGTTCCTGCTGCTGGGACCACACCAGGAGTTTAGGGAGTGTGCACATGCCTTGCCACAATCCAAACCCCCCAGCCATCCCCTGTTTGTCCCCTGATGTGACAGCAGTGACAGGCTGTCCCTGCTTCTGCCCTCAGCTGTGCAATGACTCCTGTGTTCTCCACAGGGCATCAGCTGCTTGGAAGCTCTGGCCACAAGCTGCCCTGAGATCCAGGCTGGACATTGCTCCTTTAAATCCTTCCTCCACACAAACAAGTCCTGGACCTGTTCCTACAACTGCCAGGAGGAGAAACCTCAGGCTGTACCCACAGGAGCAGGAGAATCAGGTGCTGGAGACACACAGCTCTAATTCAGGGTCATTATCACGTCCCCGGTGCCAAGAGCAGGGTTTTCTTTCTGTGTTTTGCTGACAGGAACAGCTTGTGCTGCTCAGCCATGATTTATTGTGTAGGATAAGAGGGAGGCAGGAGCTGGCAGCACATGGTCAGGGCATGTGTGCCTCTCCTGTGCCTCCTTTCCCTCTCACCATCCAAGTGCCTGGCTGGAGCTGTGTGTTCCTCAGCACTGCTGGGCAAAACTCTGATCCCAGGAGCCCACCTTGGAAAGCCTGTGGAAAATGCAGAGCTCCAGAGGATTTACTGTGTGGAGAATGATAGGTTTAACAGCAATATATTATCCAGTGGTACTGGGGAAACACAACTGGGCAGTGTTATAATGCTCATAGGAATGTCCACCTCTTTTCCCCCAAAACTGAGAGGTGAGGGTGCAGCTGAAGCAGGGAATCAAGCAAATTTTGGAAAACTGGTGCTGCCCACGTGTTTATGGAGAGCAGAAAAAGGAGATAACCGTAGCAACAAGAGAATTAGTTCCTGGGGGCTGGCTCTGCCAGGTGTAGGGTGCTCCTTTCCCCCAAAACTGAGAGGTGAGGATGCAGCTGAAGCAGAGAATCAAGCAGATTTTGGAAAACTGGTGCTGCCCACGTGTTTATGGAGAGCAGAAAAAGGAGATAACCGTAGCAACAAGAGAATTAGTTCCTGGGGGCTGGCTCTGCCAGGTGTAGGGTGCTCTGGTGAGGTGTAGGGCTGGCTGCAACACTTTGAGATATTTTGGGAGGGGAGGCTGCTGATGCTGGGAAACAGGGGATGCACAGATCAAATATAGGGGTCAGTGCCCTTAGAAAAGTCTGAGAAAGTTCTATCCCATTATATCCATCCCATCCTTCTGTGTCAAAGGGGCACAGCTCTCCTGAGGTCCCTTGTCATGTCACCACCCCCATGGGGATGTCTTCATACCCTCGAGCACCTCGGCTGGCCCAAAATGCAGCAGAGCTGGGGAGCTTTCAAGTCACACAGAGCTGAGCTCAGCAACAGGGCCCCCAGCCACACCATGGCTGCAAAAAATGTTCTGGTGACAGACATCTCCTCACCCAAATCCTGCCCTGGCACTGCTGTCCTTTATCAGGATAACCCCAAAATCTCTGCAGCTGAAATCACTCCTTCACCAATCAATTCTTGCTCACTAGCAGCAAAAGTGATGGATATTTGGGAGTGTGGCTACGAGGGGCCCTGTTGCCTCCTGACAGCCATTCAGCCTTAATTACCAGAGAGTGCTTTGGGATGCTCTGACTATGAAAAGCACTTAGGTACCATTAAGTTCCCATCTCTATTTACTCCAAAGTAGTAGCCAAGTATTTATTTCCAGGGTAATGTAATAGATAATAGTTTCCTTTGCAGAGGATCTCAGGGGAGCAGGTTTGTTTTGGAGGGAGAACCTTGAATGTTATTAATTCTGTAATGTTTTAGCCCAGTGTGTGGCTCATGTGGTCTGCAGGGAATCTCAAGTTTTTCAGCCTTCTCAGCTGGGCTGACTAAAAGCCTTTGTGTTTGTGACAGAATATTTCAGCTCTGTGGTTGCAGGTATTCTGGTTTTGGTGGGTTTCATGCACTTACTGATGTAATGGAGTCAGGCATGTCCAGCACATTTTGTCCTCACTCAGCTTCCCTGCTCAAAATAGAGGTGCATCCATGGGGGGTGGGGGGGTTTTGAGCATTTTCCTTCTGGAGATGGTTTCACTCAGCTGAGGATGTGTGTGCCAGGCCAAGCCCCAGGACACCCCATCCCTCCTCCAAACCCCAGTGGGCCATTTAAACTGTATTTTGTTTTCTTTTACTATGATATCTTAGTGAGATATGTGGTGTGTCTGGGCCCAGAGAGGAGGACAAGCATTGCCCAGGAGCGATTTGGCCAGCTGAGAGGCTGGGACGAGGCAGCTGCCCAGTAGATGGCAATACTGCCATTCATTCAGCAGCAGGCTGGGAGGGGTAAAACAAGCTGATGGGATTGTGTGGATTAAGCAGCCCTGGAAATTCCCAATGGTTGCAGCTGTGGAGGAGAATCATAGAGTCATCTCCTGGTTTGGGTTGAAAGAGACCTTAAAGATCATCCAGTTCCCACCCTCTGCCATGAGCAAGGACACCTTCCACTAGACCAGATTGCTCAGACCTTTGTCTATCCTGGACTTGGACAATTCCAGGGATGGGGAGTCCAGAACTGCTCTGGGCAGCTCTCACCACCCTCACAGGGGAGAATTTCCTTCCAGTATCTAATCCAAACCTTCCCTCTTTCATTTGAAAGCCATTGTCCCTTTTCATTTTAAAACCATTGACCCATCACTTCGTGCTCTTGTCCCAAGTCCCTCTCCAGCTCTCCTGTAACACCTTTTGGCTCTGGAAGGGGCTTTAAGGTCTCCTGGAGCCTTCCCTTCTCCAGGTGAACACCTCCAGCTCTCAGAGCATCCTCATGGCCCGGAAGCAGCAGTTTATCACAGTTTCTCTGCCGAGAGGAGTTTACCTTTCCCTTGAAGCGTGGGGCCAGAGGAGTTTCTGGGCTGGCTGGGGACGGTCCCCTCTGCGAGGTGCTGCTGTTAGAGCCGTGCCCACCCTGCTCTCACAGAGCTGCGCCTCGGAAGGGGTTAAACCAGCTGCAACCCACAACTTTTCTCGGCAGGGCTGCAAGCAGCCAGCTGCCTGCACAGAGAGCTGTCCCAGCCCGGCGACACCCAGCTGGCACTCCCGCCCCGTTTGGCACCGAGCTCCTTCCCATCCCCGGCACCGCTGATTCACCGACCCCGAATAAACCCGCTCTCCCCACCTTGCCTGGGGCTTCACCACCCTCTTTATTTCCATTTATTTCCCTTTCCTTTCCCTGTTACTCATCGCTGGGTGCCGAGGTGCCAGACTCCAAAGCGTTCTGTCCCCTTCGGGGTGGCGGA
Source organism: Passer montanus (assembly GCF_014805655.1). Classification (NCBI taxonomy): domain Eukaryota; kingdom Metazoa; phylum Chordata; class Aves; order Passeriformes; family Passeridae; genus Passer; species Passer montanus. Next base: position 39,473,314 of record NW_024356505.1, read on the forward strand.
GCTGCTCCGGAAAAGGGATGAGTCACTTGGCGACCCGGGGACGGGAACAGGCTGTGACGCCAGCCTCGGTGACTCCACAGCTGGCGCCGTGCGGGAATGAAGAGTCCCGAGCTTTTCTCATAAAATGACGGAGAGGATGGACTTTAACTCCGTCAGAGGAAAATTGAAAAAAACCAAAACAAAACAAAATAAAACAAACAAGCTAGGAGCTGCAGGGCAAGGTGAGGGCAGGGGTGTTGGAGGCAGGAGATTTGGAAAAAAAAAAAAAAAATATATATATATATATATACTTTTTTTTTTCAATTTTTCTTTTTTGTGGTTTGGCTGATAGAGGCAAAAGGGCAGGTTTGTAAACCGTGTCTGAGCCAGCGTGACACTGCAGTAGGTAAGGAAGCCTTAGATCTTCTGCAGAGGCAATAAAAGCATCCCAGGTGATGCATTCCCGGGGCTTCCAGACCCCTCTCACTGCAACAGGCATTTCCTCTGCCCATCCAAGAGCGTTTTCCGTGGAATTCAGCAGACGTTTGCCAGAGCTGAGGCTTTAACTCAGACCTGGAGGTCAGCTTGGCATTCCCAGGGAAGGGGCACTGCAGAATGGCCAATTCATGTTCTCATTTGAGTTTTAGTCTTTCACTGGGATGGGAAAAAAAAAACAAAAAAAAAAACAAGGTCCTGCATCTGGGTCAGGGCAATCCCAAACACAAACACAGGTTTGGTGGAGAATGGCTGGAGAGCAGCCCTGGGGAGAAGGACGTGGGGGGGTTTGTGAAAGGCTGGACACAATCTGGCGATGTGCCCTGGCAGCCCACAAGCCCCAGCCACATTGTGGGCTGCATCCAAAGCAGCCTGCCTAAAGGAGCTGGAGAGGGACTTTGGACAAGGGCACGGAGTGATAGGACAGGGAAGCTGGCTTTAAAGTGACAGAGGGCAAGTTTACATTAGATATTAGGAGGAAATTAATTACTCTGAGGGTTGTGAGGCCCTGGCACAGGTTTCCCAGAAAAGCTGTGAGTGCCCCATCCTTGGAAGTGCTCAAAACCACACTGGGTGAGGCTTAGAGCAACGTGGTGAAGTGAAAGGCATCAGGAGAGGGGTTGAACTAGGTGGTCTTTAATATAATCCCTTCCAACCCAAAGCATTCCAGGACCGTGATTCCCTGTGGGGATGCCCATGGCAGAGGCTGGGTGATGAGATGCAGCACCCTGGGGCTGTTTCAGCACTGTCCTTTGGGGGTGATGGGTCCCCTGGTGATGATGTCTTGTGCCAGGGCATGACACAAAGTCATCACCATGAGCCAAAAACCCACCAGTGCTGCAGCTGGAGCTGTATGCTGGGAACTATTCTGCTCCCAGTCAGAAAATCAGTAATGTAAGAGGGAAATACAGAGATAAACCCCATAAAAGAAAAAAAAAACAACCCACAATCAAACACATCCCTCTGGGTGGGTAAACAGGCTGAGCTTCACTGTGTGCTGCAGAACCTCCATGGATGAGCCTCTTTTCAATATTTCTGCTTTTACAGCCCATCAAATAATTTGTAACAAATAGTTTATTCAATTAATTGAGCTTCTCTGCTCTGGGGGCAGATGGCAACCTTTAAAAATGGATTCCCAATGGAAAACTAGACAATGGCATTCTTTGGCCAATTTCCCTTGCTTTCAGGTCAATGGCAGTGGTTCTGATTTATGCCTGTGCTGACAGCCACAGACCCATGGGAGAGGTGTGCTTTTCCCCATCTAGATTCCCGGCATTTATTCATCTTTTTTCCTTTGTACCATGGGCTGCTGCTTCACATGCTACTCTCTCCTTTCCGTGCTGTTGCCATGACCAAGAGGATTTTTTCTGTTTCTCCCAGGGGCACAGGACCATGGTGATGCTTCTGTCCAGCTGCATCCTTCCAGGTCCCAGGGCAGCCATGGGGCAATGAGAAGTGGTTTGTAAACCAGGAGGGAAAGTGGTTTCCAGGCTTTCCCAAGATTCCTCCTTGGTGATGTCGATGCTGCCATGACTGTTGTCTATTCCACCATCCCTTAAGAGACCAGCAGCCACCATCCACAAGCCCAAGAAGTCTGGGAAAACCACATCCCATGCACTGATTTTTTTACTTTATTTAGGAAAAAGAGAAAAGGTTATTGTGTCACACAAAGGACATTAGTAAAGACACCGCCATATTCAAACAAAATTCTTTTATTGAAAGTGTAATGGAAATTTCTTCATATTGCTTTGATGAAATGAGAGACAGCAGCTGTAGACAAATATGCTTTTTTTATAAACAAATGCAAATGGATAAGGTAAAAATAAAGCATTTTTTTAACTTGTACCTTTAAGCAACATAATCACAATATATACACAAAGAAAGCTAAAATAAAGCTATGTTGAAACCAAAGTGTTTCAACCAATACATTAGATAATTACAGATTGTGTCAATAAATACCCAGTTTTTAAACTGTTTAACAGGCAACTTTTTACACAGATACCGAGAAGAAAAAAAAATTATATATTTACAATTCAGTGCCCTGGGGGGAAAAAAAAAAGAGAAAAAAATATTTTTTTTCTTTTTTGGCACCAACACAAATAAAAAGAATAAATTACTGAAAAAAATCCACAAGGCAGGAGTCAATCCCAATAATTCATTTTAAAAAAGTATGTGTGTGTGTGTATATATATATATATATATAAAATATAGGCATATATTTTATATATATATAAATATATATGCAGAGAAACCTAGGAATGTTACAAAATACATTAGTGCCAATAAATACAGAACGCTACCAGACTTTCAACTGTCAGTATTTTTGATGCAGTCTGAAGGATGAGGAACTACCACCTAGGAGATAACCGAAAAGGGGATTTTTCAGTCTAAAGAAACAATGACGACAATGAAAAATAATAATAATAATAAAAATAATAATAATAATAACAATAATAATAATAATAATAATAGATATATCCAGGAAATCCTCCATCTGCCAGTAGTATTCCTACAGTCGCCCCGGGGGCGATGCCTTGCGGGAGGAAGCGGCGGCGAGCGCGGGCTCAGGACCCGCTCGCGGCCGTGGGGAGTCAGCTCCACTTCCAAGTTGACTGGCTCAATACCAGAGAAGATGTACAATTAAATAGCAACAATAATGATTTTAAAAAACCCCAAGCAACCCACGTTTCGTACGCCAGAAGTTCCCTAAATTGCCGGCAGGTTTGCAGTGAGGCACCTGTCGAAGAGCAGGTATCCAAAAGCACCATCCCTGTGGTCGGGGTTAGAAACAGTTCAGCCAATGGAAAAATCCTGAAATCCATGTTTCGGGGTTGGTTCCCTTGTCTGTGTGTCTCTGCAGCCCCAGAAGTTCCCTCCAGCTGCTCCCAGGGCAGCAGGGCTGGGGACACCAGAACTGTCTCCTCCTCCTGTGCTGGTAATGCCAGGAATCACTCCCATCACCAAATTTTCCAAGGGGGAATTTAAAGCCGGTAGGTTTTAAATCCGTTTTGCTTTTTCCATACCACTGGTATAGGCACTTAGTGTATCACTGATGCACAGATTTTTTTGTCCAGTTACATCTCATGGCCAAACAGTGTCATGCTCTCAGACTGGCTTAAATAGCAAAAGGCCAAGGCAGCCTCCAGTATCCATCCTAAACACAAAGATTTCTTTCTTTTTTTAAACCAAAAGCCTTCAGTTTTTCAGCTTGGACTTCAGGTGTCCAAAAACTGTATTCACAGGATAAATAACCCCAAAAAAATTCATATCCATTTGTTTTTCTGGAATTACTCAATTCACCTATATAAAAATATAGTACAATCAGTGTGACCCACTGGATTTTGGAGCTGCAACATCCTCAGTGCTGGGGAGTCCCAAGGGGCACTTGGGCACTGTTGCTGTTTTGGCTTTGCTCTCCCAGAGCCCCCCACGAGGGCTGCCAAGGTCCTTATGGTTCCACCTCCCCACCACTGCTGACAGTTCCTCTGCATATTCAGGCACCATAACTGATAGGGAAAGATCTCATGGCCAAATCCATAGGAAATTAAATAAATTATAAAATAATTTACAAAAAGGGGTTGGGTTTTGTTTCGTGCTAGTATTAAATGTTACTACTTAAATAGTTGAAGGTTTTGCTTGCTTTGCTCTCCACAGTGGCATTATGGAGACCAAACACCATTCTCATGTCTACAACAAGGCTGGGAGAAACCAAGGGGTGTTGCACAAACTCTTCCCTCGTCCCTCCCCTCCCATACCACTTCTGTTCAGTGTTTTTAGAAATGTGAAGAGAAGACCAAACAGCCAACATCATTCAGACTCAGAAAAACCAGGGTCATCTTCCTCTTGAAGACCTTATTGCCCTTCCAGGTCATCGACAAACCACAGTGCTATTCACGTACTACAGGTAGAAAATAAATAAATACAGATATATTATGCAAAAAAATATGATTGTACACATAATACATCTGAGGTATTACCAATTTAAATAAGGTTTCATGCTAGTTCAAGCTTCAGTGGCTAGTTAAATTCTGGAATTTGCAATAAATAGACGAAGAATGATTATGTATATAGTGTATGGATCTCTTCTGTAAACCTTGTCAGATTTAAACGTAAGAGTGTGTTGGGCCGACTCTTACGCAAACCACAAATTTTCACAATAAATACAGCTTCAAAAAGTTGCCTTAAAAAGTTCCTGCAACACTGAAACGTTTCTAGAAGGGGCTGTATGGACGACTGGCAACGTTAGCGAGGAGATTTTCTCAACAAGTCTTTTCGTACAAAACACAAGGAAATTCTCATGTGAAAGTCTTTCTCCCTCCCTCCCTTCCCCACCCCGTCATGAAAGTTTAGAAATTTTTGCACAAACAGCAAGAGAACTGATTGTAGCTGCAGTATGTCAAAACGTTCATGTTGTATAAAGACCAAAAATAGTTAATTTGCTTAGAAAGTCTTCTGCTGTTGCTGTTTTTTCCTCCTTATATTTGAGTAGCACACCATCCCTTCAGTGAAAGTTTGCCTGTCCAACTGTTCCTCCATTTTCCTTTTGGCATCAGTCCTTGCCTGAGCCACATCAGTGTTTCACACCTTCACTGTCTCCATCAGCGATGACTTGATGGCATCCTCCAAAAGTTGATTGTCTGTGAAAGGGGCCGGGGTTTCAGGGACGGATTCAGACAGACCAATGAGGGACTCCAAGAAACAGGAACCCTGATCTCCAGTTTGTGGGAAGCCAGGGAAATTAGGCAACTGAAACTGTAACGCTGAGAAGTTATCCAGGTTCTCATACTCCTTTAAGGAGTTGTAAAGAGGTCCCAAGTTATAGTCCGAGAAGGACTGGAAGAAATCCAAGGAATCAGAGGAAAGGCTGAGGTCGGCGTAGCTCTTGGAGCAGGGCTCAGTGGAGGAGGAGGCGCAGCAGGACAGCCCATCGCACCTCCCCTGGGCTGCATCCTCCAGCAAACCCCCGCTGTCCTGGTTGGCATTCTCATCCAGGCACTCCGAGAGGTGGGACAAGTGGCCAGGGACAGGCTTGGCCTCGCTGCCGTGGTCCTCAATGAAGAAGTCAGTGGGATGGAAGCAGCCAAGGTCATCCTGGCCACGCCTGCTCTCTTCCTCCGCGTCCGAGTCGTTGAAGTGGAGGATGCGCGCCAAGCCGTCGTCGTCCACGTCCGACTGGGATTTGTCGGAGGGGAGGCTCTCGTAGGGCTCCTCCAGGTCCTCGCTGGGGTGGGAGGAGATGGAGGAGTCTGTCATGTCACTGCTGCAGCTGTTCTCCCCCAGGGCCTCCAGGTCGGGGCTGAACTGGAAGGCAGGTGCCAGCGGCACCGCGCGCTCCTCCAGCGAGCCCTTCCCTGCCGCGCATCCCAGCGCAGGGAGCCGCTCCCGGAAAGGCGGCTCGGCCTCCGCCACCTTCTCGCTGCTCTGCTGCTGCTTCTCCAGCTCCAGCTTCATGATGGTGTGGATGAAATGCGTCTGCACGCGGGCCTGGTTGAACTCGATCCTGCCCTCGGTGTTGCCACAGCCGTCCTTGGTGCAGCCGCAGGGGAAGGAGGTGTGATCCATCTGGCAACAGGGAGAAGCAGAGGGGGAGGGTTAGGGTTGAACCCAGTGGCGTAAAACCAAAACTGCCCATGACTCCTCTGCCCTGAGAAACTAAGTAACAGCTGAGGGGTTTAAAACAGTAAGAAAAAAAAAAAAAGACACCCTGCTCTTTTGAAGAGGTGTCATAAAAAGTTGGATTTCAGTACAAGTGCAGAAAAAAGATTCTTTAAAAAAAAGCAAAACAAAATAAACAAAATGTTCCAAAAGGAGAAATAAGGGAGCAAAACTGAGTTTTTTCGTTATTGCTGTTTAATGATTTCACTATCTGATCTGCAGCAGCCACTAGAGGGGGGCTGTGACACACACATGGAGCACCCATGTGCACCCACCTACGCCACCCCCAGCCTCCAAACACGGCACCGAGGGAGCAAGCAGTGCCCAGAATAGGGAATGAGGTTCCCTAAATACAGCTGGGCAGGCACCCGCAAAAAATACCCTGAAAAATATAACTCACTAATTGAATAGAGGGGGATTATCCCGCTGTGCAGGTGGCCTGCACAGCTCCGCTGTGGGCTGACGCTCAGCTGACACTCCCACGTTCGCCTGAGCGCACTGGGATTTGTGACACACACCAGAAGAAAAAGGAATTAAAAATAAAACCTGGGGGAGGGGGAGAAAGCGCAGCCTCGTGTGAGGAGCAAGGAGCTCTTCCTTGCAGACATTCCCACGTGGCCCACCTCCAACAGGAGATCGAGCAGGTATGGATCTCGTGGGGATGTACAGCGGGGACATTCTCATTGCAGTGTGGGGATGGCTGAGCGTGTGATTTGGGAAGAGAACACTTTCAAGCAGTGCCTGCCTTGCAGCCTGAGGGATGCTCCAAGAGCTTTCCTCACCGCCAAGCACAGGTGGGAGCAGATGGATTTACAGGCTGCCCCAGCTCTGTCCAACCTGCTCACACCCCCCGGCTCCAACACACAGCTGGAGCCGCAGCATCCCCCACGCCCGGAGGTGAGGCTGTACCTGACATTTAATGCCTGCCAAGCTGCAGCTGCAGGTCTCGGGGTCGCAGACCTCGCGGCAGTCGCAGCCGCAGTCCTCCCGGGACAGGCGGATGTTGTGCAGCTCCCGCTTCTCCTCCTTGTCAATCTTCTTCACCCCCACGGCCTTCAGCAGCGCGCGCCTCTTCTTGGCGGGGTAGGGCTGCAGGAAGAAGCCATCCTCCAGGTCCACGCTGCTGACGTCGATGTCGTCGTCGGAGATGTCCTCGATGGTGAGCTGGTTGGCCTCTTCGGACTCCTTGGTGCCGTTCATGGTTAGCTGAGGGCACAAAATGGACAAAGCTTTAGAGGCTTGGTTGGGACTCAGAGCCATTGGAAACAAGAAAGGAATGAATTCTCCCCCATGGTGGCCAACCTCAGAGCCCACAAAGACCTGACACCTGACTGGGGATGTGTCCTGGGATACCAAGTATCTAAATGAAATGAAGAGACTTTGGGAGATGCCAAGAAGAGTCTCAAGTGGATCCCAGCACAGAGAGGTACTACCAAAAGAGCAAAAATGTCTTCTGTGTCTTTTCACTTTTCAAAGGTGGAGAAGTAAATGAAAATCCCCCTCTGGAGCCTGTGTTTTTTGCAGACCCAAAGTCAGAGCTAAGGATTGGTGCCCCCAGGTCTCAGAGGCTCTTACTAAGTACTGGCCAATTAACCAACAGCATCCACCAGCTCCCCATCAACCCAGCCCCACGCTCCTCACTCACTTTCCATTTCAACGCTTCCAACTTCTCCTCTTTTAATTTCTCTTCGAGTTTTCCCCGACGGACGTTTTCCTGCTCCTTTGAAAACTCTGCCAGTGTGAACTGCCGGGAGGAGCTGTGTTTGCTCACCATCCCCAGGGTGCAGCCCCCACGGCTGGGCACGCTGGTGAAGCCCTGGCAGCGTGGGAAGTAAAACACAGTGACCCGGTCAAACTCCACATTGTTCTTCTTTAGTCGCTTGGATTTCTTCAGGATCGACGTGGCTAAAAAGGGGAGAATTGAAAAAAGGAAAAGCACTAAGTCGGTGCTGCCATGCTGCAGATGAAATAGAAATATTACAAACAGGCAGGACCTGTAATTACTCTCTCAACAGGGACACACTGGGACAGGGTTACAACATTGCTTGGTGGTGTTTTAGGAGCTAACACTTCAGAGATGGGATGAGGATGGAGAGGAAGCTAAGCCCAGCCCTGCTGCATCAGAGTCACTGATGAGATTCACCCTACCAGGTGGTTGCTGCTTCTCCTTCCTGCTTGACATCCCCCAAGAACATCCATTTGCTTATTCTTCACATGTGGCAGAGTATAATGAACAAGCAACCACCCATCCTACACATCTATCTCTAAATCCACTCTGCCCCATGCTCAAGGGCCCCTGGTCTGCACCTGGGATGCCAGGGCATTGGTATTCCTGGTGCTTCATGGCTCCAGCTTTTGTGGCAGGGCAGAAAACAGCCCAAATAGCTGTTTTTTCTGGTACTTCCTTTCACCATCCACTGGGAGGAACTCTGAATCTACGGTTTATTCTCAAGAGACTCATTTGAGAGCAGCTGCAAAGATGTTAATCTTTGTGCAGGTGATCCCCGAGTAAACATGGCAATACATGACTCTGGTTTATCTTAAACTGCTGAAACATGCTACACATCACTTAGAGCAGAGCCTCTCCAGAGATACCTGGCCCTGCACAGCTGCATGTGCAAACACAGTAGATGAAGGGGGACTAATTAGTCAGGGCAGGTTCAGAGTCAGTGAGTTTCCACGAGTGTGGCCTGCCAAGAAGGTAAAGCCAGGCACAGCCGCGTGAGTGTGGCAGGAAAAGAGCCAGCTACACCCAAATTTGTGGTGGGGAGGTATTTCTGGTCCCATTCTCTGCTAGTGCAGGGGTGCTTTGGTTGCCTCCATGGAAAAAAATAACCCAGAAAGGATGGGTGACTGCTGCAGAGCTGGGATCAAGCCCTGCTCTTTGGGAGGCAGAGCCACAAGCAGCCCTGCAGTGGGATCCAAGAAAAGACTGCAACAACCTGAGGGGCTTGGCTGGTTTGGTGGGCCCCAAAGGCTGTGAAAGTGCAAGACTGGACAGTTAACTGCACCCACATTTCACAGGTCTCACTTGCCAAAATATCATGTTTCAGTTTCATGTGAAAAAAAAAAAAAAAGAGAAAAAAGAAGCGTTCACCCAGCTGTGTCAGCAGCTTCTGCTCAATAGCTGGGGGTTCACACTGGGCCCTGCAGTCACTCTGATCATATCTTTGCACTGTGTGTTGCATTTTCACAATAACCTTGACTCAATCTCCTAAAACACGAGCTCTTTATCAGAAGGCAAGTTAACCACCACGATCATCTATCGGCCGAGCTGCTGCACTTTGGCATTTGCTTCTCTCTCCCTGCACCCCTCCTCTGAAATTGTTTTCCCATTCCTGACCCTTTTCCAATTGAGCCAGAGAATACAAAAACTTCATTGTTTTGTCACAAAACCTGGGAAGACAAGCAAGAATGAGACTCTTTATTATTACAAGACTTCTAAAGCCTTTTCAGACCACTGCGTGTTTGTGTATGTCTGCTAAGTGGACCTTAACTGCTATATACAGTGGGTGTTCAGTATAATTTACTAGGTTGGACTATTTCTCCTCCGTGAAGATGTTCTTCTATTGTACTTTTTATTTTTCCCTTCACACGGCAGATAAAGGCTTTTACAACACTGCCTTCTGTGTGTTTTCCTAAAAGCTCTCAAAACTTACATTGCTGGGAAAACAAAATAGCTTTTATCTGTACTAGCAGCGCAGGCAATGTCAAACGTGTCATGTTCTTTGGCAAAGTATCCAATTTACGTAGGAAACAAGTTCTGAAATGGTAATTACGCTACTGGTTAATCATTTTTTAAAAACAGCATTACAGGCCTTCACTGTCTGATTAGGTTTTGCCTGTGAAACAGCTTGGCAGGGGATTGAGGGTTGGTGGCACGGTCCTGCAGCACAGGTTTGGAGGCACCCACATGCCTCTGCACACCCATCCTTGGGTTTCTCTTCCTGCAAACCTGGACATCAGCAAAAATATTCCAAAGGAATAATAACTACTGGAAGGAATGGCTGAGGAAGGTCACTGTGAGGAGGATGGATGATTATAAACCCGTGTCCTGACAGGTAGCAGGTGCCACAACCACTTCTAGCCATAAAGGTGTGCCCCAAGGGGGTCTCTGTGTGGTGGTGACCCACCACCACCCTACAAAAATCCCATGCAGAGGCATGGCTGATCCTGGGAAAGCCAGAGGTACTCACGGGTGAAGCTGGATATTAAGGCAGAGCTGGGCTTGGGCTCTCCACGGGAATTCTCCTCATCAGTGTCCCATCCTGAGGATGCTGAGGAGGAGAGGGGGGAGCAGGAGGAGGAGGAGCAGTAGGTGCTGTCATCCCCCAGCTCTTCATACTTCCTTTTCAATACTCCGCTCATGGTGACGCCGTTTTTGTCATATAACTGCAAAACAAAGGAGAAAAGCAACATGAGGCCAGGGAAATCTTGGCAGTTTCTGGTGATGAGCAGGACCCTGCAAGGCTTCCCCATCAGATCCACTTGGCCATGCAGATGTGATTCCCAAAAAGCGCTGCCCCTAAAACACCTCACCTTACTACACTCACTGTGCACACCTGTGAATTTCTCTCCCACTTCACAACACTGCAGAAGGAACTGACTATCCCAGACAAGAAACTGCCCAGAAACCAATCCAATCAACACAAATGTCATCAAACAGTAAGTATTACATTTTGCTTACTAATTCTTTTATGTTCACTCCTCACCCAGATCGCTTTCTATGCAGTTACAGCTTTAACGTCTTGCTAATTACAAAAATAAGCCAGTTTGCAGAAAACAATCTGTTGGCATGATTTACTTGCTACAGCCCCCCGGGGAAACAGACTTATTAAATGAAGCACTGAAATACAAATATATCAACTGTGTAGAACAGCCCTTCTCCTCACGGTGCCTTTCATAGTCAGTCCCCCATTCAATAAGCTATTCTTGTTTAGGCTGGGTTATGTATCAAGCATAGAAGCAATTAAAAACAACGCAGCTAATTAAAAACAAAGGAGCTCTGTACTTGCCTAGATTCCTAAATTTCCTGCATGCTTTGCCCCTGCTCATCTTAAAGGAAAAAAAATAATAAAAGAAAGCGAAAAATAACTGGTTTGCATCTTTTAAACTTTGCTTTTATAAAGTTTGTGCAAATTTGTGAGACAAAAAAAAAACCCAAAAACCACAAAAGCTGCAGCCTTTGCCTACAGTGTGTTTGGGCAATGCTCTCAGGCACAGAGTGGGACTCCCAGGAGTTGGGACTTAAAGATCCTTGTAGGTCCCTTCAACTCAGGATATTCTGATTCTAATGGACATCAGCACCCACCCAGCCTGGAGTGCTCCTGCACTGATGATGCATTATTCCACCTTTGAGACTCTGGCAACACCACCAAGACCACTCAGCCAAAAAAGCCCAGAGGCTCATTCAGACACAATGAGGACATTTTAATTGCAGTAATTTTGCAAGGAACCTTAAACCCACAGCGGTGTCTTAAAAGCAAGTCCCAAAAATGTCCACAGCAGCATGGAAAAAATAAATATCTATACCTGAGCTTGCCACTGCAAATCTCTGCAGCTCCCGCTGCTCCTGCAGAAGCCACTGGCAGCTTATTTGGGAGCCAGTGAGCCACCCCCAGAGCTGAGAGCCAGGCTGCTGCCTGAGGGGTGGCTTGCTCTGACCCCATCCCACCAGACCCATGGTGGGAGAGATGCAGCCCCAGCCCAGGAACTCCTTCCAACAAGGAGGGGAGAGCCCCAGCAATATGGGATGCTAGCAGCCTCCCTATAACACACAAAAGCTAAAGCTTCCCTAGAATTTGGATCATCTGGGACAGCAGACAGCCCTGGGATGGTGACAGTGCAGATACAGGGGTGCCAGACACCCAGTCCACATCCCCTCCCACCACACGAAACTTCTCCACCGGCCAAATTCATTCTTTGCAACCCAAACACTTTCTCACCCCGCTTTGCATGTCTGAAGTTAATTTAAGTCTCTGAAAAAGTAAAAACAACACAAAAAAGCACCAAACCTGCCCTTCTGACAGGCCTGAGGAGGCAGCACAGACACCACACTGGTTGCAGAACCTCCCCACCACGGGATTTTCAGTGTCCTGACAGCACCAAGCAGTGTCACGTTGCAGGACAGGAGCACACAGTTCCTTCCAAGTCCTGCACCAACCCTCTCTAATTATGTTTACCACCGGCTTCCCAGGAGACAATAGTCCCTTAAAGGTCAAAAAAGTCCCTGGCTGAAGCACTTCCCTGGCCTGGAGGAGTTAATAATTCGCTGCAAGGCGTGCTTACAGGGCCAGTGCGTCCCCCTGAAGCTGGGGAGAAGTGTTCCCTCCATCCCTCCTCCTCCTCCTCAACAGACCTGGAGCTGCAGGTGGTTTTGCCACAGAGGGGTTGTTGGTTTTTTGGCCTTAATCCAAAATAGATGCAGAGAAGGTGGATTTGGCCACCCTCCAGCCCCAGCAGCACATGTCCTACCAGACACCTGGATTAACCCCTTTCCTGCTTTTTCCATGGCAAAACTGAGCTCGCAGGTGGCCACAAAACAGCAAATAACAAACTTTTTATTTGCTTTATTTCTGTGTATGTGCCTCCTGCTCTGTCTCATGTTTGCTTTAAGAAACAACCAGGAGCAAATAAACTCTCCAAATCCATGGCAGGGGTCCGAATCAAAGCCTGGGCTGTTTTTTGTTTGCAGAGGTTTGCAGACCCCACTGTCCACCTGAACAGGTGAAAACTTTGCAAAAAAAAAAAAATCCCACATGTGGCTTGAAAGAGCAGCAGCTCCTGCTGCAGAGAGAATGCTCCACAGGACAGTGAGGGATGACAGTGAGGGATGACAGTGAGGGATGCCACTATAGCCAAGGCAGGGAGGAGCCAGCTCCCTACAATGCCTGTAGGACACATTTCCAACAGCAAACTCCCTCAGAGATGCGATGCTGGCCACATCCAAGTCCCGTGGGAGACACGGGAGGCTGCTGGAGCAGCCAAGGTCACGCTGCTGAGACAGGGGAGACTCCCAGGGCTGGACCAAAGATGCAGCAGCCCTGATGCTCGGGTCACCTGCCAACCCAACAGCCCATCAAGGCTGCACCACATCCCCCAGACCGAGCCCAGAGGGAAACCAGAGCGCTCTCCTCCAGCCAGTGAACCCAGCTAACACAAACACCAAGCCAGAGCCAAGGCAAGCTGTGCAGAAGATGGTGCAATTCTATTTATTTATTTTTTAAATACTATCACCAGCGAGGAGGATGAAGGGAGGTTTGTGCAGCTCCCCATCTATGAGAATGAGCCAAATGGATAGGGAAAAAAACCCCACTTTTAGCACGCTGTCTTCTTCAAGACACCTATTGTTTTGTTAATGCAAAGGAGGCGTTGTGCAAACAGGATTCCCAGCTAATGGGAAAAAGCTGGTGAACCTGCTGCCCACCAGCGAAATAAAGTGATTTTCTCCTGTTACACCTTCCCCCTCATTGCTGATTTATGGCTCTGATGCTTTCCAAGCCAAATTTTCAAATCCTTCTCAGGAGAGATGTAGTGGAGCTTCACCCATCAGTGTCTGTTTCTCCCCTACCCCAAAAAATCCTCCAGATGGGCATTTTACTGTCAAAGCCAGGATGATCTTCTGCTCCCCTCCTCACCCTGGCATGTGGAGACAGAATTCACACCAGCAATTTGGATGTTGCCTTTAAAGCCATGTCACCAAGGCCACTGGTCACTCAGCCAAAAAAGCCCAGAAGCCCATTCAGACACAATGAGGATATTTTAATTGCAGTAATTTTGCAAGGAACCTTAAACCCACAAGAGTGTCTTAAAAGCAAAAATGTCCACTGCAGCAGCATGGAGAAAATAAATGTCTATATCTGAGCTTGCCATTGCAAATCAGTGTCTTAAAAGCAAAAATGTCCACAGCAGCATGGAGAAAATAAATGTCTATATCTGAGTTTGCCATTGCAAATCTCTGCAGGCACCACTGAGTGCAGGACTTTACCACCTTCTCCTTCTCTCTCTCTTTTTTTTTTTTTTTTTTTTTTTTACATAACCTGAAATAAAATAATCCTATCTTCCTTTCAGTTGCCAAAAAAGACATTCTGTTCTTGGCTAAGACTTCTTACTCATCTATTTTACTGAAAACAGCTTTTGGAACAAGTACATAATGCAATGGATCAAACCCGCAGGAATTCCTCTCTGGCACCAGAACTCCCACTATCCTGGGAATACTTTCTAACAAATATTTAGCCCAGATGTGCATTCCTTTCTTTCTCTCTCCCTCCTTTTTTTTTTCTTTTTTTTTTTTAAGCATTAAAGTTTGGGTGGGGGGGAATAGGAGGGGGCAGTCCAGTTGGGGGGAAGGGAATCCAATCTGCAAAGTCCCATTTCTGGCACCCAACAAGTTGCAGGGTAAAGCCCTAATACACTGGAATGCAAGGAATTAATGTTTTAACTATCCTCCTCTTGGACGACGTCTCAACAGTAAATATTTCGAGTAATTTAGATTTAAGAAGGTTTGGCATTTTGTTTAGCCAAGCGCAGAGGAAGGCAACTAAAAACCCCTAGCAGTGTCCAGTCTCCAGGAGACTGCACCAAGAGGCACCGTGGCTTTGGGCAGAATTAGGAGATGTTGCAGTGCTGTATTTTGGGGCTGTAGATGTGCTTTGAAGCGTCAGGCGATCGCAGCAGTGCAAGCAAAGGAAACTCCAAAGCCACTCCAGCAGCTGCCTTTGCTTGTGCCACAATTCCCATGGTGTTGCAGGAGAACACCCAGGAGCAAGGATATTTCAGATTCTGGGGGGTTGGTCGGTGGAGCATCCTAAAGAATGGAAGGATCCCGATCTGTGCATGAGTTACTGAAAGCAAAGTTTCTTTTGCCAAGCGATTTAGGGAACACCAAGGAAACAACAATCCCTCTGACCCCCCCCAAACTCAGCACAGCGCGCTAAAAGTATTTGTTTTCCAGTGACTTTTTGAGCTGCTTTGCTGACTTTAAAGCTCAGCCATCTGTTTGCAGCCCGGGAAAAGACAAAGTGGACTTATTCCAGCACACCGAGGTGGACTCTTCCCAGCACACCGGGACGAGGGCTCGGCTGCTGGGAGCGAGTTCAGGACCGTGCTGAGCCGTGAGTCAGAGCGGCTCCCGCTCCCTCCCCCGGAGCCGCAGTGGCTGTGCAGGTCTAGCAGGAGTAAATATTAGTTTAAAAAACACCACCGCATATTTTAGCCAGGTACGGCTCCGAGGGCAGCTCGGGGAGCAGCGCTGGGGGAGTTGCTGGGGTTGGTGTTTGTTTGCACGCTGCCGTTTCTTGTGGGCAAAGAGAATCCCACAGAATTCTGTGTGAGAATCCCCAAAAAGTGCCGCGGAGCTGAGCTTCCCGCTCAGCAATCCCAGAGATCTGATGTCCAACAGCAGTGGTGATCCCAGGAACACCTCAGGGTTATTTAATGATCACCACACTATCAGCGCTGATTCATTGCTCAATCATTTAACTATTTTAATTCTTTGCATATTTACTTAAGTGGTTTCCCCTGTGCCGCCGTGACAGCCTCCCGATGACAGCACTTCCCAATTTCGGGGCTGGCTGGAGCCAAGGGGAGCGGGATCATCCCACCAGGAGCCTCCAGGGGACAGTCCCACGCGTGTTCCCAGCCACATAAAGCTGTGCTTTCCAGTTCAGACCAGATTATTTTCACCCAGCTGGGTCTAAGGTTTCATAACCTTGCTCCGGTTAAAAATAGCCTCTGCCTACTATGCAACAGCAAAACCCAAAGTACGTCGTGCTGCGGAGTGGGAGCATGAATCAGTCCCTAGCAGCACGAGTTTATGCTCCTGTCAGAAACTGAACAGGCAAAACACCTTCCCCGGAAGGAGCAGCAGAAGTGTTTACTCCATCTCCTAATTTCTGGAAGGCCACAAAGGAAAAAAAAAAATAAAATAAAAAAGAAAAAAAAAAGGCTTGTCAGATTTTTCTACCAAGCCCTTACTTCTTGCTGACAGCTTGAAAGGTAAATAAGAAATTTCAGCAAACACATTAAAGGTTATCTGACACGGCCCAAAATGAAAGGAGGTTCGGATGTACTCGGCGCAGATTGTGCTGTAACAAACAGGAAAACAGCGAAGCGTGCTTTGTCTAGGAAAATCCTCTATTTGATCACACCTCATGAATAATTCACACCAGGTTTCCATATTTGTCCTCCTGTAGGTACACGCTGTGCGTTACCTTCCCTGCTGTATATACGCACGCATTTCCTGCGCTGAATTATTAAAGCCTTTGCTGGGAGCTGCGGAGCCTCTCCGGGAGGAGAACAAACCCAACCACCCTGAAAATAACCCCACACACACCTTGAAGGGCTACCTCTGCAAACTGCTCAGCAGAGCAAAACTAAAATAATTTCCACGAAGAAATAAAGTAATAAAATCAATTAATAATTGGTGATCAATTATTGACAACAAATGATAAGACTTAACCTGGCAGTGCTGGGTTAAGGGTCGGGCTCGGGGATCTGAGAGGGCTTTTCCAGCCTTAAGGATTCCCTCATTCCATGACTTCGAGGTTTGTAAACGGCCGTGAGGGTTTTCCCTCCATCCATCCCACCCAGGCTTTGGCATTCCAGGCGTCAGTAAGGCTGAGCTGCTTTAGGAAAGGGCTGTCCCCGTGTGTCAGCCTCTTCCTACAGCGACATTATGTAACTCGGAGGTGACAGACACTTTTGAGGATGCCGGGGGTAGAGGAGGGAGTGGGGGGGAGCAGGCAAAAAAAAATTATAAAAACCTGAGAAAACTTAGTAGCTGGGGGCGGGAGACGGGGTATCCTTTTTTTCTTTTTTTTTTTTTTTTTTTTTATCTCCTCCTTTTTTCCAGGTGGGCTGTGAAAGCCGCGATGTCTTATTTCGGGAGGCGGGGGGTGTGGGGGTGCCCCGCTCCGTCTGTCCGCCCGTCGGTCCCTCCGTGCGCCCGTCGGTAGGTGTTGCTGTAGCGACGGGAAAGCATCCCCAGCCGGGCGGATTTGGGGAAGAGCGAGCCGGCAAAGCTCCCCCCGCCCCCCCCCCAAACCTTTCTCTCAACATCAAAAAATTGGAACCGCGGCCGCGGGGATGGAGCGGAGCCTGGACTTGGCGGGGCAGGGCTGAGAAGGCAACTCCGCGCTACTCCTAATAAATATTACAAAGCCGTTCGGGTGCCTGTAGGGCAAAAGTGCGGGGGGCCGGCTCGGGGGCGCAGCAAACCCTCACCCCTTCCGCGGAGATCGCTGCCCCGGCGGCTCCCGGCGGCTCCGCCGCAGCCGCAGCCCCGCCACCCCCGCCCGGCGGGACGGCCCCGAGCCGGCCGAGCCCCGCGCTGGGCAGGCACCGAGCGGACCCCGCTGCTGAAAGGCGAGCCTCCCCCTGGCCGCCCACGCCGTCTCCCCCATCCCCATCCCATCCCCATCCCTATCCCCATCCCGGCTGCCCGCCGCGCTCCCTACCTGCGGCGGTGTCGGCGCGGCGGCTCCGGCTGCAGCGGCGGTGCCTGGCGCGGCGCCTCCCGCTCCGCTGCCGGGGCCGGGCCGGGCTGCGCCGCCCCGCGCTGCCCTTTTCCGTCAGTGGAAAACTCCGGGCTCTGACGCAGGCGGTGACAGGAGCGGGGCCGGCCGGCCCGCCCGGCTTCCTGCCCCCGCCGGGCGGGGCGCTGAGTCAGGAGCGGCGGGAGGCACCGCCCCGCATCCCTCCGCACCGCCCCGCATCCCTCCGCACCGCCCCGCATCCCTCCGCACCGCCCCGCAGCTCCCCGCACCGCCCCGCACCGCCCCGCATCACTGCGGGTCCCACGGGGGAGCTGTGTCCCACAAGGGGTTGGGGAGCCACAGGGAAGGTTGGACCCTAAAGTGGGTCTGAGTACCACAGAGGGCTGGGGACCCCAAAATGGATTTGGGTACCGTGGGGAAGCTGTGTCCTATAAGAGGTTGGGGAGCCACAGACACAGCATGGACCCCAAAGTGGGTCTGAGTACCATGGAGGGCTGGGGGACCCCAAAGTGGATTTGGGTCCCACGGGGAAGCTGTGTCCCACAAGGGTTTGGGGAGCCATAGGGACAGTGTGGACCTCAAAGTGGGTGCAAGTAGCATGGAGGGCTGGGGGACCCCAAAATGGATTTGGGTGCCATGGGGAAGCTGTGTCCTACAAGGGGTTGGGGAGCCACAGGGACAGTGTGGATCCTAAAGTGGGTGTGAGTACCACGGAGGGCTGGGGGACCCCAAAATATATTTGGGTACCATGGGGAAGCTGTGTCCCAAAAATGGATTTGGGTCCCACGGGGAAGCTGTGTCCCACAAGGGTTTGGGGGAGCCACAGGGAAGGTTGGACCCCAAAGTGGGTGTGAGTAGCACAGAGGGCTGGGGACCCCAAGTGAGAATCCAAATGGATTTAGGTCCCAAAGAGGGGTGTCTATACTATAAGAGCTTGGGAAGTCGCAGGTACCACTTGGACTCCCAAGTGGTCATGGGGTGCTGGGACCCCCAAAATGGATTAGAGTTCCTCGGGGATGCTGTGTCCCACAAGGACCTGGGAAACCACAGGCACAGCATGGGCTCCAAAACATATTTGGCCACACAGGAGTCTGGGGACCCCAAAGCAAAGGGTGTTGGCTGCTTCAGAGCCCACAAAGGGTTGTGAATCCACAGGGAAAAAACTTGGACCCCAAAACAAATTTGGATACCACAGGAGCTTTGGATCTTACAAGGAGTTAACACCTACATGGCAAAGGTTGGACCCCCAAATGGATTCAGGCACCACAGGGGACTGGGGACCTCCAAGCAGGCTTGGAACCTGAAAGGGGTTTGGACCTTTCAGAGGGTTTGGGTCGCTACAAATGTTTGGGATTTGGGAGCCATAGGCACAACTTGGACTCCAGAATGCATTTAAATACCCCGGGGGGCTTAGCAACCTGAAGCAGGTCTGACCCCAAAAAGGGTCTGGATGCTTCAAGGGCTTTGGAGCCCATGAAGGATTGGGTACCCACAGGCAAAGCCTGGACCCTGACACACATTTGGGTCCCACTGGAGGTTTGGTGGCCCCCACAAGGGCTGGACTCCAAGGCAACCTGAAACAGGTGTGACCCCAAAAAGGGTCTGGGTGCTTCAAGGGCTTTGGAGCCCATGAAGGATTGGGTACCCACAGGCAAAGCCTGGACCCTGACACACATTTGGGTTCCACTGGGGGTTTGAGCCATGCAGAGGTTTGGTGGCCCCCACAAGGGCTGGACTCCAAACAGATTTGAGTCCCACAGAGAGCTTGGGAGCCACAAGTTGGCTTGGGCTCTGAAAGGGATTTGGACCCCGCAAATGACTTAGATCTCTGCCTGGATTTCAAAGGGCTTGGGGCCCACAAGGGGCTGGGGACTCGCAAGCAAACCTCAGAACCCAAAAGAGATTTGGGCATCACAGAAGCTTTGAACTCCACAATGGTTTGGGACCCACAAGCAGACTTGACCCCTGGAAAATGTCTGGACCCCACAGATGGATGGGGACCCACAGGCAAGGCTTGGATTCCAAAACAGACACCACAGGTAATGTGGGACCCTTGAGAAAGGCTTGGAGCCTGGAACAAATTTGGGCCTCACAGGATGGTTGGTCCCACAGGGATTAGGGATCCACCAGCAGGATCCCCCACAAGGAATTTGAGCCCTACAATATGTTCAAGCTCCACAGGATGAGTTTGGCCTCCACACTGGGTTGAGGTCCAAAAGCAGGGCTTGGCCCGCAAGCAAGAATTGGCCCCAAAAAGGGTTTTGGCCCCTGGTGGTTGGGATCCAGACCTGGGAGTCAGGTTGGATTTGCCTTCCCTAAGAAGGTGGATGATGCTGGACTGGGATATGTGGGATTATTCCCATGCTCTCTTGTGGGCTCCTTAGCTCCAAGAGGCTGTCCTCACCGTGCTGCAAGCCAGAGTGCTGACACTTCTTTCCAGGAACATTATTTTGCTTTTAAACCTCTTGGGATGCCTCTCGTGGGTTTCTTATGTTTGTTTGTTTGGGGTTTTGTTTGGTTTTGTTTGGTTGTTTTTTGGTTTTTTTTTATATTATTTGGGTTTTTTTTTTTGGTTGTTTGGGTTTTTTTTATTTTTATTTGTTTGGTTTTTTTTTGTTGGTGGTTATTTTTTTTTTGTTTGGTTTTTTTTGGGGTTTTTTATATTATTTGGGTTTTTGTTGTTGGTTGTTTGGGATTTTTTTGTCGTTGTTTGGGGGGTTTTTGTTTTGTTTTGTGTTTTGTTGTTGTTGTTGTTGTTTTTTTGTTTTGTTTTGTTTTGTTTGGTTTGGGTTTTTTTTTAATACAGGTGTCTCACAGGAAGTGGTGCCATCAGGATTTTCACTTCTGGTCTTGCCCCAGTGTGTGTCAGTGATTCCTGTGGGCATGACATCCCTGCTGGTCACCCCAAAAGGGTGAGGGTGAGCTGAGAGCACCCTCAAGCTGATTTTCCTGCTGGTTGCTTCTTCTCCTCTCCAGGTGCTTCACCCCTCTACCTGTGCCTCTCTCCCGAGCCCATGAAACAAGAGCTGGGTGCAGAGGCGCGGGAGGGACGAGCTGAGATTTTTCTTCAAATGTCAGGGAGTCAATCCATAACTGGAGGTGGTGCCCTGATGACGGGTGGCTCCTGTCTTTGAGGCACAAGGGCCTTCCTGAATTTACCAGCACACAGCCCTCGACGGCCAAAGGAGCGGTTTCCCTGAGGTTTCACTTACCATGTTTGGACACGGCCGTGATTAATATTTCCTAACAGGAAGATGTCATGCATGCAGGCTTTCCTCTTCGGGGTTTGGGTCGAGGGTGGCCAAGTTCAGGTTGTACACTGGCTCCTCATTTCCTCCACCCCACGGGCTACACCCTCCCCGCCAACCCCGCAGTCACCCTGGGCTCAGCCCAAAACTGCTCCTGGCGCCAGGGAGGTGTCACCACACAGCCCCTGGGGATGCAGAGAGCTTCGGTGGGACTAGATCAGGGTATAATGTCACCTGTCTCTGCTCAGTGTCTGTGGGATGAAGGGGGGGTCACTTGCTGGCCTCCCCCAGCTGAGTTTGGCATGAAACCCAGGGCATGGGGGAAGGGGATATCCTGGAAAAGAGACGGAAAAGCTGCCAGCAACCCCCAGCTCGCCCATTTTCTCTTTTGCTTCTAATAGTTTTCATGAAAGTGAAGCCACTCTGAGATAAGAGTCCCACACAGGGCAGAAATTATTTAGCAATTCAGTCAGGCAATGAACAATTCTGCCTCCACACTGCCCGGAGTTGTGTGTGTGTGTGAAAGAGAAGGGGGTGTTGAAACAAAACTTATTTTTCAAGTGGAGATTTTTAATTTCTTCTTTCTGTAAATCAACCTAAAAGCACTGCTATCAAAAACTGGAAGCTTACACAGGAGGATAAATAGCCCTCAACCAACCTAAGATGTTTTCCTGTGTTGAAAGAAACAGGTTTAAAGAAATGTCTCAGTTTGACTCAACATGTATTTCGTTGCTTCTTCTCAGAGCCTCATTCCTGCAACAAATTAATTCACGAGAAGGAGAGAGAGAGAAAAAGAAATCAGTTTCTCTTTACCCTGAGCCAGGCTGGTGAGGTTTTTAACACCTCTCAAGGAGCATCCTCCTTTCCCTGCGAAGCCGGAGCAGCTCGCAGCCCCTGCGCCCAGGAAAACCCTCTCTGCTTTGGCAAGGGCTGCTGGCAGCAGCGGCCTGGAGCTGCTTTCCCTGGCTGGGCGCCACTGGAGCTGCTCCGGCGGGAGGAAATTCCCCGCTGACCGGCCGCGGCAGGGATAAGTGCCCTGGCACGGAGCAGCGGCCGCGGAGCGAGCGCAGGGAGCGGGGAGCCCAGCGGGAAGGGAGCGGGGGAGGATTCCTGGTACACGAGCAGCGAGATAAGAGGTGTGAGCTGGACAAGCTCGGGATGTCAAGCCCCTCGCTGCCGGTTTTGTGCTTGCCCTGCAGCAGGAGAAGCGCTTTTCCTGGGGTTAAAAGGCTCTTGGTGCTTAAGGATGGATAAATCAGGAATATCTGGGCTTGGAGATAGGAATTTTTTTCCTGGTTTTAGTTCTAAAAAAGCTTATCAGCTGTATCTGGCTGTGGTGGTGTTGCTGGGTACTGTAACAACCCATTCCAGAGTGACAACACGGGGACGTGGGAAAAGAAATCCTGGCTAAACCAGCCCAGCTTGAGCAGTCAGGTGTCCAGCATCACCCCTGTGCCCCAACTTGCCTCCTGACCCTGGTCCTCGTTGCTTTTACACCAACACAGCTCCACCATCTTCTCCAAAGTTGCTCCTCTTTTGAGCTGATGCTCTAAGACAGCCACACCTATAGGATTTAAAGCTCTGTGTGCTGTTATAGACCTGCTGAGTAATTATTGATGCATTTACCAAAATGTGCTTTTGATGCTGTCAGTCCTTGGTGGAGATCAGGCCAGGGTAATTCAGTGCCCTCCTACATCTACAAGGCTCCCTGTAAGCTTGAGAGAGATGCAGGATGCGACCTGTTTGCTGGTGAGCACTGATATAATGGTTAGATTCCTAACAAACACACAAAAATCACCACCCTGAGAGAAGAAGTGTTGATTTAAAACACGGGCATGAAATGGGAATCGCGAAAGCGCCGCGTCGTTTCAGCGATGTTTAGCGGTCACGGAAAACGAGGACGACAAAACCCCACGTTCTGCAGGCAGCTGGATTCAAGTGGGGCACCTGTGTCCTCAATTAACCCAGCTCGCACTTAACCTGGGTGCCAGCAGAAAGCCTCACACCAGGGTTTGGAGGCGGGAGGCACAGGAGTGCTGCGCTCCTCGCTCCTTGACATTTCGCGAGTTTTAGCGCTGAGGCCTCTCAAGTGGTGGGACTGCTGCAATTTCTCTTTTCAAGGGTATCGCTCTCACACAATAATTAAATCTCTGGCTTTCAAGCATAATTGCCAATGACAGTGCCTCCGAAATTGCTTCTTTATGCTCGACTGTTCTGTCTCCTGGCAGAAACAGCTTCTGTAAAAATAAGCCGGAAGAGTTGTGAGTGGCAGCGAAGGCAAGAGGAAGCAACACAAACTCCATCCTTTCCCCACAAAGGATAACAACTGTCCCCAAACACTGAGCTGGCCCAAAACCTGCACAGGCCTGGGTGCCTAACAGGCCCAGGAGGAAATGGTAGCTCACAGCACAGCTCCATCATTACCAGGCCTGTTGGAAAAATGCAATTTTTCAGCACTAGGACCTGTCTCCTGCTTCAGGTTGGTAATTGGTGGTGTTGGCTGTGAGCCAGGCAGTACTCACAGCTCTGTCTTGAGAGGACAAAAACCTCCATTACTTTATGCTCTCTAATTCTCCCAAGGTGTGCTGCTGTCTATCAATGGAGTCACCATGAGGTAATAGAAATTACAAACCTCCCCAGACTTATTTGTCTGAAAGAGTTTCTTGTAAAAATACTTATATGAGTCTCCAGAACCGTGGCACATGAGAATGGCAGAGAAGAGAAAGTTTGCAAATTAAATTGCAACAAAAGGCTCTTTATCATAAACTATGGGGGAGACTGGGCAGGAGAGTTATTTCACTGCTGCTGGGCTGGCTGGGGACAGCATTTAGAGAGAAAAAGCAATTTTGGTTGTCTGTTTGTCACTTTGCAGTGGAGCTGCTCCAGACCCCAAGCTGTGTAGGCTGATGGGGTTGGCCAGATGCCACTGGGGCTCATTTCCTACCCTTGCCAGTGTCTCCCTGTGAGCTTTGGTAAGCCCCTGCCCTGTCACTTTGGTGGCTTGCAGTGGCACCATCACAGCTCCAGTCTCACTTGCTTTGTCTGGCTTTTGCCTGCCAGCCCCCACCAGCCCCTGCCCTCCTTGCAAGGAGCACCCTAAACCTTCATCACAGCCCATTCTTAACCAGCAAAACCCATCCAGAGCGGGGGGTGTTTTCCCTGATGTGATAGACAAGCTCTGGAGGAAATACCTGAGCTCTCTGAAAAAGTTACTACCCCCTGCCTCCAGCAAGGGCTGATGAGTTGAATCCGGGTCTCGGCATGATCCTATTTTCATGCAAACTCAGAGCAAATGGGCTGGATGTGAATGGGAGCATCTGGGGTGCTGCACACCTGCCCCCACGAGTGCTGCTGAAGCCTCCAGCACAGGAGCAGTGGCTCCCTAAGAGTGAAGAGTTTTAGAGCACAGAAATCAGGATCCAAATCCATTAAAAATAACAGTATTACTAAAGCTCAGTTTTCTCCTCTCCTCTCTCAGTTTTCTCCTTTTACAAGCCCATAGTACGGGGCAGTGGCACTGCTTCCCCTGAGCAGCTCTTATGATGCTTGAGCTGGACTGAAACAGCAGTAAAATCCATGTGAAAATTATATATACAGACATGTATCTGTGCATCTCTTTATATTTTACTTGATGGACAGAACTCACAGCAAATCTCCCAGCTGAAAAAATTATTCTTCTGCATCACCAAGAGCTGGAGCAGCATTTGGTGGCCACAGTGGCTACAAGTGATGCTTCAGTGCTTTTTCCTCAGTTCCAGAGCTCTAGATGATGATGCTTGTTTAAAACTGGGAGCTGCCAAAAGGGCACAGGTCCGCATTTGTGTGCTGGTTTTATCTGTGAGCTGTCATCGTCCTTCTGACACTTGCAGGATGCCCAGGGTCAGTGGGTTTTAGAGTCAGATCCTGGTGGCATGAAAAACGTGCTCTGAAAAGGTCAGCTGTGTGGAATTAAGTACAGAGAGATAATTAATATTTGTCTTGGCATGTTCTGTATGGGTTTGGTGGCAGGTCATGCTCCCCAAATCCTTGTGGTCAATGTTGGGACTTCTGAGCCAAATTCTCATCTGCTGTGGAGCTCTTTAACTCCCAGCAAGGCCACTGACAGAGCTGCCATGTCCAGGGGTCTTGGTGCTCCCAGTGTCACTGTGCCACCCTCATTGTTCCCTGGAGACAGAATCCTGGCTCTTACCTCACTTTTACCAGGGAAACTGAGGTGGAAAGGTGGGCACAGGCCTGAGGTTTTGAGGCTGAGCCTAAAGCAGCTATGCCAAGCTGATATCTGATATCAGCTCCAGAAACAGGGACTCTGGATGACCCCATGCCAGACCTCAGGGGTTTCTGTAGGAATCTTCAACCCTCACTGCAGACACCTGCTGAGCACAGGTTCTCAGGAAGGACAAACACCACCCCGGGAGGTGGAAGCTGCAAGGGGAAACCCCCTTCATATTTTCTGGCAAAATATTGAGACTTTGGTAATTTCATTGCCAGACAAAAGAGACGACCTTCAAAACCTGGAGACCAGACCTCAGGGGACCTGGGAGCATCCACCTCTCCTCCCATCTGCAGCCAGGAGCCACTTGCATCAATTTTGCTTAAGAAACTTGTGACTGATCTGGGCTTTTCCTCTCCAGCTTCCCTGCAAACGCTGCAATTACCTCGAGGTGCTGTTCAGCTCTGGCTCCTCTCCATGGAGCAGTGGCTGCTGTGCTCTGAAAGGTTACACAGCCCTCAGCTGCTGCTGCTGAGTCTGCAGGAGGTGATTCCTGCTGCACAGCCAGCGTGGAGTGGGGCTGTGCCCCCAGGATGGAATGGGGCTGTGCCCCCAGGATGGAATGGGGCTGTGCCCCACCATGGGCTGGGGCTGTGCCCCACCATCTCAGCACCTCCCAACCTCATGTGGGGTGCAAAGGGCAGAAATTGGGGCACAGGGAGAGCTCCTGCCTCGCTGGGGCTGCTCTGCCTGAGCCATTACACTCCTTGCTGTAAATTAAACCCACAAAAGGGGTGGCAGACACCACGGTGGTGGCAGTGGGATTCAGGTCTCATCTGGTGGGCGGTGCTGGGCTGAGCTGGCCTCGTGCCCTGCATGAAGGGACATCTCTCTTTTTGGGGCACTCCATCAGGGGTATGAACAGCTCCTAAATCTGCAGTGCTCAAGTCCTGGAGGACAAAACTTTCTGGTTCACATTGTGCCCCTTTAACCCTGCAAAGGTTTTAGGGAGCCAGACAACAAAACCTGCCCCCAGTGCAGGATGATTTGGGGTTTGATGCATCTCACCCCACATGAAGGTTATTTTCTCCAATCATCCTGTAAAACTGGGGAGCTGTATTTATGCTTCTGCCCCTTAACTTTCCCCAGAGTGAAAAGGAAGATGTAAGTTGGAGTGCACACACTTACAGATACACTTATTAGCATAATGTGTACGTTGTGGTGACATCTGTGGTTGGTAGAAACCTCTGCAAGACAACAGGGTGAATGATTGGCACCTCACTTAACTCGAGGCAGAGGGGGAAATGGAGATGAGCACTGTCCTGTTGAGGCTGAAACACCCACAAACTCATAGGAAATAGGAGCAGCTTGGCCAGTCCAGCTTAAACCCTGCTGCAATTCAGAGAGGATTAAGGATAAGAAATAAACCTGATTCTGTTTGGTTTCCATTCTGGTTTTTTGAGTTCCTAAATCTTTGCACATACAGGATTTTCTCCTAAACTGTGGCAGCTGCAAAAATGAGTTCTCTCCTCCAAGCAAAGCCAAGATTGCCATGTAATGAACGTGACCCCAGGCTGCTGAGAAAAGGACCAAAACTGTGGCAGTTTCCCTGCGTGGCAATGTGCACATGTGTGTCCAGACATGGGATTTAGGGGAAGGCTTTGGTAAGCCCGCACTGACTACATGCAGTCTGGGGTGCAATGAAAAAAGCAGGCTTCTTGTTTCATAAAACACTATTAATTTTATTTTTGAAATTATTCTACTTGGGTCAACAGAAAGAAAAAGGTGGCAAGAATAATATAAAAACTGAGGTTGAGTTTAATTCAGAAAGTTAATGTTGCAGGAGGCCTGAAGTAGCTTTTCAGGGCTCAGCTTCTCTCCACAGGTGTGAATTTCTGTTCATCCATGGACCCAAGGAATCCCTGCCCTCCCTGGCTGAGGTTGTACTGTGCACACTTGGGGAACACCACAGCTTCAACTCCACAGAGAAACACTGCAGGGGAGAAATAGTTCTTGAAGTCAAGCATTATAATTTACTAACAGGTTTATTAAAATCTTATTAGAAGATTATTTTTTAAAGTCCGTTTTACACAGCTGTTGTCCTTCTGCTGCTGTCTAATCCTGGAAAATCTCAGTGAATGAGTCATTTGCACTTACTATCTATTACACCCTCTTATTATACGCCTGAGTGTGTTTGCATTTTCTTCAAATAATATCACTAGAGCCACAATGATGCCATAAAATCTCCCTCATCTCCCCTCTTGGAGTCTCTTTTGCTGTTGGAAGAGAGGTGTCACCTCACCCAAAGGTTTTATGGAGTTGTTCTGGGGTGCAGAAGGACTCAGGGAGCATTTTGTTTGGAATTAACCTATAACTTCACTCCCCCAGTCCTGATCTTTTAGTAGCAGGCTTTTAATGTGTGCCTTTGGGGTTTGGTAGGTCAGAGACATATTGTGGAGGATGGAGGATCTGCAAAGTGCACTCCTGCTTCCTAAAGGTGACCTCAAGCACCAAATATTTGTGCATCATGACAAGGAGAAGATCTGGCAGTTGTGCATCAGGGATATCTGAAGGTAGTTTGGGTTGTTTTGCTTGTTTTTGGTATCTGAAGGCTGTTGAGTGTTAAATGTGGCCTCCAGAATGGAATCCTGCATTGCTGCCTTGTTTGGCCCCAGGAACATGATGTTCCAACTTCCATGACCATTGAAAAGAGGGTGAAGGAGAGCCCAATACAAAAGCATCAATTTCTGGAGCAGCGTTGGTTAGCAGAATGTTCAAACACTGCCACAACAATAAAACATAATATTGGTAGGTACAGAGTGTGCTTTGGCATAAATTTCATTCCGAGCTGTGCCCTCTGCCTCTACCAGTTCTGAGTCTCACCATCACTTTGTGATGCAGCCCCAAAAATGCCCAAACATTCCCTCAGCCCATCCTCATCCTCCCCTCGCCCACCCAGGAGGACTGAGAGAGAGCAGGGACATGGATGGAAGCTGCCCTGTCATCAGATGGGCTCTCCCAGGTTGTGCAAACCGTGTTCTCCTGACATCCCAGAGCAATCCGTTCCTCTGGGTCACTTGGCCAGAAGTCAAGGGAACAGTATTGCTCTGAATATAACTACAGGAGAGGGGGGAAAAATCATATTCAAGGTTTAAAATCACTTGCTGCAGGGGATGTTTCCATTGGCAAAGTCGCCAGAACCAGCACAAATGATTCAAAACATTTTGTTAAATGAAATTCTCAGATGATGTCAGAGCTGAGGCTGCCTTAGCAAAACCAAAAGAGAAGGAAGGTTGAAACCAAAAAGAAGGAAAAAAATTACACCATTTGACAGGGAGGGATTAGGAGCTTAAAATTATTTTTATAGGCTATCCAAATATTTGAAAGCTTGGAAGTTCACAGTTCCAGTGCTTTAGCTCAGCTCTAGAGTCCTGCCAGCCCCTTAGTGCAAGTCACACCGTGCAGCCAGCTGGGCTGGACACACTAAACACACAAAGCCTATTTTCTGTTATCCAGCCCTGGCTCCCATTTCCTATAGGCTCACCAACAAATCTCAGCACCTTTCCTGCCTCGGTTTCCCCCTCTCTCAAATACAGAGATTTCTGTTCTCTGCTATAATGTGCTTTGAGATTTGGCACCAAGAAGAGCAGGGAAGCCTCTCCTCCTGTGTGGGTCCCTGTAAAAGAGCAGATTGATCACTCCAAGACAAACAGCAGCTCTTTGTGTGATTTTTTCTTTACACCACCCATTTATGTGGGGCACAGAAAACCCAGGATGAGGCTGCTGAAGTGCTGTTTTCTTTCATGCCTGACACCTGCCTGCTTCTCCAGGACCGTGCAAAATAATCACATCTTTGTCACAGCTCGGCTAACACACTTCATTTTTATTGATTAATAGCTCATAATCCTATTTTAGTGAAAACATAACATGCCCATGGCCAGAGGATTCAGGTATCACCAACAAGGAGATTACAACCTCTTAGTGTGAACACAGAGAGTGAGATGGACTGTCAGAACAAGAGCACTTGTTAAGAGGAAAATCAATAGTGAGCTATTTGGGGAGGGAGAAAAACAAATCCCCACCACCACAACTGCATTAAACATAGGCTACAGGGCTGCAGCTTTGTATAAGCCCAAATTAAATGTGACCATAATAAACTGTTTACTTTCTTTGGGTTTACCCTGCAGAAAGGAGATTCCAGCTTGCTGTAATGCCTGTGCCAGTGCAAGTGTTGGGTGTAGGTTGTGGGGATATGGTTGCTGTAACTAAGTTTTGCTGGAAAATACTTCAATATTTTCCCCTCCTTCTTTTGGAATTGTAGCTAATTGTAAAGTGTTGGGGCTGTAGCCTTGATTAGTGACATCCTCACTGAGGAGGCAGTTGCTCATGAGAGTTTGGAGATGTCCTGCCTTTTCTCTCCCCTTCTTTTACCTTCCCTGTGTTTTCACTTTGTTAAAATCCCAAGCTGAGACTGAAGGGATTCACACCAATCTTCACATCTTTGATGCCCAGGCAGTGCTTACCTTCTCATCCCCCACCATTTGCCAGCTTCCCAGGGACTGCTTGTTATTGCATGAACACCCAGCCTGGAGCATCAGGGAGGGACCAAAATCCTGGGCTTTGCAGGCAGCCCATGATGCACAGAGCGCTGGTTTCACCCCTGCCCTTCAGGCAATGCTGCTGCTCTTGAGTTTCCTAGCAAGGGTGTGTTTAAGAACGGGTGACCCCACAGCTTTGCTCCTTCTCTGGAGCCAGAGAGACACAGATTTAACAGTGAATAATGAAAAAGAACTAGATTTCCTTTGTTACGCAGCTCATTGAATGAGGTTTCCCACATCTGTAGAAGTCACCACATCTTTTATGAGATTTGACTGTCAGCAAGATGTTATGAATCCCAGATGTTAAAATATGGATTTATTTATAACTCAGAGCCTATAATAGAGCACTCAAAAAGATTATATCCAGCCCCCCTTCTCAAAAGATCTTCCTGAAATAAAAGCCTTAGCTTTTATTATTTTTAAATTATTGTTGCCATATGATTTATCTTGGGTATTACCTCATTAAATGTCCTTTAATTACTGTGGCTTTAGGGCTGGTGTGCATTTGGTTATGGGGAGCATTGGGCAAGGAGAGCTCAGCAGCAGCTCTCCCATCCTGAGTGAGATTGTTGCTGCTCAGAGGCTGAAGGGCAGTGTGGGCAGAGGAGTGGCACGGGGGAAATTCAGCCCCAGGAATTCCTTGGAAAAGCCCAAGGAAGGCACAGCCAGCTCTGGGCACCTGCAAAACTTGGAGCTGGAGGTGTCAGGTATCCACTGCAGCCCCAAGGAAATGCTCTGGTCAATAAAAAAGCAGTTCCTCACAGCTGGTGACCATTACAGCGTAGGACATGCCACAGCTGCTACTCTGCTGGAAGATGGAAATGTTTATGGAACTGCTTTTGGAGCATTTGTTCCATTAATGCTCTCAACCTCCTTCCTCCTACCCCTTGCTTTTCAAATTGCTGCAAGAAAAACCTGCAAGTGGAAGAGGAGGGGCCCTCCACGGGCACAGGATACGTTGAGGGCTGGGGTG
Source organism: Passer montanus (assembly GCF_014805655.1). Classification (NCBI taxonomy): domain Eukaryota; kingdom Metazoa; phylum Chordata; class Aves; order Passeriformes; family Passeridae; genus Passer; species Passer montanus. Next base: position 39,503,967 of record NW_024356505.1, read on the forward strand.
CAAATCTTGCCCTGAATTCATTCTCCAGCAGCAGCTCCGGGTCCTAAAGGGAGCTTGAGGTGCTGGGAGCTGTGCATTGCACACAGCAAGAGACACTCTGCCACATCTGTCCCACTCTGCGAGCAAACAGGACAGGTCTGGAGGGAAGTTAAAGAGCCTCATCCTGCACAAGAGGAACAGAAAGTCAGAGATTTTCCCCCAGTTCACACATGATGCTCGTGGCAGCCTCAGGAATCATGAACCAAGAGCTTGAGGTGCTGAGAGCAGCTCTCCTTCCCATCCTCCCTGCTCCCTGACACCTCTCCTGCCATGGCACCCCTGCTCTTTTCTCGTTCAAGGACCCAGATTTTGGAAACCTGGTCTTCCATTCCCTTCCCTTTCTTTTTTGAAGCTAGGTCACCTCCTGAGGCCAGTTAGGAGAGTGGATCCAGGTCAGAGGTGGCAGAGGGTGTCTGGCCAGGTGTCACCATGCCATCAACCCCTTGGGTGCCACCACTGCAGCCTTTGAGCATCAAACCCTCTGTCCACACTGCAAAGGTGCTCCAGCTCTTAGAACATTTCCAGCCCCTTCCAGCTTGCAAGTGATGGGCTGGAGCAAGGCTGGTGCCTGGAATCTCAAGGTCTCCAGGCTAAGGGCCATCTGGACATGGAGCCCTGAGCCCTGCTGATCTCAGCTCTGCTCTCCTGCCTCTCCAGTGTTTCACTACAGAGGTGTTGCTCTCTACAGTCTTCCCCTGGGCTGGGGCAGTTTGGTGTTTTAAAGGCAAGGCAGGAAGGAGGATGCCTTGAAATCCTGCTTGGAGGTGGGCCTGTTGCACTTTGGGATCTGCAGGGCTGGAAACCTGAACCTGATCTGCAGCACAGCAGCGATGGGCTGAGGGAAAGGCAGGAAATTGGCTGTCAGTGCTGACACTACACAAATCTCACGGCGCTGTGAGGAGGAGCAGCAAGTGGGAAACTGGGAGGAACTACCTGGGCTTGGCACTGCCTGGCCCCTGGGATGTGGTACAGAGAGGATCAGAGCTCTGGTGTAAATCAGCACAGCTCCTGAAGAGAAAAATCTTTGGTGGGAGCTTATGGGACACTCACTGGCTTGTAAATATTTTTCTGGCACGTCAATTTGTGCGACATGAGATTTAAAACCTTCATCACCCTCACGTTTCCCATCCTGCAGAGAGCTCTGATCTGAATGTGATGTGCACCCCACAAGGTTTGCCAGGAGTGTGATGTTGCAGAACTTGTGAAATGCCTCTCTTAACCACAATATTGTGCATTTTCCAAGCCACATACCTATCTATTACAGGGTCTTTCAGATGGAGCTATAGACAGCCTGTGGGTCATGAGATCCTGACCTTGGTGTGTTTTTACTCCTTCTTCTCATGAATTAACTCCTGAACTATTGACTCTCTGCTGAATGGATAGCAGAGTTCAGCCACATTTTACATACAGGCTGCTTTTCCATCCTGTATCTCAACAACTGCAAACCCCAAGGACGAGTAAATACTTCAACCTCAGCCATAAAATTGATGTGTTGCAAACTGAACAAAATGGGTTTAGTAACATACAAGGCAGATACCATCAAGTCCATAATGAGCCAGAACTGAGTTTTTCAGTCCCTCAGCAGTGAGGCTGGGATCAGTACCCCTTTGCAGGTACTCAATTTATGCCTTACACCTTCTTCACTGAAAGCAAAATCCACCTGTGGTCTGTCAGATCTCAGCCTCATGAGTCCCCCTAAAAGGAAAAGATTGACTTAAGAATCACAAGGTTTTCATGGAAAATCTTCAGCTTTGTAAGTTCTGCCTGTGCCTTCTGGTTTTTGAATCTGCAGACGATTCCCTGGTAGGTTAAGGAGCTTTCCTCCACATTTAGAAAGGTCAAAAAATCATCAATAAAACATAAAGTTCCCAAGATCTTGTGAAGCACAAAAAAAAAAAAGGCAGTAAGAGCACAGATATCCAAATTACCTCATTAATACACCAACAAGCACACTCTGCTGCTGCAGCAGGGGGCAAATGGGCAGGATAAATGGGGCTGCAGCTGCAGGTTGAACCCCTATTTTGTCATTAAATAAGCAAAGGGCCCTAAAACCTAACATATAACACTGGCATCTTTAGAAGCCATGCAAGTTATTTCTACATTGCACATCCTACTATAAAGAGCCCTTAAGAAATCAAAATTTAAAATCTAAAAATAGAGGGGTTCAGTTTTCTTAGATGTCTGATGGAAAACACAGTTTAAGGTCTGGTAAAGAAATTCTCCTTATTATCTGAAAGTTGCTTGACTAAGTATTGAAATAGCTTCATGTATTCCCAAGGCTTCCTAGCCAGCCTGGCTCTGAAAAACACCCCTCTGTGCTCCTCTGGCATTAGAGATGAAAAGTGTGAAGCTTTTCATGCTGAATCTTCATGTCTAACTGAAAATGAAAACACAACATCCATCTCCCCACTCCAGAATACAATAGAGGCAGTGGTGGCATATTAATAAATATTCTCACTAGAAAATACCATGAAGAAAGAGTGGGCTGAGCCCCAGGGCAGAATGTTTGCATTGTCTTGGCAGGGCAAAGTCACTGATATGCACCCCCAGAGGGGAGCAGAGCAGGGCTGAACCCACCTGGGGAGGCAGGGAGCTGGACAGAGGTGTGGGATGGGTTTGTCTGCCTTCCCAGGTGATCTCCATCAGGTACAAACAGGGCAATGACACTCCCCTGTCCCAGATTCAGCTTATCAGGAGAGGCTGAGGATGGATGAACTCAGCTCACAGCCAGGCTGCCTGAGCTTGTTGTCACCTTCTCTGCAGAGATCAAAGGGGCTCCTGCTGCTCCAGGCTGGTTCCTGCTTCCTCCTGGGTCTCGTGGAGGGAGGTGATGGCAGCACTTGAATGAGGCTTGGCAGTAGGTGTTCTGAATGCTCTGGTAGCTCCCAGAGCCTGGGCTTGGGGTCAACCACCCTCCAAAAAGCACCAAGATGCTTCTCACTGCCTGGCCTCGCTCTGGCCCATGCTCAGGCTCCCATCTGGGCTCTGCAAGGGCCAGGGGGTGCGACCTCATAGGCAGGAGCCCTCTGTGGGGTGTTCTGAAGGGTCAGGGAGGAGGTAACTGTAGATATGAGCCATGGTCTTGTCTTTATCTCTAGGGCCAGGTGGATCTGGGTCAATCTGGCCCTGCTTGGTTTGGTGCTATAGCCACACCAAACTCTCTGACTGGAGTTCAAGATGGCCCCTAAAGGCTAAAAAACACTTATTAAAAGGAAAAGAGGCAGTTAAATTACCATCACATTGAGACAAAATGTCAGATATGGCTCCTAGTGCCTAAAGCCTTCCTTGAGCTAAGGCCAGTCACAATGAACTCCCTTCCCCCCCCAACAATCTTTAAAAACTGATGTCTTGGTTCCTTATAAAACTTCAAAGTGAGGAAATAAAAAGGAGAGAGGAATGGGGGAGGTGAATATTTCCCCAGGTTTTCTCAGGCAGCCCGTGTGTCTCTGAGCAGAGATCAAGGCTCTGTGTTTGGGATGTCAGACACTTGCCTGGGATTTCAGCCTGCCCCAGCCACAGATGTTCTGTGTGCTCAGCCCATCCATACAGAGCATTTTCAGCAGCCTGACAAGCCTGGGATATTCATGTGCTGCATAATTTTTTTTTCCCAGGAAATCCTATGAGAGTCCTACAAAGCGGGAATAATAAAATATACATGATACATCAGTGTTCACTGAACAAATTAGCCTTTGCTGCACTTCATCTCACTTCTTGCTCTTCCTCTGTCCTGGCTGGGGCAGCCTCTGTCTTGCCCTCCTTAGGACATTGGGTGTGCTCCTGAGTCTGTATTGTCTCAAGGGTGCTCTGGAATTCCCAATTTGGGGGAATTTTTTGGTTGTCACCTTGCCCCACTAAAGCTGGCTGGGGTCTCTGCAGAGGGATTGGAGATTTAATTTAAGTAAAATGGCAAAAATGTGGCTCCTGTGCTTCCAGGCTGGATTCTGCACTTGAATTTCCATAAGGGCAAAGTGTGCTAGGAAAAAGGGAGAAGGAATATAAATGGGAGCACATCAGGGAGGATGTGCTACATGAGGAGCATCTGGATTCATCTTGCAGGGCTGTTTTGGAGGTTAATTTTCATGTTTGAAGGAGCATTGACATTGAAAATGCCCTCTCAGAAGGACAATGGAAGGTTTTAAGACACATATACAAGGCAAGGCTCATTGAGATTGGAAAGCAAATTAGAGTCCTCCCCAGCAGCAGCAGTGGAAGAAATTAAAACTAAGAAAGAAGGTTTAGATTGGCTTTCTGCAATAAATTCTTCTCTGTGAGGGTGACAGGCCCTGGCACAGGGTGCCCAGAGCAGCTGTGGCTGCCCCTGGATCCCTGGAAGTGTCCAAGGCCAGGTTGGACAGGGCTTGGAGCAGCCTGGGACAGTGGAAGGTGTCCCTGTCATGGCAGGGGGTTGGAAGTAAATGATCTTTAAGATCACTTCCAACCCAAACCAGGAGATGATCCTATGATAACTCTCTCAAAAGATGTTTCCAGACTTTATTTTAACGTTTTAATGTAAGTTTGTTTGCATAATTTGCCCATAATGAGTCACTTATTTAATAAAATTAGTTTAAGCAGTAAATATAAATATCTAATTTTTCGACTATTCAGCTGAACTTCCCTCCAAAAACATCTGAGCTGGTATTGCAATAGATTCCCCCTCATTTTTGGATGCTCTGTTGACATGGAGAATTTCTCTTTTCTCCCACAGCAAAGCAGCTTTGTCGGAGTCACTGCTGAGATTGAGAAAATAAGAAAATGAATTAAAACCACAGCAGCTTGCATTCAGGTCTTGTTTGGGACTGAGTGAAGAGGCTGGGAAGGCCAGTCTCAATGCCCACTGTCAACTGTCCTCTGTCCTTGCTCGGAGCCCAGCTGGCAGGAAAACTCCAGGGCTCTGGAGGCAGCGCTGTCAAGCAGACATGTGCTGTGACAGAAAAATAGGTCAGAGTCATCATGCTGTGGTCTGATTCCCTGTGTGTAGCCAAAGGCATTCCTGTGACTGAGTCTTTAAATATGGAGGGAAAAAAAAAATGGGCATGAACCTTAGAGATTGCTGCAATAAGCAGTGTGACATTTTGGCAGCGTTTGGTCACGGGGCCTCCTGGAAACAGCCAAACATCCCAGGAATGGCTGTGGGGAAGTGCCTGGGGCATTTTAGCCAAGATGAAGCTCCTGGGCATGAAGGAGAGTTCTTCAAAGGCACAAAAGGAAACCTAACTCCTCTTGGATTTCATGCTTTGGAAAACCTACCTAGCCATAGTATTTTTTTTTGCTTGACAGGCAAACTTAGGCTCGGGTTTCTCCTTTTTAAAATAAGCTTGACAAACTAATTAATTTAAAAATCCAGCTATCATGTTCTCCTCTTGCATGTGACACAGTAACCATTAAGGCATTAGGAGATAAATTTATCTGAGTTCAGAGGGAGGAAGTTCCAGCTTGGACCTGGTTTGCATTAAATAGTAGGTCAACCTGGTGAAGTATAAAGTTAAGCACACAAGTAAGTCTCACCAGGACTAGGGAAAGCATTAATGTGATTAAATATGTCATTAAGTGATGACTCAGAAGAGCCAGACTAGAGGACATGGCAGCAATATTTATTTCCAGATCTATTTCCTCTATTCTCCTGTTTGGATGAACACATCCAGGGGTTCAGGCACACCACAGAATCCAGGGAAATCCTGCAGAACCTGAAAGGCAGAATGACAAAACACATGGAGACAATGTCCGTGGCCTGGCAGGTAAAGACTGACCTGCAGAAGAGCTGATTTTGCTGTGAATTTTCCATCAGGTGATCACTTTGGTCCTGGCTTTCCATCCCAGGTACAAGAGGCAGAGTAGGTTACTTCATGGTCCCTTAGGTATCTCCTGAAATATGGGCAAATATATATCTAATAGATTTACATTTTATTAAGGTTTATTCATTGTATGACCTGGAGGAAATAATTCTTGGGTTTATTAAATGTACATAAATGTACAAAAAAGAAAGAACATGTCATTAAAAAAATATTCTATAGATGAAAAATTAAATACTAACCTTAGAAATTTTTTGGGGGGATTGACAGTTCTTATTATTAGAAAAACAAACAAACAAATATTGTTTCTAAAACAAATTTGTCAATCTCAATTTTTTTGAAGTCCAATCTTATTATGCCCATGTCAGAATATTCTTCTGTCATCTTTTGATGCCCTACCAGAATCAAGCCACCCCTTAGGTGTTTCCTTGCTTTCCTGTACATCTTGAGGGCCCTTTAAGCCTTTCAGTGCAAGCCAGATATATATTTAAATCCTTTCAACAGTCCTGTGACTCTCTCCAATTTATTAACACTTCAGTTTGTCCTCTAAACCCCTGGAAGGTATTCTCCAAAATTTTTCTTTCCTGGGATGCTGTGCTGCACACTAAATGTGAAGAGAAAATCTTCATTGCTCAGAAGATAGATGTACAATATATATTAAATATTGATTGCCTGCAATGAGAACAGCAACCAATCCAGGGTGCCACTACCCCAATCTCTTCTTTCCTTGGCAGTTCCCAGATTTCCCCATCACTTGCAGACAGTAATAACATGTTTTTCTCCAGAATATCATTAAAAGAGGTTGAAGTATAAGACCCAAACAACTCTGCAAAACACCACTAGAAGCACAGGAGCTCAATGAACTGTCTCCTGTTGCAATTAGAGTTTGAGATCTATCAAATGTCCAGTTCTTAACAGATTTTACGTATGCCAAGTGGATTTAATCAGCTTAAAATACCTTGTGCTACTGATACCTTTATAAAGTGCCAACTCTATTAGCACTGTTGTCCCTATCAACAGGGAAAAGGTAAGTTTACTTTGACAGGATCTCCTTTCCATGGACCAGTGCTGATTGGTATTGACTACATTAGTGTCTTTATTAATCTGGTACATTTGAACTGATGTACTTATCAGCAGTTTATTATTGTGCTAGAATTGATACAGTCTCCAACTGTAACTCGCAGACACTCTGGAAATAATGAAATTCAATACTAACAGCCCTCAGGCAGCTTGGTGAAAATCCTGGGGTTCAAGTTATCCATTTAGCTTGAGTCACTTGCTGCTTAATGACCACAACAAGTATTGGTGGAGCGGAGGTATTTAATTTTCAACACACAATAAGGCTCTGTCACTGGGCTGGTTCACCAACACAGCACAGAGGCAGTCACTGAACAATTCTTCCCTCTGTCTTTTTCCTCCTTTATCAATATCCTACAACTTCTTACTCCTCCTTTTCACTTATTGTTAAAATAACCTTTTCTTTCCTCTGAATGTTTGGCTCTGTCAGTGGCCACCCAGACATTACCCTGTAGGTAGTGCATATTCATTTTGGGACAAAGGCAAAACATGCTTCACTGAACTTGTAATTATCAGTCACATTTTTCCTTAAATTATTTCTTTTAACTTTTTTGGCCTGTAACTGATATCAGCCTCAGGAATCTGCCATTTTTAGCAGCTCAATGTGCATGTAGTGTGCCCACACTTGTGTGTGTGTAGATGCATGTTGATTTTCTCCTCAATCTGCTGCTTTTTGTGTGCACAGTAGACAATCTGCATCCTCCCAGTTCAATCCCTGCTTCTGTTTAATTCAGGCAGTAAAGGAGTAGCTGGAGATGTCCTAGGAAGATAAAGGAGCTGGGCTCAGGAGCTGTAAAAGCCAAACATCTGCTGGAAAGCAGGACACTCCCCCCATGGCAGGAGCTGGTGCTGGATACCTGCCAGCTTCTCCTGCTTTCCCACACCAGGATTTTTTCAGCTGTCCCTGCAGCAGCATCAGCAGCAACTTTAATTTGGAGGAGAGCAGAAGGACTCAGAGGTGTCTCAGAGGGGCATTCCCCACTTCCCTTGTGCTGCTGGGACCTTCTTAAACTCCTCAGAGCAACTTTTTTTATTCCTCTTTTCCTGAAGAATATTCCTTATTCCTGAAGAATAAAACACTTGTTACATGACTGGGAAAGCATCTTGCTTCCATGGAGGAGGAGCTTCAGAAGTAGACCAGGTCAATGACAGGTATGATATAAAAGTTCAAGGTGCGTTGGCATGGTTTGAAAAGTCAGTATAAAGGAACATCCTTCCTTTGGGAAAAGCAGTGCTGGGCTGGCCAGTGTTGAATAAAGACCTCATCTGTGCAAAATACCTGAAGGTGACCACTCAGCTGGGGCCACTGGAATCCCTCTCCAGGGAGGGATCTGACCTGCAGGTAGTGCAGCAATAAATTTAAATTAAATGGCTATATCCAGATTTTTTTTGCCTGTGAGCTGAATCTAATCCCACCATACATTGTTTCCAGCCAGTTTACCCTTGAATTATCATATCTACACCCTGTTATTGTGAGCACAACCTTGCAAAGATCTCTGCTAACCAAAGGTGTCCCACCACCACCTTGGCGTCCTCTCCCTTCTCGTGCTTTCCATGGGTTCCCCATTCCTGTTTATTTTGGAAAAAATCCACATTTCTCAGGTGTCCCAGAGCAGCCCTGTGCTTTCAGCTGGGCTTGGATCCCAGCCCATCTCTGTGGGACACCTAAGCTGGCACTGCTTGAGCTCGGCCTTAGAGGGCTCAAAGCGTCGATATTTGGCACAATGAGAGGGGACAGCCCAGATTTTTTGATGTCACTCAATGAGTGTCCCAAGAGCTTTCCTAAGCCATTGGGTGTCATCAGCAACGTCAACAAGGAGAAGGTCAGCACATTTTGTGGGCAGATCTCTGACCTCCTGGGCAGCTCATGATTTCCCAATGCTCCCGTGCTGTGACAACAGTGATACATTAACTTGATAAGCTTGTGCAGGTTTGGCCTGAGGAACCTCTCCAGATGTTTATCTCCTGCCATTCCTTTTCTTGTCAGGCCTGGGAAGAAACTGAATTTTTTAGAGAATTCTGTTGTAGCTGCAGAACGTAATTGGCTCTGCTGCAGAGCAAGCCAGGCAGAGTGAGCTGTGACTCTTTTCCTTCCTTGCTGGCTGCCTGTCTGGCATCACTTTCCCTCATAAGCTGGGCTCTTAAGTGGAGACAGTGCATCCAAGGTAAGGATATTACCTCAAACCTCCTCTCTATAAATAGGCCTGGCTGCTGCCCCGAGGTTCCTTGTTCTGCTGTCAGAATATGGTTAAATGGCCACTTACAAATTCCAACGTGCTTGATGTGGAGATTACAGCTGCTATCCAAAACAAAGGAGCTTTCTTTCTCACAACGTGCTGCTCCCTTTATGAGGCAGTTTGGAAAACTCCAGTCTCTTGAGAGGGTTTAATCCATGCCCTGGTGCTTCTTTTGTGTGAGGACAACGCAGCTTCCTCCAGACCTAAATGAAAACAGGACCCTGAGTGTCTGTCAGAATATGTTTGGTGCCCTGAAAATCACAAGGGAGGAAAGGTCTGATCCCTGGAGGCTCACCTATGAAGCAAAATGAAAAGGTGCAGAGTTATTTCAGCACAGCACAGGATGGGGAGTGCAGGGATGCCAATGCAGGAATGGCAATGCCTGGAGTGTGGCATTGCCTCTGTACCCCCAGGAGCCAAAGGAAAGATGCTCAGGACTGTGCTAATGAACCAGGGGTGACAGTGAGGATGTCTGTGAGTTGTGATTAGGCTGAAGGTGGCTAATGAATATTGGTTGCTACAAAAAGGTGAGGTTTTGCAAAGAAAATAATTTGTTCAGTGCCCCTGCACAGCTGCGCTGTCTCTCAGGCGTTTCAGCAGAGCCAAAGAAAGCTCTGTTTTTCTTGTACTTTGTCCTTACACTATTTTTTCCTGCTTGAGGCATTTTGCAAAGGAAGTGGGAATGGCTGTGTTCTCTTGATGGATGTGGGAACTGGGAGATCAGGTGAAGGAGTGTTTCTTCCTGTCCCCCAGCAAGTCCAGGCAGGGTTTGAGGCAGGCGGCCCCACCACACATCCACTGAGAGCAGAGAGCTTCCCTCACTCTGAGGCATCAAGGCAAAGCCTAAGCATGACACAGCAGCAGCTCCTAAACTCTTGGAAAGCCTTGTCCTTGCTGGTGTGGTGGGGCTGAAGCATGGCTAACGCAGAAACAACCTCCCTTTGAGTTCTGGCAATGGAATTTGGGTGTGATTTATTCACTTATGCTGGGTTGGCATCTCCAGCTGCCGTGACGACTCTACCAAAAAAAAATATAATTAACTTTCTCCATGGCAGCCCCAAGGCAGATGGCCATCACAGGCCTGGCAGCAGCAAGCCAGATGGCACAGGGAGGGCAGTGGCTGAGGGGTGGCCATGCTTCCCCACCCACCAGCTTTGCCATGGGAGCTGGGTGTATTCTGTGGGTGGCCAGTATTTATATTTGCTTGTAAATTACGGCCCTCAAAATGCTAAATGAGTCTGCTGCAGCCTCAGAGCACAGCCTGGCTCCTGTGACCACAGGTTTGAGTGGTGCAAGTGGAGCCATGCTCACCTCTCACTACAGAAGAGTCCTTTGTGCATTTTCTCCTGCTCCTCAGGCTGCTCCGCTGCCCCGCTGCCTGCAGCCGTGCCAGGGCTTGTGACTCAGCTGGACTCAGCCACCTAGAGCTCTTAGCTATCAATCATAACACCTACCTCTCGTCTCCTGCCATCTGCTCTCCTCCCTGCTGACATCTCCAGAGCTCTGCTCCTCACCCACGTGCCATTTGGTTCCACGGCTCGCGGAAAGCGCCGCCCGGGCGATGCCTCCCTGCTCTCACCACCAGAGCCTCTGGTAGGAGGAAAACGTGGCTCTGGGTGGTGGGTCTGCCTGCATTTCAGCCTCCACTGTCAAGTCAACGCCAGCAGCAGCCAACACCTCTCTGTACCTACAGCATCCTAAGGGAGGGTGCAGAGCCTGAGTCACTAAACAAGGATTGCTGTCATTTAGGGACGGAGGACTCATCGTTCAGGCTCTGCTGATCTTGCTTTCAGCACACAGCCTGGTGTGCTCCCATGTCCTCAATTCCCCCACTGGCTCTTCTTCATTTCCCTCTCATGACTTTTGGCTCTATCAGTGCCTCAACCTCACCACAGGACATGAGAGGGAAGCCTCGGCTCACGCCGGCACTGTGTGCTGGTGTCCCAGCCAAGGTGACAGGCAGCCTCGATTTACTGGCTCCCAGGGAGTTTTATTTGAATGTTTTATGCAGCCAGGGCAAGGCTGTGGTCCTGGGGGCCGTGGCATCTCCTCCACCCTGAACACATCTGTAGGTGTGGGAAGGCTGCACAGGGCACGTCCTTGGTGTGAATAAACACCCAAAGGGATGTACTTTGCCACTTCTCTCACACTAATGCAGCCCTTGTTAGCTGATGATTTTTGATGGAGATGTGTGTGCACTAATGGGAGATTGCCAGGCTAGAAGTAATTAAAAAAAAAAAAGTTCCTTTCAGCATGTTATAATCATTCTGAATTATTAAACAGGACAGAATTTTTAAAGTCTAATTCACTTTTCCATTATTTATGCTGTCTGCTTCAGTTTTATTCTGTCTTTTGAGAGTTATGAATCCAGCAGAAAGTTTCACTTTCGGGTTTTGACGCTGTCAATACTGGAGGCTGCCAAGACTCCAACACTGCTCGTTTAAAAACCCCGTATGAGGGATGCATCCTTTCCCATTTCCATGCACAGCACTTAAATTTCGGGCCCTTTTTTAGCGCTGCACCTACAACAGAGGAATTTTTCCAGCTGCAGCAAGGGGCCACAGAGGATCAGAGGGAAAAGCCAGCACATCAAAGGTGCAGGGCAGGGAGCAGCACATGGGCAGATCTGTCCTGCAGTAGGTATGTGATCAAACAGATAAGCATCCATGCCTTCAACCAGCCCTGCCTTCCAGCCCCTGCTAACGCATCTCTGCTCTAGCTGCAGCCTCTGCTTCTTACACGCTCTGAAACACAAGGGTTTTAAACCGTAATTTACTGTTTCTTTTTTTGACATATTTCTAAATCGGTTCAATATGGTCTCGAACCGCTAAACTGAAGGGTTTGACTTGCTTCCAAATCTAAGTGTTCATAAAAAAAAAAAAAAATAGGGAAAGGGGAGGGTAAGGGGGAGAAAAAAAAATGCAAGGAAAAGAGAAGTGCTCTGGTAGTTTAAATCAGTCAGCCCTGCACAGTGATTTAAAACCAGTGGAGCACTTCAAGTTTTCACAAGCACTTAGCTTTGGAAGCAGTCCGAGCCCTGAGCACGTGCGCTTGCGGAATCATTTACCATTATTAGAGAGTTTGAATGGTGCTTGAGCTCTCCCTCTGCCCCGATAAGCACTCTGCCTGCCTGTGATTAGCAGGGTGGTTTCAAGCTTGTGCACAGTTGAGGGCGATTATTTTCAAGCGTGCCATCGCCTGTCCCTATCTCCAAAGATCTGAGATCTTCCAAATTCATTAATTCCTTCAGCTCATCTGAATGGAAATGACTAGCTAGATGTGGTTCCCTCAGTGCAATTTTACACCGTGTGTCACAGAGAATAATCAATGTTTGCAGCCAGGGCAGATGGAGCAATAACGTGCATGCCACAGAGCACTCCTGTGCTGGGTCAGACCTGTTATTAAGATATTGTGGAGACTCCGTGCTCCAGCCACGGGCTGGGAAATTCTGGTTTTAGATGCCCCAGTGCTTCCTTTGAGCTGGAAAGGGCAGAAGGACAGTGCTGGATATTCCCTCGTGTTTCTCAGCTTTGTGTTGTGCTGCGCTGATGGACAATACTTGGCAAAGCCAGGCCCAGGGTTTTGCACCAGCACAGAGGAAGTCAAGGACGTTGTCAGATGAAGCTGTGCAAAGAGCTGATCTTTCAGGTTTGCTGGCTGACTCAAGCAAATTAAAAAAAAAAAAAAAAAGGTACGAATTCAGGTTGACTAAAGATGGAAATGTTTTGCTTTTCTGAGTTGAGGAAAAATCTGAAAGAAAAAACCCTGTTTCTTGTTTTTCACTTGTTAAGCTTTTTGGTTGTTAACTGCTCGCAAATTTTGCAAGAAAATTCTGTTGCAATAAGAAAAATGGAATTGTTTCCACTTGAAATCATCTCAGCAATTTCCCTCAGGTCTTTTGGCGAGGTGGCAAAAAAACAACAACAACAACAAAAAAATGCAAACTCGAATTCCTACTTTTCCATGGAAATTTCTGACTAGCAGAAAGACCACATGGTCCAGCGTAAAAAAAAAATCATGAAATGTCCAAATTTGTGCATGAAGCAATCTGGGTCAGTGACGCTGCTGTGCAGCCCAGCTCCCTGTGAGGGCTGAGCCCAGAGCTCTGCTGCTGCTGGCAGGGAAGATGCCGGGAGTTTGAACTTTCGAGAGGGTCCCTAGATCCCTCCATGTGGAAAATCAGAACAATCTGCTGGCAGAGAGGTCAAACCTGAGCCATAAGAAAGATAATCCCACCCCTACCTCCTCCCAGACGTGCAGCCAATGGTCGCCAGTGCCCTGGCCCTCTCCAGAGCTCCCCTAGCCCACCTCAGAACATCAGGAGGTGGCTTGGTTCTAAAAAGGAAAAAAAGGGGGAGTTTTCTGTGGCAGATGAAGGATGGGAGTGGTGCCCTCCCTGCCTCTGGGACCACCAAACCCCCATGCAAGGGGCCATTCTCTGAGCTGTCCAAGCAGGGTGTGGGTGCTGTGAGGGTCAGGCTGGAGTCCCCAGCTTGCCCTGGCTCTTGTTCAGCTGTCATTTTGTGATGGTTCCACTCTTTGCTGATTGATGTGCAGAAGAAGGGTTTGGGGAGGACCAGGTGCTTGGATGCCCCTGCTCCACAGGAGGCTGCAGTTCCAGCTGATCTCACTCCTCCAAGGATCAGCCCTGGCCTTGTCTGTCCAGCCCACCACTCTGTAGGAATAGGTGCCTCCAAAGGATGGTCCTAGACCCCTGTTTGCAGGGGAAATTGCTGTCTCTGTTGCCTGTAAATAGCCAATTGCAATCTTTCCTTCTAAATTAAAAAAAAATTCATTCTAAAAAACTTGCATGGAAAACTTCGGGAGCTTTTCTTGTTTGTCTTGTTTTGGTTTGGTTTCTGTTCTGGTTTGGTTTTTAGGTATTTTTTGCAAGAGCGAATTCAGAAAATACTTCTGAAAGTAATGCCCAATGAAAACCTCAAACCCATTGATTTTACACAAGATTTCAGTGTCCTGAAGAAATGCATAGCAGAAGGTCCTCAATACCTCTGTGAGAAAATAAAAACATTTTGGGCCAGATATAGCAAGCATTTATTGAAAGGAGAAAGCAATTTATTTACAAACTGCCCTGATAGTCTACAAACCAGTGAGAAACTGGAACTGAAGAGCATTAGTGCTTTTTGGAAACACAAAAAAGAATCTGAAAGATCAAGACAGAGCTGTGATAAAAGGTGACAACCCTTGGGTAGCTGTGCTGATGTCTTTAATTACAGGAGTGCAGGAGCAAGTGAGAGCTGAGGCTCCTGTGCTGACCACTGCTGCCTGGATGATGCTGTTCCAGCTGTTTCACACCTCTGTGCCTCAGTTTCCCCTTCTTCATGTCAGAAGCTGGGATTCAGTCCTGCCCTGCAGACAGCTGAGAGATGTGCTTGCACCTTGCTTAAGTTCTAAGAAGTTTGTGGGATTGTGTTTTTTTTTCCCCTCCTGGAAGACTGAGTCCCTTTTGTCTCATTTTACAATCCTAAAGAAAGGGGAAAACACACCTGAATTTGCCCTGTTTGGAAGGGGAAAGTCGTTCTCATTATTAAGCTGTTATTTTTATGAAGCTGTACCTTGCAGGCCCTCAATACTTCTGTTACAGTCATCAGAAGCCAGGATGAGATCCCATAAACCATTCTTTATGGTAACCAGATGGTCATCAAGGCTGCAAAGGCACCTGACAGTGCCTATTACAGGGGAACACCTGCACCAACCTTAACCAGCTCTGTGCCAGTGGGGTGACCTCTCCTGCAAAAGCTGGGGAGTTTTTTGGGGGGATATTGTTAATCCCCTCCCCAGACCCATTAACTGAAGCTGTCCTGTCCCTCCAGCCCTGGCTCCCGCCCTTTTATTTTTAAACCCTTTCTCTGGGCGTTATGTGAATAGGTGGAATAGCTAGCCCAGCCTTCCTGCACCTATTAGAAAACTTGGTTGACTTTTTCTTGTCTTTCTGCAGTGCTTCTGGGCAATGCCACTGGCAGGGCTCTTTGGCAGGACCCCAGCTCACCGTGGACAGGGCTCACATCACCTCTGAGACCCTCCCTGCTGGCAGAAGAGCCAGGTCCCACCAGCCCTCCCCATGACACCAAGCACAGCCCCTCTTGGAGTTCACTTTCCTCCCAAACTGGGGCTGTTGGCTCACCAAAAGGAGGTTTTGTGAGGGTTAGGACCATGTCCATACCCATCACCATACCCAGGAGCAGAAAGCAACCAGCCCCTGGGTCAGACTGGCTGGCTGGTGGCAGGAGGATGCTCAGAGAGGGTGTTGAGCAGAGCACAGCCCACAAAAAGCTGGTCTTGGTTTGATTAATACTGGAGTATTGCAAGTAAGGGTTGAAATTATTATTTTTTAAATTATTATTTGTTGAGATGATAGTTGGAAAATTTGAAAGTTTAAGAATTTTACTATTGTTTTTTGTTTATAATTAAAAGGTCTTGTGTTGTTTATGTTTGTGTGTTTGTTTGTTTTAATTTTATTATTTATTTTAAATTATTGGATAAAAAAATTATCCAACAAAAAAGCATAACCCATCCAGGCATGTTAGGGCCACTGACAGTCTCTGCGTGACTAATAATTCCTAATAGCAGCAGGTTCACAGCACCTGGTGTGGCAGGGAGGTGCTGTTACTGGAAGGCTTGTTTCATCTCTCCTAAAAATCAGAGATGGACTGGTTTTGCCATCTAAACCAGTAATTAAGCAGAACTGGTAAGAAAAAAAATAAATATTGAAGCCATGTAAGGAAATACACATCATTGGTTTTGCAAAGCTGGTTCAAACCTGTTTTGATCCATGTGTATCCCAGCCTCCTTATGACATCCTGCAGCAGGCAAACGCTTGATTAAAATAATATTGTTCAAATCCACCTTTTCAGGAGAGACAGCAACTTCTGAGAAACAACAGTGTTTTATTTTGTAATTTCTTTTTAGTCAAAATGAGCTTTTATAACCTGTGAAAGCAACACCCCCCAAACCACAGCATCAAACTCTGTGGCTTCTGAACAAAGGGGAAGCACTGTGGCTCTTGCAGTGCCCTTCTTCCCTGACAAACTGATGTAACCTGTTCTGCATTGCCCAATACCCCTTGAAAAATTTGAAAAAAAAAATTTAAAAAGTGAGAAAAAAAAATAAAAGAGGGGGGAAAAAAGTGAGGGAAATAAAAAAAGCCCTTACTCATGGGTTCTTTCCTCAGAAAGCCACACCACGCTCCGTTTCCCAGAGAATGAGTCACGGCTGACATCCGGCATCCTGCCTCTCACCCGGCCCGGGGCAGCTCGGGGGAAGGGGAGGGAACCCTCAGGGTTTGTCCTGTGAGCTCCCCTCGGTGAGCTGGGCTTGCCTGGGCTCTGGGGATGCTGAGCACCTTGGGGGAGTGCAGCCCATCCCTGCCCCAACACCTTCCCAGCAGGATCACCCCTCTGAAAAATAAACATGGGCAAGCAGGGTTTTTGCCCCAAAGCCATAAGTGTGCTATAATTCAAAAAAGGGGACACTAAATGTCTGTAACAAGTAGATATTTCTCCTTTCTGCAGAGTTTTTAAATCCTGTAGGTGTCTGTTTTCATAATTTGGTTACAGGTGTTCACTACAGATTTATTTGGTGTAAATGCTCAAGAGGGACTTTCTAGCCCAAATTTTTTGGGATGTGGCAGCTATTGATGCTGTCAGGGGTGGAGTCAGCATCCCTGGAGAGATTTAAAGGACATGGAGATGTGGCACTCGGGGACAGGCTTTAGTGGTGACCTTGGCAGTGCTGGGTTAAGGGTGGGACTCATTGATGTCAGAGATCTCTTTTTCCTTAGTTGGAAAAATTCTATGATTCTGTCTTTCCTCTAAAAATCATGGGTTACATTTGAAAAGTGCAGTCAAAAGTGATCGGAGTGGGTCTGATTATTCATCTTTGGGGACATTTTTGAAGGTACTCTGGTTGAAATAATTTCAAGTTTGCTTATCCATGCCCTGCCTTGTCCCTCCATCCTTTCATTCTCCATCCGCAGCCCCAAAAAAGAACTTCCTTTATCCACACTCTTTCCACCAGCGACACTTCCAGCCCTCCAACTGCCCCTCAGAAATGCTCTTTAATGTCTTTAATCCACCACAGAAGGACAACTTTGCATCTGTCCACCAGCATCTCCATTTCTATTTTAAACTGGGCTTCCAGGCACTTCCTGAAAAAAGTTGGTGGCTCGTGTCCCTTCCTGAGCAATCGAGTGCTGTGAGCTATCTGGTTTGGAAAGTGCAGATACCCAGAGACAAGGAACCAGTGGAAAGTGTTGATTTCCAGGCTATTTCAGTGTGATATCAAAGCATAATGGAAAAATAGATGATTGGGTGTTGCCAGTGCTTTTGAGCTTAGGGCTGATACCTATAAATAGAAACACCCAAAATTATTCTTAGAAATTGAGTCACTAGTTCTTAATATTTCTAGTAAGTCAGTGGGAGTTGTGCTTCTTAGGACAGAGGCAAAAAGTGTGTAAGCCCACACAAAAAAACCAGCTTCTAAAAGCAATTCCTGACCCCTTTGCTCTTGAGCAATGTTTCCCAAACAGGAAGATTTGTTTAACAGTGAGATAACTCACCCAAATCAGCTGTGCACAGCCCTTTTTAGCCATAAAGGCACAAATTGAAGACCTTCCCCAGAAGTTCTGGCTGCTCCTTTTTGCAGTCACCGAGTTTTTCTGCAGGGTTTTTGTCCCCAGGGGCACCTCAGCCTTGGTGAAAGCCCTGCCAGGGTGGGGTGAGGTGTGGAGGAGGAGGAAGTGGTCTGGGAAGCCTTGGGATTAGGAAGGTGCTGTGGGTCCAGGTGTGCTGCAAAGGGAAGTGTGGTGGCATCTCACTGTGCAGCGTTTGAACCCACGTGTGGTACCAGTGTGGGCGTCCCAGCGCTTTAACTGGGAAAGGTTCTTCACCCAGAAGGTGGCTGGGCACTGCAAGAGGCTCCCCAGGGCAGTGGTCACAGCAGCAATCCTGACAGAGCTCAGGAATTGTTTGGAAAATGCTCTCAGGCACACGGTGTGACCCTTGGGGGTGCCCTGGGCAGGGCCAGGAGCTGGACTCGATGATCCTTGTGGGTCCCTTCCAGCTCAGGACATTCCATGAACAGCAGCATTTTCTGCTCTCCATTTTCTGTCTGTCAGCACAACTGCAGGGCCAAGAGGTGATTTTTACCTCTGGAGAAAAATCTAACCTTTTTTTTTTTTTAACTTGTTTTCTGCCTATTCCTCCTTTGCTGCAGCCAAACACTTTCAAATTGTGTCTCCTTCATGCTGAGAGGGAAGAAGGGATTTCCCTGCCACTCTTGTGGTGCTGGCTGCTGCATCTGGTCTGCAAAAGTCACTCCATTCACACAGGCAGGAAGAGGATGAGTAACAGAGCCCCAGAAGTTCTTCCTCTCCCAGATTTATGGTCCTTTCCCTGCATGAGGGCTAAGTTCTTTCCCTGAGCAAAATTCCTAAATCAATGGCTTGATTAATAGCTGAGAAACATTTTTCCCACCAAGTCTGGGAGGAC
Source organism: Passer montanus (assembly GCF_014805655.1). Taxonomy (NCBI): domain Eukaryota; kingdom Metazoa; phylum Chordata; class Aves; order Passeriformes; family Passeridae; genus Passer; species Passer montanus. The sequence continues at coordinate 39,522,615 of NW_024356505.1, forward strand.
TTTTCACACATAATTAGCTAAAAGAGCCAGAGAAGACATACAGATTTTTAAATTGTATATTATTGTTTTAAATTATATAAAACAATCAATTTTAAGTCAGATGAATAAAACAACCTTCTTGGGTGTTCAGCCACACAAAGGAGGGCAAAATACAAAACAAAAGGTCTGAGATACTCTAAGTCAGGGCCCTTAATTCACTGCATGCCAAGATATGTGACTAATGACCATCTCAAATTGCATAAAGACCTGAACTAGTAGAGGTCACCTTAATTTCCTCCACCTTAACTAGTGCATCTCTGATAAGCAGTGTGTGTGCATTAGAAGATGGGAATAAGCTAAACCAGAACATTCCTTGTCTGAGTTACACACAGGGTGGGGGAAGGTGGGGGGGAACCTCTCAGAAATTAGTATGTCTGTAGTGTGCTTCCCAGAGTGACTCCTGTTCAGACAAGCATAACATTTGCAATTTCCCTCTAACATTTTTCAATGGGTTAGGGTTTCTTTTGCTTAAAAAAAAAAACAACAAAAAAGCCCACCAAAAAATAAAATAAAATAGTAATAAAAACAAAAACACCAAAACCCAAAAAAACTCCAAAACTAAAAAAAAAAAAAACAAAACCAAAAACAAACAAACAGGAAAAAACCTCCAAACAACAACAACGACAACAAAAAAGCAAAAAAACTCAACCCAACAGCAAACAACCCCTAATCTATTCAGAATACAAAGCCAAAATTGGATTTTAGAAAGTCTGATGCTACATGAATTTCAGGTTCATTATTAGTGACTACATTGTGTTACAGGATGCAGGACACAGGGATGAGACAGTCTGTCTCTGCCTTAGCAGGAGAAAATACATGGCATGCCTGAGGTCTTTGTGCAGCTCAAACACAGATTATCACCACACAAGACGAGCAGGAGGTGGAGATGGTGGTGGGTGCATTTTGGTGGATTTCAAAGCAGTGCATGGGTGAAAACTGGACATTTTCTTGGAAATGCCCAGGTGTGGTCAGGCTATTGACAGCTCCAGGGGCCAGCTGGGAATGGTGATTTATCCTCCAGCTAAACCACACCTGCTCCTCCTTGCAACTCTTGACTACTCCAAGAGGTTCACAGGACTGCCTTGGCCAAAAAGAGATGTTTTCCTGCTGGCAAGACAGGAGGTTACTCCCTTTGAAGCTTGTGAAGCAGAGGAATTAATCCTTTGGTAGAGATCCATCTGGCCTTAGCTCCATGTCCTCACCTTCCCCTTGGCCATGGCTGTCTAATAAGAGAAGGAGATGGCCTCAAGTTGTACCAGGGGAGGTTTAGATTGGATATAAGGAAAAATTCTTCATTGAAAGTGTTGTCAGATATCATAAGAGGCTGCCTAGGGCAATGGAGGAGTAATCATCCCTAAAGATCCATGAAAAATGTGTAGCTATGGTGCTGAGGGACAGGGTTTAGTGGTGGACTTGGCACTGCTGGACTTGACAATCTGAAAGGTCTTTTCCAGCCTAAACCATTGTATGGTTTCATGAGTCTGTATTTTAGGAGGTGTGTCCTTCCCCCAGTGCCCAAGGTGTGCTGAGAGGACAATCTCTGATCCCCACTCAGCTGCACACCAGCACCAGGGAGGGGAATATCTTACCCCAAAGAAACCCAGCTGCCAACTCAAGGTTTGGCCAAGGACAGTGAGATTTTGGCCAAATCCTCCTTGCAGAGTCAAGGCTTTGCATGGAGCCGAAGCAAGCTGAGGGTGCAACCTCTTGAGTGATGGGAACTTGAAAAACCACCAGGTGTTCATGAATGCATTGCACCAAATGAGAAAGTTCACACTGAACACAGATCTGAGTGGGGTTAAACCTGACACAGAACCAAGAGGTTTGTCCCTGAAGAGGCACAAGGTCTGGGTTTATAATTTCTGATGTTAATATGCCCTACAGCAGGCCAGAACTCTAGAATTTGCTCCAACACAAAAAAACCCAAAACATTCACCTCATCACGCATTACAGCCCAGCACCTCTGCCAACCACTGATGCTTCAGGTTTTAGCTTTTCTATTTTTCAGATTCTGTGCTGCTTTAGTGTGTGGGTGGGGGCTTCATATCAGGGGATGGTGAGCTCTCTGCACAGAGCAGGGAGACAAAACAATTCCTTCTTTAGCTGGGGACCAAGGACAAATGATTCAAATCTCAGGCCCAAGAGCATAAACAACCAAAGAGAGAAAACCAAACAGGATGGGACTGCATGGGCTGGAGCTGTAATTAGACAATTAACTCCAATAGATCAGAACTTATAAAAGTGAGACACCCTGTGACTAGGCATCCATTTTTTTGTGACCATTTTGGTTCATCTTGGGTGTAGCCCTGCCTGGGCTCTTGTACTGTCCAAGATGGATCCACTGAGGCCTTTTAATAAATCCCTGCTTTATTCTTTAACTCTGTCTAGCCTCTGTTCTAGGTCAGCCTTGGCAAGGCACCACCACAGGGACCCTGCCATGGTCAGGCTTGAGAGCACAGGACACCAAGCCAGGTTTAGGTGCCTGCTTGTGGAGGAATCCCAGTCTCCCTTGATGAGATCTCCAGTGTCTGCAAAGGGAGACTGGGGAGACGTGCTCAGATGGGCAATTTGGGTGTCTCCTCTCACAGAATGAGTCACACCCGAAATATTCAAAGGCATCCTACCTGCTGCAAACAAGCAGCCTTTCCCATGAAACCTCCTGTTTGCTATTCTGACTCTGACACCACATCTGATTTTGCATGATAGAAATCAAGTCTGTGCTTACTTTGGTGTGATGAGTGTTGTTTATCAAATCAGTTCATTTCTTTATGCACAGCAAATCTCAAGGTGTTTATGACAATTAAAGTTTTGTGTGGGAACGCCACAGAAGCCCCAGGAATAGCATCAAACTGAAAGAAATTTATCTTCTGCTGCAACCCACTGATGATCAGAGAAACACTCTAGGAGGAAAGATGAATACCCAGCAGTTGGAGATAACTGCACATAATCCCCCAGGTGGTATTCCAGCAAGAGAAATTCAAGCCAGAATTTTGAATTTTTGTGCAGAAAACAATTTAATCAATTGTTTGTTTCCTTTCCTGGTAGTTTATCCAGCTGAATCACTTTGTAATCCACTCTCACGTCTGCTGGTGGAGGGGAAAAGAATCCTGTTGAAAGGGTAGACAAGCACAGAGGGGGGAAAAAAACCAGTGATCAAAAATTGTAACTCCACAGCACAGATTCAGAGCAATCATGACAAGCAGAGAGGATGGCATCCCTCCCATTAGACAGCCACTGTGGGGAAGGTGAGGAAGGGAAGATAAAGCTGGGTGGATCTCAGCCCTGAAGAATCCCAGTGAATGCTACTGACCTTTGCAATCCCTTTCCTGGTCTCCCTGTCTTTTTGCTCCTCTTTTCTGCACGTCCCCAAAACCCAGCAGCATTGCTCAGGGTCCTACAAGAGCCAGCTGAGGAGAGCCAGTTGTGATGTTCCTCGTGGTAGAACCACAATGTTTAGTTTGGCTGATAAGACATGGCAGCGTGATTTACTGTGCTGAATGCCTCCTGAAATCTGATTAGCAAAGCTTGACACTGGATCTGGGCAACACTTATTGAATCAAGTGATTTTAGGTGGTTAAAAATGACCTTTCCTCTAAATTAAAGACTCACAGCATCATCTTATTTTGACTTTTTTTAAAATTTTTTCAGCAAAACATGCCCCAAACAACAGCAACAACAACAACAAAAATACCTTCAGTTTTCATTCACCCTCTCTCTCTCTCTTTTTTTTTTTGCAAACAGCAAGAAAGAAGTTTTCTGTGTGTGAAAAACCAAATGGATGGATGTTTGCACTGATACAGCTGAAAAATGTCACATTAACAAATAGCTTTTGTCTAAAAATTCTTGAATGAAAAGATTTACTATTCTGTTCATGAAAAGATCTCTATGTGGATAAATAATTCTATGTAACTGCTCCTAACTGCTGACTGCCTTTACAATACAACCGGCTCCCACAGCAGGGAAGGGCACAACCTATGAATGGATCTTGTCCTGCCTTGGGCAACTTAGATGAGGGATAGCTTAGGATGTAAGAGATTTGCTCACAGGGAACTCCAGGCATGTCTTCTCTGGGTGGTCTCCTCTGAGTGTTTTGAAGCAGGCTTTGCTTTCAGGAAGGCTGCCATCATTTTACTTAAACTCCAAATGTCACTGCTGTGCTGTTCTGCAGGAGAGGGCTGGCATTCCATGTCCTGGGACTGTGGTTACCAAGCCCTGGGGCTACACAGACCTGAACTCCCTCCTGGTTTTCTCCAAGTGCCTGTCCAAGTGATGTTTTTTTGTATGTTTGTTTGTTTGTTTTCCCAAAAGAATAGCCCCAAAACAAGTGAGGCAAGGAGCAAATGCCAACATGGTATTTTAGCTCCTGTTAGACCAAAATATTTGATTCTGTTTTAAAGGGAAGTAGCCTGTGAAGGTTGTGGGACCTGCTGGGGAAATGCCATGGGAGCTTTGCAGCAGGGAGTTGCATCCAGCAAACCAAAGTGGGAGCAGAAACATCCCCTTTCCCCAGCTCTCCTTCCCTCCCAATCTGCAGGAAACTTCTCAGTTTGCAGGTTCAAGGGAGATTGGAGAAGTCAAAGGCAAAGGGTTTTTAAAGACAGAAACCCCACAGTGAGCTCAGGCAGCCCCTGAGCTGTGAAAGGTGAGGCTGGGGGGGACCCTGGGGACAGCATTTTCACCCCCCCACCATTCCCAGCCATCTCTGCTTGGCTCTGCTGGGTTCTGGGCAGGCTGGACCTTTTCTCTGGCCCAGTCCAGCCACTCTCATGCTCACCACAGGTCCTGCTTTGCAGGAGCTCCAAGAGCTGAGCTCCTGCTGGCAGGGATGAGGGTGGGTGGGGTTTGCCACAGGATCAGGAAAATCAGCTGCACACCTTCATTTGCAACAAGTTTTTCAAAGACTGACCCTTGTGCACAGCACTTTGCACAGGATGGACACCATCATTTTTGCTATGGAGTGTGGATTGGAGGCTTTTCTATAGTTATACTTTTTTAATTAACCCATGTGGCCCCAGGATCAAGCCCCTACTCATGTAACTGTGAAAAAATATATACATATATATATATATATATATATATATATATATATATATATATATATATATATATATATATATATATATATATATATATATATATATATATATATATATATATATATATATATATATGTGTGAATATATAAAAATATATATAAAATATATATATAAATATATATATATATAAGTGTGCATGTGCTTCTGTTTTTGTGTGTGGTATATAATAGCTCAAAACTGATTTCTCTCAAGCTCATTTACTGAACACTTTTAAGCAGTAAATGTATTCAGGGAAAGCTGAGAGAACTGGTGAATAAGTTAAAAAATAATAACAGGGTTGTTTTTTTTTTTTTTTCTGTGCAGCTCCAGAAGTGAAGCACAGTTAAAAGCAGAGAACAAAACCCACCATAAGACCAAAAGCAACAATGGAGTGTTTTCCCTCTTGAATGTTTGTTACAGTTCTTGCTGGCCATGCAAAAAAAAAAAAAAAAGAAAAAAAAAAAGCCCAAATAAAATCTGGCACACAGGTCATTATGTTCTTTGGGAATCAGAAATAGACTGAGTGGGCTTGGTAGGCAAACACACATTTCACAAGCTCCTTCTTGTCACAAAGCCAATATTTGTTCAGGAGAGAATTCTTCCTTTGGGTAATTAATATTTTTTTGCTATTTATTGCTCGCTGGATGGATGTTTTGGAATGTGTAGGGAAGGGGGGGAAAACTGGCAGTGTTCCTTGCAGTTATTCCACGGCTGCTGAGGCCTTCCAACAAAAATCCCAGCACCCAGCGTACATTCCTTTCATAAGCAAAATGGATCATCAGGCGATGGAATGGCTTCAAAGGAATGTGTGCATCATGCCTTTGACATTTTGCTACAGCTAGAACAGGAGCAGGGGGGGAAAAAGTGAGCTGTGGATGAGCACTTTCCTTAGATTGTGCATTTTTTCTTGCTCGTCCACTGCGAAGGAAGATTTCCAGTTGGCACCTGGGAGGCTGGAGCTATTCCTCTTCCAAGCCACACGCTCGAGAAAAGCCAGAGAGTTTACATTAGAGAGGAACAGGAGGTGAAGGAAATTGTAAACTCGAGTGAGATGTTATAGGGCAGGTTAGATGCTGGTGGGTAGACTCACAAAAGTGGAATGTTATTGCTAAAATCTGGCTCCTTCCAAAAAACCCGTAACGTTGTCAAAGCCTGGAGTTTTGTCTGCTAGTTTCAGACATTCCAACATATGCTTCTTATTTTGTTTTTAATACTTACAGTCCATCCAGAGACAATTCATGGCAACTGTGGCTATTGTAACACTATATAAAACACAGGGTTTGATGACAACTGATATGAAGTGTGATTGGAAAAAATAATGCCCCCTGGTAATGATAATATTTCCTGCTCAGATTGGTCTCACGATAATAGGGCTGCTCCAGTGGTGTTTTCAGAGTTATATACAGGACTCTGGTATTACATTACAGCTGCTGCCTGGTTATACATCCGTGTGAATAGGAGGGAATAAATGCACATGCAGAAACACCAGAACATCTGAAAATGAGGGCCAAAATATGGAAACTCCTTCTTTGCCTTGGGACGGGGGTGAGAGAACTTTGTCTGCTTGGACACAGCTGACCAGGAAAGTGTCTTGAGAGCTGTAAGTAGATGATCTTTAAAGTCCCCTCCTACCCAAACCATTCTATGATTCTGTGATCTTGCCTTCTTTCGATGAGGAAAGTTGTTTCAATGACCGCCCAGCACCTCAGGTCCCTGCCCTGCCCCACCAGCCCACCTTGGCCAGATCATCCTTGGGCACTTGGCAGCCTGGCTCTGGAGATCAGAAATAGCCCAGAGCAGGAAGCTTGGCTTTCAAAGGGGAGGGTGGATGTGGATGAGAAGCAGAGCTGCTTCTCTGGAGGGAGGCAGGGAGAGGGGGGATGACAACCTGCCCACTGGATGGGGTTGCAGACGGTTTGCTTCATCCTGTTCCAAGAGGAAACATGTCTGAATCCTTTGTTGTAGCTCCACAAGCAGTCCAGCTCCCCAGCTCAGGGAGAGTTACTCTCATGTGGGAGCAGAGCCACTGCTGGCTTGGGATACCAGCACTAATATGAGCCTGTTTACCTTGGATTTCCCCATCTCATCCTTCTCACTCCATGATTCCAGCAGTGCCAGCAGAGTTAGGGATGGGCTCTGCTTTCTGCCCTCCAGCTGTTAGCATTTAAATCCTTGCTTTTTCCAAAAAAGATGCCAGGTTTCAGGGGTCAGAGGGTGTAAGGAGACTGAGTTGAGGGACTGGTTTCCACAAATATCTGCATTGGTGAAAAACATGCCTGAGAGGTTTACGCTGCAAGACTGGGACACGATGAGGATTGTGGAACTATCCAGTGGCTTCCTGTGACCTGCAGCACATTCCTTCCCAGATTAAAGGCCTAAATCAATGGATGTCAGATAAGGGCAACTCCGCTTAAACCTGGCTCTGTGTGGCTGTGAGCTCTGCACGCTCATTGTGGCTGCAGGATGGACAACAAAACCCAACGTGCAGCTTGTGCCAGCCTTGGGCAGTGTAAAGAGCTCGAGGATCATTCCTGCTGTTGAAGGTGACCACGGCAGCCCTCAGGAGACAACTGCAGCTGGAAAAGTTCCCCAGGAGTGAAGGAGTCATTCCTGAAGGATGAATAAAAAGGTCAAAGGGATTTTCCTCATGATTCTAGGAGAGGTGTTTTGGCTCTCTCATCCTCATTTCAGTCCCACACAGCAAAACTGGGGACAAATGAGGGTTTTCATGGTTGGTAGGAGTCCTGGGACCTATGAAGCTGGGCTGTAGAATTTCACCTCCAGAAAGCAGGGATTCCTCAAAGACCCCTGTACCAGGGAAATGTGATACCAACAAGAAGCAACGAAATGATGCTGGTGCATGCAGAGTCCATCATAAATTCAGAGCCCTTGAACTCAGTGGCCCAAGACCACATATCTGAGCAGGGGGATATAAGACAAAGCTGGCAAACAAGGTCTGATCTCACTGGGAGAGGGAGGGAACTGAGTCACCCAGAGATGTACTAACATCAAGGGGAAACTTCAAAGAGGCCAAGAAACTCAGGCTCAAGGACTCCAAGGAAATATCTTCAAAGGCTGAGCAATTTGACCCTGGGGCTGGGAACAGTGCTAGTGTCCACCCTCCTCAGGATGACGGTGGAAGGAGAAATTTTGCAACTCTCAAAAGCCTGCAAACATGAGCAAAGGCACATAGAAACTGGGAACTGTGCAAGACGCCTGGCGTCACGCCTTGGGAGAGAAACCAGCTAAGGTCCCCAGCCCTCTCATGAGGGACACTGCAGGACTTTGTCTTACCAAATCCTGATGAGAGCCTTTGGCTCTGCGTCATAAATATTGGTAGTGAAGTTTCCAACTGGGTTTTTATTCTTCCCAAACTCTTTCACAACTGCTTCCCTGCCCTGCGAATTGTGTTGAGCTGCTGCTGCTGGAGGACCCTCGGTCTCCTGTTTCAGCAAAGTCACAAAGGAACAGCAAGTACAGGGGACACTGCTGGGGGTCACCTATACATGGGATTGTTTCTCATCCCTCTCTAAAGCAGCATGTTGCAGAGCTGACTATCACTCTGTGTCCTCCTCTGCGTTTGTCTTCAGAGGTTTCCTTCAGCCTGAAGCAGAGGATGTCTAGCACGAGGGGATGCAATTTGCTCTCAGTTTGCTTGCTAATGGCATGGAAACTCATTTCCCTGTCAAGAATCCCAAGCCAGGTGCAAGCCATTGCACTTAGACAGGCTTTGGGGACAGCCCTACAGCTACCTGACCTGTCTGAGTACACACTGTGCCAGCAAAATTACCAGGAAAAAGCCTCTGGAGTAGGTGGCCCTGGAGCCATTTGCCCAAATGGTGCCCAAGGGCAGATTTGCCTGGCACCATGACAGTGAGGACATTTGCCACTAACAGGGTTGTCAGGTCCCAGGAGGAGAGGGAACAGCCTGCCACAAGGTGAAGCAGAGCCAGCTTTACACCTGGGTTTGAGCCTGAACCTTCCAGCTCTGAGAGGAAAAAGAGGGGCTTGGATCCCTCAGCCTTGGTGTAATGTGAGCATGGCCAGGGCTGAACACTGATGGAAAACTCTCAGGGAAGGTTTTGCCTGCACTAAAGCTCCGGCCTTGGCACTGTGAAGGCACAGCACTGGGTGAGAGGTAGTAGGAAAGACAGCTCAAGGGAGGAAGATGCTGGGACCAGGCACCCTGTACACTGAAATACTGCAGAATTAGAGAATCATTAAAGTTGGGAAAGACCTCTGACATGATTGAGTCAAACCTTTGGCCAAACAAAACCATAGCACCAAGTGCCACAGCCATTCATTTCTTGGACACTTCCAGGGATGTTGAATCCACCACTTCCTCGGGCAGCCTGTTCAAATGCTTTACAACCCTTTCCATGAAGAAATTCTTCCTGGTGTTCAGCTTGACCCTCCCCTGGTGCAGTTTGAGCCCATCACCTCTCTTTCTGAAAAGAAATGCCCACTAGTTCAGCAGAGTTTTGCACATTGGGCAAGAACCACACACCTCCCACTGTCCACCCCACTGAGCAGCCTGGGTGCTGCAGCTCCATCCCCTGGGTCCTGAGGATGGGCTGGCACATCCAGCTGGCACAGGATTGAGCAGAGCTGGCTGGGAATTCTGTCAGCAGCCATCACAGGGGCTCTCTGGGGGCTGCTGCTTGCCAGGCCCTGCTGCAGCCCAGGCTCTCCTGCCCTCCACAGCCAGCACAGGTAGGCACCTGGCCCAGAGCAGCCCTTCCCTGCTCTTCCCAGGCTGGGCAGACACCAGCACCCAGCTGTGTGGGTTTGCTGTCTGCCTGTGATAAAAATCACAGGGAAGAGCTGGCTTTTTTTTTTTTTTTTTTTTTTTTTTGGTAACAGCTCTAATTCTTTTCCTCTTTCATGTCTACAATATTCTCCTGAGCACTGCTGTGAGGGGCAAAATCATCCCAATGACAGGCAGAGTGAGGAGAGCTCACCCAGCAGCAAGCAGAAAATATTTCCATGGCCCTGGAACCAAGCAGTGACTAGAGGCCAGATTATGAATTTAGCATTATTGGCAGGAGCTTGGAAGAAATCCAGTAGAAAAACTCGTGTTTGCCGTGTGCTAAGTGGGATCAGAGTCCCCTGCTCTGCTGCCTGCATGCCTGCTCTGATTTTGGGTGCAAGTTTGGCTCTCTGGGTGGGAATGCAGCTGGTTATTGCCAGCCAGGCTCGTTTGGCATCAGCAGCAGCCGGCTGCCAGCACTGCGACTCGGCTTTTAGCCAATATGTGATATTTTTTATTTTTCTCAGTGGCAAAGAGAGCTCTGATTACTCAAAGTGTGTGATTTTGGGGTGTTCTAGGCACAGGCATCACTGTGCAATCGTTTCTTGGTCTGGTTTCTATTTGGGGCAAAGCACAAGGAGCCCAAGTCAGCTTCGTCTCCCATTTTCCCTTGTCCAGCAGGTCCAGGGAGGTGACATTCACAAAACAGGGCCCTGAAACAATCTCCTTGCCAGCAGGCATGGGCTGGCTTCTCCAAGCAGGCATTGATAGCTTGAAATGTTCAAACAAGACTCATCCCCAAGTGCTGGAGAAACACAGGGAACCTGACACCCACCTGGAGTCAAACCCGTGGCTCTGCCCCAGGACAAAAAATGTCATCAAATCAATTAAGAACAGGGCTGAAGTTGGTTGACAGAGACCATTTAGAGCACTGTGGTGTTGAGGCTGAAGTGCCAGCCCAGCAGAAGGAGGAGGACCTGTCCATGTGGTCAGATGGGTGCAAAGAGTGAGGGGACCTCACCTGTGTCCCTGATCCTCAAGTAGTTCCTTCTCCTAGAGGAGATCACTTCAGCTCCCAGCACCTCAGCCAGGGACACCTGAAGAAAAAAGCTACAGGAAAATGTGCACAGGCTGAGGCCATGGGGCTGTGGGGTTTTTTTCTACTGGCAGTACCCAAAACACCCTTTACAGAAAGGCTCTGACTGACTCTGAACCCCTTGGGTAGAGCCTTCTCTTCTCCAGGCCTCCCACAATCACCTTCCTTGCCCTGACAGAGGAGACTGAAGCTGCTTTTGGCTGCTCCTGCCTTTCCACCCTTGTGTCTGGAGGGTGCCAAGTAGAAGCCCTGGCTGGAAGGAGCCTCCACTTTGTGGGAACCTCGCAGCCAGCCCATCTCTCCTCACCACACAGCCAGACTTGCAGCCAGCACAACTGTCTCCATCTTAATCCCTTTCCTTTCAGGTGGGTTGGGAGCAGAAAGGAGGAAATCAGGCTTTGCCAAAAGGAGGAGAGCACTGGCTTTGGGAGGCTACAGAGGAAGCAAGAGAAGAAGGTGATATAATTGTTTAGACTTATTGCCTGCAGAAACCATGGCAGAACCATGAAAATAATTATGCCCATGCCATGAAGATTAATAAATCAGAAGATTGAGAGAGGGAATACACCCTGAAGCATGTTTCATGCAAAAAAATTTATGCAAATGTTGAGGAAATAGCTAATTTGGTGCCTTTTCAACACACTAAATGGGATGCTTCTAGTTTGGGCAGGGTTTGCCTGTTTTACCATGAGTCACATCCAATCCATGCCACACTGAATCCAGCAAATACTGGCAGCACAAAGTAGGAACGTGCCCATTGACAGGGGATCTGAAACAGAGTAGTTTTTCCCAACTTGATATGGATTGTTCATCTCTGGAACTGTTATGCAATTCTGAGTATTTCGTGTCTGTATATGTGGCTTATTATTAATTTATCCTTTGGGATTGCATCCTGCCAGGCTGAGCATTTTATGAAACAGTTATGTAGGTGTGTGGAGACGCTGTGTGCCAACGTCAAGTGAAATTGTGTTGCAGCAGTGATTTAAATGACAAGGCTGATGCTTTGGCCCAATGTCTTCATAGCAGAGGCTGTAGCACTCTCCACAGATTTCCAGATGAAACCCACAACTACTGGTGGAGGATTTCCATTCCTTCTTACCAGCTCCTCTGGGCCAGGCACTCTGTAAGTTAAATTGCTTTATTTAAGGACTAGAACCAAAGCACTGGGCCAAACACCTTCTGTCTTCATTGACATTTGAATCTGTGGCTTAGGCCCATCTCCAGGTGCACTCTGAAGTTACTTTTGCTTTTCTGTGTTAAGTTGTGGCCAGAGCCAGTGGTCAGGAGACAACATCCAAGGCTTGGTGTCCCACCCTGACGTTAACAAGTCCTTCAATGTCAGTGTGCCCTTGTGCAGCAGTGGGTTGCTCAGAGGGGTAAGAGTGGGATGCAACACAGATGCCCTGTGTTTTCCAAAGGAATATTGTACAATATTTATTTTGTGATCAGGCACGTTGACTCACAGGAAGGAGAAGGAAACCAGATCCCCCAAGCTGAAGGAGGGGGATTGTCCTGTCCTGTCCTAAGCCCCATCAGGCAGTGAGAAAGCTGTGTAGGGCCCCACCACCTCTCCTGCCCACAACCTGTGGCATTTGTGACTATCAAGGCAGCAGGAAACAGGGAGAACAAAGAAGAGATCTGCCCAAAGGTATTAAACCTGCTCATCTTCTGCCTTGCAAATTGAAGCTCAGCACTGAGTGGGTGTGAGGAGAGGGCAGGGGTCCCCCTGCTTTAGATCCAGCCATTTTCCTTCCCCAAACCACACACCCTGGTGATTTGGATAAGAGGGGTTCCATCCATCTCAGGCCAGGGTTTCAAACATTTCACTCCATTTTCACCTTCTCCATGGGGTTCTCCAGTACAGCAGCTGTGAGTGGCCAGGTCAGCCTGTTCACACATGGAAATAACCCCTGTCCAGGAAAAAGATGAGCAAATAAGGTAAGATGTGACCTAAAAATACTGTGGGACAAAGCAGGGCATAGCTTGAAATCTGATTTGTGCTGCAAGGCAGGAACCAGATAACAAGGGAGTCTTGTGCTTTTTTTTTTCTTGAAGGTGCCTGGGAAACAAAGGGCTGAGAGACACACACTGCTGGTGGTTAGGAAATAATAAAATGCATAAATCCTGAGGCTGGGATAGACCTCAGCCCAAGGGTACCAATGCTCTTGCAAATAATAAATCCTTCCTCCTTATCTTGCAGTATTTGTGACAAAAATTTGGTGCAAGGTGGGTAAAGACAGAAAAGCCAACACCAGAGCTAGAAGCTCTGAGCTTAAAGATGGTAGGAAGGGTTTAGGTCGGGAAAGGGTGAAGGACAACACTAAAACACTGATTTTGGCCATTGCCAGATGAGTGTTCCTACCCCAAAAATGGACTTTCCCTTTGTTCTACATGTGACTCTGGGGAAAAAGCCCCACAGCTTCCAAAAAGGATTCTTGCTGCTCTGCCTGTGTCCAGGACTGAGGCTGAGCAGCTGAACTCAGAGGATGGGATTCTTAGGGCTGTCCTGTGAAGGGCCAGGAGTTGGACTCAACAATCCTTGTGGGTTCCTTCCAGCTCAGGATATCCTGTGAGTCTCTGATTCCACGGCTGGTGGCTGATGTTTAAACAAATAACAGCTTTTTTTTGTGCCCCTTTGTCTCATTCTTTCACAGGTTTCCCTGTAGGCTGTTCTGAGCAAAGAGTCAGGCTGGTTTCACATGCCTTGCAGAGATGCTGGAGAAAATGGAAATCATTATTCTCCAGTACCTGTGTCCTTCCAGTCACATGAATCCCTCTGAAACATGCTCGGATGCAGGAGCACAGATGCTTGGACTATCATACACCAGCTATACAGAAAAATTCCCTTATTTCAGTGGCTCTGGCTTTTGAGGACACTGAACAGTGTTGGTTTTAGGGCACAGAGGGGTTTAGATCAAGCAGGAAGATTTAAGCTGGAGCAGGAATAATATTTGAACGTGTTAAATTGGTTTGTGAAGGGCACATCACCCTGTGTCTCTGCATCCTCCCACTATGCAGAAAATCCCAGAGGTCTGAAGAGAGAGGCTAGGCCTTAGAGGAAGAAAAGAGGGGAAAACAGCATTAGATGGGATATTACCCATTGACTGCAATTTCATTTCTCCAGAGAAATTTACAATGTGATCATTAAATCCTCAAGAGACAAACCTGAACAGTATTTTCTTCCTTCTGGGCAAAAATCTTAGAACTCTTAAAAAGACATCATATTTCACAGCTCAGCAACCCAGAAGCATTTTAAAAACTGGAGGGAGAAGAGGAATTTTTAAATGAGTAGTCTTTTTTAAAATTTTTTCCCCCTCCATTCTTTTCTAAAGCCTCTATGCTGTCAGAATTCTTTTCAGGAAAAATAAATAAATTTTAACATCTGGTAATTAATAGTTTATGAGGCAGAGAACAGTTGTCTGCAGAGGCAGTTCACAGAGCAGAGTGTTTGCCTTGCCCCTTATCTCTGGAGATCACTGCTCACTCACTACCACAAAAGCTCTCCAGATATGGCTCTTAACCACAGTTCTGCTGCTGCACTTCAGGAAGACAAAGAGGAGGATCAATACAGAAATTTTCACAATATTCAGGTTTTCTGTCTCAGTTTTGTCTCCAGCTTCACGGCTGCCTCAACCTTTGCAGCTCCACCTCAGTCACAGCAAGTGGAGCTCAGCACTTGGACCATTCCCCATCTCGGTGGCCTCTAAACCTCTCACATCCTGACAGCATCTTCAGAAGCTGGTCCTGGTGCAGGGAAAGGCTTTTTCCCCCTTGTTTTATTTGGGAGAACTTCTGCAGAGGGGTAAAGTGACTTGCAGAAAGTCACAAAGGGGGAATCTACCAATGTACTCAGAACTGCAACCACAAAACTTTCCACTTTACCCTGGTCCCTCTGCTGCTGCTGGGGAATAGAACTAAAACACAAAACCCTGGCAATAGCACTTCAGTCCAGATGTCACCCACACCATTACATAATAAAAATGTCCAGATCAAATTAAATTTGTGGGCCTTTGAGAGTTGCAAAGCCAAATCTTTGAATTTCTTAAATGTGCAGGGTCAATTTTATTTTGATTTCTAGGAACCACAGATGCCTAATACAGAAATAAAGATATTTCTCTTTTTAATCTCAAAGCCTCGTGCTACACCTCAGAAGACTGGGCCTCCCTGGAGAAGGAACTATGAGAGAAGGACATAAAATGAGCAGGTCATCCAAAACTGATTCCTGAAGCTCTCAGCTCCACGAAATTTGCCAGTCTTGCCACTGGTGAGGAAAAGTTTGCCTGAGAGCTGTCACACATCTTTAGATAACTGGGCTCCCTTACTTGAGTTTCTGTGGACTTCCTGGGTGATAGCCTGCAAATCTGTCTATCCCTGTTGCTTAAAGTCATTTAAGTGCTTAAATCCACTTGAAATCCACACCTCTGCATTGCTCAATGACAGCTCCAGAGGCAGCAGGATCCAGACATGAGCATGGCAAAACCTCAAGTACTGTGCAAACAAAGGCCATGGGTTTCATCCTTCAGCCCCTCACAGTTCTGAAGCAGAAAAAATCCCAAGTCTTAATGAGTTAAAAGCTTACACTGAACTGCAAAGAACCACAGAGCTTTGCTAAAATATTTGTGGCACCTGTACAGCCAAAAAGGTGCTTTTCTTCTGGCGTGGGTGAAGATTATACAAAAGGTGAACACCCTTCTCTCACAGCAGGGATGCTGTACGTAGGTGCCTGGACAAGATGTGGCTGGATGTGGCTGTTTAATTCTGACTTGCTGCCCATGCAAATGTCTCTCCTGCTGTTCCCTGAGCTGCTCTGGGATGGACCTGCTGCAAGCAGAGGGATGGGGCACCTCATGGCTCTGGGCTGCTCCTGCAAGACAGTTTCTTTTTGGTGACAGTCATCACACTTGGATTTCTCCCTGTTGTGTGGGAAGTGGGTTGATACCCCATGCTGTGGAGACAAAAATTTCCCTGATTTTCCAGGACAAGGCCAAGTGTGGAGTGATACCTGCACAGGGAAGGGAGGTAACAGTCCAAGCCTGCTCAGGCTGTCACCTCCCTTCCCTCTGAGCTGCTGGCCAGAGTGCAGTTCAGCTGGGAAAGAATTTATTCCAAGGAGGTGGGAGAGGCAAGTTGGAATTAGTGCAGAATCCACCCAGGGGCTGAGTGGCATGCAGACAGCTTGCATTCCTCACAGCCCCATCCTCTGCAGTCAGGCTGGCCCCATGGGGCAGCCAGGATGCCACATCTTGTCCTATTCACCTCCAGAGGACTGAAGTCACACACCTCAGAAATTAAAGAGAATTGGAAGATAAACAGAAAATGTGTTTTCTCAGCTTGTGCTCCTCGATGGGCACGTGCTATGCCCCAGTGACATCCCCTAATTATCAAGAAAAGACTTGTCTCAGTCCTCAAAAAGGCAGCCAGGGAACAAATGCAAATTTTTCTGTGACCCTCCATGCTTTCAAGGACAGCTAACCTCGGGTCAGCCTCCTGGTTAACACAAAAGAGCAGAAAAGAGTGTTCTTCACCCAGACCTTGGCACTATCAAGTATTTTGAGTGCCTCGTGTCGTTTTGGGAGGAAAACTCTATTATCTCACTCTCCACGTAGTGCTCCAGTGACAGAACACTAAATTTTGAGTAGCTGGAGTTCAAGGGAGACAGATTTAGGTGGCAGAGGGATCTGGGCACTCTGATCAACCAAAATAAATGGTCAGACTCCCATGGACTCAACACTGGAGTCCTCAGGGAAATCAGTGGGAGTTTTCCCATAGGATTGCACTGCAGTAACTTAAATTAAGCAGGGGAAAGGTTTCTTACTCAGACACTGAAATAAAGAAGTCTCCTCTCGGCAATTAAAATATAGAATTCTACTTGAAAGTGATTAATATTTCTAGTGTCTACTTATGGCCAAGCCACATATCCCCAGCCCTACCAAATATGAACTTAAATACACAACACTCTCTGGAGTTACTTCTCAGTTAATAATTTATGTATTCTGGCAACAGATCAATGCAACTAGAAACTAGTTTAGTAACTTACCTTCGGGGTTGTCTATCTATAAACACTGCAGATTCCTAAGTTAAACAGAACCCAATTGTTTTCCCGTGTAATAGAGGCCAGAGCCTGATTTATATAGTTAATTTAAATGGTAATCTGAAAGAGTTGAGAAAAAAAGGAACCTGTATCATTAAGGGTTATGAAAGAGGGAAAAACTGTTTACTGCTGGGTTCAGAAATATGAGATATAAATGAAGATAAAATGCAAGCATCAAGACAAAAGTAATAAAATGATACCAGTGTGTGCTGTCAGTGCTTATATAAGGACACATAAGTCCTGGCTGATTTTTCCTGAGTTGGCCCTACACTCACAGAACTGTCTGATGCTGGGATTTGTGTGCAAGTGTGAAACCCAAATTCCTGCTTTTTTAATGCTGGGCTGAGGCCAGTGTCAGAAAGCAAGCAGCTGCAGCCAGACTGGGAGTTTGAGGGACATGAGGGTGCCCAGGCTCATCCCTTCTCTTCACACAAGCCTGGAGAAGAGAGGGGACAGCAGCTTTGTGGATGGCTGGTGCACCAAACACAGCTTGCATTTGAAAGTGCCTTGCAGTGACTAATTAACAGGCATCTGTTACAACTTGTTGAGCCTTATCTTCATTTTCATACGCGCTATTTTGGAATGAAGTTCTATTTAGGCTCCTAAGCGTTGCTCAAGAGTCACATTACAGGATTAGCCTTCCTGACAAAGGGGAGGGGATGCTTTGTGGTTAGCAGCACGGGGTAGGAGGCAGGAGGCTTGGCCCTGTCCTGGCTGCTGCCTCGTCACCTGCTCTGGAGCTGCTCTCTGGACTCTCACTAAGCCTGCACAAAGAGTGAGGTTTCCTTAATGTCTGTGGTGCACTCAAATCCTCTTTTAAAAGCTGTCACCTAAATATTGAATTAATAGTTCTCAGATGCTGCTGAATTATTCCTCTGCGAATATTTGATCCTGCAAACTGAGCTGCAGACATGCATCCTGAGGGGAGAAGCCTTAAAGGAATGTGGAATTATGGAATAGTTTGGATTGGAAGGGATGTTAAAGATCATCCAGTCCTGCCCCCTGCCATTGCCAAGGGCACTTTCCACTATCCCAGGTTGCTCCAAACCCCATCCAGCCGGGCCTTGAACTTCTAGGGGCATCCACAGCTTCTGGACAACCTGTGCCAGGGCTGCACCACCTTCACAGTAAGGAATTTCTTCCTAATATCTAATCAAAATCTACTCTCTTTTTATTTATAGCCATCCCCCCTTGTCCAATCACTCCATGCCCTGGTAAAGAAAACCCTCAAAGTCTTAACTCTGCCCCATCAGCCCCTGGCTAGAGTCAAGACAACCAGAGCAGAAACCTCTGGATGTACAAACCACAGCCCATTGAAGCTGAAAGCCTCGAGATGGGATAATAAAAGATACCCTCTTTGTGGGTCAGAGTGGAGGATTACAGCGCTCGCCCACACTGTGTAATCTTATCTCCGGGTGTTGCTCATGTGAATTGTGAATTCTTCGACTGTATGTGCACATGGAGTGAGGGGAGCTTCCAGATCCTGTCTCATCTGAACCCTTTTTTAAAATTGTCTTTATTAAAAGAACTGAAGTTCTGCAGAGGAAGATTTTGGGGATACTGAACCCTGTGCAGAACTTGTCTGCTTGGGAAGTTACACAGCAGAAATGTGAGTGAACACAAAACCCCTGAATAGGACTGGATTAAAGATTTTAATGTATTTTAGGACGAAATAATGGTCCTAAATAGGACCATTGGCTAATGGTTCCAACAGGGCATGTTCAAGGCCAGCTTGGGCAGAGCTTTGAGCAACCTGCTCTAATGGAAGGTATCACTGCCCACAACAGGGGGGTTGGATAAGATGGTCTTTAAGGTCCTTTCCAACCCAAACCGGTCTGTGATTCTGTGATTTTAAGGTGGGTCAGGGCAGAGAAGCATGGCTTGGGCTCTTCTGAGACATGTGGATCTGCACATCATCTCTTCCTGCATGGGCACTTTTGTTCTGAATCATCTGCTCAAACACACCCTTATGGCCAGTGGAAAGGAATGGGCACTTTGGGGTACAGCTCCCCTGCCATATTTGAGTCATCTGTGTAGGAGGAGATGAATTGTGCTCGAGACCTCAGTGTCTCTAGTAGCTAGTCAGGTGGGGGTGACTAGTTTGGATGATGCTGCCTGGATACAGCCATCTAAAGGAAGCATTTGGGCACCAGACTATTTCTCTGGAATCACAGTCCCTTCCTTACAGTTCATTTTCAAATGCCGCTAAAGAGGAACCAACTCAAAAGGGAAAAAAAAAAATACTCTCATTTCAGAGACACTGAAGTGAGTGGGAGTGTGAACATATGTGTGTGTCCACATGGGAAACTACTCTGGAGTCTCTGCAGCTCTTTAAATACCCAGTGAAGGCGATGCCAGGTTCACCTTCCCTCCCGCACATGCTCTCCCACACGTGTAGGCTGCACGCTCCTGGTTTTCCAGATTTAATGCCGGGGATTGGAGCAGACAAAGCTGCTGATGAGCTCCAGGCTCCTGCCATGGGTAACACCAAGGAATCTCAGGCTCCTGCCATGGGTATCACCAAGCAATCTCACTTGTTTATGCTCACTGATCATGTGGCAGTTGGCCTGACTGGCCAACTGAGCTGCTCCCATTCGACACCGACTAAACCATACATTGTTCTAATAAACATAAATAAATTCTTTTATAAACAGGATTCCTCATCCTCTGTATTGGTATGAGAACTGGGTGAGAAAATAGCTCATCAGTGTCTAAACCCTCTGATTCTTATTTCATTGGAAGAGATGATAGATCAGATCCTGCTTTCAGATACACTGACATTGATCTGGAGTGACTCTTGGTGAGGTACCATGGGTGAAAACTGGGCATGGCTGGAATATATTTTGGGCCCAAATTATTTCATGGTACATCCTCATAGCGTGAATTGCATGTGTGCATTAAAGGAAACACAAACACTTCTGATTTTGAGAATGAGATGAAAATTCAGCTTTCCTGGGGTGGTTTTGAACTGCTCCTTGCAAAGGTGAAAAGAGAGTGTGGTGAAGCCACTTCCAACTTTTCCCACTGCCCCTGCTCCCTTCCAGCAGAGCTCAGCTCGTGTCACCACCGTGATGGTTTCCACTTTGCCTGTCATGACCTGCAGCGTGACAGGCATGACCATGACACCAACCCCTCCAACCCGTGCCAAGGACAACTTCTCCTTCAGGCCTTTTGGGGGAAATTCTCTCACTTCTCTTCCCTCAGCAACGAGTAAACCACTACATAAATATTACTAAGAAAGTCCCAGGTGAGAGAACGGCCCCAACAAGCCCAATGCTATGATGGAGCCTCAGAAAAAGGATGTTAGTGGGCAACAAGTGAAGGAGGACAAATTCCTGATTCAAATTTGCATAAATCTCCCCACATTAGCTGTGAGTTTCAGTCCCTCATGTATCACTGACTTATGACAAGAAATGAAGCCGTTTGGGGTTCAGTCTGATAAAGGATCCTCCATATTTCAACATAAGCCATAGTGACACTTGATCTTTAGAGACTGAAACAACTGGAGAGATCCCAAAACTCCTGTTAAAAGGAAGCTCTCCCACAAGTCCAGGGAGATCTGGTGAAAGGGGCAAAGAGCCACCACCTCTTTTCTCCTTTGCACCTAGTTGCACTTGACTTGTTCAATATGCAACATCCCAGTTCCAAAAGGTGGGTGAGCAGTGTCCCCACCCTGCTGACCTGCTGTTGAGGGACATTGGTGGGATGGACAGGGCTGAGGTTGTCCTCAGGCTGTGGAGCACATCAAACACCCCTTCCCACCTCCTGGGATTTCCAGCTTTATGTCACAGGAAGATTTAAGGGATATCAGTGCCCCGTTTTGTGGGTAGGCTGGTCCTGGGCATGGAGAACTGAGGGGGTGGGATCCCACTGGGGAATTAGTCAGAGGAATGGCTCATTTCTGGATGCTGAGGAGCTCATCATGACCTAAACCCTAGGCCACTTCCAGCTGACTGTGTCCAGGGACAGCTCTGGGTCCAAGAAAACACTGAAAAACTGAAAATTAAATGCTCACAGCACCTTCAGACTTGGGTTTCTGCTAAATGGACTCTTCAGGCTCTTTATGTTAAATTTAAATTTTATTTTTTTTTTACATGGCCCTTAGTCCCTTTGATGTTTAGCTCCCAGTAGTAAAATGAAGATGTTACTATTCAGCCCTCTACCTACCTTTTTATTTTTTTAGACAGCATTCACCTCTGCTCTTTATTGGACCTGCAGTAATAAATGCAAAATAATTATACCTAAAATAGGACTGCAAATTAAGCTATCATGAGCAATATAGACTTCAGGATTTTTTTAAAAAAAACTAATTATTGTTTTATGCAGTACATTTTCTAAATAATATGACCTAATAAACCTTCAGGGAAATACCAGGACAGAACCCTTTAATGTCCTGCTTGTGATACTGGGGAGCAGCCTGAGTCATTCCATTCCTGAACAAATCCCTTTGCAGCTGCCTGCCCAGATGACCCTGTGCAGATCTGACCAGTACTGAGAAAAATCCAGTTAGAGACAATGTTTTGCAGACTCAGAAAATTAAAAAAGCATCATGCTGGTATTTGTCATTCTTTGGGAGAAAAATGACAGAAAAAAAAAATCCCCAGCTGTCTAAAACATAGTGGATTTTAGTCTTTCCCACTCTTTTAATTTTTTTTTCCCCTCTGGAATATCTGAACAAGTAGAAAAGATTGTAAGAAGTGGGTTAATCAAATTGTGTGCCTGGTCATTGATGTTGCTTTGACTGAGCACTGTGTCTGTCCTAATTAAAGAAAACTTTTCCAGGGGGTAGAAATGCACTTGAGCTCTTGTGTTGGTCACTTACTGAACATGGGAAGTTGTGGCTTTGCTTTTTCCTCCAGTGGGGATAAAAATACACATATTGCACTTTTGGCACTGCATTTCTCCATCAGTGGAGGGGGCAGATTTTCAGCAGCAGCCCCTTCTTCTTTATTTTCCCTGTTTTCTTTCTCTTTGAAGAGAGCATTTGATACTGATTCAAGATGTCAGAATGACACCTCCTTTTCAAAGACCAGAGGATGAGAGGGTGCCTTGGGCACCTGCAGGGTGAGTTTCTCCCCATGTATTTGGCTCCAGCTTTGACATGACCCCCAGGAATTTAGCAGCCTCTGGAGCCAGAGTGAGCATCTTGGATTTGTGGTCCATGAGGGATTCTTGGAATCAGAACTTGTTAAAAAGAGGTGTTGTAAGTGCTGGGTCACCTGCTGACTGAGCAAAGAGATCCCTGCTCACTAGGACATCTTGTGACACAATGGGTGTTGGTAAAGGTGGGCAGGGAAGGATCTGGTTTCATCTTCACTATCATGAAAAATACTTTATCTGGCTCCATCCTCACATGAGGCCACAGACTTGTGGTTTATCGCGAGAATAAGTGGGAAGAAAGTATTTCCCTTCAGAATATGCTAAAAAAAAAATAAAAAAAATGCTTTGAGTACCCACAAATCCCCAAACCTAAATCTGAGGTCTTTTCTTCTTTCTGTCCCCTCCTGACTTTATTGCTCCCGAAGCTTTGGCATTCTTGTCGCAGCGGTGACACCAGGCCTGAAGGAGATGGTGGCGAGGCCAACCACTGTGCCTTGCCGGGCCCTTTCTGTCAGAGGGGACATCTGCTAAAACCAGCTGTGCCAGTGGCTTGTGAGTGATGGAGAGCTGGACTCGGACTGTGATTCAGCTCATTAAAAGCACCCTGGGGGCTGCTATGGTTATTTGCCCCCTGTAGTGCTGGCATTTTTGAGGCCAGGTCAGAACTCATTGCTCCAGGCCCTGTGCTGAGGGCCCTCTCTATATCCTTTGTCAAAGGACAGGCATTTAGCCTGTCCCTCATCTTTATCCACCATGGCAAAGGCAGAGACCTGTGTCTGAGCAGGCTCCCATCCCTGGGCTCCTCTCCCCCGAACAAATGTGGTCAGCGTGAAACAAAGCCCAGAGCAGCAGCACGTTCCCCTGTGAGCAGACGGAAAGTTTCAAAGGCACAAAGGGTATTTAGGCACCGACTTCAAAGCCAATAAGTTGGATGCTGAAAAAAAAAATCTCCCCCGTAGCCTTTATGTCATGCCACTTAATAAGTAATTAAAAGCTCAAAAATCATGAGTCTGCTGCTTTCATTACTTCCTAAAGCACACTCGATACATCATCACTCTGTGAAATGCTTCACATGTACCGCATCCTACTTTAAATGTGCCAAACAGTGAAGTGCTTAGCATTACAAAGGCAAAGACATCAAGGAAGCTTTGATAAAATCTGCTGAGCAGACAAACATCTCTTTGGTTGGCACTAGCCAGGCTAGGTTTTTATTCCACAATGATTAAAAACATTTCGAGTGAAGGCAGCTCGGCTTCTATTTTAGACACAAGACCATTAGGTGACAAAGAGTGAAACCTTTCATTACTGGGATGCTGGTTAAAGGGGATTAACCCATTCGGCATTCACGGGATATTTCCAGTGGAAGGCAAAGGTTTTTCTGAGATGTCTCTGTTCTGGGAAAGGGAACTAAAAAAGAGATGGATGGCTTTGCTGTGCTGGTGGCAGAGAGGAGATTGGCAAGGTGATGGTCTGCTTGCCAGCCCCAAAATGTTGTGAGGTATCTGGGGTAGGTTTATGGGATGGGGCACAGCTCTTCTGAGACAGAGAGGCTGACATCTGTGCTGTTGCAAAAAGCAAATAGGCAGGGCTTTATTTTTCCCTCTCAGGCTGTTTGTGGTAGAGCACGTCTGGCTGTGAGCTCTGGATAGTACTCAACATGGTGAAGTCCCAACAGTGACAGGGTGTGTTCCCGTGATATAAATAGACATTTAAGATGGGCTAAATTTACTCAGTGAATCATTTATTTGCTAAAAATGTGGTTTCAGGGTGGCCACGGTTATTTGCCAAATATGATGCACATTCTCAAATGTTTTTTGGATTAAATGCAAAAAAATAATAATTTGGAAATGTTGAAGCATTTCATTTCAGCATTTCCAGAAACATACATAGATAATTATCTATCTCAAACTCTGTTATTCTCATGAATTCTGAGGAACTATTCACAAAATGGAGGAGAAAACAATAACATTTCTTTTCCCAGCTTCCCCCGGTGTTTTCAGCGTCTGATTGGGAAATCTCATGTCCTAGGAGAGTGCTCCCTACTGTGATAATGATGGGGTACTCTGACCCGGGTGCCTCTTGTTTTCTTCAAGTTGGAATTACTTCACTTTGTAAGAATAATTAAATACCCACTGGACGAGAGCAAGGGTGAGGATAATTTTGTGGTTGGAGCACTCCCCTGGGATGTGGGAAGTCTCCCAACAGCTGCATCAATGAGTGGTGTTTATACAGAGTGGAACAGCTCCAGAAGAAAAGGAGATGAGGGACTCTGCACATCATCCTGCAGCCTGGCTGAGGGAGATAATGACACTGTAGGAGATGAAGCTGGACTCGAACAGGGCAGGTGATTGTTGTGCAAAGTGGGATGCAGTTGTGTGAGCCCTTTCATGTAGGTTACAAAAATGTGGCAATTTGGTTCTTCCACCTCATCCCAGAAAGAGCACACTTGTATGGGGTTTTTTTTAAACTTCAGAGAGTCTTATAGAGGGGGGAAATCCTTCCCACCTGCTGGGAGGGCCCTCATTTATTTCCTCTCCAAACCTGAGGGGGGTTGGACCCTGGAAGCAATGATAACTTTTTATTCTGTGGTTGTGATAAGCTCCTTTATCAAACCCCAACTTCACCAGCTCTTCCTTCCCAGGAAGCTGTGGGGAGGCTCAGCATACACAGGTCACTCTTCTGGGAAGCAAGGACTGCATGACTGCCACAGTAAACAGAAAAGAATAATTCAGGTCTCATTTTCTGGATTTACAGCAGAAAAACGTAAAGAAATCACAAGTACATTATTTTTCCTTGCAGTGTTGGTTGGTGGGGTATATTCAGAGTAGGTTAAAGCTGAGAGGGTCAGCAATTGCTCGCCTCCAAGCGGCAGGGATGTGAGCAAACTATCAAGTAACATGGAACATGCATATTTTCTAGCACCTGAAAA
The DNA here is from genome assembly GCF_014805655.1 of Passer montanus. Taxonomy (NCBI): domain Eukaryota; kingdom Metazoa; phylum Chordata; class Aves; order Passeriformes; family Passeridae; genus Passer; species Passer montanus. The sequence goes on from NW_024356505.1 coordinate 39,547,695, forward strand.
GCTGAGGTTTCTGCAGAGCAAGCCACCACATACTTGTGGGATGAGGCATGTTAAGGAAAATGTACTCTGCCAGCCAGGCTGTGCATACAGACTGACAAGGGCTTGTTCCTCTGCCTTGGCTGCTTGATTGCAGGCTCCACTCCACGGGAGAGAAGGGAGGTTCCTTTTTGCTCCTCGTTTGTCCTTGTGCAAGACTGATAAAGCCAGAGAGAAACCAATGTTATCACCTCGCAGAATAAATAGCAAGGCAGCTAAAAAAAATGATATGTGAAACTTTTATGCCTATGGACTGCTGCTTATGAACAATTAACTCAAGCTGAGTGCAAACAGAGTCTTTGGGAGCGGGTGTGTATTGGTAGAAATATTTACCAGGCCATTGAAACCTGGTTGGAAATAAAACTGTGCAAGAGCAGCTAGGTAGGAGAAAAAGTCCTGGATGAAAATATAGATTCAGTGCAGGAGGAAGGCTCACACCTATCAAGGCATTTTTTGCCTTTGTCTCCTCTGGGCAGTGGCATAAGGAGGCCTGGTGCTCCTTAGCGGGTCATGTTTTTATCACTCTGCTCAGTCATGTCCAGCTTAATGACATCATTTACTCTTCCTCCACTTAATGTGTGATTCTCAGAGCAAGCACAGATGCAGATATTGGAAAAGAGGACCCACCTGCACTACAGGAGAGTCTAATTCAGGCTCACTTGCAGGGAGCATTTGTATCCATGCAGAGCCACCCCTGCACAGCATCTATTACTTCAGACAGGGCTCTGAACTGATTCTCTGAAGTGGTTCTATGTGAGCCAGCGTGTGTGGAACAGATTTTAAGTAACAGCCACATACAAGTTCGGGCTGATGCTCCACCTTCCCTGCCCACTGCTGTCAGGGGAGCTGCTGTGCTGGGCACATGAGGTTTTCTGCACTTTTTAAGTGAATGGAAGCAGAGGAACCGTGAAACCCCTTTGGGCTGTGCTGGCAAGTCAGCCCTGGAAAGACCTCCAAATCTGCAGGGAGCTCTGTTTCTCCTCCTGCAGGAAATGGATGTGTTTTTGAGCGTTTTCTGCGTAATTGTGACCAAATACCACAAGGACCTTCTCTTCAGAATGCATTTCATCATCCCAAATGTGATGTAACACAACGCTTCCTAACCAAACATCCAGAGGCTTGTCTGTTATGAAGTGAAGTTATTCCAGAAGAGCTACTTAAATTCCTGCCCCATCCTAATCCAGATTAATTTTTGTGTACAGACAAACCCTCGGGGCCTGACTCAGGGAGAGCTGCAGTAAATGAGAATCTTTCTGCTGAATGCTGGATTAAGCTCGAGGTGCTTCTGGCTGCCTCTGCTTTGGCATTTTGGTTCAGAGCAGTAATGTTCTTTTATAGCAGCTTCTGGCTTGGCCTCCCCCACTCCAGAGTGATCCAGTTTGCAAACAGCTCTGATGCACACAATTTAATATTTTTTATCTTTTTTTTTTTCCCCCTCCTCAGTGGAAATGGAACCAGAAGCTCTGTCACAACCCCTCCTAGGAATGTAAGATAATGAATGAGTAGCAGGTCCTTCAGCCAGCCTCAAACAGTGTGCAGGGTGGGGATTTTCAGTGTAGGTGACTGGAATAAATCTGACCTGGAGTAACCACTGTGGACTGCACCTGGGTTAGATCTTGAGCCCACAGCACCAGCCTGTTTGTTCTCCTTGTACTCTCCTATTGCTGCCTTGCTAATCTAGTTGTAGCAATTACCTGTTAATCTAGATATGGCCTGTATGATGCATATCACTGTTGTATCTGACTCCTCACACTCAAGGCAAGATGACAACCTCTGCTTTGCAAATGGAGATGTGAGGCAGTCTGACAAGACAGGAAAGCTGTGATCTCCTGGGTGTTGGCCTGAGGATGGACTTTCTCCCCCAGCTGGCCCCACATGCCGACAGACTGCTCTGACTATCCTTCTTCAGGACCTCTGCGAGGTCACCCCATGTCTCTGTGCCTCATTTGCCCCTGGTACCAAGGGCTGGGACAGTAGCCTGGCTCATCTGTGGGGTGATGCCTCTGCAAGTCCCCTGGTGTTGGGCTGGAATCCTGGGGATTTGCCCTGGCAGCAGCTCCAGCAGCACAGCCCCCAGCCGTCCTGCCCCATGCCAGCCAGCAGTGTCCCAAACAGCTCCCCAGGACAGCTTGCAGATTAGCACAGGCCAGGATCCACTCCCAAGACAAAATGTTAATGTGTCTGCCATATTTCAGAGCCTAAAGGGGTTTAATGGACACAGGACCTTTTGTGTTTGCGGTCTGAGAGCCCACAACCAAGTCTCAAGCACTTTTGACTTACTAGCACAGATGTAGCATTATCCAGTAGTCCTTGGGTGCCAGGATCTTTCCTGCTTTTTTACTAGCAGACAAAATGGAATAATGTCTAGGCTTAACTGGGGACTACCTTAATTTATCAAAAAAATTTAATCTTTTAAACTTGCCCAGAGTAATTTCTCAATCCCCACATCTCGGCTTGGCTTGGCCTGCCTCTGCAAACCTCAGCCCTTTCTTCTTCCCATCCCAAGGAGCAGTAAAAATAGGTAATCTTTAATGAAAGGTCAGCTATTTGGGTTAAAAGCCATGCTGGGATCCCGGGGGGAGGGAGCTGGTGGCTTCCCAGGGGCCAGGGCAGCCCAGCCCCTGATGATGCTGTCCCCAGGCAGGAGGGGAGGAAAGCACAGCGAGACATTCTGTGCTGATTACTGCATTTATCAGGCTCCCAAAACCCCAGGAGCAGCCAGCCCCGGTACCCTGCGTGCTCTTACAGCTCGTTTCTGTGAAACTGGAAACAGGACAAAGTCAATTACGTTATTTTCCAACAGCAAGCCCCTGTGGGACAGTAACTCAGATCCTGCTGCTGTTCAGAGAATGGCCGGAGTCCCACTTGAAATTTCCTTAGCCATGGTGACATGGTCACAGCAATGCTTTATTCTGCTGCATTAAACCATAAGGATTTTTATTCTTTAAAACCATGTCCAAAAAATAAAAAAAAAAATCACTGTGTTGCCTCTGCTGCAGGCTGCTGAAACTGAAAAAAATTAATCTCCATACGTTCTTTGGGAGACGTACCTGGTTTTTGTTGTGTTTGGATATTACCTCCTCTGGAGGGACACAAACAGAGGGAGGAAAAGTGTTTCAGTATTGGCACCATACCAGGAGTGTGGAGGGCAGGGGTGGATCAGATAAGCAGAAATCTAAGACCATAAATACCTCAGTGTCACTGCAATGTGAACAGCAGCAAATCCCCCTGGAAAAGCAACGTGGATGTGTCACTAAAAGCAAGTTGGGCAAAACTGCCCTGCTTTGGGAATTCAAGCTTTGAGAAATGAATGGTGCTCAGGAGTCCCCCAACCATACCTGTTAATTACCAAAGATATTTCTTTTTAACCTAAGTCTGGCTCCCTCCATCACAATACTTTGTATGGGACCGACAGGGCACAATTGGCCAAAAACCAAAACCACTTGAATGAAGCCCTGCCTGCCCTGCAGGGATGTCCCTGGCTCACCCCTCATGCCATGAGGCTGCTGTGTCTGAGCTGGTAAAAATCTGAACATCTTCTTTGTTGGAGACACAGAAGCCTCAGGGTTTGTGAGCTCAGAAGCCAGGGAGAAAAGGGATTAGGTTAATGTGGGTGAGCTCCTGGATCTGTGTGGGGACAAGGATGGCCCTGCCACCACCTCTGTGGTTCCTCCCATGGGTGGCCAAGGGCACACGTGGTGTCATCAGTGGGACACTGATCATGTCACTATGCTGGACAAAACCAGTCACTTTGTGGGTCCAGGCCTGTCCCATCTCACATCACAGAGCAACACAAACCTCTCTGCTCTCCATTTCCTCTCCACACTTCTCTGGTTGGCTGCCAGCTCCATCTTGGCAAGGGGGGACAAGAGCCCAGCAGAAAGACTCACCCATTCCTCAGCTTTAGTCCTGCAACCCATCCTTCTTTCAAGGTGACATCTTATGTGATGGAGAGGAAGGAGGATGAGAATTTTGTCCTGCAGGGCACATCAGAGATGCTGCTGAGAGCACAGAGAGGAGAGGGAAGGCAAACCAGACCTCTAGTGAACACCTCCTGCAGCAAAATAAACAATGGCATCTCAGCTGAGAACATCCATTCTTTTATCTCCAGCACATGTATTTCAAATTTTATTTTATGCCATTTTCCTCCCTGAAAACTTCAGTCCCTTCTCCAGGAGCAGGGAGAAAATTACTGCTGGCCTTACTGTGGCAGGCAGGGGGTGTAACATTTAAATACACCTCTCCTGTTTTGTCTTGGAGTTCTGGAGAGCACAGAGAAGTAAAACATCTGTCTTTGTCTGTCTGATGGCCAGGAAACCTGGATGGACATACTGGAACTTGTCAGAGAATCACAGTGGTTTGGAAGGGATTACAAAGGTCATGTAGTTTCTAACTCCTTCCACTAGACCAGATAGCTCAAGAGGCCCATCCAGCCTGGCCTTGAACACTTCCAGCAAAGGGGCATCCACAACTTCTCTGGGCAACCTGTTCCAGTGCCTCTCCACTCATCTTGGACATGTGCTGAAGGCAGTTTTCCCCCCACTGACCCAGCTGCACAAAAGATCTGAATCATTCTTAGCCAGAACATCATGTCTTGGTAGAGAAGTTCCTCATGGTGTGTCCCCTTTCTCCTTCCTAACTTCCCATCCTTGTGGAATATGAGGACTTTGCCCATTTGGACAAAATACCTAGGCACCCCTAAATCCCAGACAAGTAGCCATGGGGTGTGGTCACCCTGCAGCCCTCAGGCACATATTTGGGCACATCAAACCCCAGCACTCATTTTTATGCTGTGGCCATGCCATAAGCACACAAACCCAACGGGGCCCTTGGCTTTGGCAAACTATGACTGACACCCCACCTGTCTCAGTGCTGCCCCAAATAAAAGCACTGCAACACACAAAGAAGCCACAAAAACCAAATAAGTGCCTTGAGCTGCACGAAAGACCTGGGAAAAACCATTCCTTTCTGATGGTATCTGGAAGGCATGCTAAAAAACGTGGCCATGAGCAGATCTGAAAAGAGAGAGAGGGAGGGGAAGATGCATGTCTTTTCTTTCCTTATAGTTCTTGAAAGCAGAGTAATAATCAGTGGAGATAAGCCCTGCCATGTGTGCACTCTTCTAGAAAAAAAAAAGGGAGAAGGGCTGAGGTGGTTCTTGAGTGTTCCTGCCTGGCACCGAGGGCAGTCAGACACCCAGCCAGTTTCCAGGGCTCACACTCATTAATCAGGCCCATGAGTCATCAACCCACAGGCCCCAGCAGCTCAGACCCTGCCTTTTCCATGTAGACATGGGCTCTCTGCCCCTGTTTTCCCTTCTCCAAACCTCGGGCCAGCAAGAAGCCCATGCAATTACCCCCCACACCAATTACCTGTCACAACAACTAATGTGTCTTTTAGGGAGACTCCAATGAAAACATCAGATGGCAGTTTGGTAAATTCAGAGGTTGATCTGAAACATAGTTTGGTTTAATTTGTGATGTGTCGTCTGTCCTGAACATGAGGTGTTGCATGTCCCACGAATTAAAATACTCAATGCTGAAGGATCACTTGGGAAACTTTTATTTTTTCCTGTGGTATCAGTCATCCTTAGGAACTGGGAAACTGCCCCGGTCACGAGAGCAGGAATTTCAAGCTAACCCCCTTAGAACACAATCTTTTTCCCAAATCAGGCAAATGGGCCAAGCAAAACAGCACTCAGGGAGGACAGAGCAAGTTCTTCCAGGCACTTCAGTCCCTGACTAGTTAAGCAGGTTATAATGGGTTTTAATTGTTACTCCCACAAGCAGCAACTTTATTTACTGTGGTTGATCATCCCTCACAAAAGATCTGAATCGTCCCCTTGTGTTCAAAAAGCAGACAGCTCTCACCTTCATCTGTGATAGAGTAATCCATAAAGTCATCCAGGAGAAACACAGCTCCATGCTCAGGCAGGAGCAACACGGCCCTCAGATGAGAACTGCTGTGCCCAGGGGAACTGAAAACCAAGCTCACAGCCATTGCACACTCCAGAGATATTGTGTCTTCTCAGACAGACACAGCATAAGAAATTAGGCCAGGAAGTGAAATAATAAAGCAAATCCATCAATGAATGAGAGTTGTCTGCTCTGACCTGGCACTGACCATGAGCAGGGATCAAGCCCCTCACAAAGGTCATGAGCATTGTTGGGAAACTGAGGCACCCTGGTCAGGTTGTCCCTTTGGATATCCCTCACAGGAATGTGCAGTGATGCTGGAGGAGCTCCTGGACAGGGAAGTGTGTTGGTGCTGCCTGCAGACAGTAGGAAATGTGCTTTTCTGGGACACCCACAGCTCCTTCCCAAAATCTCACATTTGGCAAAGTCACCCCTGTCCCTGTAGCAGATTCATCCCCACAGCAGTGGCCTCTCTCCTGGTTGAGTTCTCTGAGCATGTTCCTGGTTTTCTCACTCCACCTTAAAACTCCTCTGAAGCTGAGCATTCCAAGTTTGTTCAGTATGTTGGATTAATCTGGCTTCCCTACAGCACATCAGGTTTCTCCTACCACAAATCTCAGCTCTTTTATCTGTGTTTAGGGTAATAGAGTCAGGGTTAGAGTTGCAAGGTCTCCAAGACCAAGATGTGAAATGCACTGATAATTCAGGCCCTGGAGCAAGCCACTCCTGTGACTTAGCCAAAGACCATATGAAGTACAGCAGTGTGAGAAGCAGAGACACAGGTTCCAGGGAATGCCAGCACTTGCCAGGATCATTTTTCTCCATTTCTGTTCCCTGGATGTATTCTGTGTCCCCTTTTCACTCCATACTAATGCAGCAGTGATGTTCCCTGCCTTGGTTGTCTACAGCATTTTACCCCCTTCAAGCTCTGAGGCCCGAAACCCCATACAAACCTTCAAGGCTTTAACTACCCCATGTCCTACTCATCAGCCAGTAACCATTTTACTCTGAGTTTACCAAGCCCACAGCCTCAGGCACATTCTCATCTTCTGATAGGGCTTGCACAACCTTTCTGGTACCTTATCAGCACCAGGAGCAGGAACAAGGTGCTTTGCTCAGACCTGACCTCTTCCCTGCCACTCTGCAGCCGAAGGGGACAGGCATCCTGGGTCCCCATCTGCCACCAGAGCAGGGCCAAAGCTTTGCAGCTCCACCACTAAATGGCATTGGAAGAATAAAAACTTTCCTCCACCACACAGAACAATTTGGGCCAGGAAGTAAGAGGGTCCCTTAGCAAAGGTGGGTAAATCAGAGCATGCACACAAAGAGAATGAATATTTAAATGGAATTGTAATGCTGCCTCCAGGCATATACCAGCCTCACCAGTATGGGGAGAACCAGCTTCCTGCACCAGCAGGTTTGCACCACACAGGGGTTTTGTGCATCTTCAGCCAAAGCATCTCAGTCCTGGATCAGCTCCTGCTGAGCCCAGGGCATGCATCCCCCCAAGCACTGCTGCCAGCCCTCCTGGGACACCCCCTGTGCCAGCACAGCCCTGGCACCATGCTGTTAGCCCGAGGTGTGCTGTGGTTGTTCATAACTCAACGTTTCACACTGCAAATGTTTTAATATTCACACAGTGCTCCCCCCTCTTCCCGCCTGCTTCTTCCCCCATGTGGAGATGAGTTTCCACTTGTCGCACCACATTCTTGGAAGAACAGGCAGAATGGAATTAAAGGTTTCAAACTAGCTCAGGGGAGGTGGAAAATGTTGCCTAAAGACAGAAGGAAAAGATTGTCAGCTGAGATTTAGAGATGCCCTGGGCAGGTGAGGGATGACTGCATCCGATTCCGATGATGCATCTGAGTCTGGCTCTGCCTGGGATGGTTTTTCTCTCACAAAACTTGTTTTTGTCCCATCTCCAGTCTATCTGCAGAACTATTCAGGTAGAAAAATGCCCTCTCTATTTTCAGAGCCCCCAGAGTCTCTAATAGCCCCTGCCACTAACTATGGAGTGAGGCAATGCACACTTGAAATGGCTCCCAATTTCCTCAAGCCAGACAGATTGTTTGTGATTCCCTTACAGGCTTCTCTTGTATGACTCAGCCCTATATGAATGGCTAGAAATGAACATCAGGCTAAAACTAACAAAGTGGGTGCCAAGCAATTTTTTTCCCTGGGATACCATTTTTCTCAGAGTCTCACAGATGTAATTAGAAGGTGTCAGCTTCTTGAAGGAATACCCTTGACAGTAATATGCTATAATTCAATCTGAACAATACATTCAGTTTGCTCCCTGGACCACAATGCAGTACTATATTCACTAAAGATTATCCTCAGGAAAGAAAGCCCTGAGTTAACTGAAATAGGACAAAAATCTTCTTATGGTCATTGACAGCTCTGATTAAATTTGTTAGACAAATTCTGAAAAGGTGGCTATATAAAAGTGTAATACTGGGCTTCAGAAGACCCTGTTGAGCCCCAAGATCAAGACCTCATTTGTGTTTAGCAGTGTCCTCCCTGTCTGAAAAATAATGCTGCATCTTCTTAGGTGACAGTGGCTTTGGCACAGGATTGTCCATTATTCTGCTGAGCTGGAGACTTGATCATCTTTTACTTTCTTGACTGGGACACAAGTGGAAGGGAAATCTTTTCCCAACAAGCACCCAGTGAGCAATGCCTGCAAAAATCTCTGATTGAGTGAGATACAGAGAATCAAACTCAGTATCTTTTAGTCTGGCCTTCACTCACCTTGATGCAGGCCTGTGAAACTAAATCTGAGCTTGAAGGTTTCCTTGGGATATTGGAGCTGAAGCACCTAAGTTAAATTTGCAGTGGAGCTGGGCTTCTAATAACTAGAAGAAATCATGAAATAAATATTGATAACCAGGCAATATGCAAATTAGGGTGGGTTTGTCCTTTGTTCTTTTCAACAGCTCAATAAAAATACCAAGCTAAGACTCCTGTGCCTTTCAGGTGACCAAATTTGCTTTTTTTCTCTAGATTCATCCCTGAGGGGTCTCACTGGGAGTGATGATTTGCCTCACCATGTTTTATGGAAAAATGGATCCTTGGGCTTCTCATCTGAAGATAAAGCTCCAGTAAAGGCTGTGATGTTTGAACCTGGAGATTATCAGTTTAGCCACTTTGTGGCATCAGGGCCAAACTCCCCAGCAAGAGCCTGGACAACCAGCCAAGCCCAAGATACCTCCACCTTCACAGCTGGCCAGATGGATTGTTTTAACTTACAAAGAGAATTCTATTGAACAACAGTGACTGGGGGAGACCAGATCTAACCAGAGGGTCTGTTCCAGCCCCAGCTTTCTCACTCCAGTCCTGTGTTTTCAGGCAGCTGCTTTCACCGGGGCAGAGCACAGCACATCTCAGCTCCAAGCATCACCGAGGTCGAGCTCGGGGTCTGAGGAATGCATTTCTGCCGCGGAGCACAAGTTGCTAGGAAACCAAACAAGCAACAAGTTTATCTTCAAAGCCCGGGACCTTGGAAACTGGAATTATCTGGGAGGAATACCCTTCAATGGGAACTGTCGCATCTCATCATTCCTGGCAGAAAACATTCCAGATTGTGACGAGGCGCTGACATGTGCCCAGGGACTCTGCAGTGACCAGATTCCCAATAGCACCACAGTGCTGAGCATAATTACTTTTCAAATGTATGAAGGAAAACAAAACAAAACAAACAAAAAAAAATGAGCTAAAAAGACTTATTATAATCTCAGAGAGGTTTTAAGCAGCAGTGAAATATGGAAAGGTGGGTGACCACACCAGTTATCTGTCAGGTCAGAAGCATCAGGCCCATGTCCCACCAGGGAACTCAAGTCAGGTCACTCCCTCTGAGCCTGTACATGGCTCTCAGCTCAGTTTTCAAGTCAAAAAACTGTTGAAAAGATCGCCAACTGTCTAAGCCACCAAAGGTTTAATTAAAATAACACTGTTACCATCAAAAGCAAGCAGCATTGACAGTGGCAGCCCATCTTGTAGCTCTCAGCCTTTGCCACATAAGTGGTGGTTTCAATCAATCTCATCCCATGGTGTGATATGTCCCCATCTCTTGGTGGCTCCAGTACCAGGAGGGTCTGTAAGCTGAGCTATCTCAGGTCCCAAAGGCAAGGTCACCTTGGGGCTCAGTCTTGTGAGAGCCAAAGACAGTCAAACACATTTCAGTTTTATTACTGGTGCTCAGGCTGGCTTTTCTGGGGTTTTCCTCTGTCACCCCAACAACACTGGCCTCAGGCTTGGTGTGTTTAGAAAGATTGTCCCATGTGAATGAGGTCCAGCTTTAGCCAGACACCTACACTATGGGTTTGTACCAATGTCACTACATCAATTACAGAAAACTCAATGTACAACCCATCAGAATTTGGAGTTAACTGAAGCTGAAGGCACCCAGCTAATTGCAATACTCAGAAAAATTAAAATTAATTCCTTTGGAGAGCGTCCCAATGTCCTAAAACGAAACTGTGTCTCCAGGCCTAAAATACCTTCAGAAAAAATGGAGAGGTGGCAAAGTCTCGTAGAGAGAGCACAGACCTTGGAATTAAGGAAGAGACACACACATCAGCTGAACTACTCAGAAACCTAATTCCTGGATGATTTCCTCACATCTGTGTGCCAAGCTGTCTTTCAAGATCCAAGGCCCAGTCTTTAAAAATCAGCCATGCTATAACGCACAGGCAGATGTTTGTGAGTGTTGCTGCTGTACGTTGGAAAGAGACAGCCCTGAAAATATGTGTCATATGCCGTGTTCTGGCAGCCACCAGTGACAATTCTTCTGCTGCAGTGTCAGATGGCTTTTAGGATGGGTGGTTCTGAGTTCTGTTCCTGCAGGCGACGTCAAGCAGCGAGCAGTCATGTTGTGCAATGTAATGATGGACCAGATGTTCCTGGATGGCCATGGATTGGTACAAAGTCCTGAAGAAAGGGAAGGAGATAGCAATGTCTGTGTATTGAATGGCTGTTCTTATGCTTCTTCTCAAAAGTTATGTTTTCAAGGTATATCTGATCATCCTTGTCACTTTGAGGGTTTTGATAAAGTCCTGGATAAGTAGGTCTGCACCAATTGTACCCTTTGGAGTTCTTTCCAGGGAAAAGGCAGGGACAACCATTAACTGGTGCAGAAGTGCAACCATATTGTTATATCTCAAAAATTAGCAGTGGTGTAGGTCCCTTGGGTATCTCCCAGACAGGCAACCCCACTTCACCTTCCTCCTTGCAACCACCCAGCAAGTAGAAGCACTTGCAAATGTGCAATTAAGAGATAACGTCAGCGAGATAGAACATAATTGCTGGGTAATGGTGTCTTGCCTCTCTACAACCACCACGCCAAAGCAGCGACATTTATTTCCCAAGCGGAAGATGCAGCTTTGCCCCTGTGATAACACAATCTGACAGCTCCCTCCACGGCGGGCTGGGTCAGTGCCTGACGTGCCCCAGAGTGTCTCCTTTTGGCTGTGGGCTGCTGCAGCAGTTGTTCATCGCTGAGCAGTTTGCATTCCTCTTGGCTTAGAGCACACGGATGTGCCCAAGCTGCTGAAACTCGATTCAGCCCCTGGCTCTGTCACCAGCCTCCCACTTCCCCTTGTGCAGGGGAACAGCCAGGAATGGCTATGGCACGAGCAGATCTGAGGCTGGACGGGGAAAGCTGCACTTTTTATTCATCTAACAGGTCAAGAAGCTTTGTTATCCATCCGACTTTGGTCAATTCTGCTCTGCGTGGGACAGGGAGGACAATGTACCTATATTAGAGACAAAAAGAATCACCATTCTTGCTGTGACCCCTTTGGGCAGTGTCAGAAGGAAAAGAAAGAATGGATTGGCCAGTGGGAGAAAACCATCTGTTTGCTCCTAAGCCTGAATAGATGTTCCCTGGGCGAGCAGCTGTGCCAGTGCAAGACAATGGCCTTCCTCCCTTCCCTGGTGTTACCAGTCCCTCCCCAAGGTCACGGAGTAGATGGGTCTGCTGAGCACTCACGTGCTTTGTGTGAGACCTCCCAGCTGTGGCAAAGGCTCTGGCTCTGTCTGAAGCTGCTCAAGGAGGTCACAGGACCCCATCAGCAGCTGGAGGGGTGGGGTGGAGAATTCCAGGTGGCAGGCCATGGAACTGGGGGAATCACAGCCAAACCCAGGAAATACCTGTCTGCCAATCCCTGGGGATTGGAAGGAATGTACCTGCCTGGGGTGGATAGGCAGTTTGGAAGAAGGTTCTTGTTGTTCAGGTAGACACTTGGCCAAAATCCAAGGGTGTCAGTAGGCGACTTTCACAAGAATAAGACATGCAGCAAAAATCCCCCTGTGGTTTTCTGTGCTAGCTATTATCCCCTGCTGGAATGGGATAGATCTTATCTTTTAAGGAAACTATCAAAAATTTTCTTTCTGAGAACATCTCCCCCCCACAATATTGCCTAATTGCTGCACAAAGCTAAAAATAAATGCTGTGCTTCCCACTGAACTCCTTGCTCACAGGAGACAGGAGCAGGGGCTCTCTGGGAAGCTCCTCCACATTGAAGAAAAGCAGAATGTGCAGACAAGACCTGTTGACTGGCAAAGCAAACCCTCCCCTGGCTGTTTTCTATATCCACAGTATGACTTTTCATGCTTACTTCACTCTGCTCTCCTTTGTAGGATGTGCCAGAGCTCCCTTCACTATCCTGCTGTGGCTGCTTCTGTGTTTCTCCCTCAAGAAGATTGGAGAGCCAACTGCTCATCTCCACCTCTGCCTGCAAGCAGGGATTGGGATCCATGTGCTTCACCCAGCCCTGCTGGGATTTCCTCCCTGGGAATCCCACAATGCTTTAACTGCCTTCTACAAAACACCTGGATTCCCCAAGTGACTAGGGGGCAAAGCCTGGCCAGAATTTATGTGGTGCTCCTGTTGCTTTGCAGTTTTAGGGCTAAGGTAGGTGAGAAGAACACCAAATGCTGTTAAAAGTGCTCATCCCAGCTCTAGGTCCTGTGTCTGCTTCTGCCAGAGAAAAGACCTGCAGCCTTACAGCAGTGGCAGCCTGGGAGCTGTCAGGAGCACTGCAGGTCAGAAGGTGGAAAGCAGAGGGGTGAACATGTGGAAGATTGTTCTCTGTGCCAAAATGCCTCATCCTGAGGCCCATGAGCTTCATTGCTCCTGTTTGCAGTGGCCCCTCTGCTCAGTCCTTCAGCACTGGTCCAGTCAGAATGACATGGAGGAGTTTGGCTTCCAACACAACACTTTACATGGCCTGGCTTTCCAAACTGCCCCCTGCTCTTCATCCCAACCCCTGCAGGCTGACAGGTGTGGGCTTGGTGAGTTTTTAGTGTTCAAAAGGCCACAGGAACTGCAAGGAGGGTCCGAGGTGTGCAGACCCAAAGCAGGCTGTGGACTTCTAGCTCTTCAGCCCCCAGGAGATGTTTGTTTTAAAAGTATCCTGCTCAGTCCATGGAACAGTACTGGAGGGACACACGGAGAGGAAAAAATTCCCTTTTTCCCTTGCAGGTTAAAGAAACTGTTGTCTGAGTAATTCAGTAGCAAGTTTGAAAATTTCTTTTAACAAGAATGTAAAAGGGAGATAGTTCCCTTGCTTCTTGCACAGATCTATGGTTTCACAGGATCACCAGGTACTCAAGGCCTATCAGGAAATGCCCAAACTGCATTTTGGTTGCCTAAATGAACCATCATTTGCTGAAGCTGAAAAAAAAAAGGGTTATTTGGGCTCTGGAGTTTGATTACCAAATGGTGGGGATTTCTAGAAGAATTTCCTGCAGTTCCTGTGTTGTACCTGCCAGCCCTGTGCACACATTTGAGATGCCCTCAGGCATGTCAGACAGGACCAGATGTCTGCCTTTAAGCAGCAGAATTACACCCTGGATCTCCCATGGAAGCTCAGACTTGTAGCTTGTAGGTAGGCAGCCACGTGCATTTGGATATTTTTGTTCCTGTTCTACTACACAGGAAATAACTTGTTCTCATTTTATGGGCTGTGTCGAAATGTGTGGCAAAGGAAGGAAAAGGAAATCCCTGGCAACCTGAAGGCCTTCCTGAACTCAGACAAGTCATGTACAGCTATCTGGTTTTATCCTGAATGAGAAACTAATTCTAGTGAAGTTAGCAGGAACTTTGTGTGAGAGTTAAAAGGAAGGCTTTCAGCTTCCCAAGAAAACCCACTCACTAAAACTCCCTAGAAATTCAAATACCAGATTGATAAGGTCAGGAAAAAGCAACCTTGGCTGCTTATTCAAAAGCTAATCACTGATCTTTTGTGCTGGTTGTGTGTAGTATCTGCATCTTGATAAAAAATAATCCTGTCATCGGCTTCTGCTGAGAGAGGGTGAAGGGAGGAGTTAGCAAGAAATCTGTTGCCCTTCTCCCAGCAAGGGATTCTGGAGTGTCTTATGAGCATCGTCGATTTTCATTGACTTCAACATGCTTCAGATCAAGGGGAAAATCCGGAGGAAGGAGAACGCATCGGGCTGAAAGATGATGAGAGTCCCAGGAATTGTGACAGTGAAAAGTGTGGCCTCATTTTCACTGGAAAGATAACAGAGGAAAAAAAGGTGCCACGCCAAACTCTGCAGTGTTTTATGCTGCTCAAGTTTTTAAAAATAAAAGGCAGAATTTTCCTGTTTGGATGTGCTGCTTGTCGTTATTTTCTAGAACATAGGGTTAAGGTGCATGTTTTCCTTCTAGCTCAGCCCTGACCAGCACTTTAAGTCCAGGGATTTTCTGGGAAATGCAGAGTCTGACTCAGACTGTGAAGTGTCAGGTCCAAAGCCCTTTGACATGGCTTTCTCTGACTCCAGAAAAGTTTGTACAGGCTGGCTGCAACTCACAGCAACAAATGCTGGACAACTGAAAATAAGTTGCTTGAATCTGAGCTAGTCCCCCCGGGTTCCCTTTACAGCCTGTGGAGAGGAGTCAGATGCTGCTGGAGAGCAGTTCCTCTGACCTATTTTAGTACAAGATGAGTCACTCCCTGAAAGAACCTGTTTTTCCCTGTGGACCATACGGGGAGTCCAGGATGGCTAGCTCAGACTTGTGCCTGAACTCGAGACAATTCCTCCTCCACCTGTCTGTTTCTGTGGGGCTGTGCTTTGCTGCTTCTCCACTGCGTGGATCACATCATTGCAAGAGCAGATTCATCCTCACTGCCACCAGACTCACGTACCAGGGTTTGACTGATAACTATTCTGAGCACAGTGCGAGCGGCTGCCAGGGTCAGGCTGGTCTTCCAATACAGCAAAAACTGTCACATTTTGTGTGAACAGAGTTATTAATGGGATCTCAAAAGCATTTCTGTTCCAGAGGAAATCAGGGGAGATGTGGTGTCGCGGGGTGATCTCCCCATGTTGGAAGGACTTGCGGCTGAAAGTTGTTTTTAGGAAGCTAAAAACAAGTAACAGGCAAACTCATTATCTGCATGTACACAGCAAATGGTGTGAAAAGAGCTGGTCCTCCTCGGCTCTCCCGTGTGCTGGTTGATATCTGCTGTGGCTACAACCAATCTTATTTATTCTAGTGCAAGTGAAAACTATGTCTGGTCAGGGAACAGTAAAGAGAAGGTATGAGAGGGTCAGGGGACTCCCACAGCAGGGATGTGCAGACCACTTCCTTTAGTACTCTTGTATCTAGTGTTAATTCTAGGAAATAAAAACCATTTGACACATCTGCTCTTAGTTATTTGCACAGGCCCAAATTTGCCAAATCAGTTGTCGAAAGCTAGACACTGAGGCTGTCAACATGCATCTCCTTCTGGATTCAGTTGTGATGATGGAGATGTTCCCAACCTGCTCTTTCTGCCCCCATCACCTTCCATGCAGACCCTCTCACCTCAAATCTGCTGCTGGTTTGCTGTGGGGTGCAGGCTCCAGCCTGTTCAGCTCAGAAGAGCTCCTGAGCTGAGGTCAGCATGCTGTTTCTCTGGAAAAGGGCCTTTCCATGGCTCTGGCAGCTGGGGACATGCTGGATGACGCACTGTGTTCCCTCAGGCTCTGTCACTTCAGCTGGTCTCCAGCTTTCCCCCCAACATGAGGCACTGCACATCAGACAGTGTGCATGGCCAGAGAATTCCCTTGTGCTGGAGTTGCTGAACCTTGGATTAGCTGCTCACCCTAAAGAGAAACATCTTCTCCAGTGCTGGTGATGCTGTGACTCCTGGGATGGGTTTATTTAGATGTCAAGCAGTCAGAGCTGCTATAGCCCAGCAATTCCAGCTCTGGGTATGTGGCCACTGCAGGGAGTGATGCCACAGGGATCAAGGAGTACAAGCCTTTACAAAGGAGAAGGTTCTCCAACATGCTCCCATCTTAGAGTCCCCCATGGGGTGCTGTTGAGGTGACAGCAGGGCAAAATATTTCTTTCTTGGTTATATGTGAGGTGAGGAAAGAATGAGGCAGCTCAGCTGCAGGTAAAGCTCCAGCTCACACGTGGGCTATACAATTTATTCACTTCAACTGACCACTGGCACAGACACAGCAGCTGGGTGAAAAACTTCTTTCCCATCACCCAAAGGTCCATCTCAGCCTCTTTCTGTCACTGCTGCATTCCACTGCTGCATTCACCTGCCATTTTCTTCCCTTTTTCACCACTGTAAATAGCCACAAGGGGTAAAACAATGGACAGCCCAGTCCTGAGACAGCACTGGGGCTAGCAGGAGACCAGAGCTGTGAACGGAGCACAACATAAAGCAGTTTCTGTCAGCTTCCAACTCCTAAGGTCAGTTATCAGCTGGAGATGCAGTCAGAGCCCTCACAGGCTCAGTTCACTCATGGCAGGGCTGAGTGATGCACACACCTGAACCTGAGCCTGAAAAATTTTTGGAGGTGTCTCAAAAAGCCCAAAGTCCATGTAGAACAGCCTTTACCAGTTTTTAGATAAGCCTCAACTTGCCTGCCTGGATCACTCCACACCTCTAAAATATAAGTCTTTCCAATTGCTAATTAACACAATCCTTGGCAACTCCACTACGCAGAAGCCACCAGCCCTCCCACACACTTGTATTTCTGTGACATTGGCATAAGGAGCAACTTATTTGACACCCATAAATTTACCTCATGGTAAAATCATGTGAGAGCACGGAGAAGCAATTGCCTGGCTCTTCAGGTACATTTTCCCCCAGGAAAATTAAAAATTGAAAGCAATTAAAAAAAAATACTAAAACACCAACCACCTAGCTGTTAGGAAATAAAAAGTGTGGTGATAGGGATAGGGTTGCTCTTTGATGAGGGGCTAATTGGTTTGTATAAGCTCCAGCATCACTGGAGGAAATCCGTGCAGTACATTTCTTGTTTGTCTCCTCCCTTCCAATTCCTATTCATGGTTTGACTGCAAATTGCAGCCATTTCCACAAACCTGCCACCTCTTCCTCAGAGTGTGTTAGCAAAAGAGGGAAATCAGATGCTCTGCACTTTCCCTCAGCAACTCTTAGCACATATTTTGGCTTTAATTGGGAACAAAATGCTTTCTAAGTAGCATCTGATGTCGCTGGTTATCTGCTCCCTGCTCGGGTTATGGCCCAGAGCATTTGGAATCATCAGCTGGATGCTGACATGAAGGTGACTTGCTTGAGACAGGGATTGAAACTTGGCTTAAACACTGCTTCAGGGAGCAAAAGTTTTGCTGGTGTTGCTTTTTCCACACCTTAATGATGCTGCCAGTTAATTGCAACAGGGCAGCGTGGGAAGGCTAGCATGGAGAAGGGTTTTGGGGGTAAAAAGGCTAAAAGTGGAGAAGACAAAGGGTTGCATTGGATAAAACAGGGAAATTGGCTTCCATGTCATGTTGCTCCCCAGAGCAAATGGGACAGGATGAGATGGAGGATTTTGAAGGAGAGGCATCTCATGCATCCAGGCTGCCAGAAAGGCCACGCTGCAAGAGTTGGAAACCACCTGCAATTCCTCAGCCGGGGATTCCCACGGGAAGGGGCTGCCATAGGCGGGGGCTGTGCCAACACAGCAGGGTGACAAGCCTTGTCTCCTCTTGGCCAGCTGCAGGGAGGGGAAGGGAGCAGGTCTGGGATGCAGAGCAGCAAATTAAGGCTGTGACAGATGAGCTTTGGCAGGAAGAGCTGTGGCAGCTTCCATCTCTGCTGTCAGGAAAGTGACTGCTCCCACAGCTCAGCTGCCTGGGTTGGACCCAACCCACCCCCAGTTTGGGCACCAGGGCCAGGACCAGGTGCCCCCAGGGCTGAGGGGCAGAGGGGCAAAGAAAAACATCTACGAGCAGAGCTGATGTGCCAAAACCTTTTACTTTAGGCTGACAGCTCTCCACGTTGCTGCTGTGATAACTTCACCCTGGTCATCTTCAAGCCAAGGTGAACCAAAGGTTGGAGTCAACAACTCCTGTACATCTTTTGGACCCCTTCTGCAGGAAAACTGGTATTTAAGTGAGTTTACTCCCTATTTATGTCTAATTTACATTACTTTTGCAGTGTCAAGTGGCTGTGGGAAAATGCCAGGTGCAGTAAAATTACACTTTTTGAAGTAAAGGGGGTAAATTTGGTCCAGCCTAATGCAACTCTCCTCTCAAAGGGAGAGAAAATAGGCATCTCTGCGTGCTGACAGCAGTCCATACACCTGTCAAGTGCATGTTGGTGCAGTGTTTCTCTCCTGTATTATTTCCTTCTAACTTTGCCACCCTGGCACCATCCACCATTGTCCAATAGACTGCAACAGTTCTGCCTTTTTTTTGTCTGGGTGGAAGAATCAGCCCCTTCAGTGCATTGGTGTTCCCGTCCCTGCTGTGATTAAACAGCGATAATAACAACCAAATTAATTTGTTAAACAGATTTCACACACACTAATGCATCAGGGACAGAGTGTTTATACATCCCTGTGACTTCTAGGTGCTTTCAGTCTCCAGCTGCTGTCCCTGCCTCAGCCTGGGCAGAGCAGCAAAGTCCAAGCTCGTGTTCCTGTTTATTTACAAAGTGATTTTGCAGCCAAACCACCACCCCCCATTCAATTTTTACAGGCTTTTTCCTTATTAAGGTATAAGTAGCTTATTCTCGCCTGTCCTATGCAAAGTCCAGATGGTAGCTGGAAAGGGCAGCCCCATCAGACACCCACCAGCTGTCGCCTGTAACCTCCATGCCAGCCATCCCCAAAACAGCCTTTTATTGCTTGAGACTCTTTAGCTTACACTAACACAATGTTGGGGTTTTTTGGTTGTTTTTTTTCCAGGAAGAACAATGAAGTCTTGATCTGAGTTTCAGGATTGCCACTGGTCTAAAGATGTTGGGCAGCCAGTGACTGTGGCTATAAGTAATTAAGGGATTATAACTATAGCTTTTTGCCTTCTCTATTTGTGGGATAGCACAGTACTTTTTGCTACCTTGTTTCCCTAGCTCTCACTAGTGAGTTACTCCTGTAAATCATTCAAGAAAGTGGGGAAGAAAACTTTACAAAAAAGAAGCTGCGACTGCAAGAGCACAAGGACTTACCGAGGGGAGTCATGGACTGATGCAGATTTTTTTC
The DNA here is from genome assembly GCF_014805655.1 of Passer montanus. Classification (NCBI taxonomy): domain Eukaryota; kingdom Metazoa; phylum Chordata; class Aves; order Passeriformes; family Passeridae; genus Passer; species Passer montanus. Next base: position 39,567,104 of record NW_024356505.1, read on the forward strand.
ACATTTTCACATGTACTTACTTGTGCTTGTCTTCTAAATTTTCTCTCTCTATCTCAAGTTTTCTATTATCACTCCAAAGAGAATAGTCACGGGTTCTGCTATCAGGCTAATAAAGTGCAGCGGAGTCAACAGACCTGTCTCTGTTGACTTTAAGCTTTGGGAAGTGCAACAGAGAATAAAAACAAGTCCCTTATGACAATAACAAAGTTGCTGGGGTTAATGGGTGCTTTTGATGCCAGAGATCTTTTAGGATTCATGTAATTCAGAGGAACAAAACACTTCTTAAACTCCCAGCCGCGCGCTCTTTGATTCACTGTGATCCCCATAAATTTAAGGCAAAGCCAGATGAGCTTTTTAAACCAGAATGAATGTGGCCCATCTGAATCCTCACTGCGTGCAGGCAGGAGGGGGCTGCAAATGCATCAGGGGGTTTACAGCTGCCTCTGGTTTCTAAAATGTTATATCTTGGGGTCTCCTATGTCAGTGCTCATATCCCTCCACCCGGGGGGCAAAAGGAGCTGTTTCTTGTCCCTGCTTTTCCCTGGGCATCCACACATGAGGCTGCCAGGCTGGGAGCTGGTTTTAGGCACCTGCCCCTCCTCATGCCCTCTGAAGCTTTGGAATTTAGCTCAAGGCAGTGGGTTTTTTGGCGACAGCAAGATAAGAATCACAGCGAGGGGCGAGACAGCACCAAGCCCCACACAGCTCCAGCCCAAGGCATCTGCTCCTCTCCTGCCAGGAGCCTCCACTGGAGCCAGAGGCAGGTCTGAGGGAGCCAGGCACCAGCCCTCATCACTCTTGCAGAGCAGCTTTATCAGGAGGGCTGTGTGATAAGGGAATTTATTAGCTAGCTGCCATGTTAAGTGGTCGGGAGTGAGTGGATGCACAAGACCTGAGTGGTCCTGGCAAAGAGAGATCAGTGTTATCCCAAAGAAGCACAAACCTGGGAGCCCTGGGGGATATTAATAGAAACTGTGTGAAATCTGCAGCGCTAGAAACCCTGCTGCTCTCTCGGAGTAATTAGCTAAATGTGAAGTGCTGTTTGCCTGAAAGCTGGAAATAGCAGTGCTGAGAGAAAGTGGAGACATCAGAGCATCCATCGAAGCAGGCGCTGCTAACTGGTGTTCAGCAATTAAAACACTTTCTCTGGAAATGCCCGTGAGTTCTAACCACCCCACTGCTGAGAGATGCCCTCAATATCGCTGCCAAAAGTCTGCCTCTGGTCTGTTGGGACCTGCCTTCTCCATCCAGGTGCTTCACTCACTCAGGTGGTGGCACTAAAGCAGCCAAACTGGTTTGAAAGCCCTGCTTAATTCTGAAGGCTGTCACGTTGACTTTGTTTGGACAATAACCAGATAAAAATAGCATCCAGGTTTTTCTTCCTGACACCTCCAAAAGCTGCACAGAGGTCCTTTTAAATTGATCTGATGTGACTGGGAGTGATCAGTGGAGCTTGTGAGATGGTGACCCTAATTGATAGATTCCCCTCTCCCTGTGAGAATAAGATTCTAATTTGTCCCATGGTGGCACTGACAGTGTTGCAATATTGGTATCACAGAGAAAACCATGGCTTTTGTTGGTATCACAGAGAAAACCAATGGTTCTAAGGCCATTTTCTTTATCTGATTCCTGTCTCCACCCCCCAAAGAAGGATAGGGTCACCCTCACACTGGGCATAAGGCTCACAAAGACAGTTTGTTAAATTTAGGGGGCCTCCATTCAACTGCAGAACATGGAAAGAGCTATTGCAGGGGTCAAGCTGCCATCTCAGGTCAGAGAGAGAGCACCAAGACAATCCCTGGGGCTGAGTCTCCTGCCAGCTGTATTTATGGCTGTGTGATAGGTTTGGATGTAGACACTGCTTTATGTCCCATTGCCTGGGGATTCCTAAACCAGCTGGGAGGCCTGGACAGACCAGTGTGATAAAGAAACCAAGAGCAGTCATAAAAGTTTGGCCACAGTGAGGTGGCACAGGGGATGGAGGTGTGGGAAGCAGCAGTCGCTGACTCACACTCATGCTCTGGGCAAGTGTCACACATCAACCCCACTCGAGATGTCCTCAGCAGGAGCACCACGAAAATGGCTTTTGGTCCTACCCAGGGCACTGCCTGAGTGCCTCATTACCTGGACACTGAGCACCTGAAGGCCACAGGCAGCTGAAATTGCAGGTGGAGGAGTCAGCCTCCACAGCCATTCCTGCCAGCAGAATGAAATGTCACAGCACTTCTTACCAGGCAGACGTAAACAAGCTATATGAATGCAGACAGATTATCTTTTTTTTTCTTTTTTTTTCTTTTTTTTTTTCTCCAGACATACCTGGGGAGGTTTTGTTAGGCCACAGCCCCAAGCTGCTGCTGATCTGCTGAAGATATTTCCCTGCCATCAAACCAGCCCAAACTTTTTACTGAAACAGGACCTGGTTTTGTTATTCTCAATTCTCACCAAAGAAAAATCAAAATGAGGAAATAATACCTGTTTTTAACGCCTGATTTCCAAGAATTTAGTGTGTTGTGTTGTGGCTTTCCTGCCTCACTTCTGATTAATTTTCCTTCCACTCTGGCTCAGTCTTCAAGACACTGAGCTGAGTTAAAGCCTGGGTGCCCCTTTGGGTCCTGGTGTTCCCAAAGTGCCACAGCCAGCCTGTGCTTTCTGCAGCCACAAAGCACCTGGTGATAGCTCATCTGCTGGAGATCCACCTCAGCCTGAGCCCTTTTTGCATGCTCTACCACTCCTCTGGGACCGTGGTGAGAAGTGAGCCCATTGAGGAGGCCACTGAGAGCTGTGAACTTCACTTTAGGGGCTGGTCCAGAGGGGTTGGAGATGGAAACATCTTAGAAAATCTTCAGAGAAGTCACCTGCCCAGATGAAATGCATATTAATACCGTGTACCAGCCCACATCTCACCTTTTCTGAGCAAGTAACTTATCTTCATAGCACAGCCATCAATCTCCACCCCACTCCCTGATTCCTGGGCTAGAGGGTCAACTGGAGAAATCTGCTGTACCTGCAGAGGTCAACCCTGAAGCAACAGGGAATTCATGATTAAATTGTGATTTAATTATCAGAGCAGACATACCAGAGGCACCAGCTAGCTGAAAAGGCAGGAAGTGTTTCATTAAAGTGATTTTTTTTTTTTTCCCCACAATTGTGGAGCTCCAGGAGAGGGTTGATTGAGTTTATTCCAAGGTAGATAAACTCTCTGGTCATGGACTCATAATTAAGACTCTTCAGCTCCTGGAAGGGTCAGAAATAGGGCACAAATGCAGCAGCTGAGAGCTGGGCTGGAGGCAAAGTGTGTAAAGATGAATCATAGGATTATTAAGGTTGGAAAAGACCTGTAGGATCGTTGAGTCCAACTGTTGACCCAGCACCACCATGTTCACCACTAAACCATGTCCACAAGTGCCACATCCATGTCTTTTGAATACCTCCAGGGACAATGACTCCACCACTGTCCTGGGTAGCCTTTTCCAATGCCTGACACCCCTTTCAGTAAATAAATTTTCCTTAATATCCAATCTAAACCACACCTGGCACAAATTGAGGCCATTTCCTCTGGTCTTGTCGCTTGTTATCTGGGAGGAGGGACTGACTCCCACCTCTCCACAACCTTCTTTTAGTTGTAGTGAGCAATAATGTCTCTCCCGAGCTTCCAATTCTCCAGGCTAAACAATCTCAGCTTCTTCAACTGCCTCTTACCAGTATAACTGGGAGCTCTGAACTCCAAACAAGCCAAGAACTTTCTCAATCCCAGTTCAACAGTTTGTTGCTGTCTCTATCCACATCCTGCTCAAACTCCAAACAACTCCCAGGTGGTGGGTGCTCACGAATCCTCCCTGTCTTTCCTTGCACCTTGTCTGAATTATTTTTCCTGCAGAATTTTAGGCAGGTATCAAGCAGCAAACTCTGCTTTGGGTATGGAGCTCTTTGCACTCTTCTCTTCTTGCCTACAGATTTTTGAGCCAAAAACCACAAGAGAAAAAAAAATACCTAAAAATGCTTCCACCTGGTATAAGGCTCACAAAAGAGCCTCATTAAACTTTGATGATTGCACATTCAAATGGAGCTCAGTTGGACAAAGAGGGAGCTGCTGCTGAGGACAAGCCAGTTTTTCAAGACTCAGCTCAAAGGGGCTGTTGGCTAAATGTGGGAAAGCTTGGCAAGGGATTTAGCTCCACCAAGGAGCCTGATCAGAGAGCCAACCTGACAAAGGGTTCTGGCACTTAGAGAAATCAAGGTCTCTCCAGCCACTTAAAAGGAAACTTGTGTAGAAGGAAGAACAAAGAGGCAGGATTTTTTTGTGTAACACAGGCATCCTTTGAATTGAGGAACCTGCATACTGAAAAGAAAGCTTCCTTAGAGGAGGTGGAGCAGTGAGGGGTTTAGAAGAGAAACCCGGTGTAGGAGTAGAAAGATACAGGACATTTTTGGGGGTATATTAATAAAGTCAGCAGAGTGTAAGGAAAAACCCAGCTCAGGCAGGGAAGTGCTGCTGATCTTGTGTTGTTTTGCCTCTCCAGCTCTTTATTCCTTGTGCCACAGTGAAAAGTGACTGTGCTTTGAGCTCCTGCAACGTACATGCACTTGGACAATCCTGCAGCAGGATGAACAACAAACCCAGTGTCCACAAGGGCTGACCAGCACATCTGCAACACAGAGCCACATTTCTGGGGCACAGCAGCAGGAAATCCATCCAGGCAGGATCTGGGGAGCTCCAGAAAATCAGGAAAAATGCAGCCTACTTAAATGAAGAGGTCAGGCCAGGGCACACCTGAGTCACCTGTTGATGGGTGGTGGTTCAGTGGAGACTCTCACTGGATCTGTGCCAGGTGATGATTTACAGGGAGATACAGCAGCAGAGCTTCCTCACCATGAGGAAAAGCTCTAGCACAGATGTATTTATGAAAAAAAAGAAGTCCTTTTCCTGTCATATTTATTCAATTTTGATAACTGGGACCAGCAAAGCTTCTGCAAGTGTTTGTTTGTACCCCATCCCTGTGAACAGTGAATGTTCCTCTGAGGGTGGTTTATCGAACCTGATCAGCAGCACTGGCTGAAGCTTTCCTTTTAAAAGCAATTTCTTTTCAATACTGGGTTTTCATTACGGAGATTTTAAATTCATTCTTTTTTTGCCAATAAACTCACTGTAATTTGGAAGCACTTGTTGCTGGAGAAAAGACCGACTCCAATCAAACCATGTCCATGGAGATGTATACAAATATGGATGTGCATATACACACAGAAAAGTGTTTACACTTTATAATACTTTGTGTATATGTACGCAGTTGTATTTCCCCATAACAACTGGGCATGTAGCTTTTCTCTGAAAAGGGGGAATTTTTCCATGGAAAATTTAGACAAAACTGAAACTCTTCTCAGTGACCACCATTTCCCTCAGGCCACCTGTTGGTTCCTGTCTGGTGTCACAATGTTTAACCAGAGCTCTCCTGCCCGGGAGGGTGGTGGCACACATGACCCTGCCACCTCCCCACCCTGGAGATGTCCCGTGCCTCGGGGAACTCCAAGACCACAAAATCCCCCACACCACAAAAACCCCATGTGCTGCTGCGTGTCTGCAGGGCTGGTGCTCCCAGTTTAGGGCAATCCCACTGGGAAGGTCCAAGACAGTGGGTTAAAGCCACTGAGGTTCTGCCTGTGGCTCCAATAGGGTGAGGAGCTGTGCTCATTGAGCAGCCAAGTGGCTGGGGGTATTTTTGGGTTTAACAGAAATTTGGATTGAGAAACACCACAGTAAAAACAAAAAACAAACATACCTTTGAAGATTTAACCCTGTCCAAAACTGATTGCTGAGGGGTGAGTGTTCAAATCCCTACCTGTCGAGGAGAGAAGGGAAGAGAAGAGAAGAGAAGAGAAGAGAAGAGAAGAGAAGAGAAGAGAAGAGAAGAGAAGAGAAGAGATTTCATTTGGAAGGGACCCTGAATGATCATCTGGCCCAACTGCCTGACCAATTTGAGAGTGATCAAATTTAAAGCATTGTCCAAATGCCTCTCAAATACTGATAGGCCTGGGGTATGGACCACCTCTTCAGGAAGCCTGTTCCAGTGTTTGGCCACCCTTCCAGTAAAGAAATGCTTCCTAACGTCCTGTCCAAACCTCCCAGGCACAGCTTTGAACCATTCCCATGTGTCCTGCCACTGCATCCCAGGGAGAAGAGCTCACATGTCCCACTGCTTTGCTGTTTTATGGCAAGGAGGGAGGCAGCAAGCTGTGAACAAAAGAGTTGTGGAGGGGGGAAGGGAATATTTCCCTTTCTTGTGTCCTGCTGGCTTGCAGAGCTGCCCTCGGAGGAGCCCTGGCTTTCATTAGCGATCCCTGCTCGCCGTACGTGATCAGATACCGGCCGTGTGAGCGCCACAGCTCCGTCCCAGCCCCGGCTGGCTCCCAGCCACCTTCAGATGTTTGCTGTGAGGAGCAGCTGGGAAGCCTGGAAAGGCTTTATTCCATCGCACCAGGGTGGAGAGCAACCTGGAGGGCAGAGTCCCTGCGCCCCATTCACAGCACCAAACGCTGGGCAAGGTTAATGAGTGTCATGAAGGGACCTCGTTAATTTAAATTCCCATCCTTGGGGTTTAACACTGAACAATGCTGACTTCACACCTCCAATCGAAGGATGTGGGATTCAGAGTTTCAGTTCAGGCTGTCAGAGCATAGGGAATATTGCCACAGGGCTCTTTTCCCAGCCCTGTGCAGCTTGGGTTTGGATTTATTCCTATTTCCCTGCTCTTATTCCTGTAACACCCAGCAGACCCCTCCCTGGGGCTGCTCCACAATCTGTGGCTATGGGAAAGAACACGGGAAAAGGTGGGTTTGGGGAGTAGGAGATAAATGGATATCAGGAGGTCAGCTGGAGGAAGGAGAGGTCAGGGCTGAGAGAGCACGGATCAGATAACCGGTTAGGCAGGGTGAAAAAAAAAAGACAGGAAATTCACATTTGTTATGGGAGAAAGGGAGGAAGCAAGTAAAGGGGATGAAATGGGTGAGGATACAGTTAAGTTAACAGCCAGGGAAGATGCAAGGTGGAAGAAAGCAATTTTTTCTCTTCAAAAATATGCAGATGGGTTTGACTGCAATGTTTCACTGACTGAAAGCAATTTCAGGAAATTGTTCCCGAGTGAAAAAAAATAAAATACGTTATTTTTTTTTAGCAGAAATATTTCACTTCTCTTTGAAGCTTCTCTCACATTAACAAATTATCTGAGCAATTTATAAAAATACTTAAGAGATCACTGTGGTCAGACAAAGTGCTTGCTTGGCCCAAAACACAGTTATTTCATTAAAATGCCGTTTCTGGTTACCCCACAGAAAATACGTTGATTTTTTCCAGCCTGGCCACCCCTCACCCCTATCAGTTATTTGTGCAGTTCTGCTTTTCAGCAAATTTACACAGCTGACAGCCAAGGATACAAGCCCAGCAGATGAGCATGAGAGGGAAGTCCTGCGAAGCAGGGAAGGTGATCATTAGAGTCTGACCAAATCTACTGCCTGCAAACATTAGCAGAGCACAGCTCCTCTCTGTTCCGTGGGCACGGAGAGGGAGGCTGCTCTGCTCTCTCTCTCGGTATCATTTTAATCCGAGGCACAGTCAGCTGGGTTGGAAAGAAAACAGCTTTCCGAGCTCTTTTCCAAGTCTCGGGTGTGTGAATAAACACTCCAGCTCGCAGAGGAAGCTGGTGACAGATGGAGCAAGAGCTCTCAGCTCTTCTGCTGTGCTGGCCTGGCCTCCAACCACGAAACCACGGTGACTTTTCCCATCAGCTAACCTGACTCACCCGTGCACCCTGCTCAGCCCTGGCCCACCGGAGCTGAGCCAGCAGCTGGGTCTCACCAAGGCTTTGCAGCCCCATCACTGCAGCTCAGTGCACACATCCCCCAGATGACTCCTCACAGCTCATGGGATCTGAAGCGGGTCAAGGAACTGTGGGAGAAGGAGGAAAAGTTGCTGGGGCTGAGCTGCTGTGAGTGCTCCTTGGCTGGATTTTCCTGCTATGGCCATTGTGCATAGTCAGTGCTCTGAAGACAAAAGACACATAACTTGTTGCAACAACTTGAATTTGAAGGGTGATGCTCACATAGCTCTGATCAGCACACGTCCACAGTAATTACTGCATGGGCTGATAGAGGACAAGGGGAGATTCATATTAAATGTTAAGAGGATTTTTTTTCCTGTGAGGGTGGTGGGGCACTGGAACAGATTACCCAGAGAAGCTGTGGCTGCCACAACCCCAAAAATGTTCAAGGTGAGGCTGGACAGGGCTCTGAGCAACCTGAGATAGTGGAAGGTGTTCCTGTCCATTGCAGGAGAGGGGAAGGAGATGATCTTTAAGGTCCCTTCCACCTCAAGCCATTTTATGATTCATTGATTCTAATGTGGTTTTGCCCATGGATATTTGCACCAGTTATTCTTGGGTTCTTGTTTTCAGGCTGTCTGTAAAGCAGCCCATGATCACTCAAGCAGCACTTTATTTTTGAGCATAGCATCACCTTTTGCTTTTACATGAAGAGCCTGACTCCCAGCTGAACCAGGAAAAATAAACAGCACACAGCAAAGTCATTCCTGCGCAAAACTCAGAGCTGCCATGCGGGGATTGGCCAGGCTGACTGTGATTTGCATCTCTGGTTGCAAGCATGCAAATTTCTCAGGCTGGCAAAACCTCTTGATTTGGTGTAACTGGGTGGGAAGAGGGTTTTAATGATATTTTACCTGCTGCTGCTCTGAAAAGTAATGGGGAGCACAGTCCCAGCAGCACAGGCTGAGCAATTCTGAGCAGCGTGTTTAGATAAGGATTTACTTAGGAGTGCGCTTCTTTCCAAACACGTTTCTCCTCCCTTATTTATTATGTGTCTGCATTATCCTCAGCTCACAGAACCAGTTCACATCTGATTCCTGAAGTTTTTATAGGAGATCATGTGATTTCACTTAGCTCCCTGGCTCTTGGGGCCACTCAGGTGTTTAGAGGCTGCACCCGGAGCAGGAGCAGTTTCGTTTCTGCAGAAATGACACCCAGATTTTTTTTCCAGCTCCTTGGACAATCCTGTCCTTTGCCAATTATTTATCTTAAAACCAAACCTCTTCAAAGTCCACAGCTTTACAGGACTTTATTAACTGGAATTTATTTTCAGTGTATCTGAAGCCTTTTTGATTAAGGGTAACCATTAGAAAAGCAAATGAGACCACGGTAGAAGATTTTATTTCCCACCTCAGGAATCTGGGGGCTTGCCTCCTGATTTTGAGCTAATTGAAGCTGCATGTACTGGCAGCTGTGCCTGAGGTGTGATTTTTGCAGGGTACAGAGGTTGGCTGTGGCCAGGTGGTTGGAGCAGAGGGGTCAGGAGGAGCATGATCCCCAGAAACAGGTGCTGCCAACCCATGGGGTGCCCAGATCCCCTCAAATCCCCAACTCTGATGCTTTTCGGTGCTGAAAGAGAAGGTTATATAAAATGGTTTGCCCTGGGATTATCTGTCCAGCCATGGTTTTGTTTGTGCATGCAGGTGTGTGTCTACATCACACACACACAGAGCATCCTACCAGTATCCCCCCGGGGCCTTGGCTGCACAAACAAATATGGGGAAGCTCCAAGGGGATGTAAATCTCAAGCACCTGAGGCCTCAGGGCTGCTCCTGCTGCACACCAGGCAGCCTGTGCTTCAGCCTTGTTTTACTACACTGAAAAGTGTGGATGAAAACACCCTTAATCCCCTAGCCAGCATAATTTTTCCTGCAAATAACCCCTGGCACATGGGCGTTTGCAATTCTCATTTGCACCTTAGAAAGAAAGCAGCTGCAAGAGGGGCACAGTGGAGTGGTAAAGGTATTTTTGCTTGCTTTTTGTTATGCTCCCTGGGTTACACTCATTCTAGTCATGCTGTGAGCAGGGTGGGCAGCATTGCAGGCCCTTAGTCCCCCTGATAAATGTATAACTGTGGTTAATCAGGAGAGGAAACCTTTGTGCCAGGATAATTTATTTTTTTCTAGGAACTGCTCCAGACTATCTATGCCAAAGCTCTCCTCTGATGGCAAAATCTGCATCTTCCCTGGGGGACAGGTGTTTTGCTGCTTCTCCCACCTGAACCCTTTCAAGTACACACAAGCCCCTGAGGTGAGTTTGTTATCCCGACACAAAACATGAGCTAGTGGAGCTGAGTCCCTCTGGGCTGCTCAGTAAACATCTCCTCTTGCAAACGTGGCCTCCAGGCACCAGTTTGTGATCCCAGCTGGTTTTAGCTGCTCTGACTGCCGATTCCCAGGGAATGGTAACGGGTGCTGAAATGGGTAAGGTGTGCCAGGATGGGAATTGAGGATTAAAGAGAAGACATTCTGCCTCCCCAGCCAACTCCTTCTGCTCAGGGGAGAGCCACTTCTGGCAGGCAGGTGGGGCGAGCATCTCCTCCACTGTGGGGCTGGCAGCTCCTCTGCTGTACCCAGAACAACACTTGATGTCTGAAGAAGCCACAGGCTGGAGGTGTTTCATTCCAGGCCAGGGTTCACCCCCTTTCCATCACTTCTGGTTTGCACCTGCCAGAGATGTTTGGAGGGAAAGGCAGGGAGATACCCTTGGAGGGATGTCCATGCTGCAGCGCCAGCTCCATCTCTCAGCTGGACACTAGTGGTGCTGCTGGTACTGTGGCAGTGCCCCAGGGTGTGCCTGCAGCAGCCAAATGTGGGAAACACCTGCAGTTTTGGGGGTTGAGCAGCTCCAGCTCCCTTTCTCAGATATGGGGAAAAGATAACAGAGCAGCTTTCCCCAACAGGAACTGGGGAGCTTGATTCCAAGAGCATTCCAGCCCTTTCCTGCACTCCAAAGCCAGGCAACTTCATAGGTGCTCAGCACCACTCGACCCAATTTATATGGCTATACCATTCCCCCTCGTTCCACACCCCACAAATCTGAAAAAGCAAACTTTCCCTTTTCCTATTTAAGAAAAGAGAGCAAGAGAGAGGGAGAGGCGCTTTCCAGCCTTTCTGATTGCAAACCAAGGTAAATTCTCGCTTTTGTGTCTACAGCCAGGCAGACTGCAACAATAACACCCTCAGAAAAGGGTGTGCTCCATTCATCTCAATGGGTGTTAACTTGGAAGGGTAATTATGACCCCCTGATGCCAAGAGTTCTAACCATTTCACTGCTGAGCATCCCAGCCCATAAATAAAGCCTCTGGCCCGGCTGTGCAGAATCCCGGGCGGGAGGGAAGCCGTGCAGCAATGAGGCGTCGACTTTTGGCTGTGCCAGGAGTGTGAAATGCTTTGGTTCCTGCTGAGGTTCCCAGCTTTTCCACGAGCCTGTGTCCATCAAGGCCACGCAGGGATGCCCTGGAGGAGCAGCCTCAGGAAAGGAGCCACGAGCCCTGGTGAATTTATTGTGATTTAGGCAAAAAACGCCTGGCAGCGAATTCGGCTCAGCTGCACAAAGGGATCATCTGGCAAATGCCTTGTGCTGGGTTTCCCTGGGAAACTCAGCTGGTGTTAAGATAAACAAGGTCCCAGGGAGCCGAGGGGGGAACAGGGTGGAGGTGGCTGTGGGGAACTCGTCCCTTCCTTTGAGTGAGCGTTTGTGTGTGGAGCCACTGGTGAGGTCAGGTCCCCACTGTTCCCGGGGCTGCACAAAAGGCACGTGTTTTAATAATCTAATTAGCCGAGACAGCCAAATAGGAGGAAGAAAGGAAATGTGTAAAGAAAGGGAGTGGTTCAGGCAGAGTCACTCAGGCTTTGCTGCCTCCATCCCCCTGCTCTCAGGGAAAGGAACCCACTCCCCATGATGCAAAAATGGGAACTGGCACAGAGCCTTCTTCTGAGCAGAGGTGTGCAGCAAGGGCCATGACCTGCTCCAGTTCATTAACTCTGGAACCTACAGCTCCAACCAAGTGTCTCTTACTCTTACTTATATTGTATTTCTGCCATACAGGTATGATTAGAGAAAATAATCTGGAATATCACTGGCATCTCATGTCACATCATGTGAGAGTGGCTCATCCCTCCTTCTGACACCCTAGAGATGGGCCAGAGAAGAACTGGGGAACCGGCATTGTCACAGTGTCCTTCAAAGGGAAAAAATGGCACCAGGCCCTGGTGTTAGCACCAGAAATCATCCATGTCCCTTCAGCTGCTTTTGTCTGTTACTCCTGAGGTTTCTTCTGGTATACATATCTCAGTGGGGCACAGTTGAGTCTAATGTAAATAACTCTGTGCTCCTCTACTGAAAGTAAAAGGAAGGAAATTAATGACAACAATAAAATAAAGCCCAAGCCTCCCACTTACAGTCAGTGCTGGCTCTGCCCAGTTAACCCTTGTTTGGTTTTGGTTTCCTGAGAGCCAGGGAAGGTGGTTTCCTCTTAGTTTGTGCTGTGCTATTTTAGTTTTTCTCTCTGAAATTGCCTCTCTGCTCACAGTAACAGGGATGTAAAACCCAGCCTGCTTTTAACTCCACACTTACCATTCATAATATAGCTTTTTCCATGGGAGTGGCAGACACCCCTATAAGGCACTGCTGTTTTTGGGGCTCTAGAGGTCTAAAAAATGTTGTATGTGGTGTGTTGAGATTCAGGGCTAATGGACCAGTGTGAGGATTTTAATAATGTGTACATCTCCCACATAGTAAATATGAGGGTGAGCAGCATGCATTAAACAGCCCTGATTAATTTTTTCCTTAAATAATGAAAAAAAGGCAGTTTGAGTGGGTGGCTGTTTCTTTCCATGGCCTATTAATATAGTTTAAATTACAAACCTCTGTGTCTACAGCCATCCAAAGTGATGGAGAGCTTCATGTCCCCTCCAAAGTTATTAATCCCCTTCCCACTGATGCCCACTGAGTAAATCCCGGGACTGCAGCACGTGTGGACTTGATGCACCTGCTCCACACTATTTAAACTGAAAAATGAATAAATAGCATCCCCCTCACTTTATAGAAGAGGAAATGGAAGCCCCAAATTTAGCTGTTTTCTCTAAGTCACGAAGTAAATGCTCTGGAGACGTTTCTGTATGTAAATTCTGCACAAAAATAAAGACATTTGGGTTTTGGGCTGTTTGTCTCATCAGTGCAAGTGTTGCACATTGTGTGAAAAAAACAAGTTTCATCCTCCTAGTGAAAGTCAATCTTTGATGAAATTCAGTCATTTTTATTTCAAAATGAGTGTCCCTACATGGATTGGTGCTTTAAGAGGCAAGTTTGTTTGGAGTAAAGTTGAACACAGCTTATCCTTCAGAAAGGGGAGATAAATTCTTCATGGGTTGCCCACACATATTCCCCCACTAATAATTAAGGTGCTAAAGTAAATGTTAATGTCCCTTAGGCTGTTTGTAAAATCTGGGGGGGATTGGGGGATGAGGGGTAAAAAGAGCACACAGAGTCAAACCTGCTGAACACTGGGACATGGGATGGGCTTGGATCTAATTTGGTAATAAATTTATCTTTTTTTTTTTTCCTTGGCCAGACTGACTGCTGTGGAAGGTTTATCCCCATCCCAGGTCCTTTAGGATTGATTTCACTGTTGTCTACCTCTCATCTGGAATAAAAAGGGAGGAAGAAACCTGCTCTTTGTCTTGCTTTACATCATGGTGCTGTGGCTCTGGTCAAACTAAAGGTGCTGTTGGCTGTGACCTTTTGCTCTGCATACTCAGCACTTGGGTTTGGGTTGAAAAGAGGCAAAACACCTGATTAAATGTGCTGCTGTCTGATGCAACCACAGCTCTTGCTAGTCTGTTGTTTTTGTGTGACTTCTTTGTTTCTTTGGGACCCAGCTGCCAACGGGTTCAGGCCCAAGGCAGAAAGCAGCAGTGTGTCCAGCCATGTTCATACTCCAATTTCTCCATGAAAACCATGTGCACCTTTTGCCTGGGGGAAGCAAAACCTCTGTTGAGTTGTTGATGCAGCTCAAGCTTCATCCAGTGCCCAACAGTTGGAAGGGAAGGATCATCAGGCTGCTGGGAAATACTATTTATTGGCTTTTCTGCCTTTGATGTGACCCAGAGCAGCAGCTCCAATGCCCTTCTGTAGCAGCTATGAAGAGAAGAAGTCTCAGAAATGGAGCAGACACTACTGCAAACAGCAGAAAACACCTCACATTTGAGAGCTGTTTGCTGAACTGGAGGGGCAGGAAGGTGGGTAGCTGCCCAGATCACTTCGAAAGACAAGGAACACAAGGTGTCAAACAGTTTTTCATGACAGATTCAAAATCAGCCCCTTCTGATGCTTTTCTTCCCTTGTTGAGTCACAGGACAGAAGCCACATGCTGCCCCTCTCTGCCTGCACACCCCTTTGGTGATAAAGAGCTGGGCTGGTGCCGAGCAGCTGCAACTTTATTTGAGCTTTTATCTTTTCTTTTGTTTTTTAACAAGCCCAAGAAGTTGCAGGGGGGGGGTGGGGTGGGGTGGAAAAAGTGTGCAAAGAATTGCACAGTCTTCGAAAACAAGCCAGAGAATATAGAAGAGGTTTGTGGTTTGTCTCCCAGACTTGGCCACGGTTTGACCATTTTATAGCAAGGTGGGCTGATAGAAAGAGGAGTACAAATAGCCCATCACACTTCTTGTCTCAATAAAGTGATTTACAAACCCGTTCTGGATGTGGAGGGAGGAGGGAGTAGACAGTCAGGTCTGCAGAGTTCCTGAGGGGCTTCCCAGGCAAGAAGGTGCTTCCTAACACTTGCATGTGAAGGAAAATAAGACAAAGGCACTACAAAAACAAAGCAGCGAGGTCTTTGAGGTGAACTGAAATCCACAACTGAAACCCCTGTGTTGTCTGTCTTTGACAGCTCTTCCTCTTTTCACCATCTCCAGAGAAGCAGCTGCTCAGACCAGATAGGATGGGAAAACATCTGCTGTGGTCCTGGCTGTTCCTCCTCGTCCTGACTGCTCACCCTCTGCTCCCCAGCCAGCCACATGAGGGATGGGACATCCTTTTGCTCATCACCTTGTTGCCAGCAGGAATCTCCAGGTGGGGATTTGCCCTGGCTGTCAGTGGGATGAGTCTTCATGAGTTGTGCCCAATGCTCTCCTAACACCCTGAGTGGCTTCATGCTGTCAGTGCAGATCTACAAATGATGCACAGTCAGACTAGGAAAAGTGGTAGGGAAAAAGCAGTCTGGTTTTGCCATGGGGTGGTTTTAAGGATTTCAGTGGTGCTGTGTTTGATCACTCAGAAAGAAACTGTTTCCATGATGCAGAAATTCAAAGCACAACTATCGATATACGTGGGTGATACTGGGTAGTAATAAGGTCTGAGTTGCTTCAAATTCATCCCTGAACTCACACAAGGAAAGAGATGATTCTTTCAGAAAGAAAATGTTTCTATGATGCAGGAAACACAAAGGACAACTATTGAAATACGTGGGTCATACTGGGTGGTAATGACGTCTGAGTTGCTTCAAATTCATCCCTGAACTCACACAAGGAAAGAGATGATTCTGATCTACCTGGATACACCAATCTGAGACAAGAAGCTTCAGCATAATGCTCATTTTTCAGCTGACAAATAGGATGGACTGGTAGACTGAGGGATTTTTTGTGTAGGGAGTTAAATTTTGGTAGGAATTTAAAACTCAATGCCACTTTTTGGGCTTTAAACCAGGTCCAGACCAAGTGCTGGATGTGGTGCTTTGCTTTAAGCCCTCATTGCTGTCTGGGGTGCAGTCTGCAGCCTCTCTTTGCCCCACAGAGGCTGCTACCCTGCAGACACAGGGACACCAGTGTCACCAAAACCTCTGTGCATGAGTGTGAGCTGTTCTGAGGCTGGGCCAAAATTCACTGCACCAGGCTCTAGTGGGGGGATTAATCACAGGAATGCTGGACATCTTCAGCTGGGCACTCACCTTGGGCTTCTCTTGAAGTCAGCGTGGAGGAAGATTCATCTGACCACAACTGACATTTCACACAGGGTGAAACCTCAAGTTTAGGGTGAGTGATACAGGTTGGAGAACTATTGCAGACAAGAATTCATCCTTCATATGGAGTGATGTGCTCTGAGTGATCCTAGATACCTCTTACAGGCACTTTTTTCATGTAGTCAAGCCCTAATGACATGGCCAGGGTGTTGGTGAAGCTGGGAGACAGACCAGCTCTCCCAAGTTGCTGATTTAATGCCCAGAAAACACAATTTCATTTCAAACACACAGACAGACTTGGCTGCATATTAGAATTTTTGTCCTTCGTGAAACGCACAAATTTGCTTCCAATTTATCACTGCAAATCTGAACAAAACCCATAAAATTTAAAAATGTTTGATGGAGGAATAATGTAAAAGCCATTTGGTCTGATACAACTGAAACAGTTCACTTTGATAATGTCAAAACTAAACAACAAAGAGAGGTGCAGCATAAATCCCAGCACAATAAAATATAACACACATTGAAAATATTTCAATTAATATTGCAATGCAATGCAAAATGATTCAAAACAAGTTGAAACAAGATCTTTCTATGTCACCAAAATATTTTAACTTTGCTGAAGTGAAACTGAGAAAATGGAATCTGCTGAAATGTTTCACTGAAAGCTTTTCATGAACAATTTTGTCCTCGTGTGCATGCATTTTAAGATAGTGATTTTGTCAAAAACAATGTTAAGCATCTCTTTGATGTGAGGTCTTTATTTTTCTACAAAAATTACATCATTTCAAATAGTTGGCAAGACCTAGAAGAAATCAGGTATTTACACCTACTCAGAGCTGGTAGAAACAATCCCTCAGACCCTTTTTAATGCACATCACAACTCTTCTGTTATTACAGGCAGATGCTTTTTGGTTGCTGGATAAATTTCATAGTGAGCTGTTTTGGTAACACTGCTGACAACATCTACATTGGGCAACATCATCCTCAGACCTGGAAAATCCATATATTCCCTGTGACGTTACACATTTTTTCCTCCTCATCAGAGCTGAGTCATCTGACAGATCCCTCCTTCCTCATACCATTTAACAAACGAGGTAACTAATTATTTACCTCTGTCTCGGCCAGGAGTCATCCTCCTGTTATTTACCATTGGTGACTAATTAGTCATGCTCCAAACAACTGGTTGCAAAGTCACACGTGCTGGATGGGTTCCCACCTGGACAAGAGTTGTCTCCTCCCCACCACACTGCTGACTAGGAGGATAGTCTGTGCTGCTTTCAGGATATTTTAAACCCGAAAGAAAGGAAGAAGAGAAAGAACCTGAAAGAATAGAAGAGCAGAGAGAAAAGCGTATTCATGACTGTGTTCCAACATCAAAGGTCCCAGCAACAGCAGGGAAAATAGGGGTGCCTCTGGGTCTTTTGTGCTCAGCTGGGACTTTTTTCACCATTCAGTCTCTCACCTGCCTCAGTTCCCACATGCCCAGAGCTTACAAAATGCTCTATTTTTTGTTTTCTCAGAGCACTCTTATTTCTGTGTCTGGCAAAGCAAATGCTCTGTGCAGCACTGGTGAGATTTGGAGGGGAAGGATGTTCCAACACACTCCTGGACCAGGCTTTCAGAGGATAAAGGCTTCATCATTTCTATCACCTGCAACTGGGTCAGCTGATTTGCATGAGAAAAGGCAAAATTACCCCTTTTCAGCCTCAGCGAGTGTGTCGGGATGATCTTCAAATGCCTGTGGCTAAGTGTGTGTGAGTCTACAAAATCTTATCAGATAGATAAGATTTTGATAAGAGTCTACGAAATCTTATCAGATAGAGACTGTGATGAGTTGCCAGGTGGCTGGTGCTGACCTGGAGTGTTGGGCATGGTCACATCCTGCCTGAACAGAGAGCAACTGGACTCATGCAAGAACTACTAAGAGCCAGAGAACAGAGACAGTGGGCACAGGGGCTGGGACCAGGACGATTCACACAGCTGGAGGGGGCCTGGCTCTCTTGTGATGTTTGTCCCACCATCCTAGGGGTATGCCTGTGTTGACAAAATCAGTCCTATGGTATGTAAGCCCCACTCTGAACTACCTCCAAGTTCATGGTTTATAAATGCAGGTCCACAGCACAGCCTGACATCAGTAAGGAGAGGAGTGAAGGCACCACATGCCTCAGCACTGGGGGCTTTGAGGGAAGGAAAATCAGTGAAACAAGGAGTGTGAGAGAAGACAGTGTCCAGAGAAAAGACCACAGCACTCTATCTTTGGTACTCCTTCTCAGCAGGTTCCCCTTTGTCACAAGTTTCAGCCTCATTTGTCCATGCTGAGACGCAGGAGCAGATGGATTTTACCTGGAGTGCCTCTCCTTGCCTCTGGAAGCACCCTCTCCTTCCTGTCTGCCTCTCCAGGCCAGCAGCACAGCACCACACAGCAGCACCCTCCCTCACCCTGCCACCATCTCCCCTCCTGCCCTTCCCCCTCTCTCGCTGTGGCTTGACACAGAGGAACCTGAAAGTTCGCTGTGATGTTTGAATCCCAGCCAAAACTGAAAGCGAGACCTCGCGACTGGTCCGAAAGCCTAAAAAACATATGGCATTAATTCTGCTTTCCCACAGTTCCTAAAACTGCAATTAAAAGCAGCCCCCACCAAACAGAGCCCCATAATTCAGCTCCGTGATTTATTGGAATAACGAAGCTTTAGGGGAAAGTTGGCGAGGACCAGGAATTCCACGTCCGGGAGCTGGGCTCCGCGCACATGGCGCGCGCACAGCCGGGTTTATTTTATTGTGCACCACCAGTGGAAGAGCACGATCTGAGAGGGACAGGCCTTTGAGAAAGCTTATCTATGGCACCCACTTGGCTTCCAGCAAAAAAACATCTCCTGCAGATGCCTGGCAGGAGCAATCAAACAGAAGCTGGCTGGGAATCATCTCTTTCCTGCATCCAGCCGATGCTTTTTCCCATCAGTAACAAATGAACGTGGCCCACGAGGTGACAAAAACTGGAAATCTCCTCTTGCCCAAGGAGGTGCTTTTTCATATTCACTTTCTCTAAACCAAGGCCTTTCAGCTCCTTGGTTGTGAGCAAACATGAAAGTCAAGCTGCAAAGCTCAGATCAGGTTTTTTTTTGGTTTTTTTTTGTTTTTCTTAATGTAGCAGAATAGTCTGGGAGGGGAAGTGGGAAGGGAAAAGTCATTCTACCTAAGGAGGTAGATTTCTGCCTGTCTGTCATTTTGCTAATGCCTGTTATGATGATCCTTCCTAATGGTTAAATGCAGTAGGGAAGTAGTGGTGGG